>NC_137358.1:10223504-10823504 GCF_965287045.1 Carcharhinus amblyrhynchos | reverse complement strand
TGCAGAAGGAGGCCATTTGGTCCATTGAGCCTGCCCCAGTAACAACTCCACCCAAACCCCATTCCCATAATACCACATATTTGCCCTGCTCATTGTCCTAACATTTAGAGGCAATTTAGCATGGCTAATCCACCTAACCTACACATCATGAGACAATAAAAAGCAATTTAGCATGGCTAATCCACCTTACCTGCACATCATGAGACACTAAGGGGCAATTTAGCATGGCCAATCCACCCAAGCTACAAATCTTGGGACACTAAGGGGCAATTTAGCATGGCCAATCCACCTAACCTGCACATCTTTGGACTGCGGGAGGAAACCAGAGCACTCGGAGGAAACACACGCAAACATGGGGAGAATGTGCAAATTTCCCACAGACAGTAACCTGACGCTGGAATTGAACCTGGATCTCTGGTGCTGTGAAACAACAGTGCCACTGTGCCATGCCTCATTTAACTGTGCCACCCCTACAGAAGTAGAGAAATACAGAAGTACTGATACAAAATCAAGAGGGGTGATGCTTGCTAGACATTGACTAAGCCACAATAAGCATATTTTCCATGTCCCAAATGTACAATAAAAGATCCAGGGAAAAGGTATAATTTCACTACAGTTTTTAAAATGTATTTTTTCTTCAGACGTGACTGGGCCAGCAATCCCTTATTGTCCGTGATCAGAATGGCATGCTAGGCAAATTCAAAGAAGAGTTAAGGATCCACCACATTGTTGTGAATCTGGAGTCCCAAGTAGGCCAGACCAGGTAAGGATGGCAGATTTTCTTCCCTAAAGGACATTAGTGAACCAGGTGGTTCTTTACAACAATCAGTGGTAGTTTCATGGTCACCATCACTGTTGATGAGCTTAATAATTCCAGATTTTATTAATTAAATTTGCATTCAGCTGCTGTAGTGGGATTTGAACCAGTAAACCTCAGCGCATTAGCCTTAGCGTCTGGATTATTAGCTCAGTCATATTACCACTGAGCCACTATCTCCCCCTAACTTATAACATTCAAACAGAGTTACAGAGGGTAGGTTCAGAAAGAATGTTCCCAGTGGTGGGAGAGTCCAGAACAAGGGGTCATAGTTTGAGGATAAGAGGTAAACCTTTTAGGACTGAGATGAGGAGAAATTTCTTCATCCAGAGGGTGGTGAATGTGTGGAATTCACTCCCACAGAAAGTAGCTAAGGCCAAAACATTTGTGATTTCAAGGAGAAATTAAAAATATCTCTTGCGGCCAAAGGGATCAAAGGATAAAGGGGGGGGGAATGGGAAGCGGGATCAGGATCTTGAATTTGATGATCAGCCATGATCATAATAAATGATGGAGCAGGCTCAAAGGGCCGAATGGCCTACTCCTGTTCTAGTTTCTATTTTAATCATCCTTAGCTCATTCCAACATTAAAAGTAGCAGATGTTCCACAGTACATAGGTGGGAAAACAGTGGAAGATAAATTTGTTTGGTCGGTGAATAAGTAACAAGCGGACATCAGTTGATACTAGAACAGTAAAAAGGGAGATTCTTTCCACACATAAGTTAAGGAGGAAGTGGAATCACAGTATTTAAGGGGGGATAGCAAAACATTTGAAAAAGTGCCACAACATGCAGGAAATGGGATTTGAGTTGGTACCTACAACATAGGTGGACCAAGTAGACATCTTCTGTATTATCAAACCCTAAAGTGGGGCTCAAACCCAGAGCTTCTGGCTCAGAGGTAGGGAATGCTACACATTGTGCTACAAAACTACATGTCAAGATATGGGGTGAGATTCTCCATCCTCCCAACTGCGTGCTTCCTGCCGGTGGGAGGTGGTGTGTTGTTTGCTAACGATGGGGTTCTCTGCTCCCGCTACTATCAATGGGAATTCCCATTGATGTTACCCCACACTGGCGGGAAAACCACGGATGGGTGTGTGACACTACCGGGACCATAGAATCTTGCTGGCACGAACAGCCAGAGAATTCTAGCCATTAGCATTGTGAAACATGGGATGTGTTACATACTGAGCTTGGGAGGACCAGGATGGGGTCTTTGGATCCATTTCCCATGTTTGCCACTACTTGGAGATTCCTTCACTTCCTATTTAGGTCAGTAGTAGATTAATTGACGGAGATTGAGTGCTATGGTTAGTTTACAACCTCATCATTATCGCTGCACCATGTGAGTTCCAGTATGTTGGAAGATGAACTTGACGGATTGGGCAGCATGGCAGTTAGTGCTGCTGTTTCACAGTGATAGGGACCGGAGTTGAATTCTGGCCTTGGTTACTGTCTGTGTGGAGTCTGCACATTCTCCCTGTGTCTGCATGGGTTTCCTCCAGATGCTCTGGTTTCCTCCCACAATCCAAAGATGTGTGGGTTAGATGGATTGACCATGCTAAATTGCCTCTTAATATCCCAAGTTGTGTCAGTTAGATGGATTGACCATGCTAAATTGCCTCTTAGTGTTCCAAGATGTGTCAGTTAGATGGATTGGCCACGCTAAATTGTACCTTAGTGTCAGAGGGAATAGCAATGTAAATACGTGGGGTAAAAGCAAACCAGCTCTGAGGAATAGAAACATTGGCTCTGTTCTCTCTCCATAGATGCTGTCAGGTCTGTCAAGATTTTCCAGCATTTTCTGCTTTTGTTGTAAATACATGGGATTACGGGGGTAGGGCCTGCTGGGTGGGATTGTTGTCGGTGCAGACCCAATGGGCCAAATGGCCTTCTCTGCACTGAAGGGATTCTATGAATAGTTTGATTTTTTTTCTCAAGCAATTCCTATGTTCCTATGTGAACGGGCTGGTCCTAGCCCTTGCCAGTCCCAGTATCAGAGAAAGACAATCAGCAATCCCTCGCTTTGAGCTGTGTTGGAAACTGCAACATCTATATGACAGTATTCTAACGCACCATACTAACAGCATCCATCCCTCGGAGTTCACTTTGTATACAGGTCTCAGAACTCAAAGGACCACGCTCTGATATACACTACAAAAATAACATTCTCTGTGCTCCCACTCACTCCTGTGATTTGAAAGAAAATATTGGGCATTACTGTAATCCTCAAGTTGTTTTCTCACACTCATGTTGAATCATTTTTACCCTTCTTGGCCAGGTCAGGAGGGGAGCGTACCTTCACGAAAAAAAAAGAATCAGCTCACTAAAGACAGGAATAACTAGTGTCACATTGCTGAAAGGTTGCCTGAGGGTGGGCCTCCGTTCTATTGAATGAGAGACATAGAAGCAAGGTTCCTTTGAGGTTGGAAAAAGTAATCAAAAACTATTGCAAAAGTTCAATTTTTTTTCCCACCCTTTTGCAAAGTCTCCCTGGGCAAATGGATGATTTAGAACTAAATTGTGAGGGTGCAAAGGCATTCACTTCACAGGGAATGTGGACATGGTAACTATTTAAGTGTAACTTCCAGGCACATTAAAGGTATTTATCATCTGATTTCAAAGGAGGAAACCTGTTCATCAAAGCAAGAATTGAATTGATGCACTGGTGATAGTTGTGCTGTTCATTATAAAGCACTCATAGTTGCTTATTAGTAAAGATTGGGAGCAATTAGGATTTACTGAATGGTTCTCACTCCACACTGAAGGAAAAGTCAGGGTTAAGTGTCAATTCAGAGTCGATTCCACAATTCTTTGCAGGCAAAGACAATTCCAGTTTGAGTCCTTGTTGAGTCCACACGCCTGCAACCAATGTGAACTTCCACTAACCAAGCCCAGTTGGCTGGCTCAGCAACCCGTCACCATATATTGAGCAACTGAAAATTTATACAGTCGGAAAAAGTTGGCTAATTTCTATCGAGAAAAGAAATTAGGGCAGATTTTGTTCTCCGCAACAGAAATGTTGAGAGTTTTTTTTAGACGGTATTGGAAATGGGCCAGAGCCCAAGTTGAGGGTCAGGTCATTCTAAACCGTGCAGATTAAATACAGTTCAGGTTGAAACAGGCCCTTTTTCTTTGAGAAGAAAAGAATATTGTCGTTTCATCCCTGTTTTCTATTCAGCTCCAAGCACACATGGAGAAAGTGGTCTGTTCACGTTAAACAAAGTTGACAAACAGTCACATACACGGCAATACTCGCTCTGAAAATACATTAAATCATGCAATAAATGTTTCATTGTTGGCGTCTTTTTTTTGTCTTTAAATAATTTCTGTCCCCCCCTTCCCCCTTCTTCCCTCCCACCCAAAAAGCCGTTTCAGGCCTCTTGTATTACAAAATTCACATTTTGATCATTTTTGTACCAGGGTTTGTTGGTTCGAGAATTCAATTGGAACAAGACCGAGGTTAAAAACAGCTTTAAGAATAGAATTTGGATTACCATGGGTCCATTCCATTTGTGTCACCGCAGTTAAAGAGCCAGTGTCCACCCTTGGGAGCGATCATAGACCTTCTTCCAATTTGCTGTTCTCTATGGAATTCTAGGAGATGCTACGGGAGGGGGAGGGGGTCAGTAAAGAATGGCAGAGAAATGCACAGGAGGTGTACAAAGACCATTAAAAAAAATTTAAGCAAGTGCTCTGAAGTCGGACTTGAAAGACGTAACCTCACTGGGAACTGAATTGATGCACTGATGACAGTTGGGCTGTCTATAATAATGCACTTATAGTTGCATACTTGTAAAGATTGAGAGCCATTAGCAGGATTCACCGAATGGTTCTCACTCCATGCTGAAGGAAAAGTCAGGGTTAAGCGTGGTTTCGTGTCAATTAGGAATGGATTCCACAACTCTTTGCAGACAAAAACTATTTCAGTTTGAGACCTAGTGGAGTCCACATGCCTGCAACTAATGTGAATTCTTACTAACTAAGCCCAGACCAAAAATCTTACAGCCTTGGGTTTGAACAAAAGAATGGGATAAAGAAAAAGTTGTGGGGCAAAAATTAACGTCATAGTGAAAACTACAACTCCCCCCCTGCCCCACCCATACTTCTGAGTATGGGGCTGACACACATTGTTGCGGTTGAGTGTAGGGAGCTTTACTCTTCATTTGATTAGCTGAGCTGGGAGTGTTTGGTGCTGATACAGTGGAACACATTTTGATCTCCAATAGAGTTCGGCCTTAGCAGGGTGGGTGCAAAAAATTCACCAGAAACAAGTCAAGAAGTTTGAGATAAATTACAGCAGATGCTGGAATCTGAACTAAAACAGAAAATCTCAGCAAATCTGAGAGCAACTGTGGAGAGAGAACAGAGCCAATGTTTCTGAGTCATCCAGACTTGAAAAGATAGCTCTGTTTCTTTATCTACAGATGCTGTCAGATCTGTTGAAATTTTCCAGCCTTTTCTGTTGCAAAAGGTTTGAGATGTTCAGTCGGGCAGCATCGTTGATGCAGGCTTGGAGGGCTGAAGGGCCTGTTCCTGTGCTGTAATTTTCTTTGTTCTTTATATGGTTCCAAAGACGTGTGAAGAATTGTGTGCTCCCCAAAACAGGAGATGACAACAATCCAATTGTAGTCAGTAAGTGTCCTATTTTCCACGGGAAACATCTTAGAATCAAGGTAGAAAAGGCCCTTTAGCCCACTGAATCTCCACCGACACAGGAGAAAAACCTAACCTCCCATCTAATCCCGTTTACCAGCACTTGGCCTTTGACTGTTATGATGTGCCAACTGCTCATCCAGGTACTTTTTAAAGGATGTGAGGCATCTCATCTCCACCACCCTCCTGGGCAGCGGATTCCAGACCATCACCATCCTCTGGGTAAAAAAAGCGTTTTCTCACGTCCCTCTTAAACCTCCTGCTCCTCACCTTGAACCCATGTCCCCCTTGTGACTAACCCTTCAACTAAGGGGAACAACTGCATCTTACCCACTCTGTCCACGCCTCTCATAATTTTGTGTGTGCTGTCACACAGAAAAGTGATCCAGAATTTTCCACTGGTTTAAAAATTAGCATCAAAAATTGACTTTGCCCTGATATTGGCAGACCAGCTGATATTGGTGACTTGCCACCACTTTTTCAAGGGCAATTAAGGATGGGCAGCTCTTGCCAGTGACACCCACAATCTTATGAAAGAATTTAATAAAAAGATGATTGTGATCTTGCAATGCTTTTTGCATTACATCAAGATGGGCATTACTCATTTATTTTATAAATGGGCCACAAGTACAAGGAAAGAGTAAATTTGTACAAAATATTGGTTAGATAACAGTTAAGTTGCTACTTTCATTATACAAAGGGCATTTAAGCATAAAATGGTGTTCCAGAAAGAACAGGAGGAAGCTACAGATCCCTCAAGCCTGTTCCAAAATCTATTCAATTATGACTGATCTGCATTAGAATCCTATCCCCCACCACCCCCCATCTCCGCCACCCCCACATCCCGCCCCCCCCCCCACCCCCCCTCCCCCCGGCACTCACCCTGGTTCAAGAAATCTTATTATCCTTGCCTAATAAAAAATCTAGCAAACTTAGTTTTGAGATTGGATCTTTGCCACAACAGAGTTTTTTTGGGATGGCGGCGGGGAGGCATTGGAGAGATTCTTAACACCCTATTAGTGGGATTCGGCACTCCCCTCCCCCACACTCGTAGTGTGTTTGATAACAGCAGAGGTGACCTGCCACTGGGATCTTCCAGTCCTGCCACTGTCAACGGAGTTTCTCATGTGCCACTCTACTACTGGGGAACCTGCAAGGAGTGGAGTGGTGGGGGGAGTGGGGGTTGGGATGGAAGAGGGGACGGTTGTCACTGGCAGGAACAGTCAGAAAAACCAGCCCTTTGTGACGTCAGTCCTGAATAGCCAAGCTTTAATTTTTGGATGATAAGGTATAGGAGCAGAATTAGGTCATTTGGCCCATCATGGCTGCTCTGCCATTCGATAAGTTTCTCAACCCTATTCTCCTGTCTTTTCCCCATAGCCTTTGATCCCCTTACCAATCAAGAACTTGCTCAGTGACTGTGCCTCCATGACCTTCTGTGGCAATGAATTCCACAGATCCACCACCCTCTGTGAACGGAAAACAGAGAACAGAGTTGAGGAGGAACTTCTTCACTCAAAGGGTTGAGAGTCTCTGGAATTCTCTGCCCGTTGAAATGGTGGAGGCTACCTCGCAGAATATATTTAAGTCACGGGTAGATAGGTTTCTGATAGACAAGGGAATTAGGAGTTATGAGGAGAAAGCGGGCAAGTGGAACTGATCCACTTCAGATCAGCCATGATCTTATTGAATGGCAGGGCAGGCTCGAAGGGCTAGATGGCCTACTCCTGCTTCTATTTCTTATGTTCTCTGGCTGAAGGAATTCCTCCTCATCTTGGTTCTAAAATGAGGCTGTGCTTTCCAATCCTAGTCTCTCCTACTAATGAAAACATCTTCTCCATGTCTACTCTGTCCAGGCCTGTCAGTATTCTGTAAGTTTCAATGTGATCTTCCCTCATTCTTCTAAACTCCATTGTGTACAGACCCAGAGTCCTCAGATGTTCCTCATACACCAAGCCTTTCATTCCCAGGATCATTCTCATGAACAGTTCTTTGCCATGGACACCCCATCAGAGGGAATAATCTCTCCCAATACGTCCTTCCAAGTCCTATCATCTCAATTAGATTATTTTCAATGCGTGAGGGATTATAAACCCACTCTGTGACGTATGTATATATTGTATTTTGAGGTTTGAGGTGCAGATTGCACCTTTAAGAGTGTGGGTCAGGTGACTCCTGGGGAAATGGTTAGATAGTCTTAGACCAGATTGTAGAATAGTGCGTACCTCAAATAAAGAGCTCCCAATGATTAAGTTACAAAGCCTACCTCATGATTCTTTATGCACCCTTAGTCCATAGGGGTAGGCATAACATGCTGCAATCCATCCTTGTAACCTATTTAGCCCCAGTATGATTCTGATGAATCTATGCTGTTCAAGGTCAACATATCCACCCTAGGGCCCCAAAAATGAACCCACCCAGAATTTTATATAACCACTTTTTGTTTCCCCAGTGAACAGTCAAGGCAGAGACCATGGAGGGCCAGTTGGATAAATATTCAAAATGGTGGAAGACACAAAGGTTCATAGAGCAGGAGGCAGTGGGATTGGTTTTGGATTGCCCTTGGAAAGTGCCAGCATGAATACAATGGGCAGAATGGCCTACCTCTGTACTGTAAGCATCTGTGATCGTATACATTAATGCAGCTGTTAAAAATAGTAAACAAAGAAATATCATATATGAGTGTGTTCAATGTTCATTTGTGAATAGTTATACATAGCCTAGTGTAAGTAGCTTAAGTAGTGTAAGTAGTCAGCCAATATTACTCTTCTGTCTGACAGTAGCAGGAAATATTAGTGGCATTACTACTTTGTATAAGGACCAATCCTTAGTCTGTTCTAGGAAATCAATTGCTGTGTGTTGGTTTGACACCTGTCACGTGAAATGTGTTGTGAATAGTTAAGATTCAGAAACGTGAGAGCAAAAATTAATTCCTGAAATGACACTAAGCACATCCTACAAAATTCCATTGAGTACATCCTTTTTTGGTAACTATGGGACAGTAACCTGATTTTAAAGTGCAGCCTCTTTGCATAGAGTGCAAAACAGTTCACCAGGGCTAGGCAAAGCTAAAGTGAAGCTATGCAGTAGTTGGGCCTGGGTACGGGGGTGTGTGTGTGTGTGTGTGTGTGTGTGTGTGTGTATGTGAAACCATGATTAGGAAGGTGATGTGGCCATTGCAATGGAGGCATGCTGACATCTTGATGGTGGCAGGAAAAATGATTAGCATAGCCAATGAGGTTAAACCAAGGTTTTACCTAATGCAATTTTTCAAAGCCATCTCAACTTTTCAGCTTTGATGAAATGTTAGATCAAGCCTGGGATGGGGTGCAATGCCTCATCCTGTCAGCTTGGATCTTGTCTGATCGAACCCAAGAAGGGATGCAATGTCTTGTCTTGTCAGCTTGGATCAGATTTGTCCCTTATGAGGGGACCATGATGGGACTTAATTTGAATTGGCTTTTTTTATTAGAATTAAAATACTGAAAGGTACTAAAATAAAAGTCTCCGCCTTTTGGCTAAAATCAAGCGTCAGATCAAGCCCAAAATGCCTTATCTTGTCAGCTTGGATCTCGTTTGTCTCTTGAGGAGATCATCAATTGGATTTAATTTGAATTTGGTTAGTAGAGCAAGCAACAAATGGATTTGGGTTTGTCCATTCCACTCTTAGCATTGGCTCTGTAACTTTCAGGATGGGGTAAAAAATTTAAAGAAAAAATTCAAAGTAATATCTTGACACATGTAGCATGGAGAGAGATATCGCCTTATAAACTGGCACAAATCCCCTCGAGGCCATGTTGGGGAAGAAGCAAAATAAGATGTCTGAATGGGACTTTCTGGTTGTTCAGGCTGGCGGGAATTTCCGATCCTGTGATAGCAACCCCCGTCTGAAAGTACCACAGCGGCAGAGGGTGCAAACAATGGGAAACTCCTCCCCCCAGTCAATGCAGAGTGCTTCCGCTGGGGCAGGAGTGGGAGAGAAATCACACACTTCGTTTAATCTATTTGGCAAATAGGATATCCTGTTCAGGCTCTGCATTGGGGTGCCCTTGCTTATCACCTTAGATAGAGATTCTACTGTAAGGACCAATTAAACTCATTCAATCAATGCAAGCTGCACAAAGCAACAAAGTTAATCAACCAATTGAGGTTCTTTGATTAAGTAAGGCAGGGAAAGGATAAAATTTCATCCTTTTTTACAGATGAGGAAACCTGGAAAGTGAGGAGAAAGAGTTCAGAATCAGCCTTTTTCTTTCTCTCATTAATACCAACATCAGGACCTGTGCCCAGATGATATCCACCTCTACTCCCTTCCTCTTCTCTGTACTTGGTAATTAATCCATGATTTCTAATTAGGATCATAGAACAGAATCATAGAATCCCTACAGTACAGAAGGCAGCCATTTGGCCCATCAAGCCTGCACTGACAACAATCCCACTCAGGCAGTATCCCTGTAGCCCTAAGTATTTATCTTGCTAGTCCCCTGACACTAAGGAGCAATTTAGCAAGGCCAATTAACTTAACCCGCACATCTTTGGACTGTGGGAGGAAACCGAAGCACCCGAAGAAAACCCACGCTGACACGAAGGGAATGTGAAAACTCCATACAGGCAGTCACCCAAGGCTGGAATTGAACCTGGATCCCTGACGCTGTGAGGCCTAACCACTGTGTCACTGTGCCACCCAACTACTCTTTGGCTTGTAAATAAATAGTTCCTTTTGGACAGGTTTAAATTTCCTATTGATCCCCAACACTCCCTCCCCAAAAAAGGGAACTGGGGAAAAAAAAGGTTCAGCTCAAGTGTTCATGCATCTCTGAAGCAAAGGTTAAAATGGAATCTAGAGGCAACAGGAAAATGGCACCTACTGTTACCATGACAACTGCAATTTTCCAAAATGGGCAGCCGTCTTGACTGGATAATTTTGGCATGGCCTCCACGCAAGTACATAACACCCGTGTTTGACCTGTTCGAATGATTACTTTCTCTTTCTGGAGGATATAATTACGGTACAGAAGTTAGTGAATGTTTGGCAGAGAATTGTTATTCAATTGAGTATTCCTGAAAATCAAAAGCAAAGTTCTTGCCGCTCTTGGAGTAGCACCCAACCATCACCCCCCTCCCCCCACAAAACCCTGAGATCAAAACAGAATCTTCACCTCCTTTCCTCAGTCACTACTTCTCAGCCTTGAAGTCATTCATACAGTAAGATTCTTAAGTTGACTTACTGGTGGTGTAGGGCATTGAAGGTGTAACATGCCCTGGACTAATGTGTTAGGCTCTGGTGCGTTGAGGGTGACCTTATCTTGAGAGGTCAATGTGATAAATTAAAGAGACTACAAAGATTCATATTTCTGCAAGAAAAAACACACAGAAACAAAATAGCGATGATTCCATTTGTTGGCACAATCCATTTTTGCATAATGTTTTAGCAAACCATACACTTTGGTTCCCAGTGAATTCTTACTAATCAACATGACAGATGGCATTTCTAAGATGTGGAAGACTTTCCCATTCTGGCGCCCAGTGATGGCGATAAAAACATGCCCAAATGCAGTTATGGTTATAGAGTAAAGCTCCCTCTACACCTGCCCATACAATGAGTATCAGCCCACTTTTAGACAGGCACTCCACTAATCTAACATTGCACCGCTTTTATACTACCCACCACAATTATTCTATGGCTTCTCTGAGTGAGATTCCCAACCAACTACCTGTTAACATTGACTAGTAGGTAATTATGACACATATGCCTACTAGGATCTGGGTTGAGTCTTTTCATTTCACCTTCACAGCCAACATTGAATGGAGATGTTTATCCCCTCAGAATGGCCTGCATCGTTTCACTTGCACTAACAAATTACTTCACGTCTTCCATTGGCTTTGGGCCCTTTGACATTGTAGTGGGTCCAAGAAGTGACAAGACATGTTGCGGAGGGTTAAACACCTTCCATGGTATTAGAACATCAAAATGATATACATATGTGATTTTTTAAAAAGCTATATTTACATTGCATTTGCAGTAACGTCATTGATTTATTACAATATTAGCAAAAAGAAAAGGAATTGCAAGTATAAAAATATTGGTTGCCACCATTCTTATCAGTTGGAAGGGCGGGGAGGGGGGGATTGCAAATGAGCTTTTTGATTGGGTGATAGCAGATATGCTTGCTTTGGGTTGAGATGGATGTCAATTTTTCCGAGTCCTTCCTCCATCTCATACCCCTCTGCCAGCTCCCAAGTGGAGCATTCCACTGCACTGAGCCAATGTGAACGGCATCTGCACAATGGCAGAGTCCAAATTTGGCTCTGGAAAGGGGTAATTCTGGCACCCTTCACAGCAGACTGGCACTGCCCCAAATGGGAGTGGGCAAGGGAATCCCAACTGATCCAGGTTTGGAGTGACTGATTATGAAAGGAACAGGTTCCACCAGGTCGAAACATGGCAAATGGGGTGAGTTCAAAATTCAGAATGACAAATACCAATTCTTCCTCTCCTTAAGTGTGGCAGAGGGCATGGGATTTTTAATGTACAGATTTAACTTTTGAAATACCTTGTGACCAGGACAAGGAAAATCATGGTTCTAGAATGAATGCTTGCACAGAGCGCCTGGTGGCACAGCGGTTAGCACTGCTGCCTCACAGTGCAGGGATCTGAGTTTGATTCCTGGTTTGGGTCACTGTCTGTGCAGAGTCTGCACCTTCTCCATGTCTACTTGGGTTCCTCTAGCTTCTTCCACTTGCTGGTTAAGTGCTAAATTCTCCCTCAGTGTACCTGAACAAGCACCAGAGTGTGGCGATTTAGGGGTTTTCATAGTAATTCATTGCAGTGTTAATGTAAGCCTATTTGTGACACTAATAAATAAAGATTAAAGCTTATTAGAGGCCAGACACTGAGGGAGCTTGTGTGATAGCCCTACATCTTAACAGGAGAATTGATTTATTTATCACTCAACATTTTGAACATAAGGAACTGACACATAAATTTTGCAAAAACCCATTACCGAATTTGTATGTATATAGCACCTTCTGTGCCATCCTAATGTGCGTTGTAGCCAATTCACTGCTTTTCAAAGTGCTTCAACGTGGTCAAGTATAATGGCTGATATAGGAATAAACAGCAATGGAATGAATGGCCAGTTAATCTGTGTTGGTGGTCTTGCTTGAGAGATAAATATTGGCCAGAAATCCAGAATCAATTCTGGATTTCCTCAACTAGTGTCACAGAAACTTTTACATTGAAGGAATTTCCATTTAATGTCTCATTCAGAGTCCAGCAATGCAGCACTCCTTCGGCATTGTGTCAGTCTATGTGCTGAAGTCTTAGACTGGGCCTTGAATCTATGAACATCTGACTTAAGTTTGAATCAAGAAACAGGACAGTCAAGTACTTGTCCAATAGTTCGTTTTGTGCTAAGATTGTTATTTTGAGAGATACATTTGTCTGAAAGGTGAATGGCTATTTTAATTAGGGCATTCATAGATTGTATTAAGATGTATGGAACTGAAATGGGAAAAGGAGGGAAGGAAATTTGATTTAGGAATGTTACAAAAGGCTTAACAAATTATCTGAGATAATGGGGGCTATTTCAAAGCCAACTGACCAGGTGGGAACCCGTGGGATAGCGTGGAAGACCATTATTGCAACCTGCCCATTAACGCTCTCTCTCTGTTGACTTTTTTTAAATTCATTCATAGGATATGGGCGTTGCTGGCTGGGCCAGCATTTATTGCCCATCTCTAGTTGCTCTTGGCTCACTAGGTCATTTCGGAGGGCAGTTGAGGGCAATTCTGTGGCTCTGGAGTCACATGTAGGCCAGACTGGGTAAGGACGGCAGATTTCCTTCCCCTAAGGGACGTTAGTGAACCAGATGAGTTTTTCCCACAATGGTTTCATGGTAACATTAGATTCTTAATTTCAGATATTTTTTATTGAATTCAAATTTCACCATCTGCCGTGGCGGGATTCAAACCTGGGTCCCCAGAACATTAGCTGAGCCTCTGAATTAATATTCTAGCAATAATACCACTAGGCCATCACTTCCCCTTTCAATCGGGAATAAAATTGAATGGGATTTAAAATGAGCGTAGCACTCAATTCTGGTGATTTTCCAATGAGTGGGTTACATCAAAACTGCCTCCAATGTTTTATGAGGTGGCTGGGACAGTTTACATTTATACCTAGTCTGAAATGCTAACAGTTGGAGTGCTGGACTGGAGTTGTGGATTGGCCACTGTGTAAATGGAAATCAAAAATAGAGTGCTGTTAAATGCAACACCTGCAACAACAGAGATGGCCAAATTCGCCCAAGAACTTAAAATTGTTAAGCTCAAAAGGCATTGTTGGAGAACTAGGGTTAATGTGCACATACAGTGATCATTATTTTAACAAATTATTAATCCCAACGGGTTAATGTCTCTGTTAAAAGTAGTGGCCAGAGAACATAATAAGGAGTTGCTAATGATACTAGAAGGGAAGCTACACTTTTGAGATAAAGGCCGGAATTTTACCACCCTGCCTGCCACGGGAATTGGAGTGGGTGAGGGGGCGTGCAACGGAAAGGTCCTTGACCTCGGGCAGGATTTTACTGTTTTGGGAAGAGCGAGGCCATAAAATCCTGTCCAATTTCCCTAACCATTGATCATTTTCGTTGGCTGACAGAAATGAGATCTTTTCACCCAGAGGGAAAGGTGTCCCCCTGACCTACCTTCGTCCACACCCCCTACCTTCCCCACAAGAAAATCTTCCCCGATTTAATTCCTCTAACCGTGATCATGCAGGTCCAGCAATAGCTTAAAAAAAGTACTCCTCAGTTCATGAAGTTTCATTTACATTATGGGCAAGAGGGGAAGGGCTCAGTGTAAAAATATGACTGGATTAGCAGGAGTAGGCTCGGGAGGGGGGTGGGAAAGGGGGGGTGTTCAAAATGCAAAAAATGATGATGAGGGGTGTCTTTTTTATCTGGACTGTGGCTTATAAAATGAAGTTATAAATGTTTAACAAATGAAAAGGACCCATTAATCCTTTTTTTTGTTGTGTTTGTGTGTTTTTTTTGTTGTAAACTTGTCAATCAGTCTTTAAAGACCAGTCACAACTTTTGCTGAGCCGAAACGCCTTTCCAGTAATCTAAAATATCGTGCAAGTCTTCATCTTTGGCAAACTGGACTTTTTTTCGCAAAGCGTGACCAGCTGCCATGTACACCTCCTCCCGAGGGTGCTTTTTATAGGGGCGGAACCTCTCCCAGATCTTGTGAGTGCTTTCCGACGAGTACTCCGGGCTGGAAGAATATCCAGAAAACTGGTGCCGGGGGGAGAGCTGGGAGTAGGCCGAGTCCCTTTTGGATCGGGAGAGTGGCTTTAATAGTGTGGACCTCTGGCTTATAGTGTCCCCGTGTTCTTCATAGTACAAGGCAGGGAAGGAGTGGCGATGTTCACTGCAGTGGTAGGTTTGCTGTACCTCCAGACGGTGCACTTCTCCCTGGGTCACTGATGGAAGACGCTTTAATGGTGTCGGGGTGGGAATGCTCTTCTCGATGTATTTGGCCTCCGTCTTGGACACCTGATCAGGGATGTCGAGGCTGAAGACCCGGCCGCTCTTCCCGGAGCTGGTGGACGCAATGCTGCAGCGTTTCTTGGCCGTGTCCACACTGCTCTGCCGCTGCAGTGGATAAGCCCCTTCCTTGTACGTGGGTGAGAGGAAGCCGGGCCTCTCCAGCTGGGAGGACGAAGTGCTGGGCGTGAGCTGGCGGTCGATGGACATCTCGGAATCGGCGCCGATGAACGCAGCAGAGTCCAGCTTCAAGGCGTCGATGCAGTTGTTGATGATCTGGTTGACCTTGTCCACCTCTTTGGCGATGGTGGAGATTTCTGCCGTCGACCCTTCCCCATTATCCATCTGCTTGGCTTCCTCCTCCTTGCAATCAATGGCCTCGCCCGTCCGGACCTCAATGTAGTTGCCCTTGGTGGCCTTGGGAGTCTCATTGACTTCCAGTGGCTTGAACTGGCCCTTCTCCCCAGCCACAGAGGGGAGCGAGGACATCCTCGACACAGAAATGGGCTGTTCATGAAATTTCTGCATCGAGTGGATCATGCTGCTCGTCTCAGACTCTGGCCCATAGCGCATCTCCAGGATAGTTTTCTTGACATTGATCGACTTCTGTTTCTCCTCTTGAATCCTCCTCTTGCGCAGGCAGTAATAAACCACCCCCAGAACGATGACCATGCCAAACAAGCATCCAAGAATTGTCATAATGTAATGTGTAGTGGTGGAAGAATTGGAGGGTTGGGTTATCATGCGCCCCCTTGTGGCGAATGTTAAGCAAGTGTGGTTAAACCTCTGGGACTTTTGGATGGATGCCACGCAGAAGGTATAATCTGTATGAGCCTTCAACTTCTCCAGCTTAATGTATTCCTTCCTGTTGCGTAGATTCGTCACATCAGAAACGTAACTATTGTTGTACTGAACAAGAATGTACATTCTGCTGTACGGGGAGGGGATCTGGACCACAAGGGTTGCCCCGGTGATGGTAACATGGTGCAGTTTGATGGTTGGGCTGTTTGAAGTGTCCAGGGTGTAAGTCGTGATGGGCTCCGTGGAAGAGAATTCTGCCGGGTTGATTCCGGAAGAGTAGGCCTCGGGATCTTTGGAAGCCATGGGGGTGGAAAACGGAACCACTTTCACCCCATTCCGGCATGAGGAAGTGAGCAGGCTGATGGCATTGTGGTTGCTGTTGGGCCTCGGGCTCAGAAGGGGGTAGCCAGCGAACTCTGCCGGGCTCTCACACTGAAGCCGGTCATAGGTCTTCGTCACGTTGTTAAACTCAGCTAGCCAATTCAAAAAGCCCACCAGCTCGCAGGAGCAATTGAAAGGATTGCCTGCTAGCTCGCAAACCATAAGGCCACTGAGACTAGTGAAGGTGTTGCTCTCTAACTTGGCCAACTTGTTAGCCGACAGATCAATGCTGATGAGGTTGGGGCACTCCCAGAAGCTGTTGACTGAGATGCTCTCGATCAAGTTGTGCTGGACATACATGTACTCCAGTCGGGTTAGGCCCCGGAGCATGTTCTCTGTGAGGTTTGTCAACTTGTTGTAGCCCAACTGCAGGACACGCAGGTTTGACTGGACTAGGAAGGCGCCGTCTTCAATGTAGCTGATCTCGTTTTTCGTCAGGTTTAGGTCGGTCAAGTTGCCAAAGCGGCTGAGAGAACTGTACAGGAGGATCTTGAGTTTGTTTTCATTGAGGCGGAGATCTAGCACGGTGCTGTTTATGTGTTGGGGGATGGCCTCATAAGGGGGCTGGTTCTGGCTGCAAATCGCCAGCCAGACGTAGCCTTTCTCTCCCTCAATCAGCCAACAATCTCCACAGACTTTCCCAAGCTGAGTCAATAGAAGAATGGCTGTCCACAGGCTGATACGGGACATTGTTCAGGACGCGGTTAGCTGACTTTTGTGAAGAGTCTAAGACTGACTAGTGGCAACCATTAGTTTCAAATATAACCAACAACAGAACACCAGTTCTAATCTTCTCTGCCTTCATTGCTGTTTGTGAAAGCACTTGATCAGAAAACAAACAGTTGCGAAAGGAGAATGCAGTAAGGAGTTTCTGTTGTATTCCAGGGGTCTTCTCACTTTGGAAAAAGGAATGGTTCAAACGCACTGCTTTCAGGAAGAGTTCAACCTCTTGATTCCAACTTTGAAAGAAGACCACCCTTAAACCTCAAATGGTCCATGGTCAGAGTTTCCTGCAACAAGAAAAATAAGACAAATTATAGAATTCATTAAAGTGACTTGCATTTGTCAACAGCGTGAAGCAAGTTGAGTCTTGTTTTTTTTTGTTAAATATTTCTTTGTAATAGATTCTTTGAAAGGTGAAGACTATTTTGCAATTTTGTTTTTTATAATTCATTCATGGAACATGGGCGTCACTGGCTGGCCTGCATTTATTGCCCTTGAGAAGGTGATGGTGTAGCGATTCATATAAATGAGTGTCTTATTCACCCATTTCAGAAGTTATTTGAGTGTCAACCACATTGTTGTGGCCCTGGGGTCACATGAAGGCCAGTCCAGGTAAGGGCGGCAGATTTTTTTCCCTAGAGGGACGGCATAGTGGTTAGAACTGCTGCCTCACAACTCCAGGGACCTCGGTTCGGTTCTTGGCTTGGGTCACTGTCTGAGTGAAGTCTGTGTGAAGACATTCTCCCCATGTCTGTGTGGGTTTCCTCCGGGTGCTCCATTTTTCTCCCATAGTCCAAAGATGTGTGGGTTAGGTTGATTGGCCATGCTAAATTTCCCCTTAATGTTCCAGGATGCATAGGTTAGAGAGATTAGTGGGACAATTAAATGGTGTTACAGGGATAGGGCCTAGGTAGGATTGTTGTGTGTGCCAATTTGATGGGCTGAATGGCCTCTTCCTGCACTATAGGGATTCTATGATTCTATTCTATGAAAGGACATTAGTGAACCAAATGGGATTATCTGACAATCGACAATGGTTTCATAGTCATCAGTAGATTCTTAATTCCAGGTATATTTTACTCAATTCAAATTCCCCCACCTGCCATGGTGGGATTTGAACCCAGGTCCCTGGAACATTAGTTGAGTTTCTGAATTAATAGTCTAGCGATAATACCACAAGGCCATCGCTTCCCATATATATATTTATTTATTGGCATGTATATAATTTATATGTACACGCACTCACAGAGAGAGACAGACAGACAAACACACAGCTGTTAGAGCACAAATTTCTATGTAAACTTGTTTGGCTTCTGTGGAACTTTGCTGTAAGCAAATGGCTGCTACTTCACTTCAATATTACTCGTCGGCTGTAAGAACTTTGGGATCATTCTCAGGACATCCAAGTGCTAGAGAAATACAAGGCATTTTTCAAATATTCATCAATATTTAAAGTTCGGTTCTTAAATTTAGGGCAGCACAGTAGCACAATGTTTAGCACTGATGCCTCATAATTGCAGGGACCAGGGTTCGATTCCCAGCTTGAGTCAATGTCTGTACCTTCTCCCTGTATCAGCGTGGGTTTCCTCGGGTGCTCCAGTTTCCTCCCACAGTCCGAAAGACATGCCGGTTAGCAGTGGTCGTACTAAATTCTCCTTCAGTGTACTTGAACAGGCACCAGAGTGTGGCGACTAGGGGATTTTCACAGTAACTTCATTGCAGTGTTAATGTAAGCCCACTTGTGACACTAATAAATTAATAAGTTTGAATCCATGCTCCACCACAGTGTCCAAATTTAGGACACATTCACCAATATGGTAATAACACTAAAGAGGTCAGAGAATCATAGAATCCCTACAGTAGAGAAGGAGACTATTCGGCCCATCAAGCCTACACCGACAACAATCCCACCCAGGTTCTACCCATGTAACCCCACATATTTAGTCTGCAAATCTCCCTGACATGAAAGGGCAATTTAGCATGGCCAATCCACCTAACCTGCACATCTTTGGAGTGTGAGAGGAAACTGGAGCACTCGTAGGAACTGGGTAGGCAATGACCTAATGGTATTATCACTAGACTAATGATTCAGAAACTCAACTAATGTTCTGGGGTTCGAATCCTGCCATGCAGATGGTGGAATTTGAACTCAATAAAAAATATCTACTGATGACCATGAAACTATTGTTGATTGTCAGCATAACGCATCTGCTTCACTAATGTCCTTTAAGGAAAGAAATCTGCCATCCTGACCTGGTCTGGCCTACATGAGCCACAGCAATGTGGTTGACACTCAACTGCCCTTAGGCAACTCAGGATGAGCAATAAATGTTGGCCAGTGAACTCCCTGGGTGACATGGTGGGACAATGGTTAGCATTGCTGCCTCATAGCGCCAGGGACCCAGGTTCAATTCCCAGCTTGGATCGTCGTTTGTGTGAAGATTGCACATTCTCCCCTGCGTCTGTGTACATTTCCTCTGGATGATCCGGTTTCCTCCCACAGTCCAAAAATGTGTGGGTTAGGTTTGTTGGCCATTCTAAATTGTCCTTTATTATTAGATGGATGTCAAGGGGATTAACAGGATAAATATGTGGGGTTGGGGGATAGGGCCTGGCTGGGATTGTGCAGACTTGATGGGCTGAATAGCACTGTAGGGATTCTATGGAATGCAGACACGGGGGAACTCCATGGAGACAGTCATCTGAGGCCAGAGGGCCAGTTAGATAAATAAATGAGGGAGAACAAATGTGATGGATTTATTTCTTGCCCCTAATTGCCCTTCAACTGACTTGTCATTTGGGAGCCACATTTAGATCAGACCAAGTAAGTATTGCAGATTTCCAGTGCACCAGATTTTAGTGAACCAGATAAGTTTTTACAACACTTGACCATGGTCATCATTAGACTTCCAATTTCATATTCTTTATTAAATTATTCAAATTTCACAATCTGCCATAGTGGGATTTGAACACAGGTCCCCAGAGCAGCATCCTAGGTCTCTGGATTACCAGTTTCACGTGTATTTATTAGTGTCACAGTAGGCTCACATGAACACTGCAATGAAGTTACTGTGGAAATCCCCTAGTCGCCACACTCTGGCGCCTGTTTGGGTACACTGAGGGAGAATTTAGCATGGCCAATGTACCTAACCAGTACGTCTTTCAGACTGAGAGAGGAAACTGGAGCACCCGGAGGAAACCCACGCAGACACAGGGAGAACACGCAAACTCTGTACAGACAGTGACCCAAGCCAGGAATCAAACCCAGGTCCCTAGTGTTATGAGACAGCTAACCACTGTTCTACCTCCGTGTCACTGCCTCTCTCCTATATGCAGATTGGGTTAGATAAAGTAGGAAAGTAGGAGGTTTATTGGGAGGGGAGTAAGGGCATTAACACTGGCAAGGACCTGTTGGGCTGAACGGTCTGTCTCTGTACTACAACTCTACGCAAGAAAAGCCTTTAACTAACCCCTAGGCTCACAGGCTTGCATCAAGTTAAACCAGCAGGTGAGAAATATAAGCAGCAATTTGTCTACAATGGATTGCCAGGGCTGGAGGACTTGCATATGACCCACAAGCTGTAATTTAGACAGGGCTGTTTCTAAGAGACTCAGCAGTTACAGAGGAAGCATAAGCTGATATATATATAGTCTTCATAAATCCATGTACTAAGACTTGTGTATAAGATATAGGAGTGAATGGTTTATTCTGCTGAACAGCTGTGACTGTTACAAATTAAATCATTACATGTTATGGGGTTTGCAGTAACTAACAAAACAAAACCACTGAAGTTTATAAGTTTAATATTTTAATCATTGTAAAGTATTCTTATTGAAGAATTAAAGACTTGCATTTTTACCTTACCTTTAATGATCTCAAGATTTCAAGTGTTTTAAGCCAATGAAGTACTTCTGAACATAGTAATGTTGGAGACATGTCAGGAAATTTGTGCTCAGCAAACTCCCATAAACAGTGGCTTGTTAATGCTCAGACAGCCCGTATTGTTAATTGAGAGTTAATTGACCGAAGGGCCTCTTCTGCATGATTCTATGAGGGGTAGGTATTAGCCAGGACATTGGGGGGAATCCCCTTCTCTTCCCTGGAATAGTGCCACTGAAGAAAGTAAGATGGAGCCCTCAGTTTAACACCTCACCTGAGTGGCATAGTGGCACAGTTGTTAGTGTTGCTGTCACACAGCACCAGACAGTGGGTTCAATTCCAGCCTTGGGTGACTGTCAGTGCACAGTTTGCATGTTCTCCCCATGTCTGCATGGGTTTCCTTTAGCTGCTCCGGTTTCCTCCACACTCCAAAGATGTGCAGGTTAGGTGGACTGGCCATTCTAAATTGACACTTAGCGTTCAAAGATGTGAAGGTTAAGTGGATTGGCTATGCTAAATTGCCCTTTAGTGTCCAAAGATGTACAGGTTAGGTGGATTGGCCATACTAAATTGTCCTTTAGAGTCCTAAGATGTGTAAGTGAAGTGGATTGACCAAGCTAAGTTGCCCCTTAATGTCCCAAGATGTGTAGGTTAGATGGATTATCTGTGGTAAATGTTGGGGTTACAAGGATACAGCAGGGCAGAGAGCCTGGGTGAGAAACTCCACCAAAGAGTCAGTGCAGACTTGATGGACTGAATGGCCTCTTTCTGCACCATGCGGATTCTATGAGTTTCCATCAACCCAGTAGTCCCTCATGCTGCACAGAGGTACCTACTTAAGTGCTGGGCTTCTGGAGTGGGACTTGAACCCACAACTTATTGATTTGTAGGAACACGGGAGCAGTAGGAGGCCATATAGCTCCCCAACCATACCCTGCCACTAATCACCATCTAATATCCTTTACTACATTATGTATCAATCAATTCATCAATCTCAGTTTTGAAGTTAACAATTGATCTAGAGTCAATGACATATTTGTGGGTGAGAGGTCCAAACTTCTATCACCCTTTGTATGGAGAGGTTTTTCCTAATTTTACTCTCAAAAGGGCCAACTCCATCTTTGAGACTATGCCCCCTCATCCCAGATTCACCAACCAGCAGAAACAGTTTCCCTCTCTCAACCCTATCTGTCCCCCTAACTATCTTGAAAACTTTGATCCAATCATCCTGACCTGAGGGGCAACATTTTCACACAGACAGTGGTGAGGATATGGAATGAGCTGCCAGAGGAGTTAATAGAGATGGGTATAATTACAACATTAAAAAGACATTTGGATAGGTACCTATTTGGGAAAGGTTTAGAGGGATATGGGCCAAACGCAGGCAAATGAAACTAGTCCAGTTTAGGAAACCTGGTCAGCATGGATGAGTTGGGCTGAAGGGCCTGTTTCCATGCTGCATATCTTTATGGCTTGATGGCACCCCTCAGCTTTCTAAATTCAGGGGATTTTTTTTTACTGTATTTGTTGTTGGGGATATGAGCATTGTTAGTTAAGTCAGCATTTATTACCCATTGCTAATTGCCCCTGAAAAGCTGGTGTCTGAGCTGCTTTTACAAACTGTGGCAGTCCAGGTGGTGTTGGTACATCCATACTGCAACCTTGGTTTGTGTAACCTCCCCTCCTCACTTAACCCTTGGAGGTCAGGTATGGTTGTAGTAAGGTTACCCTGCACTCCCTCCACAGCCAATATACACTTCCTAGAATCCTGAAAGTGCAGAAGGAGGCCATTTGGTCCATCAAGTCTGCACTGACATCAATCCCACCCAGGTCCTATCCCTGTAGCCCCACACATTTACCTCACCAAGCTCCCTGATACGAAAGGGCAATTTAGCATGGCCAATTAACCTACGCTGCACATCTTTGGAGTGTGGGAGAAAACTGGAGCACCCGGAGGAAACCCACACAGACACGGGGAGAATAAGCCAGCTTCATACAATCAGTCACCAAAAGCCAGAATTGAACCCAGGTCCCTGGTGCTGTGAGGCAGCTGCTAAAGTGTGGTGCCTAGAACTGTTCACAGCAACTCCAGATGTGGCCCAGCCAGGGATTTGTTTAGTTGATGCACAAATTCTATACGTGAAATCAAAATACCACACTCAGGAAATGTGAAATCAGAATAGAGAACGTCGGAAAATCTCAGCAGGTCTGGCAGCAACAATGGAAAGAGAAACAGAGTTAACTGGCAATGACTTCCAACTAGTATTGGAAAGCGATAGCCCGCTGGGATATGTTATGATCTCAGATAATGTCACTACTGAATGGAAAGATCCCAGCGAGAAGCCTGGCTCAAAAGACTGTGATTCTTACTTTCTTTTTTGAAATCATGAGGAACAGGGGAAGCAGTGGTGTAGCGGTGTTATCACTGGACTAGCAATCCAGAGAACCAGGGTCACGCTCTGGGACCTGGGCTCAAATCGCATCACGGCTGATGGTGAAATATGAATTCAATAAAATATCTGGAATTCAGAGTCTAACGATGGCCATAAAAATCTATCTGGTTCAATGATGCCCTTTAGGGAAGGAAATCTGCTGTCCTTACCTGGTGTGGCCTGCAAGTGACTCCAGAGCAACAGCAATGTGGTTAACTCTCAAATGCCCTCTGGAGGGCAGTCAGGGATGGACATTAAACGCGGGGTTAAACCAGTGATGCCCACATCCCATAAAAATGATTCTTTTAAAAAGTTATATGAATGCTAATCAGCTTTTAACAACAAGAACAAAACATTCATGAAACATGAAAACTTTGACTTAATATAATACTCTTTCACCCTTATCTTCACAAATGTACACTGATTTCAAGATAGCACAGTGTATATGATATATCTTATGCTATAAAGTTCTCAGTAAACACAGTTCCTATATCCTAATGGGCTAACTGTGGTCAGACAACATCCCACTCTGAAACCCATAGCAGATACCACTCAATCAATCTTCTGCTGATTTCTCCTCAAATTCCCCTAGATGATTGCCGCATGAGTATTTCCCAACCACAGTCAAAATACATGCTTCAAAATCTTCTCTCGAACAATGCTTTCCCTAAGCTGTTTTTAACAAGGATCCACTTCTGGGTTTTCCAACTTTCCTTTCAAACAAGATATTCTCTCAGTTGTTTCAGCAAGGCTTTGCCTCCAGGTTTTGCAACTCTCCTTTCAATATTGCTTTGTCTTAGGTTGCCACAGGCATCCAATCTTCCACATTAACTCTCAGCTACTCAGTCCCCAGCAGAATATTATTGTTTCAAAGACTGGAAGTAAAGACACCAAGCATTATGATTGCTTCAGGTATCTGGCTTTTCTCCAGTCAACCTCATCAGCTCTGCTCTTGCAAGGTCTGACTTTAATTTCAACAAACAGTCTCCCATTCCAATTGCAGTTCCTCTATGTCCCTTTTTGCTTTAATCTTCTTGGAAACTTCTTTCCATTCACTGATATCCAGAGGGGAAAATTATTAAAATAGAGCTGACTCTTGAACTGAGTTTAGGTAAATATATTACTGTGCTGTATATAATGGATGGTATCGCACAGGTATGATACATCAACGCACATGCTCAAACATACAAATGAACAAACAAACATGAATACATACACACTCGCACACTACAGACACACAAACACACACATGTTCATATACTCACACTAATCACAGAATAAAGTAGAATCATAGAATCCCTACTGTACAGAAGGAGGCCATTCAGCCCATCAAGCCTGCGCCAGCAACAATATCTCACAGGCCCTATCCTGTATTTACCCTGTTCATTTCCCTGACACTAAAGAGCAATTTCAACTTAAGTCACACATCTTTGGGAGGAAACTGGATCACTCAGAGAATACTCACGCAGACACGAGGAGAACATGTTGACTCTGCACAGCCAGTCACCCAAGCTGAGAATTGGACCAAGTCTCTGGTGCTGTGAGGCAGTAGTGCTAACTACTCTGCCACCCTCACACATTCATACACTCACAGAAATACACACACACTAACACGTACACCAACACACACACACACACACACACACACAGAAACATAGAAGCAGAAGTAGGCCATTCGGCCCTTCAAGCCTGCTCCGCCATTCATTTTGATCATGGCTGATCATCAAATCCATTATCCTGATTGCTGCCTTCCTTCCATATCCCTTGATCTCTTTAGTTCCAGGTCCAATATCTCATTTCTTTTTAAATTCAGACAACATTTTGGCCTCAACTACTTTCTGTGGTAGTGAATTCCACACATTCACCACCCTCTGGGTGAAGAAATTTCTCCTCATCTCAGTTCTGAAAGGTTTACCCCCTTATCCTTGGACTCCCCCACATTGGGAACATTCTTTCTGAATCTATCCTGTCTAACCCTATGAAAATTTTTATAAGTTTCTATGAGATCCCCTCTCACTCTTCTAAACTCCAAAGAATATAATCTTAACCGATTTAGTTTCTCTTCATGTGACAGACCAGGAATCAGCCTGGTAAACATCTGCTGTATTCTCTCTATATTAAGGACATCCTTGTTCAGATAAGGACACCAAAACTGCACATAATACTCTAACTGTGGACTTACCAATGCCCTATAAAATTGCAGGAAAACATCTCCATCCCTATACTCAAGTCTTCTTGCTATGAAGGCCAACATAGCATTTGCCTTCTTTACTGCCCATTGTACCTGTGTGCTTATTTTCAGTGACTGATGCACGAGGACTCCAAGGTCTCATTCAGTATCCACTTCTCTCAACTTACACCCATCCAAGTAATAATCTGTCTTCCTATTATTGCTGCCAAAGTGGATAACCTCACATTTATCCATATTATACTGCGTCGGCCATGCAGATGCCCACACACAGATTGTCCAAATCAAACTGAAGCATCTCTGCATCCTCCTCACAGCTCACCCTCCCACCCAACTTTGCATCATCTGCAAATTTGGAGATAATACATACAGTTCCCTCTTCCAAATCATTAATATATAATTATGAACAGTTGGGGTCCTAGCACAGATCTCTGTGGAACGACACCAGTCATCAGTAGCCACTGCTTCCCAAATGTCGAGTTATGAAATCCTTGATAAATACTCTAGCAACTTCCCCAGTACCGATGTTAGGCTCACTGGTCTGTAGTTCCCTTTTTTCTCTCTACCTCTCTTTTTGAATAGTGGGCTTACATTAGCCATCCTCCAATCTGTAGGGACCACTCCAGACTCCGAAATGTTTTGAAAAATACTTTGGAATTCAAAGAGTTCTATTATGTTATGGTGACTAGACCCTAAGGTTTCTCTCACAACTAGACTGCTAATTAATCCTTTCTCATTGCACAATACCCTGCCCAAGATGGCCTGTTCCCTTGTTGGTTCCTCAACATATTCCTCCAGAAAACCATTCCATATGCACTCCTGAAATTCCTCCTCTATTGTACTGTGACTAATTTGACTTTCCCAATCTATGTGCAGATTAAAGTTGCCCATAATCACAGATGTTCCTAATATACACTCATATACTAACGCGCGTACACACACACACACACACACACACACACACACACACACACACACACACACACACACACACACACACACACACATCAAACATGCTGTTTATCCAGGTGTGATACTGAGCAATAATGCTTTGTTTGACAGGCATAACACTGCTAAGGTTAATAAAACACCAATCCACACTGAAATAACATCTGTGCATGTTTTACCCTTCTAGTCGCATTAGGCAGTGCCTCTGAGACTTGCTTATTTAACACAGCTACTAATATCCTGATACAAACACTGTTGACAAATGAGCATAATATTGTTTCGAACATGCTGTTGCCCAAACTGGACTGACAGTAAAATCACTTTGAGAGGAATGTAACTGGCACCTGCTCACTATTTCATATTATAATCCACCACTGGGGTGGAATCTGAGCACGTTAATTCAAATTCTCATCCTTGTTAAATACATGTCTTCAGTTTGTGCCACATTAACATATGGTTTATATAGTCAGATTCATTCTTATTCTAATCAAAATTTGCATAACTGCCCAATTAGTTATTTCCTCACACTTTATTTCTTCTCTTGCATTTATATGGCACCTTTAAGTCTTTAAGATATCCAAATGCACTTCATGGGCCTTTTTAAATTCATTCCTGGGACATGGGTGTCACTGGCTGGGGCAGCATTTATTGCTCATCCCTTGTTGCCCTTAGAGGGCAACTGAGAGTCAACCACTTTGCTCTGGAGTCACATGTAGGCCAGACCGGGTAAGAACAGCAGATTTCCTTCTCTAAAGGGACATTAGTGAACGAATGGGTTTTTCCAACAATCGACAATGGTTTCATGGTCATCAGTAGATACTTAATTCCAGATATTTTTTATAGAATTCAAATTTCACCATCTGCCATGGCGGGATTTGAACACAGGATGCAGAACATTAGTTGAGTTTCTGGGTTGATAGTCGAGCGATAAAACGCTGGGCTTAACAGGTCAATCAAGGGCTGCTATGCCCTTTGTGGTCAAGTATGGCAGCCATTTTGTGTCAATTCAATCAGTCCTAAAAGCAGGAGCTAGGAGAGGGGGAGTATGAGTGTTGGATTGCCCCTTATTGTCAGGCGGATACATAGAATCATAGGATCCTACGATCGGCCCATGGAGTCTGCACCGACCACAATCCAACCCAGGCCCTATCCCCATAACCCCATGCATTTACCCTAACTGGTCCCCCTGACACTAAGGGGCAATTTAGCATGGCCAATTCACCTAACCTGCACATTTTTGGACTATGGGAGGAAACCAGAGCACCCAGTAGACATGGGGAGAACGTGCAAACTGCATACAAACAGTGACCCAAACCAGGAATCGAACCTGAGTCCCTGGAGCTGTGAGGCAGCAGGGTAAATACATGGGGTTACAGGGATATGGCCTGGTTGGGATTGTTGTCAGTGGAGGCTAGATTGACTGAGTGGTCTCTTTCTGCACTGTATGGATTCCATTGCTGAAATTTCACCATCTCACCCGCCCGAGGTTCATAACATTGCGCTCGAGGCCTACAGAGAATGTCAATTCTGGGGCAGACAAAGCGGTAAAATTCCAGCCTTAGATCCTACTCTAAGATCCCTTTAAATGCACTTCCATTCTCTTGACTAACAGGGTACCATTCAAGAAAATAAATGATAACCAGAGCTGATGGTTTTTGCATAAATCTTTGGCTAGGTTGACCTCCGCTTTAACTGGCATTCTAAAATTGGACTTTTCTTCAGCTATTTTAAACTATTTTCATGAGTAAGTCGTACAGCTCTAGTTTTAATTAATTGGTTCCAATTACCCTGAACACATAGACTGTTAATATCTCGCATATTATTACCGTGGCTTATTCTCAACTATTCAGTGCTTGAAATTATAATTTTCAGAAGGGCTATCAACTCTGTGATATACATTTTTATAAAAAACCTTAGGCTGGAAATTAATTTGAGCCGGTAAGCAGGTGGGGGGCAGAGGTGAATGTGAATGGGGCTCAGGGAACATTCTCTGAACCCATGCAAGCAGACCCAAGGCCCAATTGCAACCAAGCCTCAGGCCTTAGCTTGCCAAACCACCAGAATTGCCCTCGCAGTCTCTATAAATTACAGATTAATTTACTTGATTCTACTGTGAGCAACACCAGGGGTGGGCGGGGGAGTGGTGGGGAGAGCGGGGGTGCAATATAGCATAACTATGCGTCATTTTCGACATAGAAACAAGCCATTTGGCCCATCAGATTTATGGTAGTTCATCTGTTCCTCACAGGCCTCCTCACAGCTCAGCCTCTCACCCTGGTGGAGCTGTAAAAACATTGAATATTTTCTCAGTTTCTTGAACACTTTTATTCATTCATTCGAAAAGTACGAGAGGTGGGAGCAAAAGGATCTTAATAACAGAACAAGTGACCAAGATTGGTCATGTGATTTTTGAAAAGACTGGCTCTGTATGTATGTGTGTGTCTGCACATGTATATGCATATGTATGCATTTGGGTGTACATATGTACATGTCTATGCACATATGTGTGTATGTGTGTGTATATGTGTGCACATGCATGTTGTGTGTGTGTGTGTATGCATGCATGTGTAGGTGTGTATGTATGCAT
The DNA here is from genome assembly GCF_965287045.1 of Carcharhinus amblyrhynchos. Lineage (NCBI taxonomy): Eukaryota > Metazoa > Chordata > Chondrichthyes > Carcharhiniformes > Carcharhinidae > Carcharhinus > Carcharhinus amblyrhynchos. The sequence continues at coordinate 10,794,537 of NC_137358.1, read as the reverse complement.
ATGTGTATATGATGCTTGTGTAGGTGTGTATGTATGTGTGTGTATGTATATGTATGTGTGTGCACATATATGTGCATGCATGTATGTATGTGTGTGTACGCTTGTGAGTGTGTTTGTGTATATCTGTGTTGAGGTTGGCCTATTGGAGTATGAACTCCCTGATTAAGAATCCAATTGATGAACCAATCAGGCCGTCTTTACCTTGTAGTTAACCGGGAGTGTCAGTTCCTCTGGCACCCCCAGAGATAAACTGCTGACTGATAGTACTCTGCGCACTGCTGTTCGAGTTTGTAAATAAAGAGATTTTGGTGAAGGCTTCCGAAGACTTATTACAGTGTGTGTGTGTGTGTGTGTTTGTGTGTGTGTGTGGGGGGGGGGGGGGGGGGGGGGGAGCTTTGGCTGGTTTGTGTGTGTGGGGGGGGGGGCTGGTTCTTGTGTGTGAGATCTGTCCTCAATTACTTTCTCCTTATATGTCCTTCTCATTTAATGGAACAAAATGTGAACGGGTCCCTGACACAGATAATCTCCAATTCAGCAGGTCTGGCAGTATCAGTAAGGAAAGAAAAGAGCTGGCCAAGACCACAAGGAACTGCAAAAGGTTGTGAACGTAGTCCAGTCAATCACATAATCCAGCCTCCCATCCACTGGCTCCATCTACACTTCCGGCTGCCTTGGGAAAGCAGCCAGCATAATCAATGACCCCACGTACCCCAGGCATACTCTCTTCCACTTTCTTTCATCAGGAAGTAGATACAAAACTCTGAGAACACGTAGCAACCAACTCAAGAATAGCTTCTTCCCTGCTTTTGAATAGACCTGCCTTATATTAAGTTGATCTTTTTCTACACCACAGCTATGACTGTAACTATGTTCTGCACCTTCTTCTTTCTTTCTTATTTATGTACTGTATGGATAGTATGTTTTGTCTGTCTGGCGTGCAAGAAATAATACTTTTCACTGAATTCCAATGTGATAATAATAAATCAGTTCAATTCAAGAAATTACACAATGTCATTCACAACATCAAGTAGAATGGAATCATAGAGTAATTGCAGCATAGAAGGAGGCCATTCAGCCCATTAAGCCTGTGCCAATTCTCCACAGAAGCAATTTAGCTAGCTCTTGGGACCTACACATCTTGGGACACTAAGAGACAAATTAGCACAGTCAGTTAACTTGACCTGCACATCTTTGGACTGTGGGAGAAAACCAGAGGAAACCCATGCAGGCACAGGGAGAACTTGCAAAGTCCACACAGATAGTTACCCAAGATCGGAATTGAACACAGGTCCCTGGCACTTTGGGGCAGCAGTGCGAACCATTGTGCCATCATGCCACCCTCGCTCCATTCTCCTCCTTTTTCCCATAGTGCTGCAATTTCTTTTCGCTTTCAGATGCTATCCAATTTTGTTTTTAAAACATAGTTGAATTCAGATCCTTTGTCCAAAAGTTTTTCGTCATGTTACCTTTGGGTCTTTGGCCAGCTTTTAAAATGCACGGATTCTGGTACTTTACCCTTCGGCAATGGGAAAAGATTCCCTCTATCTCTCTATTCCTACATCTAATCCAAAGCCAGGAGCCTCTGCCTCTGCCGTCTTTTATCTGAGTCTTACACCCAAAATTGAATCTCTCATGTGCATTGTTTGTAATGGGGACATGTCAGATGCTAGATGACTGGATAATGCAAATCCCCATCGCTAGCATATCTCATTGAAACTTACAAATTTCTTCAGGGGACTGGACTGAGTAGAGGCAGGAAGGATATTTCCCCTGGTTGATGCTTCTAGAATCAGAGGACACAATTTCAGGATAATGGGCAAGCCATTTGGGACAGAATCAAAGAGAAATTTCTTCACTCGGAAAGGGATAAATCTTTGAAATTCTCTATACCAAAGGGTAATGGAAGCTCTATCATTGAGTACGTTCAAGATAGAACTAGATAGGTTTCTGGAGACTAACGTCATCAGCACATATAAGGATAGACCATAAGATATAGAGCAGAATTAGACCAGTTGGCCCATCGATTCTGCTCCACCATTCAATCATGTCCGATAAATTTCTCAACCCCATTCCCCTGTTTTTCCCCATAACCTTTGAACTCTTGACCAATCAAGAACCAATCTATCTCTGTCTTATATACACTGTGGAGATGCCAGTGTTGGACTGGGATGAATGCAATAAGAAGTCTCACAACACCAGGTTAAAGTCCAACAGGTTTATTTGGAATCACAAGCTTTTGGAGCACTGCTCCTTCATCAGATGAGTGGAGAGGTAGGTTTCCACATAATCCCGTTGGATTTTAACCTGGCGTTGTGAGACTTCTGACTGTGTCTTAAATATACTCAATGACCTGGCCTCCACAGCCTTCTGTGGTAATGAATTCCACAGATTCACCACCTCTGGCTGAAGAAATTCCTCCTCATCTTGCTTCTAAAGGGCCATCCCTTTAAACTGAGACTACGCTCTCGGATCCTAAGTCTCTCCCACTAATGGAAACATCTTCCCCATGTCTACTCTATACAGGCCTTTCAGTATTCCGTACGTTTCAATGAGATCCCCCTCACCTTTCAAAATTCCATCGAGTACAGACCCAGAGTCCTCAAATGCATGGGGGAAATGGCATTGAGGAGCCATGATCTTGTTGAATGATGGAGAAGGCTCGAGGGACTGATTGACCTTCTCCTTCTCCTATATTCCTTCTTCCCTATAGGTTGGAAAAATCCCAGACTGCAATGCCCTCTTTCACTTTGTCATCAATTTCAATCTCCTCCAATTGCCAGCACAGCCTCCACATGCTCAATCACCAACATCATTATCAATACAATCTATCTAATCTCAATTACAGACTCATCCATTGCCAGCACAGTCCATCTGTTCTTAATTAACTTCCTCCATTGTCACTCCGGTCCATTCTCAGATACCAGCTGGTCATGTCGCGACAAGCAAGCAACTGTCCAGTCTTGCAATGTGTACATAAATGTGTACCGTCCTAGCACTTGTATGGTTCTCCATTGTTTAGTGCTCATGTTACACCAAAACTACTTGTTGGTTTTGTCCAACACAGATGAAAAGCCGGATTTTGAAAGCAATACCAATTCTGCTCCTCATGGAATGACCAACATTATATCTCAGATGGGGCACATCAGCCCTTTAAAAGCACATTAGGCATTAATGGTACCATCTTTGATTGTACTGTCAGACTGCCCATATTATATCTTTAGTTCATGGAACAAGCCCTAGTTGCCTCAATTGTTCAGTGAACATTGTATCTTAAAACAAGGAACTGCCCTCCAAAAGCTCACATCCCTTGAATGAATAATAAATCTATCCCTCTGCCTCTTTACCTCGCTCTCCTTTGTGAATGCTCCTTAAAACTTAACTAAGGTTTAAGTCATCTATCCTAATATCCCCTTATACCTTCAGTCTCAAGTCTTGTCTGATCTCACTTCTAGGAATATCTTGGTTGGTCTTATTGCGTCAAAGACCATGTGCAAATCCAAGTTGTATCTTCATTTCATGGAATAGAACCTAGTACAGTGGCACAGCAGATAGCACTGCTGCCTCACAGCACCAGGGACACAGGTTCAATTCCCGGCTTGGATCACTGTCTGTGTGGAGTTTGTGCATTCTCCCTAGTCTGTGTGGGTTGATTCTGGGTGCTCGGGTTTCCACCCACAGTCCACAGATGTGCGGGTCCACAAACAGATGAGCTATGGTCTTATTGAATGGCGGGGCAGGCTTGAGGGGCCAGATGACCTACTCCTAATTCTTACGTTTTATGGGTTAGGTTGATTGGCCATGCTAAATTGTCCAAGGGATTAGTAGGATAAATATCTGGGGTCATGGGATACGGCCTGGGTTGAATTGTTGTCAGTGTAGGCTTGATGGGCTGAACAGTCTCCTTCTGCACTGTAGAGATTCTATGATTTTATGAATGTTTTGAATAAAAGATTATTCTAAATATCTACACCTTTTCAGTAAATAAACGTGGCTGAATATTAAAAATATAGTCCACCCACCACAGGACAAAAAATTCTCGCTGAGTCAACGGACCTCTCGTTGGTCTGTCAACTCTTCCGTCTCACCCATGACGTACCCACAGTGGCTGGCAAGACTGGAAAATCCCACCCATTGTTTATTTTCAGCTTTCACACTCAAGCAAGGCTGTGAGAAAGAAGGTTCACAATGAAGATACATTAAAAAAATGAAGAAATGCGACATTTAAAAATGAAAAAATAACTATCTTAATGATGGATGCCATCTGTATGCCATCTTCTGGATGAGATGGGAAACCGAGGGTTAGTCTGCCTTCTGAGGTAAACCTAAAACATTCCATGACACTATTTTGAAGAAGGGCAAGGGTGTTATCCACTTGCCAACATTCATCCCTCAAATAACAGAATTAAAAAGATTATCTGGATATTACCACGGTACTGTTGGTGGGAGTTTGCAGTGCACAAACTGGCAGCCATATTTCCCTCATTAGAAATTTTTTTTATTCATTTATGGGAAGTGGGCCTTGCTGGCTAGGCCAGCATTTATTGGCCATCCCTAATTTTTATTTATTCATGGGACATGGGCATCTCTGGCTGGCTAGCATTTAGTGCCCATTTTAGTTGCCCTTGGCTAGGCCATTTCAGAGGACAGTTGAAGTCAACCACACTGCCATGCCTCTGGAGTCACATGGAGGCCAGACCAGGTAAGGACGGCTAATTTTCTTCTCTAAAGGGCCGTTGGTGAACCAGATGGGTTTGCCCTTGAGAAGGTGGTGGTCAGCTGCCTTCTTGAACTGCTGCAGTCTCTGTGGTGTAGGTAAACCCACAGTGCTGTTGGGGAGGGAATTCCAGGATTTTAACCCAGGGATGTGAATGAACCGTGATATATTTCCAAGTCAGGATGGTGTGAGGATTGAAGGGCAACTTTCAGATGGTGTCCGCTGTCCTTGTCCTTGAGGTAGCAGAGGTCTTGGGTTTGGAAGGTGCTGTCAAAGGAGCCTCAATAAGTTGCTGCAGTGTCTCTTGTAGGTGGTACACAATGCTGCCACTGGGAGCCAGTGATGGAGGGAGTAAATGCTTAAGGCGGTAAAAGGGATGCCAATCAAGTGGGCTGCTTTACACTCCCAGAGGGGAAAAAAGGTTCAGAATTTTCAAATCCCAGTAAAAATTGGTATTAGTGGCACCAGAGCAGCATGGTGGCACAATGGTTAGCACTGCTGCCTCACAACGCTAGGATACCAGTTTGATTCCCAACTTGGGTCACTGTCTGTGCAGAGTTTTAGTTTATTTATTAGTGTCACAAGTAGGCTTTCATTAGCACTGCAATGAAGTTACTGTGAAAATCTCCTAGTCGCCACACTATGGCATCTGTTCGGATACACAGAGGCAGAATTTACACATAACCAGCACATCTTTCAGACTGTGGGAGGAAACTGGAGCACCCAGAGGAAACCCATGCAGACACAGGGAGAACGTGCAGACTCTACACATACAGTGACCCTCGCCAAGAACTGAACGTGGGTCCCTAGCACTGTGAGGCAGCAGTGCTATCCACTGTGCTACTGTGTCACCCCACTGGCTGCTTTCCAAGGCAGCAGAAAGAATAGATGGAGTCAATGGATGGGAGGCTGGTTTGGGTGATGGACTGAGCGTGGAGGGCATTGTGCCACCGTGCTACCCTGTGATTGCACGTTCTCCCCGTGTCTCCTCCGAAAGATGTGCTGGTTAGGTGCATTGGCCATGCTAAATTCTCCCTTCGTGTACCCGAACAGACGCCGGAGTGTGGTGACTGGGGGATTTTCACAGGAACTTCACTGCAGTGTTAATGTAAGCCTACTTGTGACACAAATAAATAAACTCTTAAACTGGAACTCCATTTTTAGGTATACAAGACCAGTTTGGACAGCTTTTACTGGTGTTTCCTTGAATGGAAGATTACAAAAGTGGTTAATTGGCAGTGTTGTGAATGGCATTATATAAATACAGGCCTTTGCTTGTTGTCTTTTATTTTCAGACTTATTTTTGATTTCATTGCATTTTATCTCCCATTCTATTTGATTTAATTCTTATCTCCTATCTGGCCATTAAGATCACAATCAATTAAATTCCTCCAACTCCCATTGCTGGAGCTGGAACGCAGTATTTTTGAAGCTTCTATCCTGATGAATTCATAATGTCCTATTGGCCTGCCTGCTGAAAATAGACCAACAGATTAAAAGTATTTAGATTAACAGTGTGCGTGATACTAATACATATAAAATTAATTATTGCTCCCACAGATGGGCCATTACAGGACAAATATCTGGCACACCATTATCCATGTTGATGAGAGGATTACACACAGTGAAGACAGTCACGAAGAATCAAAATAAAAGGAGTCCGGTCACGTTTGACTTTCAACCACAAGATCAGCTAGTTGGGTCCGGAAACGGCCTGAACTTTGCTGAGATTTGCTTGGGTTGGTTTAGTAAATGTTTACAACAAACACTATTTCATATGTAGATATATATATATATTTGTTCCTGGGATTTGGGAGTTGCTGGCTAGGCCAGCATTTGTTGCCCATCACAGGAAGGAAGGCTGGCTGGCCCCCCTCAACTCATGGGGGAGTTTTCTCTGGGCCCCCTTCCTGGCCAATAGTGGTATTGTCACTGACGAATAACCCAGAGATCCAGGGTAATGCTCTGGGGACCCCAGGTTCAAAGCTGAAGTTCAAATATGGATTCAACATAAATCTGGAAATGAAAGTCCAATAATAACCATGAATTGTAGAGTCATACAGTGCAGAAGAGGCCCTTTGGTCCATCGAGTCTGCACTGACACACGAGAAACACCTGAACTTCTACCTAATCCCTTTTACCAGCTCTTGGCCCTTGCCCTTCAATGTTGTGCCAAGTACTCATGCAGGTACTTCTTAAAGGATGTGGGGCAACCCACCTATACCCCATTTCCAGGCAGTGCATTCCAGACTGTCACCACCCTCTTCATAAGACATTTTTTCCTCACATGCCCCCAAACCTCCTGCCCTTCATCTTGAACTTATGTCCCTCTTAGCACTGACCCTTCAACTAAGAGGAACAACTGCTCCTTATCCACTGCGTCCATGTCCCTCAAACCATTGTCAATTGTTGTAAAAGCATATCTGGTTCACAAATGTCCTGTAAGTCTGGGATTCTGTGAAAGGGTGGTCAAAGCTGGAAACCTCACATCATTTAGGAAGCATTTAGATGAGCACATGAAACCCCATAGAGTCCAAGTGTTGGACAGGTCATATTCAACAGATCCTTTCAAGAGGTCAATCAATGATTCCCTGTGCAAGTCCTGAGGGTTATCACAGCAGGAATTCTCTTCCCTTCTTCTGAGAAGTGACACATTCTTGGGTCACTGTGTAGAGTTTGCATATTCTCGCCGTGTCTGCATGCGTTTCCTCCAGGTGCTCCGGTTTCCTCCCATACTCCAAAAATGTGCAGGTTTGGTGGATTGGCCATGCTAAAATGCCCCTTAGTGCCCAAAGATGTGCAGGTTAGGTGGATTGGCCATGCTAAGTTGTCCATTAGTGCCCAAAGATTTGCAGGTTAGGCGGATTGGCCATGCTAAGTTGTCCATTAGTGCCCAAAGATGTGCAGGTCAGGTGGATTGGCCATGATAAAATTGTCCCTTAGTGTCCCAAGATGGATTACAGTGATTAGTGGGATAAATACATGGGGTTATGGGGATAGGGCTGGGTGGGATGCTCTGTCAGAGAGTCGGTGCTGACAGGATGGATTATGCTAAATTCTCCCTCTGTGTACCTGAACAGGCGTCAGAGTGTGGCGACTAGGGGATTTTCACAGTAACTTCATTATAATGTCATGGTAAGTCTACTTGAGACAGTAATAAATAAACTTTAAACTTTAAAAAACACTTGAAACGTGACCTTTCAACCATTGAGAGGACCTTGGTTTAAAGTTTCAGCTGAAGGACAGCACCTCTAACAGTGCAGCAGTCCCTCAACACTGAACGATAGTGAGCCAGCCAGGACTCCATGCTCTGGGAAGGGACTTAACCCACAGGCAGTTGAACTGCACCTGACAATGGGTTTGGAAGAGGAGAGGTGAAGGCTGCGAAAAGTGTGAACAAAAATCACAGTAATTGCTATAATAGCACATTAAGCTTTGTGAGAGGAGTATAAATGAAGATCTTCTGCTCAGCACTTGACATTTAAATGACGGTACTTAATCCCTACACAACTACGCTGGTAGCGCATCTCCTCCTTGACTGTGAGTTTGAAATTGGTGAATTAGAGGCAGGTTTGCTTCAATTACTATTTAGGTGCATCGGAGTAATTATACATTATATGATGAATGGCATGCAATCAGGATTAAATTTTGGTAAATAAGATATTTAATATATGCCAAATGTGCGTCGCATAAATAAGAAAGTGTTTATCTTGGGGAGTTGCTGTGCAGAAGAAGGTTTCTGTTGCTGTGAAAACTCAATTGGGTATTTTTGATCTTTGCCGCATGTCTCATCTGTCAGCTAGTTTTGCATCTGTTGTCCGTGGGGAGCATAGGAATGTACCAGCCTGGAAATGGTCATTTTCACCATCAGTGGTCCCAGAGTTGCAAAACAGACTCATGATATGTCCTTCAATTGGCTTGTCCACGTCCCTGTAAAACTGATTGATATCACCGGTCTTGACTGCTTTTCCAGGCAGGTCATTTCGAACACTCTCCTATGTGCAGTGCCTACATCTGTTCTATTCTTTGAACCTTTGTCTGAGTTTGCATCCCTCCCCCCCAACTTCAACACCTTCTTGTGTAATTTTACAATTACACTGATAAACAGCTATTCAGTGTGAAGGACACTGACCTAATCTTGGTAATCTCCAAATGCAAGGTACTGACCATGACTGAATGCAATAAGAAGCCTCACAAAACCTGGTGAAAGTCCAATAGGTTTATTTGGTATCACGAGCTTTCAGAGCGCTGCTCCCTCATCAGGTGCACCTCCGATGCCCCTAAATAGTAACTGAAGCAAACCTGCCCCTAATTCACTCACCTGATGAAGGAGCTGTGCTCTGAAAGCTTGTGATATCAAATAAATCTGTTGGACTTTAACCTGGTGTTGTGAGACTTTGTACTGTACCCACTCCAGTCCAACGCTGGCATATTCACATCATAACTGAGTGCTGCAGACTGGCACATCCCAAGGTCCAAGAATAAATGCTTGCGGTGGTAGTGTAGTGGTGTTGTTGCTGGGCTAGCAGCCCAGAGACATGGTATAACTTTTAAATGTGAGGTGACCCACTTTGGCAGCAAAAACGGGAAGCAGATTATTATCTGAATGGTCATAAATTCGGAGAGGGAAATGAACAACAGAACCTGGGTGTCCTTGAGCATCAATCGCTGAAGGTAAGCATACAGATACAACTGGCAGCAAAAAAGGCAAATGGTATGTTGGCCGTCATAGAGAGAGGATTCAAGTGCAGGAGCAGGGATGTCTTGCTACAATTATATAGGGTCTTGGTGAGGCCATACCTGTGGTATTGCATGCAGTTTTGGTCTCCTTACTGAGGGAGGATGTTCTTGCTCTGCAGGGAATCAGAAAAGATTTACCAGACCAATCCCTGGGATTGGTAAGTAAAAGCAACAGGCCTGAGATTGGGAGCAGTTTAAAATTCAGCAAAAGAGGATCAAGAAGGGGAAAAGAAGGGAATGAAAATTAGCTACCTGGAAACATGAAAACTGACTGTAAAAGTTTCTATTCATATGTAAAGAGAAAAAGATTGACAAAAATGAATGTAAGCCCTTACAGTCAGAAACAGGAGAATTCATTACCGTGAATAAAGAAATAGCTGAGGAATTAAATTCGTACTTTGCTTCAGTCTTCACAAAGGAAGACATGAATAATGTTTCAGAAGTGCTGAGGGAAACATGTTTTAGTGAGGAGTTGAAGGAAATCAGCACTGGTAGAGAAATTGTTGGGATTGAAGGTGGATAAATCTCCAAGACGTGATAATCTTCATCCCAGAGTGGCTCTGGAAATATTAGATCCATGGGTGGTTATTTTCCAAAATTCTTTGGACTCTGGAATAATTCCTACAGATTGGAGGGTAGCTAATGTAAGCCCCGAAATCAGGGAACCATAGACCAGTAAGCCTATCGTTGGTACTGAGGAAGTTCCTGGAGTCTATTATCAAGATATCATAGTTCGACATTTGGGAGGCAGTGTTTTAATCAGACAAAGTCAGCATGGATTCACAAAAGGGAACTCACGCTTGATGAACCTATTGGAATACTTCGAGGATGTAGCTAGTAGAGTTGGCTGAGGAGAACTAGTGAATGTGTTTATTGAGACTTTCAGAAGGCTTTGGACAAGGTCACACATAACAGACCACTATGTAAAGTTAAAGCACATGGAATTGCACGTAATGTCTTGAGATGGATAGAAAGCTGGTTAGCAGATAGGAAGCAAAGGGTTGGCATAAACGGATCTTTTTCTGATTGGCAGTCAATGACTAGTGGGGTCCCAGCGGGATCTGTGCTAGGACCCCAACTGTTCATATTACATGTTAATGATTTGGAAGAGGGAACTGAATGTACTCACTCCAAATTTGTAGATGATACAAAGCTAGGTGGGAGGGTGAGCTATGGATGCAGGGGTGTTTCAGCGTGATTTGGACAGGCTGAGTGCATGAGCATCTGCATGGCAGATGCAGTATAATGTGGATAAATGTGAGGTTATCCACTTTAGTAGCAATAATACGACAGATTACTACTTGAATGGATATAAATTGAGAGAGAGACGGAAACTCAACGAGACCTTGGAGGCCTCGTGCATCAAACACTGAAAGTAAGCACGCAGTAGGGAAGGCAGTAAAGAAGGCAAATATGTTGGCTTTCATAGCAAGAGGATTTGAGTGTTGGGATAGGGATGTTTTACTGCAATTGTATAGGGCATGGGTGAGGCCACATTTGGACTATTGTGCACAGTTTTAGTGCCCTCATCTGAGGAAGGATGTCCTTGCTTTGGAAGGAGTGTAGCGAAGGTTTACCAGACTGATTCCAGGGATGGCAGGTCTTATGAGGAGAGACTAAGTCAGTTAGGATTAAATCCACTGGAATTTAGATGAGTGAGAGGGGATCTCATAGAAACTTATAAGATTCTAACAGAAAGAATATTCCCATTGGTGGGGGATCCAGAAGTAGGGGTCATAGTTTGAGGATACAGGGTAGACCAGTTAGGATAGAGATGGCCTACTTCTGCTTCTAATTTCTATATTTCTATTACAGGACTGATTATGAGGAGAGATTGAGTGGGTTAGGACTGTATTCACTGGAGTTCAGAAGAATGAGGTGATCTCATAGAAACTTATAAAATTCTAACAGACTAGGCAGAGTGGATGAAACAAGGATGTTCCCAATAGCTGGGGTGTCCAGAACCAGGGGTAACAGTCTGAGGGTACAGGGTCCACTATTTAGGACAGAGATGAGGAGAAATTTCTTCACCAAGAGCTTGGTGAGCCTGTGTAGTCGCTACCACAAAAAGTAGTTGAGGCCAAAACGTTGTATGTTTTTGAGAAGCAGTTAGATTTAGCTCTAGAGGCAAAGGGGATTCTGATCTTAAGTGATTGTCTATGTGGAGTTTGCTCTTTCTTCCCGTTTCTGCATGGGTTTCCTCCGGGTGCCCCGATTTCCTCCCACACTCCAAAGATGCACAAGTTAGGTGGATTGGCCATGCTAAATTATCCCCTAGTGTCCAAAGGTGTGTAGGTTAAATGGGTTAGCTATGGTAAATGAACAGAGTTATGGGGATAGAGCCTGGGTGGGATGCTCTTCTGGAGAGTCAGTGCAGACTCAGTGGGTTGAATGGTCTCCTTTCAGGAGGGGCTGAGTGGCCTACTTCCACTCATGTCATTAAACTTTGCCTGCTGCAAAGGCTTGTGGAGATCCAATATAGAAACGAGAAGCAGGAGTAGGACATTCCGCCCTTGCAGTCTACTCCGCCATTCATTATGATCATGACTGACTGTCAGAATCAATATCCTGATTCCCCCCTTTCCTCCATTACCCTTGATCCCTTTAGCCCCAAGAGCTACATTTCATTTTTTCTTGAAATCACACAATGTTTTGGCCTCAGCTACTTTCTGTGGGAGTGAATTCCACACATTCACCAGAAGACACTTCTCCTCACCTCAGCTCTAAAAGTTTTACTCCTTATCCTCAAACTATGACCCTTAGTTCTGGACTCCCCTGACCATCAGGGACATTCTTTCTGAATTTATATCAATCAGACCGTGTTGTAAGTTTCGAATGGAGCTCTGGGGAGTCGTTGAATTTCTTTATCGCCAGCTATCACTACAAATGAATGGAAAGGGGAGCATTGAATGTGGTTGAGATGTAGCACAGCTGGAGGAAGGAGGAATCCGAAATAATACCACTGAGAATGATTGAAGACTGACTGTAATTATTCACACATCCAGCTGTCAATTACAATGGACGCACTCAGCATTCAAAACATTCTGACAAACTCGCCATTGATGAAGTGTTTCAAAGCAATGGTGAAACTGAGCTGCTGATGTTGAAAATGCACAGCTCAAAATATTCCCGAATCAGTGCGTATTCTCTTTGCCTTTCATAAAAGGGCTGCTTTCAATCCAAGGCACAAATGAGTTGCATTAGGGGCCGCACTTGGCACAGTTGATCACACCCTCACTTCTGAGTTAACCAGTCGCAGAGTAACGCCTTTGACCAAGTCCAACAAGCAGTGGTCTGTACGTCACATTCTGAAGGTCCTGGAATCGCGGGGGATGGGGGGAAGGTGTGGTGGGGGGAGGGGGGGATGGAATGGTGGGTTCTGCCAGATGGTTCCCTGAGTGGATTGTCAAAGTCAGAGGGGAGGCGATGGCCGAGTGGTATTATCACTAGACAATTAATTCTGAAACTCGACTGATGTTCTGGGGACCCAGGTTTGAATCCCACCACAGCAGGTGGTGGAATTTCAATTCAGTAAAAACTATTTGTAATTAAGAACTCCAGAGCCACAGCAATGTGGTTGACTCTCAACTGCCCTTCAAGGCCAACTAGGGACGGGCAATAGATGCTGGCCCAGCCATGAATAAAAAAAAATTTGGCAGAGCGCTTGCTTAACAGAACTTTCAGACAAGCACCAAAATGTAGCTTGATTGGTGGTGAGAAAAGCTGTCTCTGTCAGATCCTTCTTACGTGCCCAATATCTAACCCCCACTCCCCACTTCTGCTATGCTGAAGATGAGACCATTGTCCACCTTCTTCTGGGATGTACCTTTGCAAAGGACGTCGGCAAAGAGATGTGGCGGTTTTTGTCCAGGTTCATTCCGAGCAGCTCCGTGATGCAGGACTCTGTGCTCTATGGGCTGTTGCCAGGGACGCACATCGAGACAGACATCAGCTACTGCTGGAGGGTCATCAACTCAGTGAAATGCACTCCTTGGTCTGCTCAAAACCTATGAGTCCTTCAGTGAAAACTGAGCATTGCAGACTAACACATTTCAAGATCCAGGAAACCCGGGTTAACGTCACGGAGACATAATGGGGAAAGGCCAATGTCTAAGATTTTTCACTCATAGTGGACTTAGGGCTGGAAACTGTGTAGAGCCCCTCAGGTGTATATATTGGAACATATATTGTAAATATCAAGAATAGCAGCCCCAGCGGTCTAACGGATAAGGCACTGATCTCCTAATCCAGGGATTGTGGGTTCAAGTCCCATCTGAGGTGAGGCTATCTTATGGGCACAGTGGTTAGCGCTGCTGCCTCACAGAGCCAGGGAACTGGGTTTGATTCCTGGCTTGCGTCACTGTCTATCTGGAGTTTGCATATTCTCCCTGTGTCCGCATGGGTTTCCTCTGGGTGCTCGGTTTCCTTCCACAGTTCGAAAGACGTGCTGGTTAGGTGCACTGGCCGTGCTAAATTCTCCCTCAGTGTACATGAACAGGCGCCAGAATGTGGCAACTGGGGGATTTTCACAGTAACTTCATTGTAGTGTTAATGTAAGCTAATAAATAAACTTTAAGTTTAAAACTAGTCTTGAAGAAAAGTAGGGGCTCCTCCCTGGCCAATATTTATCCCTCAATTAACAACCATGAAATAATAAAATAACCTGGCTATTGCTCTTTGTGAAACACTACTCTGCTCAAATCAGCTACTGTGTTTCAGCGTGCAACACCAGAGGGTTTGAAAGGTCATACAAGTTCTACATTAAAAGCAAAATCAACATTTCTCAGCTGTACGGGCAGAACCTGTCACATTAACTCTTGCTGGGATACAATTATATTCCAATCCATCACCTCTTCAAGTTAAAAAGTACAATCTTAGAAAAGACATTATTGTTATTTACTGGGTGAATTAATGACACGGCCATTTGTCAGTTCCACTGTGTGGACTGTGGCTATACATATCCAGTTCAGTTACAGCTTCTGGCCATTGACTGCTTCCTATGTTCTGTCACTCCAGCCGGCTTGATTCTGAACTATTTTAATATAAGGGTAAATCATAGAATTGTAGAATCCCTACAGAGGCCATTCGGCCCATTAAGTCTGCATCGACCACAATCTCACCCAGGCCCTACTCCCGTAGCTCACATAACTATCGTGTTAATCCCCCTGACACAAAAGGACAATTTATCATGGCCAATCAGCCTGACCACACATCTTTGGAGTGTGAGAGGAAACTGGAGCATCTGGAGGAAACCCACACAGACATGGGGAGAATGTGCAAATTCCACCACAGACAGTGACCCGAGGTCAGAATTGAACCTGGGTCTTTGGCGCCATGAGGCAGCAGTGCTAACTAGTGTGCCACCATGCCACCCCAGTTCTTTAATCTTGCCCAACCCCTCCCCACCCGCTCCAATCCCCAGGACACCTGGTTGAAGGAAGTAGATGCCGTACTTGGTGACTGATTTATTAACGCACATTTGCATCAAGCAGTCACCACCCACAGTGGCAATGATTCAGGAATCAGTCCAAATTGAGCTTGTTCTCCAATAGCGCGCGCGCGCGCACACACACACACACACACACACACACACACACACACACACACACACACACACACACACACACACACACACAAACCCCTCTACATTCCAACAATCAGATTCATTTGCTTTCCTCTCTCCTTAATGCTGAGAATCAGAAGCATTCCCTTCATAAGTTCTCCTCCAATCCATTCATTCTCCAGACTAGGAAAGATATCAGCATTCCTCCAAGTCAAAATCATGGAACTGCCTCCCTAACAGCACTGTGGGTGTACCTATGCCACATTTATTGCAGTGATTTAAGAAGGCGGTTCACTACCATCTTCTCAAGGAGCAGTTCCAGGGCAAAAGATGTGCTGACCCCCTCAGCAATGCTCACATCTTGTTAATGAAGGCTAAGATCCGTTACCCCGTCCCAAGAACGAAATGAGGGCTCTTTCTCAACTTGATGGGTACAGTACCACCCAGAATAATGATGTGGCACCTGTTGTAATGAGTGGGGGAGGAGGAGGTCAACATAGAAACACAGAAACACAGAAGATAGAAGCAGGAGGAGGCATTTGAACCTTCGAGCCTGCTCCACCATTCATCACAATCACAGCTGATCATCCAGCTCAATAGCCTAATCCTGCTTTCTCCCCAGTCAAGGAGAACCAATTTAAAATCAGAAACATAGAAACATTACAGTGCAGAAGGAGGCCTTTTGGCCCATCGAGCCTGAACTGACAACAATCCTACCCACGCCCTATCCCCATAACCACACGTATTTACCCTGTTAATCCCCCTGACAGTAAGGGGCAATTTAGCATGGCCAATCAACCTATCCCACACATCTTTGGTGTGTGGGAGGAAACCAAAGCACCTGGAGGAAACCCACGCAGACACAGGGAGGATGTGCAAACTCCACACAGACAGTGACCCAAGGTCGCAGGGCACAACATTCTCCACCTGGTCTCCATCTGGGGTACGGTGACACCATGTAGCTACTGACAATATCCCAGGTATCTGCTCACCCTACACTTCCCTCTGCCTTGGGAAAGCAGCCAGCATAATCAAGGACACACCCCACATTCTCTCTTTCATCTTCTCCCTTCGGGAAAAAGATACAAAGGTCTGAGATCACATACCAACTGACTCAAGCGGCGGAATTTTCACCCCAAAACCAAAAAATTCTGCCCAAAGTCAATAGACCTTCACATGTTTCGCCCCACGCCTGCTACGGTTCCATGGCGGGAGGGACGGGAAAGTTCCGCCCAAGAACAGCTTCTTCCCTGCTGCCACCAGATCTTCGAATGGACCTACCATATTTTAAGTTGATCTGTCTCTGCACCCTAGCTGTGACTGTAACACTATATTCTGCACCTTCTCCTTTCCTTCTCCCCTATGTACTCTATGAATGGTGAGTTTTGCCCTGTATGGTGTGCAAGAAACAATACTTTCACTACATCCCAATACATGTGATGATAATAAATCAAATCGAATCAAACTGAATCAAATCAACCCAGCAGAAACAGAGAGAAAGCCCCCTGTACCTGACTACCGTCTGTTTCAGCACCCCTCCAGGGAAGATAGTTATGCAGACGAACTGGCTATCTCTGTCCCAGCAACACACTCACAAAAGAAAGGAAAACAACACACCGTTTCTCTGATGCAGACATGAGATCTGGCCATAGGTTACCTATCCCTCGCCATCTGTTCCTTGCTGTTTTCTGCACTCCTTCCCTCAGTTAAACTTTGTGGAACAGTCATTATATTGCATTCAGAACAAGCTGCTCGTAATCACACCTTTCTTCTAGTTTAGGGGATAATCATATACCAATTATCCCTCACTGATTAAGTTATGTGTATTCATGACCTGAGGCACCTTATGCGAAGGAGATTCAGTCTGCTCTGGGTGGAACAAAAATTATCATTAGCACTGATTAACTGCTAGCTGATGTGAATGCATATCTCACAAGTATATGATTAGAAAATGCTTCCTTAAAAGGGAATGGTGCTCAACTAAAATATCTCTAACTTTTTAAATATTCATTTTACAAGATGTGGGCGTTTATTGCCCATACCTAATTGTCCTTTGACAAGGTGGTTGTGAACTGCCTTCTTGAACTGCTGCAGTCCTTGAGGTGATGTGAAGGAGGGAGTTCCAGGACTTTGACCCAGCGACAGTGAAGGAACATTGATATACTTCCAGGATGGTGAGTGTCTTGGGCAACCTTCAGGTGGTGGTGTTCCCATGTGCTTGCTGCCCTTGTCCTTCTAGTTGATAGCAGTCATGGGTTTGGAAGGTGCTGCCGAAGGAACCTTGGTCAGTTCCTCCCAGGATTTTGATCGTGGAGGATTCAGTGATGGTAATACCATTGAATATCAAGGGACGATATTAGGAGATTAGCAGGCTAAATATGTGGGGTTACAGGAATAAGGCTTGGATGGGATTGTGGTTGGTGTAGACTCAATGAGCCAAATGGTTTCCTTCTGCACTGTAGGGATTCTAAGATTCTATGAAATGCAAGGTGAAACATTTTGGAGGATCAAATTTAGGTGTGAATAATACTGTAAATGGCAGAAACCTTAGCAACATTACCATAGAGAGGAATCTGGGCATGCAGCTCCACTGTTCCTTAAAAGTGGGAACACGGATGGCCAAAGTTATTAAGGAGGCATATGCCCTTTCTGCCTTCATCAGCTAGGGCATTGAGTACAAGAGTTGGGAAATCATGTTGCAGCTATATAAAACCTTGGTTAGGCCACATTTGGAATATTGTGTGCACTTTCTGGTCACCACAATACCAGAAGGAGATGGAAGATTTGGAAAGAATGCAAAGAAGGTTGACCAGGATGTTGCCTGGTCTTGAGGGTGTTGGCTATGAGGAGAGGTTGAATAAACTAAGTTTTCACTACAAAGATGGAATCTAAGGGAAGACCTAATGGAGGTCTACAAAATTATGAAAGCATAAACAGGGTGGATGGTCAAAGATTTTTTCCAAAGGTGAAATATCAATTACAATAGGGCACAGGTTCAAGGTGAGAGGAGGAAAGTTTAAGAGAGATATGTGGGGGAAGATTTTTCACGCAGAGAATGGTGGTTGCCTAGAACCCGCTGCCAGAGGAGGTGGTGGAGGCAGGCACATTAGCAATATTTAATAGGCATCTAGATGGGTGCATGTATAGGGAGGGAATAGAAGGATGCAGACCAAGTAAGGGCAGAAGGTTTTTTTCTTTAGTTTAGTTAGGGCATCATGGTCGGCACAGGCTTGGAGGGCTAAAGGGCCTGTTCCTGCGCTGTACTTTTCTTTGTTCTTTGTTCAGTTTTGGTCTCCAGATTAACATAGAATCCATAGAACCCTACAGTGCAGAATGAGGCCATTCGGCCCATCAAATCTGCACCGAACATAATCCCACCCAGGCCTTACCCCCATATCCCTTCATATTATGCCCACTAATCTCTCTAATTTACACATCCCTGGACACTAAGGGGCAATTTCTTAGCATGGCCAATCAACCTAACCCACACATCTTTGGACTGTTCGAGGAAACCGGAGTACCTGGCGGAAACCCACGCAGACACGAGGAGAATGTGCAAACTCTACACAGACAGCGACCCGAGCCAGGAATCGGACCCAGGACCCTGGAGCTGTGAAGCAGTAGTGCTAGCACTGCACTACCGTGCCGCCCCTTCAATGACAGCCAACAGATCCATCTTCAACTTGCTACTGATAAAGATGGATGGAAACAATACTTCTATTCTGTCTATCCCAGGGCGACAGTGCAATTGGGAAGTGGCTTATCTGTTAAGTTACCATCCAGTGGGTTTCTGTCAGTGCCTTGTCAAGTGAGGATGTTCTCAACGTGATTGCTGCATGTCTAGCACTAGAAGTAATATTGCCCACTGCGGACTACATGGCAACTCAAACGCACATCATGTGAAATGGTTTTGGATCCGGAGGGAGGTGTTAAATTTGCTTTAATTTTAAGTCCCAGTCATCCTCTTTCCTTGCATTTTCTGTCTGTCTTTCTTTCATTCTGTCTTTCTCTCCATTTCTCTTAGTCTGTCTACATCCCATCTCTTCCTATTTTTCTGCTTTTTTTTCCCCTGTTTATTGTTCCTTATTAATTGCTTCTCTCTCCCTTTCCCTTGTGACACGCTCATTCTCTTTTTTTTTGCTGTACTGAATGGAATAAGTTGGCACTCAATCCCATTCCAACTCCAAGGGAATATGAATTCACAGGATAGAAAGCATTCACACCCAAGACACCATTAAAAATCTGTAATCGTGGAAGCTGTTGGCTGCTGTGTTTCTTTCTCATCTATTATTTGTGTCGGTGATGGTTTTCGCTTGTAGTTTTTCTTCACGCCAAGCATATCCTCCACCTACACAAAAGATAGGCTTGCCTCATGAAAGCAAAACAGAATGTATTAACAGCTTCTTAAAAAGGAACTGCAGCCATTTTCTTCCAAGCATCTGCTCTGTTTGCTTGCTCCCAATAGATGCTGCTAAAATTATTATTTCTTTCAAAAATAAAGACACAGAAAAGGCTGTCAGTGTGGTACTAATGGAGTGCTGCATTGTTGGAGAGGTGTATTTTGGAGTGATGCTGAGCCTAGGTCCCCACGGCCAATTTGAGAAGTCTCACAACACCAGGTTAAAGCCCAACAGGTTTATTTGGAATCAAGAGCTTTCGGAGCGCTGCTCCTTCATCAGGTGAGTGGAGGTTAGTTCACAAACATGGCATATATAGGCTGTGTTTGTGAACTAACCTCATTTCACCTGATAAAGGAGCAATGCTCTAAAAGCTCTTGATTCCAAATAAACCTGTTGGACTTTAACCTGGTGTTATGAGACTTCTTACTGTGCCCAGCCCCGTCCAATGCCGGCATCTCCACATCACAGCAAATTTAGATCAGCTTAATTGGCTTGATATGCACCCTATCCATCTCCTTAAACATTCACTGTTCTCCACCCCTGTTGCTCAGTGGCAGTGTGTGGACCATATCTAGGTTGAAGTGTAGCAATGTTCCCATGACAGCATCTTCCAAACTCACAATCTTTACCATAAAGAAGGACAAGGGCAGCAGATGCATGGGAATGCCACCACTCGCAAGTTCCACTCCAGATACAATCCAGCACCTAAATCAACCTCCCATCCATTGACTCCATCTGTTCTTCCTGCTGCCTCAGGGAAGCAGCCATTGATGTGACACGGTGGCAGGGGTGGCACAGTGGTTAGCACTGCTACCTCACAGCGCCAGGGACCCAGATTCAATTTCCGGCTTGGGTCACTGTGCGGAGTTTGCACATTCTCACTGCGTCTGCAAGGGTTTCCTCCAGGTGCTCCGGTTTCCTCCCACGGTCCAAAAGACGTGCTGGTTAGGTGCATTGGCCATTCTAAATTCTTCCCCAGTGTATCCGAACAGGTGCCAGAGTGTGGTGAATAGGGGAGTTTCACAGTACATTCATTGCAGTGTTAATGTAAGCCTACTTGTGACACTAATGAATTCAAAAAAAGCATGATCAAGGAGCCCACACACCCAGGATATACTTTCTTCCACCTTCCTCCATCAGGTAAAAGATACAGAAGTCTGAAACCACATATCAACCACATCAAGAACAGTTTCTTCCCTGCTGTCATCAGACTTTTGAATGGTCCTGTAATATATTAAGCTGATTTTTTTCATCTTACTGTATCTATAACACAATATTCTGCACCCTGTCCTTTTCTTCTCCTCTGTGTACTTTATGAACAGAATGTTTTGCCTGTATAGTGTGCAAGAAACATTACTTTTCACTGTATCCCAGTACATGTGACAATAATAAAATCAAATCAAATTAAATCAAAACATCCTGACTTGGAAATATGTCACCATTCCTTCACTGTCACTTGGTCAAAAATCTGATACCCCCTCACTAACAGCACTGTGGGTGCACATACACCATATGGATTGCAGTGGTTCAACAAGGAGCTTACCATCACCTTTTCAACGGGAATTAGGGACAGATGGAGTACCTGGAGGAAACCTCTGCAGATATATGGAGAATGTGCAAACTCTGCTCAGGCAGTAATTCAAGCTGGGAATCAGATCTGGGTCCCTGGCACTGTGAGACAGCAGTGTTAACCATTGATCTTGCCAGCAATGCTCACATCCCAAGAATGAATATTGAAAAACCAGATCCCATGACACTGGTCAAAGCAGACCAGGAGGGCTCCCCTGGTGTTCTGGTCAACACTTCTACAAAACAAATGGGCAGGATAGGTTCATCATGCCCTAATCAACACCACTAAAATGGGGTTCCCTAGTAACAAAAAGCTCAGCCTTGATCCAAATGACAGTACTCTCACCTCTGAGTCAGGAGGTATTGGGTTCAAGCTGAACTCTAGTAACTTCAGTACGCATTCTAGAATTGTGCTTCAGTGCAGGAAGCAAGGTGGCCACTTCGAACACATAGAATCATAGAAATAGAATCATAGAAACCCTACAGTGCAGAAGGAGATAGTTCGGCCCATCCCAGTCTGCACTGACAACAATCCCTCCCCATGCCCTATCCTCACAACCCCACATATTTACCCCACTAATCCCTCTAACCTACACATCCCAGGACACTATGGGCAGTTTAGCATGGCCAATCTACCTAACCCGCACGTCTTTGGACTGTGGAAAGAAACCAGAGCATCCGGAGGGAACCCACACAGACACGGGGAGAACGTGCAAACTCCACACAGACAGTGACCTAAGCCAGGAATCGAGCCCAGGTCCTGGCCCTGTGAGTCAGCAGTGCTAACCTTGCCGGTGGCACACTGGTTGGCGGGATTGCTGTCACACATCTTGGTACATTTGTCGATTAGATATGAGAATTTGAATGCGGGGCCGCTCTGACAATGATGTGCAGTAGGAAACACTTAAGTAATCTATTAAAGGACATCATATTTTATCAAGCAAAAAAGTGACACGATTGTGATTATTTTTGAAATTACTCTCTTCGCAATTTGCTTTACTGATGGCCTGTATCAGCACTTCTGTTTGATATTAATAGGGCCTGTAAGCATAGCACAAAGTCAGATATCCATCCCTTCCAAGTTACAGGGTGCCTTGCAGGAGAAGAATCGAGGTTGACTTTGCTAATCTAGATCATTGTGGTCACTTCAAAATCATGCGAGTCAGTTTCCTTGTAGAAATTGGTGCAATTAATGCCATCATTTCAACTGCCAATGAGAAACTTAACTCAGAGGGTGGCAATACTTAGGGAAAGAAAAGGTCGAAACCTGAATGTTATTTACAATGGTGATGTAGTGCGCAATAAGCGGGCCTGGATGCAGATAGGCCATTCCCTCCTGTCTGCAATTGCACATCGGCTGGTGAATTCAGAACTGGCCAGGATGATCTGTGAGAAAATGTCATAGAAAGTTATAAAATTTTAGCAGGATTACAAAGAGTAGATTAAAAATAAGATGTTCCCAATGGAGGGGGAGTCCAGAATTAGGAGTCTTAGTTTGAACATAAGGAGTAAACCTTTTAGGACTGAGCTAAGGAGAAATTTCTTCATCCAGAGAGAGGTGAATGTGTAGAATTCACTACCACAGAAAGTGGTAGAGGCCAAAACATTGTGTGATTTCAAAAAGGAATTAGATCTAGCTCTTGGGGCTAACGGGATCAAGGAATATGGGGGGAAGGTAGGATCAGGATATTGAATTTGATGATCAGCCATGATCAAAATGAATGGTGGAGCAGGCTCAAAGGGCCGAATGGCCTCCTCCTGCTTCTAGTTTCAATGAAACAGACATTGGTTCAGTGGAATGCACTGCCAAATAAGAGTGGTTGAGGCAGTTACGTTAGCCACATTTAAGACTTATCTTGATAGACATATGAACAAATGGGGAATAGAGGGTTAAAGCGGTTGGTCTGGATGGGACAAAATGATCGGTGCAGGCTTGGAGGGCTGAAGAGCCTGCTCCTGTGCTGTACTGTTCTTTGTTCAGTGCTGCCAGCAGGGACCAGATCATGGCAAGCGCCGGGTCCAATGGTGACACAGGGGGGCCATTAACAGAGCAAAGGAAGCTCCACTGAGGTTGTCAGGAGTTGGGCAGGAACCTTTGGAAGTTGTGTTTGTGCTAAGGTTTTCTACATGGCAGGAGTTATGGCCTCACACTCGCTACAGACCAAGAGTGGAAAGTGGGATTAGGCTGGATAGCTCTTCAACAACCAGAACAGATGTGATAGGTTGAATGGACTCCCTCTGTGCTTTAACTTTTTATGGGTAGAATTTTAAGGCCTAACAGCTGCTAATTGTCAAACTCCTATCACCATTTAACACTTACTTGAGCATTAGTTAGCCATGGTCGTGACTTCTGTCAGCCCTTAGAAGGAAGTCCCACCTGTGAAAGCTGTCGGCCACATCAGCCTGGCCAGGAATAGCGCTGCAGTGGCCTGGAGTGGTACTGCAATGCTATGTAAGAGATGAGGTCCTGTGGCCATTGAAAAGTTATGTCTTGGGGGTCCCAGAGCAAGAGGGCAGGGCCACCCTCCCTCCGACCAGAGTCTAGGAGGGGGCAGATGTAGTGAGGAGAGGGGTCCAGGAGCTCAAACATTCCAGGGGAGTGGGGGGAGAGTATCTGAATTCTGAGGGAGCCTTCAGAATGAGGCACCCCTACCTCCCCAACCCAAGATTGGGACAAGTTTAAATGTCACTTTCCCGCTGTGCCTGCACCAGCTTCAGCCAAACTAAAAATTGAGGCTGGATGGGAAAAAGGCTCCTTAATGACTTTAATAGTTGAAAGAGTGAGATCTGGGATTCCTGGCCTAGACTCTGATTGCACAACCATGGAATTATGTCTGGGTTTGGGTGGGTGGGTTCTCCTGGATGGAATGCCATCCGTTCAATTTTACACTTCCCTACTCCCACCTCAGAACCCACTTTGGTAGGGAGCATAAAACTCTGCCCCTTGATTCTATTCGCGTATAGAAATTAAGCAGTGATCCAATGGAGGTGTTTAAGTGGCTAAATCAGATATTTCCTCTGATGTGGCAAATCCAGAACAAAGGGGATTTTCAGATGCCTTAAAATGTCATTCAGAGGTAATATTCCAAAGCATCTCTTCACACAGAGGATCGTGTAAATTTGGAACTCTCACCCCAGAAAAGCTGGTGAGGCTAGGAATCAATCAGAATTTTCAGAACTGGGAATAATAGATTTTTGTTAAGTAAGATAACAGTTATGAGATCACAGAGGGTCACTGAATATAAAATACCGTTCAACCATGATCTAATCCATTGGCTGAACAGGCTCAAGGGGCTGAATGGCCTATCCCTGGTCTGAAGTCAGATTGGAGAAGATAGCTTCAAAGTTTACTTATTTGTGTTACAAGTAGGCTTACATTAACACTGCAATGATGTTGCTGTGAAAATCCCCTAGTGGCCACACTTTTAATGGCGGTACGGTGGTTAGCATGATTGTCTCACAGTGCCAGGGAACTGAGTTCAATTCCGGTCTCAGGTGACTGTCTGTGTGGAATTTGCATGTTCTCTCTGTGTCCGCCTCAGTTTCCTCCGGGTGCTCTGGTTTCTTCCCACAGTCCAAAGATGTGCAGGTTAGGTGGATTGGCCATGCTAAATTGTCTCTTTCTGTCAGAGGGATTGGCAGGATAAATATTGGAAATAGGGACTGGGTGGGATTGTTGTCAGTGAAGGCTCGATGGGAAAAATGCCCTCCTTCTGTAATGTAGGGATTCTATCATTCTATGATTACTAACTACTGTAAATAAATCTGGATTTGGTAAATTGCCTCGAGGCAGTTACTTCAGTTAAAGTAAAGATTAATAACTAGAATTTTACAATCCAGGAGTGGAGGCACTATTGCTAACTGACATGCCTATACCTGCGCTGTGCTTGGTTAGGAAAGAAGATATGATGTGGGTGCAACAATACAAAAGTTCTCCTTGGATATCAAGGGAGCATTCTCAGAGTCTCCCGGGCATCATGAAGGGAGGAAGAGGATATATCAGTTAATTCATAGAATCATAAACTCCCTACAGTGCAGAAGGAGGCCATTTGGTCCATCGAGCCTGGACCAACAACAATCCCTTACAAGCCCACATATGCGCCCTGCTAGTCCCCCGACACAAAGAGGCAATTTAGTATAGCCAATCCACCTAACCTACACATCTTTGGACACTAAGGAGTAATTTAGTATGGCCAATCCACCTAACCTACACGTCTTTGGAGTGTGGAAGGAAACCAGAGCACTCGGAGGAAACCCATACAAACACTGGAGAAATAGGGGTAAGTCCTATGATGGGCCTTCCTGTCAGGATCATCATGGAATATATCACTCAGTACATAGTCCCTGGCTGAAAATTGCTTCGAAGCAGCCATTATCCCATTAGCTGCTTTGAGGCCCAGTTTAATCCCGGAAATTAGTCAGCGAGAGGCTGGAATCCATTTTGGGAATTGCAGCGTCTATTCATGGGTCTGGAAATGAGAAAGGTTCCCATTGCAGTTGCAGAGCCACAGGCATTTATTGAAATAAAAACACATTTGCTGGTGGTACAATTTGTTTCCTGCTGAAATCTTCATTTCTTTCTCTCTACAGCTTAACCTTTCGAGGAGAGAGAGGTTTTATTTTTATTAGTTTCTTGAGAAGAAGGCACATTTTCCATTATGTATGACTACAAGATGACAGAGTGAAGGAATAAAAAAAATGAATATTGACTGTTCCAAGGTCCTTGAAGATAACCCATTACACAAACATCGATGCGGGATTACCATCGGTCGATGGCACTTTGGGGAAATAGTATGGAGGAGCAAGAAAGGGAGATGGTTTGTTTCTGGAAGTCTTCAGTTTTGGTCGGTTTATTATTCTCCTTGGCAGTCTGCACATATCATCAACCTTCATGAATCAAATTGTCCATGGACTGTTCCAAAATAGTCACAGTGAATCGTAAGACATAGGACCCAAAGAGGCCATTCAGCCCTTTGAGCCTGCTCCTGCCATTCATGACTGATCTGATCTGGTAATCATCAAACTGTGACACCAACCTCCCCAGAACACACCAGACTAGTGAAATTTCAGTGAGCAAGAATATCAAATCTTGAGAACTGGACATAGAATAGAATAGAATCCTTACAGTGCAGGGGGATGCCATTCGGCCCATCAAGCCTGCACTGACAACAATCCTACCTAGGCCCTATTCCTGTAACCCTTCACATTTACCCTACTAGTCCCCCTGATACGAAGGAGCAATTTAGCATGGCCAAGCCACCTAACCTACATGTGTTGGGACACTAAGGCCAGGACGTTTCCGGTATGGACCCCCCCTCCCCACCCCACCCCCACAGAATCAGCGTGGGCAAGATTCGCAGAACAGCATTCTCCATTGGCCTCAGGTGGGATCTTACGAGCATCAGGAGGGTGAGGCGGTAAAATTCCGGCATAAGGGACAATTTAGTATGGTCAATCCCCTTAACTCACACATCTTTGAACTGTGGGAGGAAACCGGAGCATCCAGATGAAACCCACGCAGGCATGGGGAGAATGTGCAAACTCTGCACAGTCACTCTAGGCTAGAATTGAACCCAGATCCCTGGCTCTATGAGGCAGCAGTGCTAAACATTGAGCCACCATGCCATTCTTCACTTCAAATCAAGGTGTGAGAATTCGAATAAAAGCAAAATACTGTGGTAATTTGAAACAAAACCAGAAAATGCTGGAACAAGCTCTGCAAGCCTGGCAGCATCTGTGGAGAGTGGAATGGAGTTAACATAAGAACATAGGAACATAAGAACTAGGAGCAGGAGTAGGCCATCTGGCCCCTTGAACCTGCTCCGCCATTCAATAAGATCATAGCTGGTCTTTTTGTGGACTCAGCTCCACTTACCCGCCCGCTCACCATAACCCTTAATTTCTTTACCGTTGAAAAATCTATCTATCTTTGCCTTAAAAACATTCAATGAGATAGCCTCAACTGCTTCACTGGGCAGGGAATCCCACACATTCACAACCGCTGCGTGAAGAATTTCCTCCTCAACAGTGTCCTAAATCTGCTCCTTCTTATTTTGAGGCTGTGCCCCCTAGTTCTAGTTTCACCCGCCAGTGGAAACAACCTCCCTGCTTAATGGGTGGAGTTTTCCAGAATTTCCCATTGGTGGGATTTTCCAGTCCCGCTGAAGGTGATCCCCTCTCAGCGGCAAGGGCAACCCACATAAAACACCATAGACAGGGGCAAGATCCCACTAGCGGCCAATGGCGGCCCACATCCACCACAGCAAACTGAGCCATGGCAGGGAGTGGGGGGAGAAGGATGGAAAATCCCACACAATGTTTCTAGTCCACCCGCTCTTTAGAAGACTCACACTGACTCAAAACATCAGCCAAAATTTTCTGACAGGATCCTCCGGCTCCACCAACAGTGCACCCCACTCCCCAACCCACGGTGCAATCAATGGGAAAAACCATTGACAGCAGCTGGACTGGAAAATCCACCACCGGACAATGGCGGGTGGCTTCTTCTACCGCAGGCATCCGGCAGAGAAAATGGAAATTCCCACACATTTCAAGTCCATCCTCGCTAATGTGTTGTACAGACTCAAAATTTTAACTTTGTTTCTCTCTCACTCTGATGCTGCCAGAGCTGCTGGGTTTTTCTAGCATTCTCAGTTTTAGTGCGAAATTAAAATTTGGAGCTGCCAATTATTTTTGCATCCTTTTGCTTACTAAGAAAGCCCTTTCATCTTAGTAAAAAAACACTCTAAAAGAAGATCATAGGTATAGAAAATTCAGGTCACATCTCATGAGGAGACATTAAAAAAAACCTAAACGACATACCAGAAATAAGGATATTAAATTTGAGCGTATATGTGCGGCCAGTTCAGAACAGGCAGGAATGCATGAAATTTGCACTCGCCGTTCTTTGCATTTGGCTGAGTTTTGTGAATTAGCTAGCTAATTAATTTGTTAATTAGAAGCACTATAAATGATCAAGGGAATCCACATGTAACAATACTTTGGAGTAAAAATCAGCAATTATTTTGGAAAAAGGGGCACAACTTCATTCGTGTGCCGAAAAGTTGCAGGAAATTTTGGACCTAATTCATACATCTTTGGAAGGATTGGAAGGATACCGGAGCACCAGGAGGAAACCCATGCAGATATGTGGAGAATGTGCAAAATCCACACAGTCACCTGAGACCAGAATTGAACCGAGGTCCCTGGCGCTGCGAGGCAGCAATGCTAAGCGCTGTGCCACCGCATTACCCACTTGTGAACACCAATGCTGGATAGCCTAACAGTCCCATCATTAGGATTTGGGAAGTGTGATCAATGGCAGGTTCCGCACAGCCTGTCACAATCCTGCCTCTTTAAACAGCTCCATCCAACCATTACACTTGAAATGTTCATTTAGTTCCATGCATAATTAAGATCCATGTATTTATTAGCACTAAACCTGCTCGTTCTTCAGATATGAAAACGCAGGCCATGAAGGTGTCCCCTTCATTCTCAGATGTTGCCTCGCTCAGATGCATGGTACCTGTTTTCCTGCATGGTTGTGACGAGTTACAGGGATGAGTAAAACCGTCAGTCTACCGCCAGCCTCTAAACTGAAGCTTCTTTCGCAGCTAATTAAACTCTCCTGCTCCACTGACAATCTAATAACCTGCTCACGGTTCATTCACCAGCGACTAGAAGCTGTTGTGCCAATTCATTCAGACCTCAATGGGGGAAAATATATGTAATTTATATATTACAGATATGAAAACATGGACTGTGGATGATTTTCCTGCTAAAGTGTCTGAAAGTGTAACACATGCTGAATGAGATTTGCTGCCAATGAGTCAGGCAGTAGGTAAATCAGTAACACACATAAGGAGAGGAGTCATTGGAGAAAAGGGTTAGACCTTTAGGGCAGGGTGGTACAATGTACTCATTCTTCCCGGCAACTAGGGAGAGCAGGAGGCATGCATAGACACAGAGAAACGAGAAGCAGAAGGAGGCCATTCAGCCTTTCGAGCCTGCTTCGCCCTTCATTTTGATCATGGCTGATTTTCAAATTCAATATCCTGATCCCACCTTCCCCCGTATCCCTTGATAGCCAAGAGCTATATCGAATTTCTTCTTGAAATCACACAATGTTTTGGCTTCCTTCCCCCTGTATCCCTTGATCCCTTTAGCGCCAAGAGCTATATCTAATTTTTTCTTGAAATCACACAACGCTTTGGCTTCAGCTACTTCTGTGGTAGTGAATTCCACACATTCACCACTCTCTGGGTGAAGAAATTTCTTTTTGCCTCAGTCCTAAAGGTTTACCCCTTATCCTCAAACTAAGACCCCTACTTCTGGATTCCCCCACCATTGGGAACATTCTTTCTGAATCTACCCTGTCTAACCCTGTTAGAAGTTTATAAGATTCTATGAGATCCCCTCTCAGTCTTCTAAACTCCAAACAATATAATCCTAGCTGATTTAGTCTCTCCTCATATGACAGTCCTGCTATCCCAGGAATCAGCCTAGTAATCCTTTGCTGTACTCCCTCTATAGCAAAGACATCCTTCCTCACATATGGACACCAGAACTCCACAACACTCCAGGTGTGGCCTCACCAATGCCCTGTACAATTGCAGCAAAACTGCAATATTGTAATCCATGTTGGTCTTTCCCCTTTACAAATAAGAAACAAAGTGAGTTAGGAACTGGACTTTTATCAATGAGGCTAACCTTCCATTCCTGCTACCAGCTGGAGCAGTTTTATCTTAACACTGGTAGCTTTTGCATCTGTGACTTGACTACAATCCAATCCATTACAGCAGTAGCAATTATGATGATACTGTGCCTTTAAGAAATGTATTTTAATCCTGTTTCTCTACAGGATGTTTTGTCGGAGCCATGTTGTCTGTAGCTGGTGTCCTATATTGTTACTGGAGCAGTAGATTTGATATCATGTTGATCTTAATCTGAACTAATGCACTGTTCTGTGGTTTTAATGTTCTCCTGGGATTGTGGTGTGGAGCTTGATTGGGAGTGATTGACAGGTTAAGTGATATGACTGGGAATTGTTATTTTTCACAGAGCATTTCAGTTTTTAGTTTTGTTTTCAGAAGCAGCTTGAAGCTAAAAGAGCAGCAGTACTTTTTACCCCTCTGTGGAGTCTGAAGATTGGAAGTCACCAGAAATTAAGTTTACTTCTCTGAAGTTTGCATGTTTCGAAGAAATACCACTCTCGTGAAACTGCTGGCCTGGATTTCTGTCCAAAGGTTTTACATAGCTTAAAATCCAGCATCACGTGAGCATATTTGTTTCTGTGCTAAGTCTGAAGAAGGGTGTGTGTCTGTGGGATTGTGTTTAACTTGGAACATCAGAGATAGCTAGCTGTTAGGAGTTATATTATGTC
The DNA here is from genome assembly GCF_965287045.1 of Carcharhinus amblyrhynchos. NCBI lineage: Eukaryota > Metazoa > Chordata > Chondrichthyes > Carcharhiniformes > Carcharhinidae > Carcharhinus > Carcharhinus amblyrhynchos. The sequence continues at coordinate 10,764,169 of NC_137358.1, read as the reverse complement.
ATGTTTAAGTCTTGCAATTGGTAAAAGTTAAAAGTTGAGCTAATTAAGGTCCATTGCCACTCTGCAGTCGATTGGTGGAGGGGGCGGGGGGGTAGGGGGCAAGGGTTCGTAACCAGTCTGGGTAGCGGGGGATGGATGGATAAGGGGAACAGTTATGTTGTGGAGGTAGGCCAATATCTGTGGAGGCCATTGTTCCCAGGCCGCTTTATCCGATTTTTGCAGCCCGGGGGCTATGGGAAAGGGGAGCATTTTTCACATTTTTTTTCACTGCACATGTGCCGTTGAAGGCTCCGATCAGGACAGCTGTGTTTCAGGCATGATAAGCCCAGCCCACAGTGCAATTCAGGTTCTCAACTTTTTTTTCAGGCTGACTGCGTAGGGGGGGCACTGAGAACAGATTTATAAGTCAGGTCTGAATTGCGCCCATTTTCAGCACTTAGAATCAAAATGGTAAAATTGGATCCTAAGGCTGGATTGCAGACACACTTCTGGTCTCATGATACCATGCTGATATCTCTTAAAGGCACATTCCAACATCTGTAAGCTCTTCAAGATCTGTAACCTACTGAGATCTCTGTACTACTCCAATCCTGGCCTTTTGCAGCCCCATTCCACTCTCCTGATGGCCTAGATTTAACCCTCTTGGCCCTAAACTTTGGATTTCTCGCCTCAAACCAATAGATCAAGGAATTAGATATAGCTCTTGAGGCTAAAAGGAATCCAGGGATGTGAGAGGAAGGGGGATAATTTGATGATCAGCTGTGATGATGATGAATGGCAGAGCAGGCTCGAAGGGCCGAATGGCCTACTCCTGCTCATTTTATATGTTCCTATCTTTCATCGAACGGCAAGATGACACAGTGGTTAGCACAGCTGCCTCCCAGCGCCAGGGACCCGGGTTCGATTCCTGGCTTGGGTCACTGTGTGCAGAGTGCACATTCTCCCCATGCCTGCATGGGTTTCTTCCAGATTCTCCAGTTTCCTCCCACAGTCCGAGAGATGTGCTGATTAGGCGCATTGGCCATGCTAAATTCTCCCTCAGTGTACCCAAACAGACGCCGGAGTTTGGCGAATAGGGGATTTTCACAGTAACTCCATTGCAGTGTTAATCTAAGCCTACCTGTGACACTAATAAATAAATTAAACTAAACAACATTTAAATCATGCCTCCCATGCCTTTAGTTCGGTATCGACTTTATTTGGGATACCCTGCTGTGAAATGCCTGGGGATGATGTTCTACGTTCAAAGCTTACAATGGTTGCCCATTTTAATCTGATCCAGCGCAGCTTTGTGAATTCAGCGTCAAGGGTCCTGTATGAAAGGAATCGAGGGAGGCACAGCGCGCACGTACTCTCATACGCAGAGAAGCCCGCACTTGGAAGAAAATTGTCCTAATCGTACATACGACAGGCATCTTCCTAATAAATTCCAAGCTTTGCTGACAACAGCACGATTGTAAAAAATGGAGGCACTTGGCAGCCATAATAAAATGAAGAAGAAACGCAATCGATTAGAAGGAACTGGGAAAATGATGATTGTGGGCTCTTCGTAGATAACCTACTACGCTTCAGAATAGCAGGCTAGATTTAATACATTGCTGCAAGATTTAGCCCGTCTGCAATGCTGGCTGGTTTCCAGCGACTGGAATTGAGATCAGCCGCAAATCAATATAATAAAAATATCGAATGGTGGGCTGCCCCATTTTATAGGCATGTATGTGAAAATCTGTTAGGTTATTAAGAAAAAATTTCTCTCTCATATATATGTATATATATATATGAAAAGAGTGCACATCCATAACTACAGACTTGTTTCTGAACCAGAAGTTGTAGGTCCAATTTTCACCCAACTCATATTTTCCTTATTTACTCATGGGTTGTGGCGTCGCTGGTTGGGCCAGCATTTGTTACCCATCCGTAACTGCCCCTTCAACTGAGTGTCTCGCTCGGCCAGTTCAGAAGGTGGTTAAGAGTGAATTACATGGCTCTGGAGTCACATGTAAGCCAGACCGGGTAAGGGTGGCAAATTTTCTTCCCTAAAGGGACATGAGTGACCCAATGGGTTTTTTCTGACAATCGACATCTCATCCCAAAGATGGTCCCTCTGACAGTGCAGCACCCTCTCAGTTTAGGAGTAGTAGCCTGGGAATTTTCACTCCAATCTTTGGAGCAGGACTGGAACTTAGTGAGTGAACCAAATGGGTTTTTCCAACAATCAAGAATGGCTGCATGGTCATCATTAAACTTTTAATTCCAGATTTATTTTATTGAATTCAAATTCTAACTCCTGCCATGGCAGGATTTGAACCCAGGTCCCTATTAACTGAGTTTTTGGATTAAAAATCTAGCAATAATACCACTAGGCCATTAGCTCCCCATGACGGAAATGTGGTTGAAATGGCAGTCCTCCTGAACTCCTAATGGATCTTGCCACCATTTTAACTTAATCTGTGGTGAAGGCGTCCATCACAAAGTTGACACACTGTGGTGATTGTCCCTTTAAGGGCAACACATCAGAAAAGGGTCACCTGCCTTGTATAACCAATCAGGTCTCAGAGTACTTAACCACCCACTGGTGAGAGAGACTCAAAATGAAGAGACATTTTGGGAGCTAGCTACAGCCATGAGGCTGCTGAACAATTCTTCTTCATAAATACCTCTCATGTTAATGAATGAAGTCTCTGAATATGCATCATTACACACGCAGTCAGCATTCCATACGAGCAGGCTTGACTAATGGACAGAATCATACAATCATCTTCTGTCATGGGATGTGGGCATCATTGGCATTTGTTACCCATCCCTAATTGCTCTTGCTCGGCCACTTCAGAGGGAAGTCCAGGGTCAATGACATTGCTGTGGCACTAGACTCATATGTAGGCCAGGCTGGGTAAGGCCCAGCATGGTGGCACAGTAGTTAGCACTGCTGCCTCACAACTCCAGAGACCTGGGTTTCATTCCCAGGGTTATATATGTGTGGAGTTTGCACATTCTCCCCATATGTGCATGAGTTTCCTCCAGGTGCCCCAGTTTCCTCCCAAGGTCCAAAGATGTGCAGGTTAGCCATGCTAAATTGCCCCTTAGTGTCAGTGTAAATACGTGAGGTTACGGGAATAAAGCCTGGGAGGGATTGTTGTCGGTGCAGACACGATGGGCCAAATGGCCTCTTTCTGCACTGTAGGAATTCTATGATTCAATGAAAAGGGGATAGAAGATGCAAGGGAATCCAGCCCTCTCCCCAAGGCTGACTCCAAACCTGGACATTAGACTATGGATGTTCAAAACTATTGACCTCAACAATTTTGTTTCATCATCTAACCTCAGATGTTACCTCTGAATTGTTTCATATCATCCCTCTGTCTATTTTTGATGCCAGCACGTGTGTTGCCCAATCTCTGCAATGTCTCCATTATCAGAATTCCCTGTTGGGAATCCTGGATCAGTTGTTAGTTCACCTCCCTCTGGACCACAAAATTCCAGGTTCAAGTCCCACTCCAGGACCAGAGCACTAGAATCAAGGTGGACACCCCAATGCAGTATGGGGGTGTACTGGCTTTCAGGTAGATGTTAAACTGAGACCCCACCTCGGTGGATATGATGAATCTCTATGGCACTATTTCGGAAGAAGAGCAGGAAGGTGGGTGTTATCCTCAGGTGTCCTGGGCAAGATTCATCCCCCAAACAATGTCATCAAAAAACAGAATTGACCATTGTCACATTGCCACTTGTAGGATCTTGCTGAGCACAAATTACCTGCTGCATTTCCTACACCACAATAGTGATTACACTTCAGAAAAGTACATCATTGGCTGTAAAGCACTTTGAGACATTTGGTGGTGTGAAAGCAGCAGCACAGTGGTACTGTGGTTAGCACTGCTGCTTCATAGCACCAGGGACCTGGTTCAATTCTGGCCTCCACTGTCTGAGTGGAGTTTTGCATGTTCTGCCCATGTTTGTGTGGATTTTCTCCAGGTGCTCTGGATTCCTCCCACAGTCTAAGGATGTGCAGCTTAGAGTGGATTGGCCATGCTAAATTACCCTTGATGTCCAAAGATGTATAGGTTAGGTGGATTGGTCATGGTAGATTGCCCCTTAATGTCAGAAAGATTGGCGGGGTAAATACTTGAGATTACAGAGAAAGGGCCTGGTTGGGATAGTTGTCAGTGCAGGTTGGAAGGCCTTCTGCAGTGTAGAGATTCTATGAAAGGTGAGATATAATTACAAGTTCTGTCTTTTTTTTCCACTGGCTTGTTTTTGGCCCAGATCAGAATTTATCTCAGGTTTTCTTTCCGAATCTTCACTTCTTTCTCCTCCATATCACTCGCTAATCCCTCCTTTCTTGTCTTTCCATGCAGGTACTTTGCAGCCTTTTTCCTCCTTAACCATTGGCTCCCAACTCCCACACCTTCACCAGGCCTGTCCCCAGTCGAACCCAATTTATCCCTCTGCCATCTGACTACCCAATCATTGTGTCAACCATTCCCTTGAATCAATCCATTGGTGCTTCCACAACATTTTCCAAAGGGCCAGTGGAACATACATCATGAACTGTTTGGGTACAATCCCTGGTCAGACCACACTTGGATGACTGTGCAGATCTGGGCACCATACCAACTGGATATATTGGCCTTGGACAGAATGTACTGTACGTTTACAAGAATGGTACATGGACTTTAGGGGGTTAAGCTATGAGGAGAGATTAAGCAAATTAGGCCTGTTTTCTCTTGACATTAGAAGGTTAAGGGCAATCTGATCAAAGTCTTCAAGATACTAACAGGAAAAGACAGGGTAGATAAAGATAAAGGCCGGAACACTACCACTGTTCACACTGGCAGGATTTTCCCGTCCAGCTGTAGTGAACGGACATTTGGATGGGTGCCAAATTCTCTGACCTCTCCGCAGTGGGATCGTGGCATGAACAGCCGGTAAGATGGGTGATATGGTGACACAGTGGTTAGCACTGCTGCCTCACAGCGCCAAGAACCCAGGTTTGATTCCCAGCTTAGGTCACTGCCTGTGTGGAGTTTGCACATTCTCCCCGTGTCTGTGTGGCTTTCCTCCAGGTGCTCTGGTTTCCTCCCACAGTCTGAAACACATGCTGGTTAGGTGCATTGACCATACTAAATTCCCTCTCACCGTCACCAGAGTGTGGTGACTAGGGGATTTTCACAGTCACTTCATTGCGGTGTTAATGTAAGCCTACTTGAGACACTAATAAACTGTAGATTGTGCCCAAATCATTTCCACTGATTGAAGGTTCTGGAACTAGGGGACAGAGTCTAAAAATTAAGGCCAGCCTGATTAGGTGATATGTTAGAAAGCACTTCTACATTCAAAGGGTAGCAGATGTTTGGAACTCTCTCCCACTAAGAGCAATTAATGTGACATCAGTTGTTAATTTTAAATCAGAGATAGAAATTATTTTCTTAAGCAATAATATTAACAGACATGGGCAAAAGGCAGGTGTATGGAGTTAGGCTAAGGATCAGCTATGATCCTACTGAATGACAAAACTGGCCTAGGTGGACTGAATGGCCTACTCCTGTTTCTATGTGCCTAATCTTTCTGGCACTGCAGTGGTTGGACTGGAGGCAGGGGAGGAGTGGAAGGTTATTCAGCCCTGTCTTCTGGTGAGTTTCCCCGAGTGATATTGGGTGGGATTTTCCAGCTGCACTTTCCCCAAAACTGGAAAATCCCACTTGAGGTCAATGGACCTTTGCACTATGATTCCCATGGTGGGCAGGATGGGAAAAGTACCCCCGTTGTCACTTGAACCAGCAACTGACTCCACAGAGGCAATCAACTTAATGAAGACCGCGATCTACGGCCATTTTCTGACGTCAAACAAAGAATATTACACACAGGAACAGGCCCTTCGACCCTCCAAGCCTACACCAATCATGCTGCCTGACTTAACCTACTCTTCTGGGGATCACATCCCTCTATTCCCATCCTAACATTGAGAAGAAAGTGCGTTGAGAAAGCCCCTGCCACTAAGGAGAAGTGAGTGACACATCAGCAGTAACGGCAGATTACAGAAAATAAACCACCCAGTGACGCAGTCAATAGATTCCACCCACGATTTGTATTGCGAGGTGCGCAGCCTTTGTGCCACTCGGTAGGTCATTTTACTCAACATCTGCCACTTCTCAAAAGGTATCCTCTATTCTCACGCAGAAAGAAAGTAAAAAAAACACATCAAGGGTGGACTGCAGCTGTTTTTGCTGTGGCGTGACAAGTGTATAATTATACCGGCTATCAGACATGCAAAGGCAGAAGGCATTGATTTTAAAAAAGACTGCATCCTCACTGTGCTAAATAATACTTGGAAATCAGATTTATAACGCGTGATTTTTCTTGGGCTCCATGCAAGGACTTGCACTTCATTCAAGCAACAAAACACACGGTATATTTAGCACAGTTACAGTCCATTCTGTAAATACACTCACAAATCTGCCAACATAAGCTGGAACAGAGAATGGGGCAGTCCTGGGTGGGATGATGGTGCCTGTGGGTGGAACTCAAGGTTCAATTAAAGAAAAAGAAAGTGAATGATAAAGGGTCATCCATTTATTTATGAGTGTTATTAAGACAGTGAGACTTAAAGAGGTCTCATCGTTCAGATGGGGGAGTTGGGGCAGAGCATTAAATGCTTTGTTGTGGCGATTGACCAATGCAGTTCATAGAATCATAAAATTCCTCCAGCATAGAAGGAGGCCATTCCGCCCATCGAGACTACATCGACAACAATCCCCCTCAGACCCTATCCCTGTAACCTCATATATTTACCCTCCTAATCCCCTGACACAAAGTGTCAATTTTAGCATGGTCAATTCACCCAAGCTGCACATCTTTTGACACTAAGGGGCAATTTAGCATGACCAATCCACCTAACCTGCACATCTTTGGACATTAAGGGGCAATTTAGCATGGTCAAGCCACCTGACCTGCACATGTTTGGACACTAAGGGGCAATTTAGCATGACCAATCCACCTAACCTGCACATATTTGGACACGAAGGGGCAATTTAGCATGGTCAATCCACCTAACCTGCACATCTTTGGATACTAAGGGGCAATTTAACATGGTCAATCCACCTAACCTGCACATCTTTGGACACTAAGGGGCAATTCAGAATGGCCAATCCACCTAACTTACACATCTTTGAACTGTGGGAGGAAACCAGAGCACCTGGAGGAAATCCATGCAGGCACAGAAAGAATGTGCAAACTCCACACAGTCACCCGAGGTCGGAATTGAATCAGGTCCCTGACACTGTGAAGCAGCTGTGCTAACCACTGTGCCACCATGCCGCCCTATTACATCATCCAAGGGAAGAGAAGATAAATCAAGTGCAAAATACGGCGGATGCTGGAAATCTGAAATAAAAACAGAAAGTGCTTGAGAAATTCAGGAGTCTCGGCAGCATCAGTGGAGGAAAAAACAGACAATAAAATCTTGCTGCTGTTTACGATGGTGGGATCTTACAGTCACCCGACACCCCCACCATGGAGTTCCCAGCGGCAGTGCATGCATTCAATAAGAAACCCTGTTGACAACAGTGGGATCATAAGATCCTTACGCCAACATGTGAAGCATTACACTCCGTCAATGTATAAAATGCCATGGAGTAAATGGAAAATCCTGCCCTGCGTTAATGTTTCAAGTCCATATGACTTCTTCCTTGAAAGCTTTTAGCTTTGAAAAAGAATCGTAAGGATTCTGAACGCTAGCTCCATTTCTCTCTCCACAGATGCTGTCAGACCTCCTGAGTTTATTCAGCACTTGCTGTTTTTATTTTATGCTATAGGGTGGCACAGTGGTTAGCACTGCTGCCTGCGCCAGGGACCTGGGTTTGATTCCTGGCTTGGGCACTGTCTGTGCAGAGTCTGCACTTTCTCCCTGTGCCTGTGTGGGTTTCTTCCGGGTGCTCCAATTTCCACCTTAAGTCCGAAAGACGTGCTGGTTAGGTGCTAAATTCTCCCTCAGTTTTCCCAAACAGGCGCCGGAATGCGACGACTAGGGGATTTCACAGTAACTTCATTACAGTGTTAATGTAAGCCTTACTTGTAACACTGACAAATAAACTGTAAAAAAAGAGAAAATAAACTTTTGAAACAAATTTTAAAATCCTCATTTTTTTTTGATCCAAAGCTCTCTATGTTTTTCCCTGTGACCTCTTCCAGCCTTACAACCCTCCCAGATATCTGACCTCCTCCAGCACTTTATGTTTTTATTTCAGATTTCCAGCATCTGCAGTATTTTACATTTGGTTTCTCTGCAGCTGGATTTTAACTGCTTCCCTAGTGACAGTTTGATCTTCAGCTGCCTAGAGTCTAAACTCAGTGTTAAATTTGATTTTATTTATTAGTGTCACAAGTAAGCTTACGTTAACACTGCAATGAAGTTACTGTGACTTAACAATGTAGTTAAGTGTTACTAGTCGCCACAATCCAGTGCCTGTTCGGGTATACTGAGGGGGAATTTAGCACAGCCAATGCACCTAACTAACACAACTTTTGGACTGTGGGAGCAAACCGGAATACATAGAGGAAACTCATGCAGACGTGGGGAGAATGTCCAGGCTCCGCACAGACAGTGACATGAGCCAGGAATCAAACCGAGGTCCCTGGCACTATGAAGCAGCAGCGCCGTGTACCAGTGAAATGCCTTGGAGCAGTTCATTACATTAAAGGCACTATATAAATGCAAGTTATTGTCAACCTTGATTTGCTCTTGCAAAGAACCAGGAGAGTCAGGTTGTACTGAATAGCACCCACCACCGACAGTTTAGCAATTCTCTTTCTTATTAGTGTGATGTCCCTCTAGCTACCGGCACCCGACTGAAATTTCATTCTCAGATGCTACACATTTCAAAGATGTTGCTGATAGGTTATTAATTTATTCTTCAGTGAGACTGCAGCATCACCCATCTAATGAGTATTTCACCTAATCCCTCTCGCCCTCCTCGCCACTTGATCCCCCCTCCCTCCCCCCAACTCATGCCCAATCCAAGATAAGAGAGCCTGAAATTCTTTTCGAGTCAATTTATGTTGCCTTGGCAACTTCCATTTGTGTCTGTGACACCAGGCAATTGTGCCCGAGGTTTGCTCGTAAAACAATAAAACAGTAATCTTCACATCAAGAAGCTCATTTACAAAGAGATGTTCCTTTGATTTCTTAACAAGGAGGGATCACAACTTACCAGTTCCATCAACAAAATTGGGTTTCAGCCTCTGAATGAAGGACTTAAATAATAATGAAGATAAAAGATTATACATTTGGGGCTTTTTGAAGTGAGGGAGGTCACAGATAACCAAATGAAAGCTTTTACTGCATTGCCGGCATTGATCGGTCCCAGTCAAGCCACAGAACGAAGAGAAAGACTTACTTGTGTTTTTTGTGACAAAAATGAAAGTAACCAAAGTCCCATTAGCTGTTCTCTTCCTTTTTGAGAGAGGGACAGAGTTGACAAGTGGTGATTTAACCTGAGGATCACCACACCTCGGGTGAGGGGCAAGGTTGAATAACCTCAGCCGGTACAGGAATTGAACCTGTGCTGATCTGTGTCACTAACCAGCTGTCCATCCAACTCAGCTAAGCCAAATCCTGTACATTCCTCATGACCATTGTATGTCTCGATGTGTTTTCCATTCCAATTCTCTCTCTGCAACAAGTGGTGCACTAAGGCAGACTTTCACCTGTTTCCATAGCTAGTAATTACTGGAACAGGTCGTTCGTCTGTCGCCAGAGGCTTATAGCTGGAGGGAACACTATTCTGCATCAAGCATGGCTGACCAGGAGTCTTTTCTGCCCTTACCTCCAGCCATTGACATATATGGAATGATTTTGACACATTCTACCTGTTTGGCCATGTTATAAACACATCTTCCTTGGCCATTAAGTCTGGGGTGGCACTCAAACCTAGAGCTTCTGACTCAGAGGCAGGGACGCTACCCACTTTTCAAAGCATGCTACAGCTCATAAATTGCTTTTGAAATATCGCTGTTGTAAAGTCGGAAACACAGTGACAAATTTACACACAACAAACCTCTACACTGCTCCGCAAGAAAGTAACATACTGACTTAGTAATCAGCACTCTCAAGTCAGGTACAGCATGTAGCAGAGATGTAAAAATTATATTACCCCATGAAGAAGCACTATTTCCTCAGTATAATATTTTCATTTGACCTACACATTTGATCTCCCCATTGTCAATCTAGTACAAATGTGCCTGCCTCCAAAATGGCCTCAGTTCAATCTTCATCCCTTTCCGTGGTGTTTGGGACACTGGCTAGAATTTTACCACCCTGCCTGTGAGGGGAATTGGAGTGAGCGAGAGGCCGAGCATGGGAAGGTCCACTGACCTCAGGTGCGATTTTACAGTTTCGGGATGAGCAAAGCCACAAAATCCCGCCCACTCTCTCTATTGGGTATAATGGTGTTGTCACTGAACTGGTAAGGTTAATGGTCTGGAGACCCAGGTTCAAATCCCACCATGACAGATGGTGAAATTTGAATTCAATAAAGGAAATCTGGAATTTAAAAGAAATCTATTGATAACTATGGCCAAAATTTTCCAATCATTCCCGCCGGTGGGATCATCTGGTTCTGCCAACAGTGAGCCCCCAGTGGTGGAGGGTGCAAACTATAGGAAAACCTCTTGACCACAGCAGGACTGGAAGTCCCACTGCCAGCTAATGGTGGATGTCTCCTCCATGGGAGGGTAGAAGGTCCCGCCCCACGAAACCATAATTGATTGTTACCAAAAAACAATCACCAGGGCTGGTCTACATGTGACTCCAGATTCACAACAATGTGGTTGACTCTTAAATGCCCTCTGAAATGGCCCAGGAAGCCATTCAGTTCATGGGCAATTAAGGATGAGTAATAAATGCTGGCCTAGCCAGCAATGCCCACATCCCATGAATAAAGAAAACAGTACTATTAAAGAACAGGAGGAGCATTTCTTTTGGTGAGTGGCATGATATTCCTGGCATTACAGTGTGGAAAGGAAGTCCATGCTATATAGGTACAGAGAGGATTTACCAGAATGGTATAACAGAGAGACATAGGACTTCAGTTACTTAACAGGCAGCAATGGCTGGAAAAGTTTGGTTGTAGTCATCAATAGATTTCTTTTAAATTCCAGGTTTCCTTTATTGAATTCAAATTTCACCACCTGCTATGGTGGGATTCAAACGAGGGTCTCCACCGCATTATCCTTACTAATTCAGTATTATTTTCTACCTGAAGCTAGTGTTATTTCCCTGGTAGAATATTAAGGGGAGATAAAGAGTCTTGACAGAGCTGAAAAGGAGAAACTATTTCAAATAGCAAAATGGTCAGTAACCCAAAGCCACAGATTTAGTTTATTTATTAGTGTCACAAGTAGGCCTATATTAACACTGCAATGACATTACTGTGAAAATCCTCTAGTCGCCACACTTCAGCACCTTTTCGGGTACACTGAGGGACAATTTAGCATGGCAAATGCACCCTAACCAGCACAGGTGGGATTTTCCGGCCATGCTCATTCCAAAACAAAAAATCCCACCCAAGGTCAACAGATCTTGGCATGGTCAACCCCTTGCGTGCTACGATTCCTCTGGCGGGCAGGACAAGGAAATTTCCCACCCACCAAATTCTCCTTCAGAGAGCTGGCAGAGACACAATGGCCAAAATGACCTCCTTCTCTGCTGTATTATTCTATGATTTGGCAGTAATCTAAGCGCGACTCAGACAGGGGATTACCAGGATAGAAACTATCTGCTGTGCCTGACATATATATGGGGAAACCATGCCAAATCTCCAAAGAGAATATTCCATCTGCAGTTCACCGATGCATTAGGTAATTGATGTTTGAATGATGAGGCAACATTTCAGCTTGATTACGTCTGGCAATCAATATCAGCTCTTTATCTTTTAAGACCAATTCTACCCAGTTATCGGAGAGAAGGCGATTAAGGAGAACTAAGGAGATTGTGCGGTGAGGCTCCAGGCATTGCTTGAATTCTAATTCGTACCTCAATGCAGCTGGACAGCCTTTTGGGGACCCCCCACCTCCTCCCCTGCTTTCCCACTCCCACAGCCAGCTAGGTACAGCTGGATGCTTTGGGAGTCACCATGGCGACCTCTGGGCCTTCCAGCTTGCCTGGAGCCTTCCAGCTGGAATATCGACTTCCGCAAACATCGTCATTGAAACAGCTGCGCTTGTCACTATCGCGCTGCTTTTTTGTGGGAGCTTGCTATGCACAAGTTGGCTGTCCCATTTCCTACATCACAACAGTAATTGATTTGATTTATTATTATCACATGTATCAGTATGCAGTGAAAAGTATTGTTTCTAGAGCGCTATACAGACGAAGCATAGAGGAAAGAGTGTAGAATGTAGTGTTAATGCACTTAATTATTTGTAATGCATTTTGGAGTTTCTTGAGGTCACTAAAGGCATGATCCTAAAACCAAATCTTTCTTTCCTTGTATCTGTTCACAATTCTTTCCTTAATTCCTCTTTCCATTTTCAGAATACGGAGCAGCTATTTCCATTCAGAGAAGGTTTTGTGACATGGTGGGTTAACATCCCCTGAATCTCAGTCAGAAACTCAGGGTTCAAGTCCCACCCTCAGACTTAAGGAAGGTGCATTCACAATGTGGCCAAATACGTTGAGTGTGTCAACCTGTAAATCCTTCCAAACACACCAATGGCTGACAGTGAGAGTGGGAGAGACTCCTGGTCAGCCACGCTTGATGTGGAGTGGAAATTACCCCCTCAGTCTATAAGCCTCTGGCAACCTGTTCTGGGAATTACTGGCCATGGAAACAAATAGAAATGTGCTTATTTCACCATTGGGTGCAAGAAGAGAATTGGAAGTCCATTCACATATAATTAGGGGAGTCTAAAGCTAGAGGGCATAGGTTTAAGGTGAGAGGGTAGCGATACAAAAGGGTCCGGAGGGGCAATTTTTTCACGCAAGGTGGTGAGTGTCTAGAACAAGCTGCCAGAGGTAGTAGTAGAGATGGGTACAATTTTGTATTTTAAAAAACGTTTAGACAGTTACATGGTTAAGATGGGTATAAAAGGATATGGGTCAAATGTAGGCAGTTGGGAACAGCTTAGAAGTTTAAAAAAAGGGGCAGCATGGACAAGTTGGACCAAAGGGCCTGTTTCAATGCTGTAAACTTCTGAATGTAACATATAAGGTCCTGAGGGTACTTCATAGAGTGTATACCTTGAAGGTGCCTCATATCTCAAGAGAGACTAAAATTAGGGAACATCGTTTAAAAACAAGAAGGCTCATTTTTAAGACAGAAATGAGGAGGAATATTTTCTCCCAGAGGGTTGCCAGCCTGAGGAAGTCTCTTCCCCAGAAAGTCTTGGAACCTGGGCCATTGACTTCATTCAAGGCTGAATTAAATAGAACATTTATGAGATAAGGGTGTCAAGGGCAGACAGGAAAATGGAGGTGACACCACAGCTAGATTGGCAAAGATCTTTTTGAATGGTGGAACAGGCTTGAAAGGCTGAATTCTGGCCTACTCCTGCTCCTTTGCTCCTATAAAAACAATGCACTGTGGACACTGATAATCTGAAACAAATATAAATAAAAACAGACTAGAGCATGGGCAGCACAATGGCACAATGGTTAGCACTGCTGCCCCACAGTGCCAGGGATCCAGGTTTAATTCCAGCCTTGGGTCACTGTCTGTCTGTAATTTGCACATTCTACCTTGCCTGCTTGGGTTTCCTCCGGGTGCTCTGGTTTTCTCCCAAAGTCCAAAGATTTGCAGGTTAGGTGGATTGACCATGCTAAATTGCCCCTTAGTGTCCAAAGATGGACAGGTTCAGAAAAAAAAAGATGGACTGGTTAGGTGAATTGGCGATGCTAAATTGCCCCTTAGTGTCGCAAGATAAATAAGTTAGATGGATTAGCCATGGTTAAGGGGTAGGTAGGGGAGGGGACCTGGGTAAGATACTCTCTTAGAGAATCAGTGCAGGCTCGATTGGCTAAATGGCCTGCTTCTGCACTGTAGGGATTCTATGCTTCTATGATTCTATGAGCAATTCTGACAGTCACCAACTTAAAATGTTAATTCTTTTCTTCCGCTCTCCACAGGTGTTACCGTGAAGGCCTGTGGAACACTTTTTGATTTTATTTGCACCCATATTGTCTTCTATAATTCCTCAAGATATCCCAATTAGCACCTCACCAGTTCTGAACACTGACGGAGCAATTTGCACAGAGCAAAGACCCACCAACAGCTAACAAACATTACAATCAAATCGAGGAGTGGATACCATTCAGGATCCCAGAGAAATCAGCCCTCTGCTTCCCACTGAGCAATGAGAGCATTGGCCCGAGTAGGAAGGCCAGCCTCAGTTCAACATCAAATCTTTGAGGCACTGATTCCAACAATTCACTCCCACAGTGTCTTGATTTTTCACTTTCACCGTGGAAACAATCTAGCAGAATGGATCAATCGTCCTTGCCAGGCGCAGTCCAATTTCCAACCCATTGAAGCCAATGAAATAAAAAGTCAACAAGTTCCACAATGGGCAAGTGATCGCATTCACCAAATTACTCCTCAGAAAATACACCTCTGTTGATAGCCCATTCTGGGAATAGGCCCATAGGGTGGTATTTTCTGGCCTCATTCATCCCAAAACCAGAGAATCCCACCAGAGATCAACATAGTCCGCCCCCTCACCCGGAATGGGAAAATTCATCCCATAGTCTTCTGAATCAGAGATAAGCGTGCTCCCAAATGATTTGATTTTATTGTCACATACACTGGCACACAGTGAAAAGTATTGTTTCTTGTGCGCTATACAGACAAAACATACCCTTCATAGAGTACATAGAGGAAAGGGAAAGGAGAGAGTGCAAAATATAGTGTTACAGTCATAGCTAGGGCATAGAGAAAGATCAACTTAAGATAAGGTAGGTCCATTCAAAAGTCTGATGGCAGCAGGGAGGAACCTGTTCTTGAATCAATTAATACGTGTTCTCAGACTTTTGATCTCTTTCCCGATGGAAGAAGGTGGAAGAGAGTATGTCTGTGATGCAACTTAAATTATATATGAGCATATGAAAGGGAGCAAAAGTAAGCCATTTGGCCCCTCAAGCCTTCTAGCATTTGATAAGATCATAGCTGATCTATTGGCATTTTGAGTTTCACATTCCTATCTATCCCTGATAACCTTTGATCTTCTTGCCCAACAAGAATCTATCCCCCTCCACCTTAAAAAATATTCAGTGATCCTGCCTCCACTGCCTTCTGAGACAGAGTTCCAAAGTTGCATTCTTCTTTAAGTTTAAGTTTATTTATTAGTGTCACAAGTAGGCTTACATTAACACTGCAATGAAGTTACTGTGAAAATTCCTTACTCGCTAGCGTTTGGAAAAGCACAACGTGTGCATAACATAGTTAAATATCCACAGTGCCGGGAACCTGTACTGATACAGCAGTTAATTTTGTCCCCCAGTGGTGAAACTGATATGGGTACATTGCTAGTACTGATGTACACAGCCTTATCAACAGAATTACAAACGAAACTGATGTTATAACAGCTCTCCAGCACCTGTTTGAATACACTGAGGAAGAGTTTAGCATGGTTAATGCACCTAACCAGCATGTCTTTCAGATTGTGGGAAGAA
Source organism: Carcharhinus amblyrhynchos (assembly GCF_965287045.1). Classification (NCBI taxonomy): domain Eukaryota; kingdom Metazoa; phylum Chordata; class Chondrichthyes; order Carcharhiniformes; family Carcharhinidae; genus Carcharhinus; species Carcharhinus amblyrhynchos. The sequence continues at coordinate 10,748,508 of NC_137358.1, read as the reverse complement.
ACCAGAGCACCTGAAGGAAATCCATGCAGACACGGGAAGAACATGAAGACTCTGCACAGACAGTGACCCAAACCAGAAATTGAATCTAGGTCCCTGGTGCTGTGAGGCAGCAGTGCTAACGACTGTGTCACCATGCCACCCACTTGTCTGTCCTAAAAGGGCAATACTTAATTTTAAAACAGTGCAATTAAAAGTTTTTTTTAACTTTCATTTGCCTTTTCACTGCCTGACTAGGATGGTTTATGTTAACCACTCAGAACATTTCCTCTCTTGACAATCTCTAGGAGATTGATCTACAATTGACATTCATGAGAATGATCCGGGGAATGGAAAGCTTAACATATGAGGAGCATTTGAGGACTCTGCACCTGTACTCGATGGAGTTTGGAAGGATGGGGATGGATCTCATTGAAACTTATAGAGTACTGAGAAGCCTGGATAAAGTGGACATGAGGAAGATGTTTCCATTAGTCAGGAAAACCAGGATCCGAGGACACAGCCTCAGAGGAAAGAGACAACTCTTTAGAGCCAAGATAAGGAGGAATTTCTGCAGCCAGAAGGTGGTGAATCTTCATTGCCATTACTTTCATTTGCCTTTTCACTGCCTGACTAGGATGCTTTATATTAACCACTCAGAACATTTCCTCTCTTGACACCTGTCTTGCATTATGAAGTTTTATTCCTTGTGATTGTTGCGAATGATCCCTGCTCCATTTATAGCTTCAGTTCTTCCCTGCCCTTCATTTTACTAAGCCTGATATTTAATTGTCTTCCAGAGACCTGCCTTAGTTACCATTGTAATGGTGGAAATGGAGCAGCACAGTAAACTCCCACACACACAACATTTGATAATGAGCAAATAATCTGTTTGTGTGATGTCTACTGAGGGATAAATATTTTCTGAGACCCCATGGAGAACTCCACCACTCTATTTTCCAAAATAGTGCCATGAGATCCTCACACCCACTCACAGGGAGATGGGGGCCCCAGTTTAATGTCTCATCAAAAAGATGGCACTTCCAAGACAATGCAATTGCTCCCTTGCTTGCACTAAGTTTAAGTTTATTTATTAGTGTAACAAGTGGGCTTACATTAAGACTGCAATGAAGTTACTGTGAAAATCCCCTAGTAGCTACACTCCGGTGCCTGTTTGGGTACACTGAGGGAGAATGTAGGATGGCCAATGCACCTAACCAACACGTCTTTGGGAGGAAACCGGAGCACCCGGAGTAAACCCACGGGGCGAATGTGTAATTTCACAGAAACAGTGACCCAAGCCGGGAATCAAACCCAAGGTGCAGAGGTTGAGAGGCAGCAGTGCTGCCCACTATGCCAACGTGCCACCCAGTGTCATGCTCATGTCTGGCATGGGACATTAACCCAAAAATTAGGACATAAAGGTGTGAGTGCTACCAACTGAGCCGCAATGGACACACATGAATCATTGATTGAAACACTGATCCTGAGGGGCCTTTACAGGGTGGATGTGGAGAGGGGGTTTTCTCTTGAGGCAGAATCTAGATCTAGGGGCCACTATTTAAAAATGAAGGCCACCCATTTAAAACAGACATGTTTTTTCTCAGAGGGTAGTGAGTCTTTTGGAACTGTCATCCTCAAAAGGTAAAGGGGGGAGAGTCTTTGAATATTTCGAAGCAGAGCTGGATAGATTCCTGATAAGCAATGGGAGTAGTGAAAGGTCATGGGGATGAGGCGGGAATGTTGGGTTGAGGCTACAATCAGGTGAGCCATGACCTCATTAAATGGTGGAGCAGGCTTAATGGGCTGAGTGGCCTACTATCTTTCGATTTGGAGGTGTTTACCGCCAGTATTTAGAGGTGTTTACCGCCAGTATTTTCTGCAGATTTCAGATCCTCAGCCTTGTTCACTAGCAAGTTGAGAAGAAACACCATGAGTAGAATAGCCTGTGTCCGCCCCATGGCATGTTTCACAGTGGCAGAGGTGACCCGCCATTGGCTGCCGGCGGGATCTTCTTGTCCTGCTGTTGTCAACGGGGTTTTCTGTTTTTAGCGCATTTAGCACACCTTGATTGCCACAGAGGGCTGTGGAGGCCCGGTCATTGAATGTCTTTAAGACAGCGATAGATAGGGTCTTGATTGATAAGAGGATCAAAGGTTATGGGGAAAAGGCAAGAGAATGGGGTTGAGAAACTTATCAGCCATGGTTCCATAGTGGAGTAGACTCGTTGGCTGAACAGCCTAATTTTGCTCCATATCTTATGGTTTTATGGTCTAATTCCTGGAGACTTCAGGGCCAATTCTGAAGGATTGGCAGGCCCTAGCTTTGGATAGAATTTGGGTACTGCCAGGGGAGACTGCTGGGCACAACTGTCTGGGCCTTTAGGTGAAACAGTGGTGCAGGAGATTTGGTCTTGTGGTCCCCATTCTCTTGCATTAAATACCACAAAGGAGGTGATCATGTTTCCACCATTTCTGGCCTTGCCAGTGATGCACATAGCCCATCAAAATGGAAATTTAAGGAAGGACTATTACTTTTGGCAGTAACCTCCACATTCTCACCAGTCTCTGGATAAAAGAAACTTAAGGAATTGGGATACATAACTTCATAGAAGCTGTCATATATTGGTCAAATGATTTCCTTTGGCAAGGGTGCACCCTGTCAGAACTCATTGCCCAGCCAAAAGATGTGTGGGTTAAATGGATTGACCATGCTAAATTGACCATTACTGCCTGGGGGATTAGCAGGGTAAATACAGGGGGTTATGGGGATACAGCCTGGGTGAGATTGTTGTCAGTGCAGGCTGAATGGCTTCCTCCTGCACTGGAGAGAATCTATGACATTTAAATACAAGATTAACCATGTGAGTTTGATACTGGACAAGCCAGCACCCATGGAAGCCATTATTCAGTGGGGAGCACTTTTGGGCTGAATTTTCCCAGTGGTTGGTTTAGAGGTTGGATGGGAGGAAGGAACAAAGAAAAAATAGGGGGAACCTCATCAGGACAGCTTCCTGATAAGTTGGCGGGTAAGTTTACTAGGGTGCCAGAGAGGCAGATCACCAGCTTGTTGCACAGAGATGGGCAGATAATTTCAATAGTTAAGTTCCCAGTAGGGGCCAAATTTTGTAGTACTGCCAACTGCCCCTGTCTACAACAATGGTGATGAAGTGGAAAAGGTTCAGGGCTTCAGGTTTCTAGGCGTTCAGATCACCAACAACCTGTCTTGGTGCTTCCATGCCGACGACATAGTTAAGAAAGCCCATCAATGCCTCTACTTTCTCAGGAGGCTAGGAAAACTCGGCATGTCCAGTACGACTCTCACCAACTTTTACTGATGCACCATAGAAAGCATTCTTTCCAGTTGTACCACAACTTGGTATGACTCCTACTCTGATGAAGACCGCAAGAAACTACAAAGGGTTTTGAACATAGCACAGTCCATTACACAAACCAGCCTCCATCCATTGACTCCATCTACACTTCCCGCTGCCTTGGAAAAGCAGCTAGCATAATCAAAGATCCCACGCACTCCAGACATTCTATCTTCCAGCTTTTTCCTTTGGGAAAATAATACAAAGGTCTGAGAACATATACCGACTGACTCAAGATCAGCTTCTTCCTGAACTTTTGAATGGTCCTATCATACATTAAACTGATCTTTCTCTACAAATTACCTATAACTGCAACACTATATGCAGCACCCTCTCCTTTTCTTCTCCTCCATGTACTCTATGAATGGTATGTGTTGTTTGTACAGTGCACAAGAAACAATACTTTTCACAGTATCCCCAATTCATGTGACGATAATAAATCAAATCAAATGAATCAAATCATCTTTCTACTCAGGTGGAGGTAATAGATCCCCCATGACAGATATAGATAGGTTATTGATTAGTAAGGGAATCAAAGGTTACAGGGATAAGGCAGGAGAATGAAGTTGAAATACATATCAACATGATCGAATGGCGGAGCCGAAAGGCCTAATTCTGCTCCTATATCTTACGGTCTTGTGGACACTAAGAGCACGGGAGCTATACCCTGATCAATATTTAATGCTCTGTCAACATCACACAGAAAAGAAAAACAGATAATCTGAACATTGATGCTTATGGGAGATTATTGTAAGCCGTTGATTGTCATGTTTCTTACATTACAGCACTGAGTACACTCCAACAGTACTTACATAAGGCAAAAAGCGGCACAGTGGCATAGTGGTTAGCACAGATGCCTCACAGCATCAGGGACCTGGGTTCAATTCATGGCTTGGGTCACTGTCTGTTTACAATCTGTATGTTTTCCCCGTGTCTGTGTGGGTTTCCTCTCGGTGCTGCAGTTTCCTCCCACAGTCTGAAAGGTGTGCTGGTTAGGTGCATTGACTGTGCTAAATTCTCCCTCAGTGTACCTGAACAGGCACCGGAGTGTGGCGACTAGAGGATTTTCACAGTAATTTCATTGCAGTGTTAATGTAAGCCTATTTGTGACACTAATAAATCAACTTTAACAGATGCAATACTGAGTGGGACAGGCAGCATCTGTGGAGAGGCAAGAGCAGAGTTCACATTTCAGGTCAGTGATCTTTCACTGCAAGTACTTAACCAGCTGTGAAGTGCTTTGGGACAGACTGTGGATGTGCAAGATATTACGTAGATTCAAGTCTTTTCATGTGTTTGGATTATTCAGACACTTCACAAGAGTAGAAGAGAGAAATTGATTTCGACAATATTCCGCCTGATATACTTATTAGACATTTCATTAGTTGAGAGGGCAGTACATTCACCCTGAGGCTGTTTCAATATTGAATATGTAAAAATTAGGATGAATCGCAATCTAAACTGAACCAAGGATGGGCACCTCTTTCCAAATGTAGCAACTGATCCCTTGCTCCACTCCTTGGCCTGTTAATTGGATGATAATCCAACTAATCAACGTGGACAGTTTGGGAAGCCCACAGACACAGTCCATGCTTAAAAAGGGCAATGGCCCATATTTCACACCTTTGTAAATGTTAATCTGTTAAATGTTCCTCTCGAAAGGTCAGATGAGCACCTCATTATTCACTAACCACTAAGTCCTTGCCGCTTTAAATGTCAAACCAAAACTCTTGGAAACTGCTCAAAATTTCTCCTGTTTCTCTGAGTAGGGCTGAATTCAGACAAATACATTTGTCATGCAAATTAAATATCTCCCCACCCCAACTCTCCTGCACCCCACTTCCACCCCCATCCTGATTCTCAACAGGCCCCAGAGATTCAACTGGGAAAGATCATAGAATCATAAAATCCTGACAGTGCAGAAGGAATCTGTACTGACAACAATTCCACCCAGGCCCTATCTCCATAACCCCATGTATTTACCCTCACTAGTCCCCCGGATGCAAAGGGACAATTTAGCATGGCCAATCCACCTAATCCGCACATGTTTGGACTGTGGGAGGAAACCAAAGCACCTGGGAGAAACCCATGCAGACCTGGGGAAAACATGCAAACTTCACACAGTCACCCAAGGTCAGAATTGAACCAGGGTCTGTGCTGTGAGGCAGCAATGCTAACCACTGTACCACTGTGTCACCCACAATTGTGTCGTATACTTTAAAGGTTCAATTTCTGGTTTGCATTGAGTGGTCAGGGTAGCAGTTGGATGAAATCCAGATCAGATTCCTCCTGTCCTGATTGCTGCAGAAACTTGCTGGTAATTACAAACAATTATCTTGCCCACGTTTTGCCCTCAGCTGCACAATTTTCCTGTAGCACCCCATGGTTAGGTCAGAGGATGAAAAATGGCCATTTGAAGGTGCTGAGGTTGAGGGAAGGGAGGGCGGAGCTGTGGAATGTGGGGAGGAGGTTGAAGCAGAGAGGGAGGGGGAGAAGGATCACCAGCTCCCTGCCCTGAACCCTCCACGCTGACACTATTGTTAAGAAAGCCCACCAACGCCTCTACTTTCTCAGAAGACTAAGGAAATCAGGCATGTCCGCCATGATCTCACCAATTTTTATAGACGCATCATAGAAAGCATCCTTTCCAGATGTATCATAGCTTGGTATGGCTCCCACTCTGATCTCAGCTGACAAAGGGTCGTGAGTGTAGTCCAGTCCATCACACAAACCAGCCTCCCATCCACTGACTCGGTCTACACTTCCAACTGCCTTGGGAAAGCAGCCAGCATAATTAGCTCTCTTCCACCTTCTTCTGTCGGGAACAAGATCCAAAAGTCTCAGATCATGTACCAACCAACTCAAGAACAGCTTCTTTCTTGCTGCCATCAAACTTTTGAATGGACCAACCACATATTAAATTGATCTTTCTCTACACCATAGCTATGACTGTATCACTATATTCTACACCCTTTCCTTTCCTTCTTCCCTAAGTACTCTATCTATGGTATGTTTTGTTTGTGTAATGGGCAAGAAACAATGCTTTTTACTTTTATACATGTAACAATAAAAAATCAAATCAAAATCAAATTTCATGGAATATAATGCTAGCAAGACTGAGCTCCTTAAGGGAGGAGGGAAAAGGAGGGAGAGATCGATTGAAAACTGCTGCCTCATAGCACCAGGGACCCAGGTTCGACTCCCAGTTTGGATCACTGTCTGTGTGGTGTCTGCACGTTCCCCCTATGTCTGCATGGGTTTCCTCCGGATGTTCCAGTTAGGTGCATTTGCCATGCTAAATTCTCCCTCAGTGTACTCGAACCGGCACCAAAGTGTGGCGACTAGGGGGCTTTCATTGCAGTGTTAATGCAAGCCTACTTTTGACACTAATAAAACTAAAATAAACCTTAAAACTTTAAACTTTCTGAGAGAAAAAACTTCTCCTCATCTGTCTTTAAAGGGAGACCCCTCATTTCAGCACTGTGTCCTTTAATTGTAGACTCCGCCACAAGGGGAAGCATATTATTTGGTCATCAACACATTGCTGCTTTTGGAATCTTGTTGTGCACAAATTGGACGCCACATTTCGCACAGTGGGTATGCTTCAAAAGCACTTCTAGAACATAGAACATAGGAAAACTACAGCACAAACAGGCACTTCAGCCCACAAGTTGCGCTGAACATGTCCCTACCTACTAGGCTTACCTGTAACCCTCTATCTTACTAAGTCCCATATACTTATCCAAAAGTCTCTTAAAAGACCCTATTGAATCCACCTCCATCACCACCACCGGCAGCCGATTCCACGCACCCACCACCCTCTGAGTGAAAAACTTAGCCCTAACGTCACCTCTGTACCTACTCCCCAGCACCCTAAACCTGTGTCCTCTTGTGGCAACCATTTCAGCCCTGGGAAAAAGCATCTGAGAATCCACAAGATCAATACCTCTCAGCATCTTATACACCTCTATCAGGTCACCTCTCATCCTTCGTCTCTCTAAGGAGAAAAGACCGAGCTCTCTTAACCTATCCTCATAAGGCATGCCACCTAATCCAGGCAACATCCTTGTAAATCTCCTCTGCACCCTTTCTGTGGCTTCCATATCCTTCCTGTGATGAGGTGACCAGAACTGAGCACAGTACTCCAAGTGGGATCTGACCAGAGTCTTATACAGCTGCAGCATTATCTCCCGACTCCTAAACTCAATTCCTCGATTGATGAAGGCCAGTACACCATACGCCTTCTTAACCACATCCTCTACCTGTGAAGCTGATTTGAGCATCCTATGAACCACTACCCCAAGATCCTTCCGATCTTCACACTGCCAAGAGTTTTACCCTTAATATTATATTCCGTCATCCTATTTGACCTGCCAAAATGAATCACCACACACTTATCTGGGTTGAAGTCCATCTGCCACTTCTCCACCCAGTCTTGCATCCTATCTATGTCTCGTTGCAACTTCTGAAATCCCTCCACACTATCCATAACACCTCCAACCTTTGTGTCATCGGCAAACTTACCAACCCATCCCTCCACTTCCTCATCCAGGTCATTTATAAAAATCACAAACAGTAAGGGTCCCAGAACAGATCCCTGGGGCACTCCACTGGTGACCAACCTCCATGCAGAAAAAGACCCATCTATAACCACTCTTTGTCTTCTGTGGGCAAGCCAGTTCTGGATCCACAAAGCAATGTCCCCTTGGATCCCATGCCCCCTCACTTTCTCAATAAGCCTTGCATGGGGGACCTTATCAAACGCCTTGCTGAAGTTGAGTATCTTGTGGAGAGAGGCACTATAAAAATGCAAGTCTTTTCACTTTATCTAATAGAGACAAAATTCAGGGATTTCTTTAATGTGTTTGTCAAAGCCAATTTTACGACCAAAGTATTGCCATTCTACTGAGCAATCTTCCCACCTTGTAACATCCTAACAGCCTATTGTACCAAAATCTAATTAATCAAACCAATTTCAAGTTAAAACTTTTGAACGGGATCAAAATGAACCAGAATCCATCCCATTCATGCTGTTTTCTGATATTCCAATGGAAACAAGCCTTTCCCAACAGTCCCATGATTCCTAGGTTGATGCCTTGACCATCAGAGTCCACCTGCCTAATTTGCATTTTTAAAAAGCCTGGCAGTTAACTGTTCCCTAGTGCATGCTATGTCGCAAAGCCTCCACCAATCAGATTCCACTTGCCAACCAATCAGCACTCTCTTCCCATGCAATACAAATTGTCGTTCCCTTTTACTGTTGGAAATTTCTTGTCAGTTATTTTAATACAAACATTCGAATTGGGAGCAGGAATAGGCCATCCAGCCTCTCGAGCCTGCTCCGCCATTCAATAAGACCATGGCTAATCTGATTGTAACCTCAACTGGGCATTCTCATCTACCTTAATAATCTTTGACTCCCTTGTTAATCAAGAATCTATCCAACTCTGTCTTAAAAATATTCAAAAACTCTGCTTCCACCACCTTTGAGGAAGAGAGTTCCACAGACCCTCTGACAGAAACAACTTTCTCCTCCTCTCTGTCACCCCTTATTTTTAAACACCTAATTCTGGGTTGTCCCGCAACAGGAAATTCTCCTGTCTCGCACGCCATAGGAATCGTAGTGGGTGAGACAGGAAAGTCGGCAGACCATTTATAGGTCCGTTGAGCGCAGGTGAGAATTTCCAGTCTTGGGGCATGTAGGGCCGGTGAATCCTTCCTACCCTCACACCCACCCTGTTAATACCTTGCAGGATCTTATATGTTTCAATCAAGTCACCTCTTACTCTTCTAAACCCGAGTGGGTACATGCTTAGCTTGTCCAACCTTTCCTCATAACACAACCTGCCCATTGCTGATGAGTGCCAGACAAAAAGTTTTGACAGGGTGTCAATTTTTATGACAATACGCAAGTTCTGTACAACCAAACAACCACTCTCAAAATGGGAGAATTTGAATCAAATAATCCCTCCCTTTCAAATCTCACCCATTGGAATTTCCTGTTTCCGCAACCCTTCTCAATTTCTTGTCCCACTTCACTCAGAATCTAACAATAGAATTTGCCTCATGGGGGTTGAATTGTATCATAGGGAAGGAGGTCCCACCGTTAAGATCAAAAACAGGATCAGCGGCCACGGTGGGGGATGGGGGTGGGGTGTGGGTGCAGGGCCATCATCCAGTTGGGGGCGGTACTCTGCCTCTCAGAGCCATCATGCAATCAGAGCACCAGCAGCTAGGCAGCGCCACCAAAAGAAGCGGCAGCTGAGGCTGCACAGGGAGAAAGACTGGCCACTTTTCATTGAGGCATCCTCAAAGGGCAGATAAGAAACAGTTTCAACTTACCAGAAGGTCAGGCCCCAGCGACTGCAGGGATGAACCCTCCAGCACTGAGGTCTCAGCAGCAGCTGTTGCCACTGCTGGGGGTTCACTCCATGAATCATGAACCTCCAACCCTAGGACGCCACTGGGAATATCTCGATGTACCCTGCTGGACTCCCTAAGCAGCATAGGGCCTCACCAATGGCTGGAACTTTCCAGTCATGCCAGCTGGATCTTCTGGTCCTGTCGATGACGCACCCCTGCCGTGGGTTTCCCAGCAGCATGAGATGGAGTCACTGGGAAATACCATTGAGAGTGATGGGACCAGAAGATCCCACCACCGGCCAATGGCGAGCTACCTTGTGCCATGAGAAAGATGACACGGGAGGCTGGAGATGCCTGCCCAATGTAAACTTTCGATGTCACGATGAAATTATTGCCAAACTAATTGAATTAACTAGCCACCTGCCCACCTACTGTTGGCACATGCCCAGGCCACTGTAATTCATGTTGATGGGAATGCCCCATATTAGGAGTCCTTTCCAATGCTTTCTGGCTATTTTACAAGCCCTTTGTGCTCCCAACCTGTCTACAGAGAGCTGGTAAAAATGTGGCTTTAACCAGCTCTAACTCTAACCCTTAAACTCCACTGACTAATCCTCCTCTGACACTTCTCAACCTTTCTGCCCCTCTTTCTGCTTTGAATGGAAATACTTCCATGAATGTTCCCCTTAAGTTCCTGCTCTATTTAACCCCCATTTTAAGAATGATTTAAGATGTTAAAAGGAGCTGAAGGGTGGATAGAGAGAAACTATTTCCTCTGCTGATGGGGGCAGAACAATAGGTACCGGGGGCATGGAGTTGGGGGTAAGGTGTTAGCGTGGATAGAGGATTGGCTGTCAAATAGGAGGCAGAGAGTAGGTGTCAACGTGTGCTATTTGGATTGGCGGCTGGTGACTAGTGGAGTGCCCCAGGGATCGGTGCTGGGGCCTCAGCTATTTACCATTTATGTAGATGATCTGGAGGAGGGAGCTGAGTGTAAGGTGTCGAAATTTGCTGATGACACAAAGATAAGTGGAAAAGTAAATTGTGCGGAGGATGTAGAAAGTCTGCAGAGGGATCTAGATAGGCTGAGCGAGTGGGCGAGGACCTGGCAGATGGAATACAATGTTGGCAAGTGTGAGGTTATCCACTTTGGCAGGAATAATAGTAGGAAGGACTACAACTTAAAGGGCGAAAAGCTGCAGCATGCTACGGTGCAGAGGGACCTGGGGGTCCTTGTGCATGAGTCACAAAAACCCAGCCTACAGGTGCAGCAGGTGGTCAGGAAGGCAAATGGGATGCTGGCCTTCATAGCAAGGGGGATTGAATATAACTGTACAGGGCACTGGTGAGGCTGCAGCTGGAGTACTGTGTGCAGTTTTGGTTGCCACACTTGCACAAGGATATTTTGGCCTTGGAGGGAGTGCAGAGGAAGTTCACTAGGCTGATACCGGAGTTGAGGGGGTTGAGCTATGAAGAGACACTGAATAGACTGGGCTTGTACACGTTGGAGTTTAGAAGGGTGAGGGGGGATCTTATTGAGACGTATAAGATGATGAAGGGGCTGGATAGGGTAGAGGTGGAGAGGTTCTTCCTGCTCAGAAAGGACAGCAGGACTAGAGGACACAGCCTCAAGATAAGGGGGGAGCAGTTTAGAACAGAGTTGAGGAGGAACATCTTCACTCAAAGGTAGGTGAATCTCTGGAATTCTCTGCCCGTTGAAGTGGTGGAGGCTACCTCGCTAAATATATTTAAGACGCGGGTAGATAGGTTTTTGGTAGGCAAGGGGATTAAGGGTTATGGGGAGAAAGCGGGAAAGTGGAACTGAGCCACTTCAGATCAGCCATGATCTTATTGAATGGCGGGGCAGGCTCGAGGGGTTAGATGGCCTACTCCTGCTCCTCTTATGTTCTTATGAACCTTAAAATTAGAGTTAGCACCCTCAATAGTAAAGCCAGGGAGAAGTTCTTCACATAAGGGATAGTGGAAATCTGAACTCTAAAATTTATTTATTACTGTCACAAGTTGGCTTACATTAACACTGCAATGAAGTCACGTGAAAATCCCCTAGTCGCCACACTCTGGCACCTGTTCAGGTACACTGAGGGAAAATTTAGCATGGCCAATGCAACTAACCAGCACATCTTTTGAACTGTGGGAGGAATCCAGAGCACCCAGAGGAAATCCACACAGACACAGGGAGAATGTGCAGACTCCGCATAGACAGTAAGCAAAGCCAGGAATTGAACCTGGGTCCCATGCACTGTAAGGCATCAGTGCTAATCACTATGCCACTATGCCTAAAAAGAAGTGTTTGAAGTTGGAGCAAGGGGGAACAATAAAAAAACTGAGATAGGTGAACAATTTCTTCGTTAAGTAACAGAACGAGACTAAGGCGGAGAGATGGAATTAAGATGCAGATTAATCGTGATTTAATTCAGCAGACGAACACTGTAAAGGGACTGAATGTTTCAATGACTCAAATATGTTATTTAGGAAGAGAATGTTGTACAAATCATTGTAGATGTTCTCACCATGACCTGCTGATAACTCCGAAATGCCAACTCTTGTTCTGCTGTTTCCTGTTCCAAGTGGTCATTCTGCTGAATATTGCAAGAGCTTCAGTTCCACTCACCTCCCTCCTCCGCATCTGATTGTACTGAATCTGGGCCAACAATCAGGGATGAAGAGATTAATGTCATCAGGTCAAAATCAGCGCGTTAGCTGATGTCCCTCTCAGGGGAAAGAATTAGTAACTTCTAAAGCAGACATGAAGTTGAACATGATTGTTTTTGATGATGCTGCTTTTTCCTTGCACTTTAAGTAAATATGAATAATAGATATTGTTATGGAGCTGGAAAGGCGAAGAGATAAAGGCTGTTGTAATGGGCAATTCATTTTTAATAACTTACGGGACGTATACCAAGTTAGATTAGAAGACCCAAGTGATTGTATTTCAGGTTGCATTGTGACATATATTGGGATATACAGGACTGGAAATTTGACTGTGGTTCCAGGTCATCAGTGTGCACTCAGGTATTCCCTGGATCTGCATCATTTCACTGACCATGCTACACGCAGCCCAATCCACAGTCCTGAAAGGCTTGGAGGGGAGTTTGTGGCTGTTGGTGTTCCCAAGCATTTGCTGCCCTTGTCCTTTTAGATGGTAGAGGGTGCGGGTTTAGAAGGTGCTGTTGAAGGAGCCTTGATGGGTTGATGCAATGAAAATTGTGGATGGTACACACATCTGTTAGTATGTGCCAGTGATGAAGGCAGTGGATGTTGTTGATGCTGGATCTGGTGCTAATCAAGTAGGCTGCTTCTTCCAGAATGGTATCGAGCTTCTTGAGTGTTGGTGGAGCTGTTGGAGAATATTCCATCACACTCCTGACTTGTGCCTTGTAGATGCTGGACAGACTTTGGGGAGTTCAGAGGTGAGCTACTCGCTGCAGGATTCCCAGAATTCCCAGGGAAGATGGCTGGATTCTCTCTCGTTCTGTATGTCATTGTCTGGCACTTACGTGATGTGAATGTTACTTGTCATAAGTCAACGCAAGCCAATATTGTCCTGGTCTTGCTGCATATGGGCACAGATTAGCCGGCCAAAGTAGCTCCGTTGGGAGAGCGTTAGACTGAAGATCTAAAGGTCCCTGGTTCAATTCCGGGTTTCGGCAGGATCCTCTTGCTGGTTGGGTAGCTAATATGGTACCGCTGTTTAAAAAGGGCAGTAGGGATAACCCTGGTAATTACAGACCAGTGAGTTTGACATCAGTGGTAGGAAAATTGTTGGAAAAAATTCTTAAGGATAGGATGTATAAGCATTTGGAGTGTTGCGATCTGATTAGGGATATGCAACATGGCTTTGTTCAGGGGAGGTCTTGCCTCATGAATCTGGTAGAATTTTTTGAGGACGTGACAAAAACGGTTGACGATGGGCGAGCCGTTGATGTCATCTATATGGATTTCAGTAAGGCGTTTGACAAAGTCCCTCATGGTAGGCTGGTAGAAAAAGTTAAGGCACATGGGATACAAGGACAGGTAGCTAGATGGATTGAAAACTGGCTAGGCAATAGGAGGCAGAGAGTAGTAGTGGAAGGGTCCTTTTCTGGCTGGAGGTCTGTCACCAGTGGTGTGCCGCAGGGCTCAGTACTGGGACCTCTTCTTTTTGTAATATATATAAACAACTTGGAAGAGGGCGTACGTGGTGTGATCAGCAAGTTTGCGGATGACACCAAGATGGCAGGATTGGCGGATACTGAGGAAGATTGTCAGGTGACACAGCAGGATATAGATAGGTTGGTATACTGGGCAGATAGATGGCAGATGGAATTTAACCCTGATAAATGCAAGGTGATGCATTTTGGAAGGAATAATGCAAGGAGGAGTTACATGATAAAAGGTAGACCAATTATGAGTATAGAAACACAGAGGGACCTGGAAGTGCAAGTGCACAAGTCTCTGAAGGCGTCAACACAGGTGGAGAAGGTTGCAAAGAAAGCTTATGGAATGCTAGCCTTTATAGGAAGGGGTATAGAGTATAAGAGCGGTCGTCTAATGCTTCAGTTGTACAGAACGTTGGTTAGACCGCATTTGGAGTACTGCGTCCAGTTCTGGTCACCTTACTACCGGAAGGGCGTGAAGACCCTGGAGAGAGTGCAGAGGAGGTTTACCAGGATGCTGCCTGGTATGGAAGGACTGGGTTATGAGGAAAGATTGGGAAAACTGGGCCTCTTTTCCTTAGAAAGACAGAGATTAAGGGGGGATCTGATAGAGGTGTATAAAATAATGAAAGGTATAGATAGAGTCAACAGTGGCAGGCTTTTCCCTAGACTGGGCACAACTATCACGAGAGGTCACGATCTAAGGGTGAGGGGGGAGAAGTATAATTTCGATACTAGAGGAAGGTTTTTCACACAGAGGGTTGTGGGGGCATGGAATGCGCTACCAAGTAAGGTGGTGGAGGCAGGCACTCTGGACTTGTTTAAGGTTTACTTAGATAGGCACATGAGTGAAACAGGGATGGAGGGTTATATAAGATGGTTTTAAAAAGGGACAGAGCCTCGGGTCGATACTGGAAATGTAATAGTATATGTTAATGTTTTGTCTCTTTAATCCACAGGTGTCGGTCCACCTTGTTGTCAAACGAGGGGCATGCACACGGTGGGTCATGCGTGGGCTGCTCTTGGATGTTTTGAGAGTGGCCTAGTACTTTGTGTCGATGTGTGTGCTTAAATCTGGACCAGCAGACGGGCACCACAACAGCTCAGTGACTATCACTGATAGCTGTGCAGATACATAGATTTGGGCCAGTGTCTGTGGGAGTTTGCGCATTCTCCCTGTGGTTGCGTGGGTTTCCTCCGGGTGCTCCGGTTTCCTCCCACACCCCAAAGATGTGCTCTTAGGCTGATTGGTGTACCAAATTGACCCTACACTATTCTCCCCTGAATCTGGCTACAGTAGGGGTACCATTCGCATACACACGGGGCAAGGTAGGTGTAGGAAAATGCTTTAAAATGGTGGCGCGGGCTCGTTGGGCCGAAGGGCCTGTTTCCCGTGCCGGGTTGTTCTTTGTTCTTTGTAGATTGTTTCAGTATCTGAGGAGTCATGAGTGATGCTGACCATTGTGCAATCATCCACAAACATCCCCACTTCTGACCTTGTGATGGAAGGAAGGTGATAGATGAAGCAGCTGAAGATAGTTGGACCTAGAATGCTACCCTGGGGAACTCCTGAGTGATGCTCTGAAACTGAGATTATTGACTTCCAAAAACCATAATCATCTTCCTTTGTACTACGCATGACTGCGAGCAATGGAGAATTTTCCCAGTGATTCCCATTAACTCCAGTTTTGCCAGGGCTCCTTGATACCACACTCAGTCATATGCTGCCTTGACGTCAAGGGCTGTCATTCTCACCTCACCTCTGACTTCAGCTCTGTTGTTTATGTTTGAATGAAGGCTGCAATGAGGTCAGAAACTGAGTGGCCCTGGCCGAACACAAACTGAGCATCAGTGAGCAAGTCATTGCTAAGCAAGTGCCACTTGATCGCACTGTTGGTGACCCCTTCCATCACTTTGCTGGTGATCAAGAATAGGCTGATGGGATAATAATTGGCCATGTTAGAATTATCCTGCTTTTTTGGACAGAACATACCGTGGCAATTGTCCATGTTGCTAGATAGGTGCCATTGTTATGGGTGTACTGGGGCACAGCTAGTTCTGGAGCACAAGTCTCCGGTGCTATTGCCATAATATTGCTGAGCGGGGCCCATATCCCTTGCAGTACCCAGTACTTTCGATCAGTTCTTGATATTACATGGAGTGAATCAAATTGGCTGGAGACTGGCATCTCTAATGCTGGGGTCTTCAGGAGGAGGCATTTCTGGCTGAAATTGTTGCAAATGCTTCAGCCTTATCTTTTGCACTGATGTGCTGGGCTCCTCCATCATTGAGGACGGGGATATTTGTGGAGCCTCCTCCTCCAGTAAGTTTTTTAACTGTCTACTGCCATTCACAGCTGGACGTGGCAGGATTGCATAGCTTAGATCTAACCAGTTGCAAGGCTGTGGGATCACTCAGCTCTATCACTTGCTGTTTATGCTGTTTGGCATGCAAATAATCCTGTGTTGTAGCTTTACCAGGTTGACACCTCATTGTTATGTATGCCTGGTGTTGCTCCTGCCATGCCCTCCTGTACTCTACATTGAACCAAAGTTGATCCCCCTGCTTGGTGTTAATGGTAGAGTTGGGGATATGCCAAAATGGTACAGATTTGATTTGATTGAATTTGATTTATTATTGTCAGAAATATTGGAATACAGTGAAAAGTATTGTTTTGTGCATGCAATACAGACAAAACATACCGTTCATAGATTACAAGGGGCAAAGGAAAGGAGAGGGTGCAGAATATAGTGTTACAGTTACAGACAGGGTGAAGAGAAAGAACAGCTTAAGATATGATAAGTCTATTCAAAAGTCTGATGGCAGCAGGCAAGAAGCTGTTCTTGAGTCAGTTCATCTGTAATCTGTGGCTTTCGTTTGATTTGATTTGATTTATTATTGTCACGTGTATTAATATACAGTAAAAAGTATTGTTTCTTGCGCACTATACAGACAAAGCATACCATTCATAGAGTACATATGGGAGAAGGAAAGGAGAGAGTACAGAGTGTTGTGTTACGTCATAACTAGGGTGCAGAGAAAGATTAACTTAATGCAAGGTAACGCCATGGAAAAGCTGATGGTAGCAGGGAAGAAGCTGTGTCTTTTTCCTGACAGAAGAAGGTGGAAGAGAGTATGTCTGGGGCGTTTGGGGCCCTTGATTATGCTGGCTGCTTTTCCGAGGCAGCCGTAAGTGTAGACAGAGTCAGTGAATGAGCAGGAGTTATACAAAGCTGTGATACAACCAGAAAAAATGCTTTCTATGGTTTATCTGTAAATGTTGGTAGAGTCATAGTGAACATGCCAAATTCCCTTAGCCTCCTGAGAAAGTAGAGGCATTGGTGGGCTTTCTTAACTATATGTCGGCATGGAGGGACCAGGATAGGTTGTTGGTGATCTGGACACCTGGAAACCTGAAGTTCTCAACCATTTTCACTTCATCCCCATGGATGTAGACAGGGACATGTCCTCCATTACATTTCCTGAAGTCAATGACTATCTCCTTCATTTTGTTGACATTGAGGGAGAGATTATTGTCATTGCACCAGTTCACCAGATTCTCTATCTCTTTCCTGTATATATTCTCATCATTGTTTGAGATCCAGCCCACTACAGTGGTGTTATCAGCAAACTTGAATTTGGCCACACAGTCATAGGTGTATAAGGAGTATAGTAAGGTGCTGAGGACGCTGCCTTGTGGGCACAGGTGTTGAGAATGATCATGACGGAGGTGTTGCCATCTATCCTTGTGGACTGCAGTCTGTGACTTAGGAAGTCTAGGATCCAGTCGCAGAGGGAGGAGCCAAGCCTAGGTCACAGAGTTTGGAGATACGTTTTGTCGGAATAATGATGTTGAAGGCTGAACTGTAGACAATAACTAGGAGTCTGATATAGGTGTCTTTGTTGTCTAGATGTTCCAGGATTGAGTGTAGGAACAGAGAGATGTTACCTGCTTTGGACCTGTAGCGGCAGTGGGCAAATTGTAATGGATCCAGGTAGTCCGAGAAGCTGGAATTGATTTGTGCCATGACCAACCTTTCGAAGCACTTAATAATGATGGACATCAGAGCCACCAGATGATAGTCATTAAGACGCGCTGCTTTGCTTTTCTTTGGTACTGGGATATGGTCATCTTCTTGAAGCAGATTGGTGTAAAGAGAGGTTAAAGACGTCTGCGAATACCCCTGCCAGCTGATCCATGCAGGATCTGAGTGCTCATCTGGGTACCCCATCCAGGCCAGTCGCTTTCCGTGGGTTGATCTTTGAGATGCTCTGATGTCTGCGATGGTAACCTTGGATACAGGTTTGTCCGAGGCTTCTGGGTGGAGGGCAAGTATCTTAAGTCTTTTCCCTGACGGAAGAAGGTAGAAGGGAGAATGTCGAGGTGCATAGGGTCCTTGAATATCCTGGCTGCTTTCCCGAGGCAGCAGGGAGTGTAGATGGAGTCAATGGATAGGAAGTTGGTTTGCGTGATGGACTGGGCTACATTCACAATCCTTTGTAGTTTCTTGGGGCCTTGGTCAGAGGAAGAGCCATACAAAGCTGTGAGACAAACGGAATGAATACTTTCTATGGTGCATCTGTAAAAATTGGTGAGAGTCGTAGCAGACATGCCGAATTTCTTTAGTCTTCTGAGAAAGTAAAGGTTTTGTTGGGCTTTGTTAACTGCATCAGCATAGGCGGACCAGGACAGATTGTTGGTGATCTGGACACCTAGAAACTTGAAGCTTTCAACCAAATCTGCTTATTGATATAGACAAATTATGTACAAGTTATGTACAACTCTTCTGATCCTCATGGCTCACAGTGCCTCCTGGAGTTTTCAGTTACATTGGTACGGTGAGGTGAAGAAAGGTTGGGAGGAGACTCAAGGTGGAACATGAACACAGGTGAGAGACATGTCAAGCCGACTGGTTTGTTTCTGTGCTGTAAATTCTATGCACTGTATTTTGGAGCTCATCCAAGATAGTTGCTGAGGTAGGGATGATAGTATGCAGCTGTTGCACCGTGTCAACAGGGGTCAAACTCAATTGGACAACTGTTCTTTCCCTGCTATTTCTCGTGTATTCATCTGCTATCATTTTAATAGGCGATCCAGGGTTTAACTAATTTATTTTAACTTATTTTGGGGATTTATTTAAACTCATTTTGGGGATTTGTTTAAATTCCTTCATCCTAATGCAACGGTTGCTATTTGATTGCGGTGCTGGGTGTTTTAAAGTCTTGGCATCAGTAGAAATCAGTTTCTGAGCTATTGCTTACAAAACCAATATGGAGTTAACTGGTTACAAAGCACGAGAAGCAACCACAGATTCAGTGGAACAACGCTGCCTGTCGACTGGAAGCAGGGCATTTCAAATTGCTCAAGCGTTCTGGTGCAGTAAAACAGGGGAAGGACTTTTCTGGTATTATAAATGCTGTGCAGCTACACCTGGAGTACTGTGTACAGTCTTGGTCTTCTTATTTGAGAAAGGACATACTGGCAGTAGATGGAGTCCAGAGGAAATTCACTAGGTTGATTCCGGAGTTGAGAGGGTTGGCTTGTGAGTAGATGGGGACGATACTCATTCGAATGCAGAAGAATGAGGGGAGATCTTATAAAAACATACAAAATTATGAAGGGAATAAATATGATAGAAGCAGGGACATTGTTTCTATGGGCAGGTGAAATTAGAACAAGGAAACATGGCCTCAAAATAAGGGGAAGCAGATTTAGGACTGAGTTGAGGAGGAACTTTATGAATCTGTGGAATTCACTGCCCAGTGAAGCAGTTGAGGCTACCTCATTGAATGTTTTTAAGGTAAGGATAGATAAATTCTTGAACAGTAAAGGAATTAAGGGTTATGGTGAGCGGGAGGGCCTATTTCTGCTCCTAGATTTTATTTCTCATGTTTGAATGAATTGTACCTAATAGTGCTTTTCATTACCTCAGCATATTCCAAAAACACTTTACAATGAAGTAGCTGATATGATGTTGGAACTTTGCAACCCATTTTGCTGCAGCTCGCTTCCACAAATGAGTAATAGTCAAAAATTCTGGCCTGCATTTTCCTGGCCATTCGTGCCTCTGGATTTTCCAGTCCGGCTGACAGCGCAATTAGGGTTTCCCAACAGCGAGGGGTGCATTCAACGAGAAATCCAGCCAAAGGTGAGCTACCTACACCACGCTAAACATGAGGTTGGTTTCAGGGAAAATCCCGCTCCCTGTTCTTGTGATGTGATTGAGGGACAAACACCGGCTAGCATACCAAGGAACACAAACACCCCCGCTACTTCTGTTCAAAGTAGCACCTTAGAAACCTTTCTGTCCATCTGAGAAGGCAGACAGGATCTGCGTTTACCTTCTTATCCAAAAATAACCCACACTTGCAACAGAGCAGCACTCCTTCAGTACTGCACTGTGGGTGCTGGCCCACTCAAGCGTCTCTGGAGTTGATCTTAAAATAGCATTGAGGTGTGAAGAAATGTTTAGGTTGAAGAGCAGAGTAGAACATTGCTCAAGACTATACAGTGGAACTATGGCCTGAATTTTCCAGCCCCGCACGCCAGCTGGGCCTTCCTGTCCTGCCAATGTGAATGAAGGTTTGGCGGGGGAAGCCGTGGGCGGGGGACCATGCGCTGGAAAATATCAGCCTATGTTTCAATATCTGCGTGCTTCACTGTAGAGCAGTCATAGAAATCAGAGAAAGCATAGAATCCCGACAGTGCAGAAGGAGGCCATTTGGCCCATGGAGTCTGCACCAACAATAACCCCACCCAGGCCTTATCCCCATAATCCCATATATTTACCTCTTTAATCCATTTAACCTATGCATCCCAGGACACTAAAGGGTAATTTAGCATGGCCAATACTAACCCATCTTTGGACTGTGGGAGGAAACCAGGGCGCCCTGAGGAAACTCGTGTAATCATGGGGAGAACATGCAAACTCCACACAGACAGTGACCCAAGCCAGGACTCAAACCCGGTTTCCTGAAGCTGTGAGGCAGCAGTGCTAACCATTGTGCCACCATGCCGCCCCCTGGATTCTGGAAGGAGAACCCACACTGCCTTGACTGTTTAAAGAGACAGAGCGCTGAAGTCAATCACATATCTCGCATACGTTCAAACTACGCACAGTGATCTCAAACCCTTGACACCGTGTCGTACAACAACACTACTCATGTCACAAAATCAAAATTCCACAAACAAGAAGATCTCATATCCTAAGTTCGGAAAATCCCTTTTGCAATCTACCCAATTTCAGAACTGGTTCACCCCACTACACCCAGAGCAATCAAGGCAACTTGGATGTTCAAAAGCATTTATTGCGAGGGGAATTGATTATAAAATTAGAGAGATTATGCTTCTGTTGTACGGGGCACTGGGGAGGCCACATCTGGAGTACTGTGTACAGTATTGGTCTTCCTATTTAAGGAAAGATATAAATGCATTTGAAACAGTTCAGAGAAGATTTACTAGACTAATACCAGGGATGAGCAGGTTGGCTTCTGAGGAAAGGTTGGAAAGGTTAGGTTTGCATCTGCTTGCGTTTAGAAGAGTAAGGGGTGACTTGATTGAGAGGCAGATGTAGAGACGTTTCCCCTTGTGGGAGATTGAACAAGGGGATCATTATTTACAAATAAGGGGTTACTCATTGAAGACAGAAATGAGTTAAATGTGTTTCTCTCAGAGGGTCGTAAGTCTCTGCAGCTATCTTCCTCAAAAAGCAGTGAATGCGGAGTCTTTAAATATTTTTAAATCAGAGTTATAGAATCATGGAATCTACAGGGAAGGAGGAAGCCATTTGGCCCATCAAGTCAGCACCGACCAAAATCCCAGGTTCCATCCCTGGAACCCCTCATATTTACCCTCCTAATTCCCCCAACAGTAAGGGGAGTTTAGCATGGCCAATCAAGCTAACCCGCATATCTTTGGACAGAGGGAGGAAACTGGAGCACTCAGAGGAAACACACACACACGGGGAGAATGTGCAAACTCCACACAGACAGTGACCCGAGGCCGGAATTGAACCCGGGTCCCTGACGTTGCTGACCACTGTACCATCATGCCACCCCTTGCTTAACAAGGGGGTGAAAGGTTATCGGGGGTTAGCAGGGATATGGGGTTGAAGTTACAATCAGATCAGCCATGATCTTATTGAACAGTGGAGCAGGCACGAGAGTCCGAGTGGCCTACTCCTATTCCTAATTCCTATGTTCGTATGATTAAATTCAACTCCATTAGGTGCAGGACTGGAAGGTACTGATGCAGCCCTGGTCCTTGCATGATTTAATTCCTTAATTAAGTATTGAACTTAGTAGTTTCATTGCCATTGTAGGAATGGTGTATTAGTTAGTGAGTTTAATGTAGCTTCAACTTAACATTATCCTTCTTTAGATATCCTGTCCATCACTCTATTATCCAAACAAGTTGTTCCTCTTTTTTTTCAATATCTACATGATTGTTACACCTTAGTATGTTTTTAACCTGCTTACTTAGTCTCTATGTGAATTTTTCACTGGTTATACTGCTCTTCAGCCTAAAAGGCTATAAACCTGGTTGTCTGTGAAGAAAAATTAGACGTTAGGCTTCTATCCACTAGAGTTTAGAGGAATAACAAGTGACTTGATTGAAACATGTAAGATCCTGAGGGGTCTGGGTAGGGTGAATGTGGAGAAGGTATTTCCTCTTTTGGGAGAATCTAGAACTAAGGGTCCCTAAACACGGAACTGTTTAAAAATAAGGGGTTGCCCATTTAGAATGGAGATGAGGCAAAATCTTTTCACTCAGAGTGTCATGAGTCTTCAGAACTCTATTCCTGAAAAGGCAGTGGAAGCAGTCTTTGACTATTTGTAAGGCTGGGGTGGATAGATTCTTGGTAAGCAATGGCGTGATAGGTTATCAGGGATTGATAGATTGCAGAGGTAAGGTTAGAATCATAGAATCCCTACAGGAAGAGGCCATTTGGCCCATCGAGTCTGCACCAACTCTCCAACACAGCATTCCACCGAGGCCCTTTTCCCATAATGCTGTATATTTACCCCACTAAATCCCCCTAACCTACGCATCTTTGGGCACAAAGGGACAATTTAGCATAGCCAATCCATCTTACCTACACATTTTTGGACACTAAGGGACAAGTTAGCATGGCCAATCCACCTAACCCACACACTTTTGGTTATTATATGAACAGCCATGGTCTTATTAAATGGCAAAGTATGCTCAAGGGCCTGGATGGCCTACTCCTGCCCCTTATTTGTATGTTCATATGTTCTAGAATAAAATGTCATTGTTATTATTATATTTCCATCAAGTTCAATGTCAGCTTTATCTATTCATCAGAACGTAAACTCCAATTCAAGTAGAATTTCCCCACTTGCATTCCGCAGTGAGTTGAACCCGCCTATGACCAGTCACTATTATTGATTGATTTGACCTACGCGGGAGTATCTAAACCTAGGCACCTCATTTCAGGAAGGACATTAAGGCCTTGGAGAGGGTGCAAAGGACATTTGAAAGAACGATGGGGGCGATTCTGTCAAAAGAATTCTAAGTGTTGAATTCACGTGAAAACTGGAGTAAATCACATTGTTTTTTTCAGTGGGAGTTTAAAAATAAATTTTCCACTCTGTCCACTAGCATGAATCAGTCCAGAAACCAGTGGGCAGGGCCTATTTCCACTGGAGAGGCTGGCAGCATGGCGTTGAGCAGGCCAGTGTGCATGTGCCTTTCTGTCAGCACTGAAATTGGCACGTGTGTAATGGCCCCTGTCTGCCAGCATCCTGATCACTAGCCAGCTCGATCACTGACCAAGCCTTCGATCCCCGCATTGCCTGTCCTCCGTTCCCTCATGGCTCAATCGCTGGACCCCTGACCATGTCCGGGCCCCTCCATCTCCCGATAGCTCTGCCATAGTGCCAACCTACCCTGCAGAGTCACCCCACCCCTACATCCCGAATCCCCAGTAGGCTGCCCCCTCCCCCCAAAAATCCAATGGCCAGTCCTGATCATTAGCTTCCCTCCCTCCCTCGCCAAATTTGACAGTATAGTGACAATGGAACCCCCCCCATCCCCATCGATTGGCCCACTAGGCTCCACCTTTTCAGGCACCACCCCCTAAGCCATGCCCCCAAAGGCTCTGCCTTCTTGCAATGCCCCATAATGAATAAACTTGAAATAAACTTTTAAATTATATTTAAATGGCTTTTTGCATATCTAATGCAGCTCTGTGCCTATTTCCCCGTGGAGAGAGGCGTTCAGAGCCAGATGCCCAGCAGGGATCATGGTAATCATGGTAAAGAAGGAACGTAGGAGAAGGGATAATCAGCCGTGGTTATCGAGGGAAATAAAGGAGAGTATTAAATTAAAAGCTAATGCGTTTAGAGTGGCTAAAAGTAGTGGGCGAGTAGAAGATTGGGAGAGGTTTAAAAATCAACAAAGAATGACTAAGAAGTTGATAAAGAAAGGAAGGATAGACTATGAAGCTAAACTAGCACTAAATATAAAAAAGGACAGTAAGAGTTTTTACAAATATATAAAGAGGAGGAGGCTGGCTAGAGTGAATGTTGGACCCTTAGAGGATGAGAGGGGGGATTTAGTGGTGGGAAATGAGGAAATGGCAGAGGCCTTAAATAAGTTTTTTGCCTCGGTCTTCACGGAGGAGGACGCGAATAGTTTGCCGGATATTAAAGATAGAAGGATGGTAGGAGTTGAGGGCCTGAATGCGATTACTGTCACTAGAGAGGTAGTGCTTGATCGACTAGCGGGACTGATGGTGGACAAGTCCCCAGGACCGGATGGAATGCATCCCAGGGTTCTGAAGGAAATGGCAGAGATGATAGTAGACGCCTTAGTGATTATTTACCAAACTTCGCTGGATTCCGGGGAAGTGCCAGAAGATTGGAAAATGGCTAATGTTACGCTGCTGTTTAAAAAAGGTAGCAGGCAAAAGGCAGGGAATTATAGGCTGGTTAGTTTAACGTCTGTTGTTGGAAAAATGCTGGAATCCGTCATCAAAGAAGAAATAGCGAGGCACCTAGAGAAGAATTGTTTGATAGAGCAGACGCAGCACGGATTCGTTAAGGGGAAGTCGTGTTTGACAAAATTATTGGAATTCTATGAGGATGTGACTAGTGCGGTAGACAGAGAGGAACCGGTGGATGTGGTGTTTCTCGATTTTCAGAAGGCGTTTGATAAGGTGCCGCACAAAAGGTTGCTTCAGAAGGTTAGGGGGCATGGAGTTGGGGGTAAGGTGTTAGCGTGGGTAGAGGATGGGCTGTCTAATAGGAGGCAGAGAGTTGGTATCAATGGGTGCTATTCTGATTGGCGGTTGGTGACTAGTGGAGTGCCGCAGGGATCGGTGCTGGGGCCTCAGCTATTTACCATTTATATAGATGATCTGGAGGAGGGGGCTGAGTGTAGTGTGTCGAAATTTGCTGATGACACAAAGATGAGTGGAAAAGCAAATTGTGCGGAGGGTGTGGAAAGTCTGCAGAGGGATCTAGATAGGCTGAGTGAGTGGGCGAGGACCTGACAGATGGAGTATAATGTTAGCAAGTGTGAGGTTATCCACTTTGGCAGGAATAATAGTAGGAGGGATTACTATTTAAAGGGCGAAAAGCTGCAGCATTCTACGGTGCAGAGGGACCTGGGGGTCCTTGTGCATGAGTCGCAAAAACCCAGTCTGCAGGTTCAGCAGGTGATCAAGAAGGCGAATGGGATGCTGGCCTTTATAGCGAGAGGGATAGAATATAAAAGCAGGGAGGTCTTGCTGCGACTGTACAGGGCACTGGTGAGGCCGCAGCTGGAGTACTATGTGTAGTTTTGGTCACCGCACTTGCGCAAGGATATTTTGGCCTTGGAGGGTGTGAGAGGAGGTTCACTAGGCTGATACCAGAGATGAGGGGGTTGGACAATGAAGAGAGACTAAATAGACTGGGTCTGTACTCGTTGGAGTTTAGAAGGATGAGGGGGGATCTTATAGAGACGTATAAGATAATGAAGGGGATGGATAGGGTGGAGGTAGAGAGATTCTTCCCGCTCAGAAAGGACAGTAGGACTAGAGGGCACAGCCTCAAGATAAGGGGGTGCAGTTTAGAACAGAGTTGAGGAGGAACTTCTTCACTCAAAGGGTGGTGAATCTCTGAAATTCTCTGCCCGTTGATGTGGCGGAGGCTACTTCGCTAAATATATTTAAGTCATGGGTAGATAGGTTTTTGGTAGGCAAGGGAATTAAGGGTTATGGGGAGAAAGCGGGAAAGTGGAACTGAGCCACTTCAGATCAGCCATGATCTTATTGAATGGCGGGGCAGGCTCGAAGGGCTAGATGGCCCACTCCTGCTCCTACTTCTTATGTTCTTATTATGTTCTTAATCTGGCCCTGCTGAAATCTCCCGGCCTGCTGCGCTAATGGGAAAATCATCCCAAATAATTTTGATGAGGACTTTAGGCAATATGGATAGATTAAAGAACTGGGGTTCTTCTGAGAGCAGAGAGGTCAACGAGAGATTTAAAATTCAAATAACGAGGGTTTTTGATCGAATAAATAAAGCAAAACTCCTTCTACAGACAAGAGGAGCAGGATCGAGGGACCAAATGGCCTACTCCTGATCCTGTTCCTTATGTGACCAGATTCGAAAATGGGGGCTGGTAAGTTCAGTTGACCAGACTGTGATTCAGCGAAATGCCAACAGTCTGGGTTTCACTCCCATTTTGGCTGAGGCAGATTTAACTCGCCTCGTGATATTAACACTAGAATATTAATCCAGAAACTCAGCTAATGCTTGGGGACCTGGGTTCGAATCCTGCCACGGCAGATGGTGGAATTTGAATTCCATAAAAAAACCTGGAATTAAGAATCTACTGATGACCTTGAAACCATTGTTGATTGTCAGAAAAACCCACCTGGTTCACTGGCATCCTTGAGGGAAGGAAATCTGCCATCCACATATGGTCTGGCCTACATGTGATTCCAGACCCACAGCAATATGGTTGACTCTCAATTGCCCTCCAAGGAGGGGACTAGGGATGGGCAATAAATGCTGGCCATGAATAAATGCATGTACCACGAATTAATAAATAAATCTCAGCCTGCCCCTGAGAGCAGAATGAGGGCAATAACCAACTGCCATTGGCTCAGGATTAAACATCAGTAATGAGACATGGACTACTGCCTCACAGCCCTAGGGACCTGAGTTCAATTCTGGCTTTGGGTCACTGTCTGTGCAGACTTTGCACGTTCTATCCATGTCTGCGTGGGTTTCCTCCAGGTGATCCGGTTTCCTCCCACAGTCCAAAGATGTGAGCGTTAGGTGGATTGTCTGTGCTAAATTGCTCCTTAGTGTCAGGGGACTAGCTAGGGTAAATGCATGGGGTTATGGGATTAGGGCCTAGGTAGGATTGTGGTCAATGCAGACTCGATGAGCGTCCTCCTGCGCTATAGGGGTTCCATGATTCTATGGGATTCTATGACTTAAAGTTTAATAGTGTCACAAGTAGGCTTACATTAATGCTGAAATGAAGTTACTGTGAAAATCCCCTAGTCGCCACATTCTGGCACCTGTTCGGGTACACTGAGGGCGAAATTAGAATGGCCAATCCACCTAACCAGCATGTCTTTCTGACTGTGGGAGGAAATTGGAGTACCCAGAGGAAACCATGTAAACGCAGGGAGAACGCGCAACTCCACATAGACAGTGACACATGCTGACAATCGAACCAGCTTGCCATCGTGCCACCCTGCCTAGGCAGAGCATGAATGGAATGGAGTGGGACCAGCTTTAAGTTAATCAATAAAAAGACAAGCTGGAGGATGAAAGATGTTTCTTTCCATCAACAAGATTTAATATGAATAAATGCAGTGGCTGACAGTGCAGTGGAAACAAATTCAACCGCAAATTTTAAAAGGAATTGGAGAAATACGTGAGAAAGAAAATACTATCGGGTAACAGGGGAAAGAGCCAGAGTGGGGCTAAATGGACAATTCCTTCAAGGAGCACGCACAGGCACACTAGACCGAATAGCCTCCTTCTGGGTCCTAGTCGTCTATGAAATGTCTGTTCCACATTCTCCATCGGCCTGCATTCCTTAAAATATCAACTTCAATATCCTAAAACCCGCACCTGAGAGCATTTTCAGCATGAAGGGAGTTCATCCATTTTTGAATGAACACGCTTTGCTTCAGTGTCCACCTCTTTCCAGCACTTGACTATCTGTCTAGGCAATGAACTGAAGATATAAGGGACCTAATTATTGCCCTCTTGAACCTTAGCACCATCCAATTAAGATCATTTTTAAAAAGTTTATTTATTAGTATCACAAATAGGTTGACATCAACACTGCGATGAAGTTACTGTGAAAATCCCCTAGTCGTCACACTCTGGCACCTGTTTGGGTACACTGAGAGAAAATTTAGCATGACCAATACATCTAACTAGCACGTCTTCAGACTGTGGGAGGAAACCAGAGCACCCGGAGGAAACCCACACAGACATGGGGAGAACTTGCAGACTCCACACAGAAACATAAGATGGGAATTAAATCAGAGTTTCTGGCACTGTGAGACAAGTAAGCAAGTACATAGTAACATAGAAAACAGGAGCAGGAGGCCATTCAGCCCTTCAAATATGCTCCACCATTCATGATGATCATGGCAATCTGTTCTTGCTTTCCCCCCATCTGCTTTGATCCATTTAGCCCCAAGAGTGATATTTAATTCCTTCTTGAAAACAAACAATATTTTGGCCTCAACGGCTCCCTGTGGGAGCAAATTCCACAGGCTTACCACTCTCTGGGTGAAGACATTTCTCCTCATTTCAGTTCTTAACGGTTTACCTCGTTACCTCAGATTGTGACCCCTGGTTCTGGACACCCCCATCATTGGGAACATCCTTCCTGCATCTACCCTGTCTGGTCCTGCTAGAATTTTATAAGTTTCTATGAGATCGCCCCTCATTCTTGAACTCCAGCGAATATAATCCTAACTGACTCAATCTCTTCTCATATGTCAGTCTTGCCATCGCAGGACTCAGTCTGGCAAACCATTGCTGCCCTCCCTCTATAACCTTCCTCAGATAAAGAGACCAAAACTGCAGACAATATTCCTGATGTCGTCTCACCAAGGTCCCATATAATTACAGCAAGACATCCCTGCTCTGTATTCGAATCCTCTTGCTATGAAGACCAACATACCATTTGCCTTCTTCACCACTTGTTGCACCTGCATGCTTACTTCCAGCAACTGGTGTACAAGGACACCCGGGTCTCATTGCACATTCCTCTCTCTCAATCTATAGCTCTTCAGGTAATAATGTCTTCCTGTTTTTGCTACCAAAGTGGAAAAACTTCACATTCGTCCACGTTATCACTGCCATGCATTTGTCTACATACTCATCCTGTCCAAATCACACTGATGCATCTCTGCATCCTCCTCACAGTTTACCCTCCCACCCAGTTTTGTGTCATCTGCAAAGTTGGAGATATTACATTTAGTTCCCTCATTTAAATCATTAATATACATTGCAAATTGTTGGGGTCCTAGCACTGATCCCTACAATACTCCACTAGTCACTGTCTGTCACTTGGAAAAAAACCTGCTTATTCCTCCTCTTTATTTTCTGTCTGCCAAGCAGTTTTCTATCCATCTCAATACATTACCCCTAATCCCATCTGCTTTAATTTTATATATTAATCTCTTATGTGGGATGTTGTTGAAAGCATTCTGAAAGTGCAAATAAACTACATTCACAGTCTCCCTCATCAACTGTACTAGTTATATTCTTGAAGAATTCCAGTAGATTTGTCAAGCATGATTTCCCTTTCATAAATCCACACTGACACTCTCTGATCCTGCCACTCTTTTCAAGTGCTCTGCTGTAAAATCTTTGATAACGGACTCTAGCATTTTCTCCACTACAGATATCAGGCTAACTGATCTATAATTCCCTGTTTTCTCTCTATCTCCCTGTTCCGGAGTCTAGAGAATCTTGGAAAGTGACCACCAATTATTTCTAGGGCCACTTCCTTAAGTACTCTGGGATGTAGATTATCAAATCCACAGGGTCTGACGGCCTTCAATCCCATCAATTTCCCAACATTTCCCTACTAATCCTGATTTCCTTCAGTTCCTCTCTCTCACTAAATTTTGGAATGGATTGGAGGGTAGCTAATGTAACCCCACTATTTAAAAAGGGAGGCAGACAGAAAACAGGGAATTATATCACAGGGCTTTAGACTACAGATTATAGCCTTTCTGCATTGTTGGTGACTGTTTCATCAATTATAATTCACCTCCTTTGCTGTTGCTCTGCTAGTTTGAAGAGAGTTCATGACTTTGGCCACGGCAATAATGAAAGAGTCTGGTGTGGACATCAGACTACCTGTGGAGAAATGGTGCATAGCTTTCCGAATGCTTTCATTCACACTTTATACCTCCTTGCTTCATCTGAGACTGTGGAGGTGTGATTAAAAGCACATTATTTTAATCCACTGAGGGATGCTGTTAATTGAAGGCTGGAGAGATTCTAGATGGGTTTTCACTTGCTATTATCAAGAAGATCGTAGGATGTTGGGAAACAATTGATAGCTATAATGCAAAAACAGGGAGTTGTAAAAAAATTGAGCTTGCCAGGATTG
Organism: Carcharhinus amblyrhynchos; assembly: GCF_965287045.1. NCBI lineage: Eukaryota > Metazoa > Chordata > Chondrichthyes > Carcharhiniformes > Carcharhinidae > Carcharhinus > Carcharhinus amblyrhynchos. Next base: position 10,718,024 of record NC_137358.1, on the reverse strand, counting down.
GAAATACTGCAGCATCTCCAGTCAGGGGATCTTACTGAAACTTACAGGATACTGCAAGGTCTGGAGAGGATGTTTCCAATAGTAGGAAAAACTAGAACCAGAGGGCACAACCTCAGGCTAAAGGGATGATCCTTTAAAACAGAGATAAGGTGGAATTTTTTCAACCAGAGGGTGGTGAATCTGCGGAACTCTTTGCCGTAGAAGGCTGTGGAGGCCAGCTCATTGAGTGGCTTAAAGACAGAGGTAGATAAGTTCTTGATTGATGGGGATCAGGGATTATGGTAAAAGGCAGGAGAACGGGGATGAGAAAAAAGAAATCAGCTATGATTGAATGGCGGAACAGACTTGATGGGTCAAGTGACCTAATTGTGCTCCTGTGTCTTATGGTCTTATGGTCTCCTATCCCCAAATGATAATGGCTGAGGAGAGACCTGATAGAAGTCTATAAAATTATGAGAGGCATTGATAGGGCTGATAGTCAGAATCTTTTTCCCAGAGTTTAAATGTTTAACATTAGGGGGCATGCACTTAAGAATCATAGAATTCCTACCATGCAGAACAGATCATTCGACCCATCGAGTCTGCACAACTCTCAAATAGAGTGCCTTACCCAGGCCTACCCCACAACTCTGTCCCTGTAATCTCACACATTTACCCCACTAATTCCCTAACATCTTTGGACATTAAGGGGCAATTTAACACGGCCAATCCACCTAACCAGCACATCTTTGGAGTATGAGAGGAAACCCATGCAGAAACTGGGAGAATGTGCAAACTCCACACAGTCACACAAGGCCAGAATTGAACCCAGGTCCCTGGCACTGTGAGGCAGCAGTGCTAACCTCTGTGCCACTATTCTGTCCATAGGCTGGAATCGAACCCAGGTCTCTGGCACCGTGAGGCAGCAATGCTAACCACTGTGCCACCGTGCTTGCCCATAGGCTGGAATTGAAACTGGGTCTCTGGCGTCATGAGGCAGCAGTGCTAACCACTATGCCATCATGCTGCTGTGCACTTAAAGTGAGAGTGGGAAAGTTCAAAGGAGATGTGAGGGGCAAGGATTTTACTCAGAGAATGGTAGTGTCTGGAATGCACTGCCAGGGTGTGGTGGGGTGGCAGATACAATAGGAGCTTTTAAGCGGCTTTTAGATAAGCACAGAAATATGCAAGGAATAGAAGAATATGGATCAAGGACAGGCAGAAGGGGTTAACATAATTTGGCGTCATGCTTGGCACAACATCGTGGCCTGAAGGGCCTGTTCCTGTGCTGTACTGTTCTATGTTCGATAGTCCTTGGCCTTGATAAGTATATGTTGATGCCCTCAGTACATAGACCACTCATGCTCTTGAGGCTACTTTGGCTGAACTGGCTGATCCAACCATAACCTCAACTCCACAAGGCGGTGGCCTCCAGTCCTTGTGATGAGTTATTTTATTGTGGGCTGCCTTTATGCCTTGCTCGCAAACCCCTTTATGCATTTTCAGAAAACTTCCCCTTGCCTGCTTGGGGAACCTGCTGACCTGTACTGTGGCAATAACTTTTTGAAGTTCTGTTTTGTATAGCTCTATGCTAGAAGAAATTCATTTTGATAAATTCTTTCAATAAGCCACACATCTCAAATAAAATCATGGACTGGATACAGGAGGCCATTCAGCCCACTGTATTCATGCTGGTTCTCAATCAAGAGCAACTTAGCTAGTCCCACTCCACCACTCTTTCCTGGCAGCCCTGCAATACATTTCTCTGCCAGGCTTACCCGATTCCCTTGTGAAAGCCATGGTTGAATCTGCCTTCTCTGTGTCCATAGGCCATAGGGGCGGCAGGGTGGCACAGTGGTTAGACTCACAGCACCAGAGACCAGGTTCAATTCCAGCCTCAGGTACTGGAGATGAGGGGGTTGGACCGGAGATGAGGGGGTTGGACTATGAAGAGAGACTAAATAGACTGGGACTGTACTCGTTGGAGTTTAGAAGGATGAGGGGAGATCTTATAGAGACGTATAAGATAATGAAAGGGATGGATAGGGTAGAGGTAGAGAGATTCTTCCCGCTTAGAAAGGATAGCAGGATTAGAGGGTGCAGCCTCAAAATAAGGGGGGGACAGTTTAGATTGGAGTTGAGGAGGAACTTCTTCACTCAACGGGTGAATCTCTGGAATTCTCTGCCCGTTGAAGTGGTGGAGGCTACCTCGCTAAATATATTTAAGTCACGGGTAGATAGGTTTTTGATAGACAAGGGAATTAAGGGTTATGGGGAGAAAACGGGAAAGTGGAACTGATCCACTTCAGATCAGCCATGATCTTATTGAATGGCGGGGCAGGCTCGAAGGGCTAGATGGCCTTCTCCTGCTCCTATTTCCTATGTTCTTATGTTCTCTCTGTGTGGAGTTTGCACGCTCTCCCCGTGACTCCGTGGGTTTCCTCTGGGTGTTCTGGTTTCCTCCCACAGTCCAAAGGTGTGCGGGTTAGGTGGATTGGCCATGCTAAATTGCCCCTTTGTGTCTAAAGGTGTGTCAGTTTGATGGATTAGCCATGCTAAATTATTCCTCAGTGTCCCAAGATGCGTTGGTTAGAGGAATTAGTGCAGTAAACATGGAAATTATGGTAATACAGTAGTTATCGAAATAGAGCATAGGTGGGATGCTCTGTCAGAGAGTCAGTCCAGACTCAATGGGCAGAATGGCCTTCTGCTGCACTGTAGGGACTCTTAAGTATTCCACTCACTTTATCAAAAGGTTTCTTTTGTGCCACCTTTGGTTCCTTTGCCAACCACCCATAAATTTGTGTTCTCTAGTTTTTGCCTATTCAGTCAATGGGAAAAATTCCCTTCTATCTGCTCCTGATGATTTTGAACACCTCTTTCAAATCTCCTTCTCTTTTCTGAGGAGAACAATCCTATGTTCTCCAGTCTATCTATATGACTGAAGTCCCTCACGCCTGGAAGCAGTGTGGTAAAATCTTTCTGCATCCTCTCTAAAACCTTTCTCAAATGCAATGCTCAGAATTAGACCATAAGATATAGGAGCAGGATTAGGCCAGTCAATCCCATTCTCCCACTTTTTCTCCTTAACCTTTGATCCCCTTACCAATCAAGAACCTATCTAACTCTGTCCTAAAGACACTCAGTGACCTGACCTTCACAGCCTTTTGTGGCAATGAATTCCACAGATTCACCACCCTCTGGCTGAAGGAATTCCTCCTCATCTTAGTTCTAAAGGTTCGTCCTTTTACTCTAAGGTTGTGCCCTCTGATCCTAGTCTCCCCCACCAATGGAAACATCTTCTTCACGTCCACTCTATCCAGGCCTTTCAGCATTCTGTAAATTTCAACTGGATCTAATATTCAAGTTGAGGTCAAAGCAGTGTTTTATAAAGGTTGCTTTTGCACTCTATGAGTGGGATTTTTCACTTTTCCAGCACCCCCCGGCATGTTTTCTGATAGTCTAACAGGCTCGCCATTGGCCACCAGTGGGATCTTCCAGTCCTGCCAATATCTACGGTGTTTTTCTTGGCTCACCCGTGCCGTTGTTTTGCTGTCGGCAGCACTGCAAGATCCCACTGGTGGGAAGGTCTGGAAAATTGGCAGTACGCCTCTATTTATAAAGCCCAGGTAAGAAATATCATGCTGTCTCACACCAGTGGGATTTTCCATCCCGTCAAAATCAATGAATGTTTGATTGGTTGGCTGCATTCTACAGCACATGCGCACCCCTACCAGCTCCCCCTCCCCTCCCCAAATGAGACCATAACATTCCGCCTCAGGATCCCATAAGCATTTTTAACCACTTCCTCAATCACCTTCAGCACAGGGTTTCAACATCACCTTTAGAGAAGTACCCTTTTGCCTCTGCTGTTCATCTCATGAAAATATATTAGGCGAGATTTTCCCATCTCATCAGTGGCTGCCGTGCTGCAAGTGAGAACAGGGAGTTTGGCATTCCAGCCAAAATTCCACTCACAGCGGCACCGGAGAACCCCAGCCGCAAGTGAGGATGGGCATTTTTGGTGACCATTTCACACTTTTTGGCGTTAGATTCCATCAGTCAGGTGTCCACTCATTCCACCAGCCTATCTATGTCCTCTTGAAATGGAACTTAGAAGGATGAAAGGGGTTCTGATCGAGGTATATAAAATACTAAAAGGGATTGATAGAGTAAACGTAGACCAAATGTTTCCTCTTGTGAGGCAATCTAGAACAAAATGATCACAGGAATAGGCTGAGAGGCGGTAGATTTAAAACTGAGATGACGAGAAATTACTTCTCACAGAGGGTGATGAATTTGTGGTACTCGCTGCCCCATGGCACGGTGGAGTCTGAACCATTGAATGGTTTCAAGAAGGAAATAGATATATTTCTGATTTTTAAAAATGGGTTAAAGGGATATGGGGGAACCGGTGGGGAGGTGGATTTCAGACCAGGGAGAGATCAGCCATGATCTGATTGAATGGTGGAGCAGGCTCGAAGGGCTGAATGGCCTACTTCTGCTCCTAATTCCTATGTTCCTATCACCATCCCCACACCCACCACCCCCTCACAATGTCTAAGAAAGGCAGTTCTGAGAGAGCAGCATATGATGAGAATTGCACTGCCTGTGAGAAGATTTCAATAGTAGCTTTCAGAAAGGAATTGAAGTTTAAAGTTTATTTATTCGTCACAAGTAGGCTTACATTAATACTGCAATGAAGTTATTGTGAAAATTCCCTAGTCGCCACACTCTGGCACCTGTTCGGGTACACTGAGGGAGAATTTAACATGGCCAATGCATCCTAACCAGCACATCTTTCGGACTGTGGGAGGAAACTGGAGTACCCAGAGTAAACTCACATAGACATGGAGAGAACATGCAGACTCCACACAGTCAGTGACCCAAGACAGAAATTGAACATGGGTCCTCAGCGCTGTGAGGCAGCAGTGCTAACCACTGTGCCACCATGCCACCCTCATTTTGCATCATTTTGTGGGGCTGTTGCGAAAGGGCAGGAGGCTAATTAAATAGGTATTTCATTGAGCCAGTACAGGCGTGATAGGTCGAATGGCCTCCTTCTGCATTGTATAAATTCGACAGAATCCGTTCAACAGAAAACCACAAAACTGCAATTAAAGAAAAATTGACAAGATGACAAACTCATCGGGGGCAATGATCTAATCTTTTCATTCCTGAAGTACATGGATCTGTCGCCCATTTTTGCAATAAAGAGAAAAGGTGTTTATCCCAGATGTGACTGAGGGACTGAGCTGCACTTCCAGTGAAGTGGTGCAGCTAATAAAATTCAGGTGAAAGCTCCCAGGCATTTATCATTTACACCTTCACAAAGCCTCCTATTGCAACGAGTTAAAGATGGGATTGGAATCCCTCCCCTCCTTCCTCCTCTCGGCAGCAATGTTCTGGGGAAGGCATCCTTCCTTCACTGTTGTGCCATTTCTCTTTGGCTTTCAGTGGGAGCATTAGGCAAAGAGCAACTCAATGGGGGACCTCATAACTCCCTTGTAATAAGGCATTTAAAAGCTTACATAACTTGATAGATGTAAAACCAATTATACAATGATTTATATCAAAATCCATGCATTATACCACTTAAGTAGGTTATTTCAACCAACTGTGCTCTGCACTTTCTGTATTTGGTGAAATTATAGAACTTGAAAAACAACCGTATTAAGACTTTTCAAATTTTATTATCCCTCCTAATGAGTCTTAAGATTGAATTGCAGTTAAGTCTTGATAAAGCATATCTGATCCAAACATAATTTCTACCTAGGCATAGGATTCCATTAGATAATGACAAAATACTGCATATGCTGGCATCTCAAATAAAAGCAGAAAATGCTGGAAAATCTCAGCAGGTCTGACAGGATCTGTGGAGAGAGAATAAAGCCGATGTTTTGAGACTGGATGACTCAAAACGTTGCCTCTATTCTCCCTCCACAGATGCTGTCAGTACTGCTGAGATTTTCCAGCATTTTCTGTTTTTGTCATCAGATTCCAATGCTCTGTCCATGAAGTTGTACGAATGAAGTAGTAGCATGATGGGAAAATTGGTAAAGTATTTAGTACAAAATAAGGAAAGTTGATCAAGCTATTTCAAAATGCCAGACCTCTGTAAGAATTAATAAGACTGACTCCACATAACTTAAGATGTGAATAAGACTGGAAAAGGTCAAGACCTGATAAGGCTGACTCCGCATAACCTAGGGCTGTATGAGTAATAAGGTCAGAGATGACAAAGTCATCAGCCTTCTTTTGTTCTATCAAAAGGACAAGATAAAGGTACGAATGATGAGACAAAGAGTTCTAGGAGGTCAGCAAGTTGTACCATTGCTTATGACATTACTTATGATGCATCTATTGATCAAATTCCTGAATAAGTTCCGGTCATGCAAACTGATAATGATGATGTATAAATACTGAACTGATTCTTTATGTAAGCACGGACTGGAGAAGGAACTCTCCGAGCTCAAGTTACTGCCATTACTGCATGCGTTCTTTCGTAAATAAAGACAAGTTATTTGGTCGGAACGAATTTTGTTGGACCTCTCTATCACAGTCAAGAATCAGAAAAATTTCCACTTCCACATGTCTCCAACTGTTTCCATTAAATAACAATAGATGACTGAGTTCCTGACATGTGAGGAGCGTTTGAGGACTCTGAGTCTGTACTTGATGGAGTTTAGAAGGATGAGGGAGGAATCTCATTGAAATTTACAGGATACTGAAAGGTCTGGATAGAGTGGATGTGGGGAGGATGTTTCTATTAGTAGGAGAGACTAGGATCAGAGGGCACAGCCTCAGAGAAAATTGATGGCCCTTTAAAACCAAGATGAGGAGGAATTTCTCCAGCCAGAGGGTAGTGAATCTGTGGAATTCATTGCCACAGAAGGCTGCGGAGGCCGGATCATTAAATGTATTTAAAACAGAGATAGATAGGTTCTTGATTGGGAAGGGGATTAAAGGTTACTGGGAAAAGGCAGGAGAATGGGGCTGAGAAACTTCTCAGTCATGGTCGAATGGCAGAGCAGACTCGATGGGCTGAAAGGACTAATTCTGCTCCTATATCTAGTGGTCTTATGACATAATTTTCCCACTTTGCCATTACGAAGCAGCCTTGGTCTTGACAAACGCTTCCCTTCATTTGCACTATTCAGCAGAACTCAGTCCAGAATGCCAAATACAGCATTCTTGGTCGCTGCCATTAAAAAATCGAACACATCAACATGGGAATTTCCTAGAGAAGTTTCAACAGAAGTGCAGCGTTACGCCAGTTTATTTCTTTGAGGGAATTCCCATGTAATCCTCCAACCCCTTTGCAAAAAGACTTGCTCATGTCAGTTGAATGTTGCAGTGGCATTCATTAGCCCTCTGCTTCCCCTTCCTGCCCAAAGTAAGCACTCAGTAGAGGCTGATACGCTAGCCCAGTGTCTATTCCCTCCCTAACAGCACTATGGGCATACCTACACCTCAGGGGCTGCAGTGTTTCAAGAAGGCAGCTCACCACCACCTTCTCAAGGGGCAACTAGGGATGGACAATAAATGCTGGCTGAGCCAGAAGTGCCCACATCCTGTCAACAAATTTTAAAAATGGAGTTTGTTCATTAATGTCCTCTAGGGAAGGGAACTCTCCTGGTCTGGCTGATGTGTGACTCCAGTTTCATACTGTTTGGCTGTGTCTTAATGCTCTTAGGGCAAATAGGGATGGACAATAAGTGCCAGTATTGTCGACACCCGAAGTGGTTAGAATAATTGCTTCCAAATCAAGCACCTACATTCCACCTCAGGAACTTAAAAACATAATCCAGGCTGACACTCCAGTGCAGTACTGGGGCAATACTGCACTGTTACAGGTAGTGCGTTTCAGATGAAACATTAAACCGAGGCCCCATCTGCCCTGTGAGATGGAGGTAAAAGACCTCAAGGAGCTATTTCAAAGAAGAGCAGAGAACGGCATGGTGGCACAGTGGTTAGCACTGCTACCTCACATCACCAGGGACCCGGGTTCAATTTCTGGCTTGAGTCATTGTCTGCAGAGTCTGCACATTCTCCCCGTGTCTATGTGAGTTTCCTCTGGGTGCTCCAGTTTTCTCCACACTCCAAAGATGTGCAGGTTGGGTGGATTGGCCAAGCTTGGTGTCAGGGGGACCAGCAGGGGAAACACATGAAGTTGCGGTGATAGGGCCTGAGTGGGATTGTTGTTGGTGCAAACTCGATGGGCTGAATGGCTCCTTCTGCACGGTAGGGATTCTACAAATGTTAATGTTTAGCCCTCAAACAACATTGCACACAAAATAATGATCCTCTGGTCATTATCAGACTGGTGTTCATTGGAGGCGGTGGGGGGTGCTTGTGTACAAAAATACTTTATTAACTGGGAAGTGCATCTGGCTGACTTAAAAGGCACCATATTAAAGCAAGTTTGTACATTTTCAGTGGTGGGGCATTTACAAAGAAGCTCATCTGGAAGCACACCACCTATATCTCCCCTTCATGCACGGCATTTAACCTTGGGGCATGAGTGTCAAACTCGCACCAACTGCTGATGTAAGTGCCGGCTGTCCTCGAGAAAACAGAAACGCAACAGGTGTAAGCTCTAAATAATCAACATCAGTGCAGACTTTCAACACAGACCGGCAACCCAGCATGGAATCATAGAATCATTGAAACTCGAAGCAGGAGTAGGCTGTTCGCCCTTCACGCCTGCTCTGCCATTCATTATGATCATGGCTGATCATCAAATTCAATATCCCGAACCCTCCTTCCTCCCATATCCCTTGATGCCTTTAGCCCCAAGAGCTATATCTAATTTCTTCTTGAAATCACACAATGTTTTGGCCCCAACTACTTTCTGTGGGAGTGAATTCCACACATTCACCACCTTCTTGGTGAAGAAATTTCTCCTCACCTCAGTTTTAAAAGGTTTACCCCTCATCCTCAAACTATGACCCCTAATTCTAGACCCCCCCCCATGATCGGGAACATTCTTTCTGAATCTACCATGTCTAATCCTGTTAGAATTTTATAAGTTTCTATAAGATCCCCTCTCACTCTTCTAAACTCCAATGAATACAATCCTAACCAGCTTAGAAGGAAGCCATTGACCCATTGCATTTAGTGAGACCTTGCTAAGCCCATATTAGCAGCCACATTTGTAACCTTAAAACTGGTAAAATGCATGGGGGTCTTCACATAAATGCAAGTTTTATTTCATAAGAGCAGTATTGAATAAATCTTTGAATTGATGTGTCGTACTACCCCCAATGACACCGGAATCAGATTAATATTGCCACACTCTGTCTATGATGTGGTACATTGGATATCAATTTACAGATGCTGTTAACAGAAACACAAGAGCAATCTGTAGAAATAATTAATTTGTAGTTCATTGTACTTAGCAAATTTCACACCACAATTCATGTTAAACAAATTCATCTCTTCAGCAGAGAATCTATTTCTATTATGGAGATAATTTGCAAAATATGTGGTTATGGGGATTGTAGTGTTGGGGAATTTTGGCTGCCAGGCAGAATGCCAGGGGCACGATGCCCACAGTTTGCCCTCTCTTGCTAACCATAAGACCATAAGATATAGGAACAGAATTAGGTTACTTGGCCCATCGAGTCTGCTCCACCATTCCATCATGGCTGTAGGTTTCCCTGTAACCTTTGATCCCCGTACCAATCAAGAATCTATCTATCTCTGTTGTAAATACACTCAATGACCTGGTCTCTACAGCCTTCTGTGGCAATTCCACAGATTCACCACAACTGGATGAAGGTATGTTTGGTTTTGCCAGTGTTGGGCAAGTTCTCAGAAATTAAGAAAATTGATCCAAGGACATGGGTGGCATGGAGGAACGGTGGTCAGCACTGCTGCCTCACAACTCCAGGTACCTGGGTTCGAATCCAGCTTTGGATGACTGTGTAGAGTTTGCACATTCTCCTAGTGTCTGCATTGGTTTCCACCGGGTGCTCCACTTTCCTCCCGCAGTCCAAAAATGTGCAGGATAGGTGTATTGACCATACTAAATTGCCCCTTAATGCTGAAAGATGTGTAGATATGTTCGGTAGATTGGCCATGCAACATTGCCCCTTAGTTTGTGAAGATGTGTAGGTAAGCAGATTAAGTACATAAGAACATAAGAAATAGGAGCAGGAGTAGGCCATCTAGCCCCTCGAGCCTGCCCCGCCATTCAATAAGATCATGGCTGATCTGTCGTGTCTCAGTTCCACATTCTCGCCCTCTCCCCATAACCCTTAATCCCCTCTCTTATCAAAAACCCATCAACCCGTGTCTTAAAAATATTTAGCGAGGCAGCCTCCACCACTTCAACGGGCAGAGAATTCCAGAGATTCACCACCCTTTGAGTGAAGAAGTTCCTCCTCAACTTCGTTCTAAACCTCCCCCCCCTTTATCTTGAGGCTGTGCCCTCTAGTCCTACTGTCCTTTCTGACCGGGAAGAGCCTCTCCACCTCTATCCTATCCATCCCATTCATCATCTTATATGTCTCAATGAGATCTCCCCTCATTCTTCTAAACTCTAACGAGTACAAGCCTAGTTTATTCAGCCTCTCCTCATAGTTCAACCCCCTCAACTCCGGTATCAGCCTAGTAAACCTCCTCTGCACTCCCTGCAAGGCCAAAATATCCTTGCGTAAGTGTGGCGACCAAAACTGCACACAGTACTCCAGCTGCGGCCTCACCAGTGCCCTATACAGCTGCAGCAAGACCTCCCTACTTTTATATTCAATCCCCCTCGCTATGAAGGCCAGCATCCCATTTGCCTTCCTGACCACCTGCTGCACCTGCAGGCTGGGTTTTTGCGACTCATGCACAAGGACCCCGAGGTCCCTCTGCACCGTCGCATGCTGCAGTTTTTCGCCACGTAAGTAATAGTCCTTCCTACCATTATTCCTACCAAAGTGGACAACCTCACATTTGCCAACATTAAATTCCATTTGCCAGTTCCTGGCCCATTCGCCCAGCCTGTCTAGATCCTTCAGCCTATCTATCTCCATGACCATAAGTACATATGGTCATGGAGATAGGGTCTAAGTGGGATGCTCTATCAGAGAGTGGATACAGATTCGATGTGCCGAGTGGCCTCCTTCTGCACTGTAGTGATTCTGTTATTCTGTGATATCTCCACAGTGTTGGTTGGCGTGGATTGTGGAAGGCTCCTTACTCATAGACGCGCAGGACTTATGATGGCCTCTATATTCCCTGGCAGGGTGTTTCTGAGATAACTCACAGCAATTGGCAATCATTAGTTTTCAATCTCAGCTGACATCTGACTCAACAGTCACTCACTACTCCGCTGCAATATGCTGCACCACAGGGTGGCAGGATTCACGTCTGAGTCTAAGGCTTGGCAGCAACACACTTATCTGAGTCAAACGTTCACATAGTCACCCCACTCTAGGATTTGACCATGAATTCCCAGGCTGGCATTCAGGTGCAGCACTGAGGGAGTGACATTTCTGGACCCTTAGAATGACTGAATAAGATCAAGTGTCACAATGGCACAGAGCAGCGGCATGGTGGCACAGTGGTTAGCACTGCTGCCTCATGGTGCCAGGACCCAGTTTCAGTTCCCAGCTTGGGTCACTGTCTGTGCACAGTCTGTATGTTCTCCCCGTGTCTGCGTGGGTTTTCATTAGCTGCTGCAGTTTCCTCCCACAGTCCAAAAGGTGTGCTAGTTTGGTGCATTGGCCGTGCTAAATTCTCCCACAATGTACCCCAACAGGTGCCAGAGTGTGACGACTAGGGGATTTTTGCAGTAACTTCATTGCAGTGTTAATGTAAGCTGACTTGTGATACTAATAAATAAACTTACACTTGAAACTTAAGATCAAGCCCAAGATGGGGTGTAATGCCTTTTCAGTTTGGATCCTGTGGGGACTTTCTTGTGGGGGACCTTGAATCGGATTCAGTTGGAATTTGGATTTGATTTTTGGAGTAAGCAAGGAATGGATTTGGGTTTGCCCAGTTCACCCTGAACACTGGCTTTGCATCTTTAAGGATAGAGTAAGCATTAAAAAAAAATTGAATCCCTAAAACTAGTGGTCACAACTTAAAAATACGGGCTGCTCATTTAAGACAGAGACGAGGTGAATCTATTTCTCTTAAAGGATCGTGAGGAACTCTCTTTCTGAAAGGCAGAGTTGGATAGATTCTTGATTAATAAGGGGGTGAAAGGTTATCAGGGGGTCGGCAGGAATGCGGGGTTGAGGTTACAATCGGATCAGCCGTGATTTTCTTAATGGTGGGGCAGGCTTGAGGGGCTGCGCAGCTTAGTCCTGCTCCTAATTCACATGTACTTTATGAATTTGCTAAGTACAATGAAGCAGGACCTAGAATTTTTTTTATGGATTGTTCTTGTGTTCCTGTTAACAGTATCTGTAAATTGATATCCAATGTACCACATCACACACAGGGTATCAATAGTAACCTGATGCCTGTGCCATTGAGGGGTACAGTGCAATGCAATAATTCAAAGATTTATTTAATACCACTTTTACAGAAAGAAGGCATTTATGTAAAGACCTCAAAGCATTTTACAGCCGATTTATGGTCGTCACCCCCCGAAATCTTGCTGGCGTTCACACTGGTGGGATCTTATGTTCCAATGGCACAACCCTGCCACAGGTTTCCATGATGTGGATCATTGATTGGTGGGCACCACAGCTGGAATCTGGGTTCCCTGCGAGGCCTCACTTGTACTAATCTGCACAAAGGCCATGGTCCAGTGTGGAAATGGGCTGAGGAATGCCCAATGTTGGCGTGGCAGGTTGAAGCCGGGTGGGTGGACTGTGGGATGTGTGATGAGGAAGTGGTTTTTAATGGAGGCGTGTTGATTGAGTCCTGCTGCCATAGCGCCTCTGCTGTTGTTCCTTGGCATGGTGGACTTAACCATACAGGCTGGCATGATGGGGGAGCAAGCAGTAGGTGGATTGGTAAGGTCCTTAATGTAGAACTTCTTCAGGAACTTTCTTGTTGCAATCTCCCTCCCTGTGTGAGGGGACGGGTTGTTGCTCAGGACTGGGAGCCAGGGATGTCCACTTTTTCAAAATAATGTCATAGGATATTTTAGGGAGCAGACAGATTGTCAGGTTAATATCTCATCCAAAAGACAGCACCCCTGACAATGCAGGGCTCCCTCGGTGCTGCGTTGGAGTGGCAGCCTGGATTCAGCCTGGATGCTGAAATCTCTGGAGTGGGACTATAAATCCACAACCATCAAACATGGAGACAGGTGATACCAAACAATCTTGGCTGTTACCATTCAAGAAAATAATGATAGAGTTGTCATGACAAGCATGTGGTCACACTCGGTTACAATTCTGAACATAAGATGCCAGTCAAGTTAACAATTTTCAATTGAAACTCACTCCAGTCCTTCGAGTACTTAAATTCAAAAATGAAGTTGTTCTGAATTACAATCTTATATGCCAGAATTTTCCATTAACTGAGCAGGCATGTGCCCAAGCCGGAAGCACGTGACATCCCAAAATCAGTGAGCTCGCAGACAACATTATGGACAACGGGCGCACACAAGAGTCTGCCCAATGAAAATTAAGCCCATTGAGAATGTAGTCAGTGAGGGTTTTCCCTTGCCTGTCCACTTTGGTTGGCAGACAGGCCAAACAGCCTTCATTTTTCACAACAAACACATCCCAAGGCAGGATAAAGCATCCAGGGAATACAAAACAAAAGATGATGGACGGAAGTCTTCCGCTGTCAGGGTAAGTGCCCACGCTGGCGGGAAAACAGGAGGAGTGTTTCCACTCACGTTAGCAGCATCTGTCAGGTGGGATTCACCCACCTGAAAGATGCAAAAAGTTCATCCTGGGACAGCCAGCCCGTTGTTCAGAGATTGGGGCACCATTTTTAAAGGGTGCCCCGATCTCTGCACTCTGTGCTCAGGCTTCTCTCACCCCAAAAAAATGAAATGGTGCTTCCCCCCCAACCCACCACAGGAGCACTACCTACCCCTCACAAAAGGAGCATCCATTCTCCCACCCACAAATAATGGGTAAAATGACATCCTCACACCATACAGGTATGAGTATAACCCAAACTGACATCCCTCTCAGAATCCCCTAGCTACCCTTCACCCTCAGATTCCTGTCTCCTTCAACCCTGTTAGCCCCCCTTTCTTCCCCAGTCTTCCCACTCAGCCCCCTTTCCTCCTCAAATCCCTCCACATCATTTCCGCTCTGACCACCCTTCCCCAACAAACCCCTGCCCACTCAGCCCCCTTTCCCCCTCAAATCCCCACACACCATTTCCACTCAGACCCCCTTCCCCATCAAACCCCCCCCACTCAACCCCACTTCCCCCTCAAATCCTCACACACCATTTCCATTCTGACACCCTTCCCCCTCAAACCTCCCCTCCCCCCACTCAGATCCCCATCAGGCCACACACCTTGGAAGTGCCAAAAGTGCAATACTCCCTGATATTCCAGCACTGCCACCCTGGCTTGGTATCTTGGGCCCTGAAGGGGGTCAAGGAGGAAGGTCTGGCGGCCATTTGCCCCTCTGCCATTACTGGGCTGCAGATGAAAGGTCCTTCAACAATCCTGGGGGTTGGGTGGTTAGGACTGGGGGTATGGGATTGAGCTTACCATTCTCCCACCAGATGGCATTATTGTGGCTGTGCTGCCCTTTCTAGACCTGGCAGACCTGAAGATCATCCCTGGATGGCGATTTCATGCAGCTCTGTGACCAACATCTCCATTCCTACCCATCAGCTGTGAATATTTTGAGGTGGCCAGATAACTTCAACCTCCATGCACCTGGGCACCTAGTAGGATTTTAAATCACTGCAGCACTTTGTTCTGCATCAAAGATTTTCTTTTCTCCCTGTCAGAAGCTGCAGGTGTGAGCAGACCCTTTTGAAGTCCTCTGATGGCTAGGAGATGTTAATGTCACTTGGCCAGGAGGAGGGTGCAGTTCCATTCTACACAGCTATACATTCAGCACCAATGTATTCACACAGCTTTGAATTGAAGTTTCTGAGGCTTTCTAGCAATCTGAAACCTTTGAAACTCTCTTTATTCCATTAGAACTCTTTGATCTCTGTCAATTCCAACATGCAGTGCTTTGAAAGAGGCCTTCATTGACAACTTAATGGATTTCTACTCATGTTCCAGCCAGCTGTGTTTATTTATATTTCCCTTCACGCATGAATGCATCTCAAGAATGTCCATTGATCCTAATCACAATGTTTACAAAGATTCTAAGCCTGAATGAAAACTGTGGTTTCTTTAAAAGGAATAAATGGTTTGCAAAGGAGGAAGTTAAACCGCCCGGCGCCAAACCCGTTTTTTTGCCTGACACTCTATCCTCTGGGCCATCGCAATTCTCAGCTAGCGGGCCAGAGAATCTCCTCCAACATTTCAACATTTGAGGGCTGAGGTCAGTTGTTGGGGTCCTGGAATTCGTAGTGTTGACCTTTGCAGCATTTTCTTGAGCTCATTTCATTGTATTGCAGGGCCCTGAGGCAGCTCCATAGGCAGTGGTCAGTTTCCGGGAGTTCGCTGCAAACACACACCCTCAGCCTCACTTTGCTTGATGCCAACCCGTCTCCTCCACTTTGTACTCTTGTACTCAATGCCTGACATTATTAATAAAAGCTAGGATATCATGTGCTTTATTAACCGCTCTTTCAACATGCCCTGCCACCTTCTACAATACTCCCTGACCGTTCTGTGCTATAACCAACCACCAAGATGGGTCTTAGAGTGGCTGTGGATGGGACTCCCTCACCAATTGTCCCACCCAGTGGGTATGTAGCTGGTCTCTGTGTCACAGTTTCCTGCACATATCAGATCAGAACCTTAACCTAGTTGGCATCACCCTTCAGGGAGGTAGTGGCGTAGTGGTACTGTTGTTGGACCAGAGATCCCGGGGGCAATTCTCCCATCCCATCGTACTAATTTTCTAGTGCGAGAGGGTGGGAGAATCTCACAGTGGGATTCATGCATAAATTCCCGCCCCAAGAGCATCTCTCAGGATTTCCGGGGCCATCAGATCTGGGCTGGAAACCAGCGGGAAGACAGGTAAGTAATTTTAATCTGTTTTTAATATATAATTATCAGGCCCAGGACTGAATTCTCTGGGCCCACTGGCCTCTCTCACCCAGCAGAGTGTTTTAGTCTAGTGGGGTTTACAGTAGGTCCCCACTTTCGGGGAACAATCAGAATGACTCCTCCTGTACTGAAGGTGGCAATTGGGGCCCCCGAAGGGGTCAGGCAGTAGAGGGGGTGGTGCCCCCTGACATGGGCATCTTGGAAGTGCCTTTTGATGCTGCCTAAGGGGGAAAGTGCCCGTGCCCAAGGGACACCTTGCCCATCAGCTGGGGCAGTGTCAAGGGGGCGGGGCCAATGGGGGTGGGGCATGGGAACAATCAATGGGGGGGTGGAAAGTCCCACTATCACTCTGCAATGGGGCCAGTGGGGATGTCTCATTCTGTTGATTTGCGTCCCTGTAGTTTTTTTCCTACCGGTGTGACTGAAGTGATTCGCACGTAAAGCAAGGGCGAGTGAAGTTAGGTGCATGCTGATTGTTCACAACATTGACTGTGAGAGCTGTGCGCTCCCTCTGTGTCCAAAGTGTCAACACTTCTTTTGTTTTTACCATGTGAAATCGATGACAGTTCCAATAATATATAAACAATTCAGCATTTTCTATAACTCATTCTGAAATATTTGATGTGTATTAAATGTATTTAATCTTATTCATGGGGTCATGGTGAGTGAACAAGCCCGATTTCAATCGAGGCCCACTGAGATGAAGGAGGGCCACTCATGAGGCCTACTCACTAGCCCAGGTTGCCTATTACTGATTTAGTTGGATTGCGTACAGCACAAAATAGGCCATTTGGCCCGACATTTTCATGTTGATGCTCCACAAAATAGAATCATAGAACCCCTACAGTGCAGAAGGAGGCCATTTTGCCCATTGAGCTTGCACTGACGATAACCCCACCCAAGCCCTATCTTGGTAACCCCATCTATTTGCGCTGCTAAACCGCCTGACACTGAGAGACAATTTAGCATGGTCAGTTCACCTAACCCACACATCTTTGGAGTGTGGGAGGAAACCGGAGCACCCAGGAGAAACCCACGCAAACACAGGGCGAAACTCAAAACTCCACACAGTCAGTCACCTAAGGCTGGTATTGAATCCGGGTTCCTGACGCAGCAAGGCAGCAGTGCTAACCATTGTGCCACCGTGCCATCCATAAAAACCTCCTTCCACCCTACTTCATTTTGACTCCATCAATGTATTCATCGATTCCTTTCTGCCTCATGTACATATCTGGCTTCCTGTTAAATATGTCAATTCTATCACTCAACCAAACCTGTGTTCATGGTTCCAACATTCTAACCGTAGTCTCTGGGTAAGGAAATTTCTCTCAAATTCATTAGGTTTACCCCGATTGATCAAAGATGATATCTGGATTATGTGAAATGTACTCACATTTTATGGGTGCCAGTTCTGGTTCTGATCCTCTGGGTAACTGCAATGTCACAAACAAGAATCTGGTGTGTAGAAATAGAAAAAGATAAGCAAGAGTTTTGTTTCATTTTGGTCTTATCATTGCCTCTTCTGTAGTCGTGCATCATTGAGCACATCACTCTGCTGAGAAGTGAGATTCATGGGAACATGACCGCCTTTCAGTTGACAAAGAACAACAAAGCTTTCCCTGATGTCCCAACGGTGGCACAATGGTAAGCACTGCTACCTCACAGCAGCAGCGACTCAAGTTCGATTCCCAGCTTGGGTCATTGTGTGTGGAGTTTGCACGTTCTCCCTCTGTCTGCCTGGGTTTCCACCGGATGCTCCAGTTTTCTTCCACAGTCCGAAAGACATGCTGGTTAGGTGCTAAATTCTCTTTCAGTGTACCCAAACAGGCACCAGAGCGTGGCGAGTAGGGGATTTTCACAGTAACTTCATTGCAGTGTTAATGTAAGCCTACTTCTGATACTAATAAATAAACTTTAAACAATATATATCCCTCAATCAACGTCACAAAAGACTAGTCATTATCGCACTGCTGTTTCTGAGAGCTTGCTGTGTACAAATTGGCTCTCACGCTTCCTATTACAACTCTGGTTTCACTTTGCAATTGCTTCACTGGCTGTAAAAATGCTCAGGGATTTTCTGAAGTTGTGAAAAGTGGTATTTAAATGCACATCTGTGATTTCCTGAGCCTTTTGTTTTGGCCAGTTTGATAATTTTCCAGAGGCTTACTGAAGAGGATCCATGTACACACAGGTATAACATCACGCAGTGTTTGCTCTGAAAGATAACATGATGAAGGGGCAAGCATTGCAGCAAATAACAAGACTGCCACTCGGCAAAGGGACGATAAAAAAAACACAGCCCTTACATAATAGATCAGCTCACATAAATAAAATCAGCATGTCAAAGCAATCCATTACGATACAGGTCTATAGAACAGCAGTGACAAACTGTTCTGGAAAATATACTTAGAGAATCATCGTGGTTGACATTCATCTAGAAAGAGTCATTGATGCTCATCAGAAAAGGACGGGGAATGATTTATAAACGTTTCACTGTTGCTGCTTTTTAATAAAGCGAGTTTCACCATTGCTAACCAAGTTAAAGCCAGCTACGACGTCCTTTGTGTTTTCTTTACTCAGCCGCTGTAGATTGTTCATGTACAAAATTGTGCTGTCTACTTTGGTACCGCGCACTGTCACGTTCAGTGCCTTCCAGACAGTTCTGAAGATATCAACAACAATGTGAACAAAAAAAGATCTGTTTCGTAGAGAAACAGAGCAGGACAAAAAAAAAATTAACATTCTTGACAATATATTTGAGGGCAGTTGGTGGGAGAGGGTTGTCTGCTAAGGATGTGCCTCATCGGAAGATTTACAATTTGATGACAAATCCTCCAGGGAACGTCTGAACTTTTCGATCTTTTTGTCCCACTCCAGTTCTCTAAAAAAAAATGTTTTTTTTGGCTCCAACTGCAGTTTTCTGATACCTTCAGAACTGTCTGAAAATCACAAAATGTGACAGCATGAGGGAGTTGCATTAGCTCCACGAGAATACCATAAAATCCTTGCTGTGCAGAAAGGGACCATGCAGCCCATCGAGTCTGCACTAACTCTCTAAAAAAGCATCTTCCCCAGGTGCACTCCCCCACCCTATCCCCATAACCCTGCGCATTTGCCATGGTCAATCCCCCTAACTTGCACATCTTTGGGCACTAAAGAGTAATTTAGCATGGCCAATCCGTCTAACCTACACATCTTTGGAGTGCAGGAGGAAACTGGAGCACTCAGAGGAAACCCATGTTGACACATGCAAACTGCACTCAGACAGTCATCCAAGGCTGGGAGTTGTACGCGAATCCCTGGCTCGGTGAGGCAGCAGTGCTAACCACTGTGACATTGTGCCACCCACACGGTGAAATCATGGGCATGGGGGGAGTGGGGGGGCAGGGGGAAGACGTGCTGGCTTAGTGCATTGGCAACGCTACCATCTCCCTCAGTGTATCTGAACAGGTGCCGGAATGTGGCGACTAAGGGATTTTCACAGTATCTTCATGTGTGCTTACTTGTGACACTAATAAATAAACTTAAACTTTAATGCTGGGAACAATCAAAATCAGAGGTGCGCAAGAGGACAGAACTGAGAGTACAGACAGTGCCATTTTAGCTCACTGGAACTGGAGGCAGCCATTTTGGAATCAGGGAGTGGACATAGGGAATCTAAAATGATTCCTTCTTGGGCAGAGTCTGCAACTGTCCCAGGTTGTTAGAGATTACCCCATCACTGGGCCAGTTGTCCAGTTTTAGGCTGGGCTAGTGTTTTTTCCATATTTACGAGATGCGCAAGTTCATATGCAGAATGCAGCAGCCGTCCCCCCACCCCACCAGCCCCCCACTCCAATCACTCTCAGCGCACTGAAAGTATGCCCTCTTCCCACACTGTTGCTCTAACACATCTGGCAACATTCCCCCCCACAACCCCCGACTGCCACAAACTCACCCCCACCCACACCCCATTCCCCCACTCTTAAAATGTCCCTTACAGTTTTCACCAGAAGTCGGTCACCCCTCTCCTGTGTTCAATTCCAATATAATCTTGATAAATTATTGCCTCTATCTGCTTCGAGCTGGCCATCTTTTGTCATCACTCTCCATTTAAAAGTTGGGGAATGATTTATAAGTGTTTCAGCTCCTCCCTATTGCTGCCGTTTAATAAAGTGAATTTAGCTGCCGCTAACAAAGTTAGAACTAAGTTACACTGGCCCTTTGTGCTTTCTCCAATCTACCCCAGCAGATCTTTCATGTGTAAAATAGTTGAAACCAGATGTAATGACAGCCGGGATGTAGAAACTAGCCGGAAGGAGTTGATCTTGAGGGACAGAATGAGTGCACACAACTGAAATGTTTGTGAAGTTATTTTCCTCGGAGAGCAACGGTCATTGAATAACTTAAAGGATGATCTATAAATTCTCGATAGGCAAGGGAGTCAATGGGAGTAGACAGGAAAGTGGAGAAAAACCAGCCATAATGGCAGAGCAAATTCTAGGGGCCAAATGGCCTATTTATGTTCCTACATTGTATGTTCGTGCATTCATAATTGGTGAAGCAACAAAGGTAAGTGACTCTTATCCACTGAGGGTGGCATGGTGGCACAGTGGTTAGCACTGCTGCCTCACTGCGCCAGGAACCTGGATTCAATTCCAACCTTGTGTCATTGCCTGTGCAGAGTCTGCACGTTCTCTCTGTGCCTGCGTGGGTTTCCTTCCACTGTCCAATAGATGTGTAGATTAGGTGAATTAGCCATTGTAACCACTGTACCATCATGTCGCCCACATGGGTGGAGAAGGAAACAGAGTTAATATTTGAGTCCATATGACTCTTTCAGAACCTCCTTCTCGTTCGCTCTGAGGAAGAGTCATCTGGACCCAAAATGTTAACTCTGGTTCTCTCTCCACAGATGCTGCCAGATGTGCTGAGTTTAACCAGAATTTTGTATTTTTATTGGTGTCATTAAGTTTCACCAATTGTGGCCACTTCAGTTGTGCGGACTAACATTTCTCCTTCATGTAGAACTTCTTCAAGCTAGCTTTCCCAACACTGTTGCCACTGCACCAGGTTTAAACAACATTGTACATGAAAAATCTGGAAGAATAGACTAGAGAAAACACAAAGGACAACATAACAAGGGAGATCTTGTGGTGCAGTGGGTAGTATTCCCGTTTCTGAGCCAGAAACATAGAAACGTAGAAAATAGGAGCAGGAGTAGGCCTTTTGGCCCTCCAAGCATGCTCCATAATTCAGTATAATCATGGCTGATCATCCAGCACGGTAACCTGTTCCCGCTTTTTTCTCCTCCCCCCGCCATCCCCCAATCTTTGTACCCCTTTAGCCCCAAAAGCTATATCTGACTCCTTCTTGAAAACAAGCAATGTTTTGGCCTCAGCTGCTTTCTGCGGTAGAGAATTTCACAGGCTCATCACTCTCTGGGTGAAGACATTCTGCACAGAGAATTTTGGAATTTCCAACCCCAGAACTTGATGCCCAAGGAAGTTGCATTCATAATGTGATCAAACAGGTTGAGCATCAACCTGCAAAATCCTTCCAAATGCTGGCAGCAAGGTAGGAGAAACTACTGGTCAGCCATGCTTGATGTGGAGTGGTGCGCCTCAAGTTATAAGCCCCTGAAAACAGACTAATGAACTACTAGCTGTAGAAACAGATGAAAGTCTGCCTTAGTGCACCACTCGGTGTGGGAAGAGAATATAAGAAAATATCAATTCACTGCCAGTTCACATTGGCAGGATTCTCCAGTTCCACCTGCAGTGCACCCCAGCACACGGGTTTCCCGTCAATGTCGGGGTGGCATTAATGGGAATTCCCATTGACAGCAGCGGAACCAGAGAATCCTGCCACTAGCAAACAATGTGCCACCTCCCACCAGCAGGAAACACGCGGCTGGGAGGCCAGAGAATCACGCCCCATAATTGCTTCTAATATGGAGGATGGCGTCACACTTGGGACTAGATTCAAACAGGTTGTATTCACACCCAACACAACACAGGAGCACAGGAATGTCAGGAACAGGGAAAAACAACAACTGGAACAAGCCTGGCCATTTTGGATTGATTGATCCACATTTCTTAATCATTCAGTAGCGACCCTGAATTGTTCTTGGTTCAAATCTTATTGCCACAGGAGTTCAAATTCAGAATTTATGTTCATGCAAATCAAAGCCAATTAAAATCTGGATAAACTCCCCTTCACTCTCCTACCTTCTGACATTTTAAGTCAGGAGTCTCCTGCTATTAAGAACCTTTATCTCAGTATTCTGCCTGGGACAGGTTTGTAGGGCCCTACAAAACTGACCCAGGGCCCTACAAACCTGACCCAAGACCCTACAAACCTGACCCAGGCAGAATATTCACTGAGATAAAGGTTCTTAATAGCAGGGGACTCCTGACTTAAAATGTCAGAAGGTAGGAGAGTGAAGGGGAGTTTATCCAGATTTTAATTGGCTTTGAGTTGCACGAACCTAAACTCTGAATTTGAACTCCTGTGGCAATAAGATTTGAACCAAGAACAATTTGGGGTCACTTCTGAACGATTAAGAATGATTAAGAAATGTGGATCAATCAATCCAAAATGGCCAGGCTTGCTCCAGTTGTTGTTTTTCCCTGACATTCCTGTGCTCCTGTGTTGTGTTGGGTGTGAATAGAACCTGTTTGTAGGGCCCTTTCTATAGCCCTACAAACCTGACCCAGGCCCTGACAATTTCAATAGATGCCCTCAAAATCTCCCCTTTTCCTTTAGGAGTGACAGTCACTCGTGTTGACTGAAAAAGTGGCCCATTTTGATAGCTGTCACCTCCTAAAAACAAACACAGCTCCCTACCTTCAAGTGAGTAGCTGTCACTCTTGATTGCAATTGTCAGTCCTAATGGTTCCCTGACATTGACAGTTCTGTGTTTCTTTGATCATATTGTGAAATATCAAGGCAACAATTTCATTCCTCCAACGTTTAACTTGTCAGATTTTCTCTCTGGACCGTTTGTGGGGAAATGAGTGTGGAGGCGGCACAGCGGTTAGAATTACTGCCTCACAGCGCCAGAGACTCGAGTTTGATTCCCAGCATGGGTGACTAGTTGTGTGGAGTCTGCACGTTCTCCCCCTGTCTGGGTGCTCTGGTTTCCTCCTGTAGTCCAAAGATGTGCAGGTTAAGTGGATTGGCCATGCTAAATTGCCCCTTAGTGTCCAAAGATGTGCAGTTTGGGTGGATTGGCAGTGCTAAATTGTCCCTTAGTCTCCAAAGATATGCAGGTTGGGTGGATTAGCCATGCTAAATTGTCCCTTCGTGTCCAAAGATGTGCAGGTTAGGTGGATTGGCCATGCTAAATTGCCGCTTCGTGTCCAAAGATGCGCAGGTTAGGTGGATTGGCCATGCTAAATTGCCCCTTGGTGTCCAAAGATGTGCAGGTTAGATGGATTGGCCATCTTAAATTGCCCCTTAGTGTCCAAAAATGTGAAGGTTAGGTGGATTGGCCATGCTAAATTGTCCCTTAATGTCCAAAGATGTGCAGGTTAGGTGGATTGGCCATGTTAAATTGCCCCTTAGTGTCCAAAGATGTGTAGGTTAGGTGGATTGGCCATGCTAAATTGCCCCTTATTGTCCAAAAATGTGCAGGTTAGGCGGATTGGCCATGCTAAATTGCCCCTTAATGTCCAAAGATGTGCAGGTTAGGTGGATTGGCCATGCTAAATTGCCCCTTAGTGTCCAAAGATGTGTAGGTTAGGTGGATTGGCCATGCTAAATTGCCCCTTATTGTCCAAAAATGTGTGGGTAATGGGGATTAGTGGGGTAAATATGTAGGGTTACAGGTATACGGCCTGGCTAAAATGCTGAATGCTGAGTCAGTGCAGACACATTGGACCGAATGGCCTCCTTCTACACTGTAGGGATTCTATGATTCTATGATTCTAAGGGGCAATTTAGCATGGTTACTAACCTACACTGTAGGAATTCTATGATTCTATGAATGTAGAGGAAAAATGCATGGAAAAACTGACAGAGGAGGACAGGAGGAGCCAGGGCCAGGAATTTTTTGAACTGGGGTAGGAACGAATGTTGAGAATATTCCGGTCAGCCTCCAGGTTCCTGCCAGCAGTGGATGGTGGATGGGAGCAAGGGGAGAGTACAGTTTAATTGCCTCGAGACAGCCTCCCAACTGCAGGGAGTGGCTCTCCAGCGAAGACCATAAAGGCCACAGGCCCTGTCGCCTACAGTGGTAGCCTGGCTGCTAAAGGTGTTTTCTATTTTATTGTTGAAAAAATTTGCGAGTTTGTATGTGCTTTTGAAATTTCCTCACCTTCATTTCCCTTGCATTGCTTCCTGCTGCTGCTTTCAAGCTGTAAGGACTCTAATTGGCTCTTCAGCTTTGAGGCCTACCCATCATACTTCCCTGGGTGACGAGTTCCCCCACCCCCCTTGACCAATTGACTGTCCCAAGGAAAATCATATTGAGGGAATGTTTCTCACACTGAGGTGGAACTTAATGAGTGCAACAATCGGAGAACTGATGGGAGCACTTGCTTTTTCCACATAGCTTGGCAGACTTGTGACATAATCAGGCAGCATCAGGCCTCCCACACAATCAAGCCCCCAGTGGAAATCTGCTCAGTAGTGCCACAGAGAATATCGCATTCGGGCCTATAAGG
This sequence comes from Carcharhinus amblyrhynchos, assembly GCF_965287045.1. Lineage (NCBI taxonomy): Eukaryota > Metazoa > Chordata > Chondrichthyes > Carcharhiniformes > Carcharhinidae > Carcharhinus > Carcharhinus amblyrhynchos. Next base: position 10,693,295 of record NC_137358.1, on the reverse strand, counting down.
AGGATTAGCCATGATACCGGAGTTGAGGGGGTTGAGCTATGAGGAGAGGCTGAATAAACTAGGCTTGTACTCGTTAGAGTTTAGAAGAATGAGGGGAGATCTCATTGAGACGTATAAGATGATGAATGGGATGGATAGGATAGAGGTGGAAAGACTCTTCCCGCTCAAAAAAGACAGTAGGACTAGGGGGCACAGCCTCAAGATAAAGGGGGGGCGGTTCAGAACGGAGTTGAGGAGGAACTTCTTCACTCAAAGGGTGGTGAATCTCTGGAATTCTCTGCCCGTTGAAGTGGTGGAGGCTGCCTCGCTAAATATTTTTAAGAAGCGGGTTGATGGGTTTTTGATAAGAGAGGGGATTAAGGGTTATGGGGAGAGGGCGGGAAAGTGGAACTGAGCCACGACAGATCAGCCATGATCTTATTGAATGGCGGGGCAGGCTCGAAGGGCCAGATGGCCTACTCCTGCTCCTATTTCTTATGTTCTAATCCCTTGACCGAGGTGAAAATGAGCGGGATGGGTGTCATGGGCATGGACACACAGCAGAGGAGGGGGCTCAGAGAAAGTGTTAGAGTGTGGCTTTTAGCAGCCATCCTTCTTCCCATTGCCAGGTCCCTCATGTATGCCCACCTAAACGAGAGACTCCCCTCACCCCCAACTTTCTCCCCACAAGTCTGCTGGCAAACCCAACAAAGCTCGCTGGGTGGCCTCCCTGAATAGCAAGTGTCCCGCCCACACTGCTTGAACAGCAGCAGTGAAAGGATGAGACCCTCAAGTAACCCACCACTTTTCCCATCCAGAACTTGATCAGGTTAGGGTGGGATTGTTATCAGTGCAGGCTCAATGGGCCAAATGGCCTCCTTCTGTACTATAAGGATTCTATGAGGTGGAGTCAGAAAGGAAGCAAGGTCCTCATTCAGCACCCTGAGAGGCCCTGATGTAACATCTCATCTATGGGACAGCATCTTGAAAATCACTTCCCACAGTAATGCACCAAAGTCTAGATTGCATACTCAAGTTTTGTGGTAGAGCTTGAACCCACAGTCTTAAATCTCCAGGCTAACACAGCTACCACTGAGGTAATTAAATTGGCATGCTTCAGCCGCACACATTTAGCATAGCCAATCTGCCGTACCTGCATATCTTTGGGTCACAGGCAGTGAACCAAACCAGGAATGGACCTGGGTCCTGGTGCTGTGAGGCAGCAGTGCTAATCACTGTGCCACCGTGCTACTTCCTATATTTGGCAGAAGGTGTGAATTATCTGCTAATTTTCCCTTGTTTTGCCTCAGCTTTAAATACACCATGATAGACATGCCTGCTCCTTCAGTTATTGCCAAGATGAAGTTGAGATTCCTTGCAAGAATCTCCTTTGTTAACTGTTCCTCTGTGCCATCAAAATTGTTCAACTCCCTATCTTCCTCAGCATCCCCTTCTTCAGACTTTCAGATCTGACTTTGGCCTCACCCACGCATTGTTTTTGAGCTGGCTTCTCTCCCTGTTCTTGTTCAACCTTCCAGCGTCCTGCCTGTTGGATTTTGACTCTTCTGCTTAACCTTTCTACTAGGGTGATCTTCCAGTGAATGGTGCCTTCAACTGACACCCTTCTGAGGGTGTTTGGTAACGTGAAAGTCTTGTGGAAAGATTTTTCTTTACTGGCGTTCTGCTTGTGTAGTGAAGAAGCCCTCCTCAGGGCAGGCTGCAGATGATTATGTTCTACCTTTGAAAATGGGATGCACATCAGTGACAGCATTTTCCCAGTGTTAGCCTGAACTGTCAGAAATGTTTTGCCTAATCTCACACCCCACTGAGCACCATCCATGCAGGTGAGGCATTACAGCTGTTATCCTCCATGGGTTTTAACAGGCAGATGGGAAAGGGCCACAGGGCAGTTGCCATGGCGATGACACTTGCAGGCCTCCACATGAAGGAAGAAGAATCAGTGCAAAAATGTCAGATAGATTGCCACTTGCCCCAGCCAGAATCACCAACTATAATGGAGCGATGCCCAAGTGGTATTAACACTGGACTATTAATTCAGAAATTCAGCTAACACTCTGGGGACCTGGGTTCAAATCTCACCATGGCAGATCATAGAATACCTACAGTGCAGAAGGAGACAATTTGGCCAATTGAGTCTGCACCAATAACAATCCCACCCAGGCCCTATCCCCATAACCACACATATTTACCCTACTAATCCACCTGACACTAAGGAGCAATTTAGCATGGCCAACCTAACCCATACATTTTTGGATTCTGGGAGGAAACCAGGGTGCCCGGAGGAAACCCATGTAGACACAGTGAGAACGTGCAAACTCCACACTGACAGTCACCCAAGCCATGAGTTAAAGCTAGGTCCCTGGCACTTTGAGGCAGCAGTGCTAACCACTGTGCCACTCTGCTGTCCCTAAATGATAGAATTTAATTTAGTAAAAAAAAAGCTGGGATTAAAAATCTACTGATGATCATGACACCATTGTCGGAAAAACCCATCTGGTTCCTTTAGCGAAGTAAATCTACCGACCTTATCTAGTCTGGCCTACATGTGACTGCAAAGCCACAGCAATGTGGTTGACTCAAAATTGCCTTCTGAAATGGCCCAGCAAGCCACACAGCTTCAAAGGCAACTAGGGATGGACAATAAAATCCCTAGCCAGTCACTGACTAGCCGGTGACATCCATGTCCCATGAATGAAAAAGAAAGCTAACCAATTACCCAGATACTGTGCCAAAGAAGCAGTATTGGGATGCAAGGAGAAAAACCCCATGAGGAAAGGCCAACACAGATGCATCTTTGTTAAAATACACGGAGATTTAGAGTCGTATCGGTTCCACCCACCATTTAGAATAGCACTTAGGTGGTGGTGTAGAGGGCCAGGCTCTTGAACATTAGGTTCAAATCCCACCATAGCAGGGGAATTTAAACTCCATCAATAAATCTGGAATTTGAAAGCTTAGTCTCATATAAGAACATAAGAAATAGGAGCAGGAGTAGGCCATCCAGCCCTTCGAGCCTGCCCCGCCATTCAATAAGATCATGGCTGATCATGATCATGGTGACCACAAAACAATCATCAATTGTCATTGAAGATTATGTGGTTCACTTACATCCTTAAGGGAAGGAAATCTGCCATCCTTGTCTGTTCTACATGACTTCGGACCTGCAGCAATGTGCTTGACTTCTAAATGTCCCTCTGAAAGGCATAATAGGGCAATTGGGGATGTTCAATAATGTCTTACGAAAGAATAAAGGTTATGATATCTGCTTTGGTCAAGAATCCATGTATTTTAACAAAGGTGCATTTTGAATCTATCCAATTTGATCATGGATGATCCTTAGACTCCCTTGATTACATGTCTCGTAATGATAAGCAAATGCCTAACAAATATCGTAAAATCTCACTTAATGGACTCTTCCCCCACCCCTGTCCCCCTCTCCCCCACCTCCATTAAGATTTTTTGGAACAAAGTTCCAGACTTGCATTGTGGGTGGTACGGTGGCACAATCGTTAGCACTGCTGCCTCACTGCACCAGAAATCCAGGTTCAATTTTAGCCTTGGGTCACTACCTGTGTGGAGTTTGCATCTTCTCCTTGTGTCTATGTGGATTTCCTCCCACACTCCAAATGATTCATTGGCTATGCTAAATTGTCCACTGGTGTCTAAAAACATGTGGGTTAGTGAAATTGGCCAGGTAAATATAAGGAGTTATGGGGATTGGGTTGGATGGGATTATTATCATTGCATGCTCGATGAGCTAAATGGCCTCTTTCTGCATTGTAGTGATTCTATGATAAGAAGTGCTTCCTGATATCAGCCCTAAACAGCTTAGCTCTGGTTTTAAGGTTACACAATAAGAAATCTCACAACACCAGGTTAAAGTCCAACAGGTTTATTTGGTAGCAAACACAACTAGCTATTGCTGCACTGCTCCTTCATCAGGTAAGTGGAGTTCTCTCACTTTGAACTCCCACTTACCTGACGAAAAAGCAATGCTCCAAAAGCTATTGACGTTTGCTACCAAATAAACCTGTTGGACTTTAACCTGGTGTTGTGAGACTTCTTACTATGCTTACCCCAGTCCAACACTGGCATCTCCATATCTTTAACATTACACCCCATTATTGCAGAGTCTCCCCACCAGAGAGAGTAGCTTCAATTGATCCTATCAATTTTCAATACCTAACTGAGTTCTCCTTTTAATCCTCTACATTGATGAGAATACAAGCCTTGAAATCCTGTCTTCATAAACTCATTCCTTATGTCCCAGGATCACATTATTTATTTGTTCGTTTAGCAAATGTAAAGTCTCTAAGCTAAGCGGTATCTACAGGTCCAGCTATGTTGAGTGCGGATAACCCTCCGCTGAGTCTGTGGACTGGACACTCTTCCAAGAAGTGGTGTATTGTTTGCTTTTGCCCACAGGCACATGGGAGGTAAGCATTAATGCCCCATCTGTGGAGGTTGGCCAAGTATGGGCCAGGGCAGGCTCTGGACCTGTTGAGGATGGAATCATTTGATAGATTGATACAGTGCCATCCACAGTTTAAACTGAACACAACTGTTAAACCGGAACAGGGGGCACCACAAAAACTCAGCTGGTCAGCCAGTATCGATCAGGACAGAAATAGAGTTTATAGGCAGGATTCTTCAGCCACCCAAGCCCCATTACTGGAAACCCCCACTCAAGCACAACAAATCTTTAAATGGTCCGCAGAATTTTCTTGCTCGCTCATTATAATTCCTGTGGCAGGCAAGATGGAAGATTTTTTGCCAGAATTTCAAGCGTATTGACTCTGTGTCAGAAATGAAGGGAGGGAGAACAAGTGTAGAAACTGTAACAAAAAGTGGAAACTTTAAGAATAAAAGACAGATAGTCGGGTGTGTGAGAGAAGGGGGGTGGGGTTTACACTGAGGCAATACACGTATGGAATATTAATAAATAAAGGGGGGGTTATGATGGAGGAGAAAGGTCAAAATCTAAAGTTGCCAAACTCAACGTTGAGTCCCCAGGGCTGTGATTTGCTCAACCAGTGGCTGAGATGATGCTCTAACAAACTTTAGACTTCAGTGTCCCCAATTCTGACGAGAATTCATAGAAAAATTGGGCCTATCAAGCCTACACTAACAACAATCCCACCCAGACTCTATCCCCATAATCTCACGTATTTACCCTGCTAAGCCCCCTGACACTATGAAATTTAGCATGGCCAGTCAACCTGTACATCGTTGGCACTGTGGGAGGAAACTGGAGCAACCAGAGAAAACCCACAGAGACATGAGGAGAACGTGCAAACTCCACACAGTTACCCAAAGCCGGAATTGAACCCGGGTTCTTGGGGCTGTGAGGCAGCAGTACTAACCACTGTCCCACCATGCCACCCAATTCTCCAGTGGCATACGCCCCACTGTGCAACCAATGAAAATGGAGAATGTGGCGCTCAGCCAAATCTTCATTCACTACGGCAGAACTGGAGAATCCAAGCTGCGAGCAAGGTCAGAGAATTCCGGCCTTGTGGCTTCCCCACACAGAGGATAGATGAATCTGGAACTATTTCTTTCCAAAGTCTTTTTTGAGGCTGGACGGTCTACTAACTGAGATTGATATATATTTGCTTAAGAATTGCAGAACTAAGGTGTTGCAGGAGGTGGGGTTGGAGGTCAATGAAGCTAAAATATGGATTAGCTGTGATCTAACTGAATGAGGGGATACATTCAAAATGTGTTGAATGGCCTACTCTGGTTCCTATGTGCTAAGAGACAACCAACTGGAGTGAACTGTGGTACAATGGTTAGCACTGCTGCTTCACACTGTGAGGGACCCAGGTTCGATTCCAATCTGGGGTGGCAGTTTGCATGGAGTTGCAAGTTCTCCCCATGTCTATGTGTGTGTCCTCCATGTGCTCCCGTTTACTCCCACACTCCAAAGATGTGCGGATTAGGTAGATTGGCATGCTAAATTGCCCCTTAGTGTCAGGGGGATTAGCAGGGTAAATACCTGGGGTTACAGGGGATAGGGCCTGAGTGCAATTGTTGTTGGTGCAGTCTCGATGGGCTGAATGGCCTCCCTCTGCACTGAATCTATGATTCCATGGAATCAGGAACTGGAGTTGGTCCAGCTATGTGCTGCAAATCAGACAGATTGACATTCACACTCAATTTCTCAATAAGTTGCTGCCCACTGAGCAAAGGTTTGATCAGAAGTGCTAAATGGGAAAATTACCCAAAACCAATCCCAGAAAGGTTTTACTTCATTTTTAAGTGGGTTTTAATCATTTCCACTTGATCTGTCTCAAGAGATATTGATTTTTAATGTTATTAAAGTTTCTCTGAAGAGTTCTGTTTATCCATAGTGGAAAGCTCAGAGGATCTGGGGAGGGAGTATGAGAATCTGGGAATGGAATTAAAAAGTAGAACCGACAAGGTGGTTATCTCTGGGCTACTGCCTGAACCGAGTGTAGACGGGCGTAGGGTTGACAGGATTAAGGAAGTGAATGGGTGGCTCAGGGATTGGCGTGGGAAGAATGGGTTTGAATTTATGGGGCATTGGCATCAGTATTGGGGTAGGTGGGACCTGTTCGGGCGGGATGGGGTGGGTCTGAACCGTGCTGGGACCAGAGTCCTGGCGAATCGTGTAAAGAGGACTGTAGACAGGGCTTTAAACTAATTGGTGGGGGGGGAGGGTGCGAAGGTAGGTGACATTACGAGGCCTAAAGTTAAGGAGAGGGTACAGGTAAGGGTGGAGGCCGAGTATGTCCCAATAATAAAGGGAGTAGGGGGCATGAGTATGAATAGGGTCCAGGGGAAGGCTGGGATGAAGGCACTTTATCTGAATGCACGAAGCATTCGGAATAAAGTGGATGAGCTGGTGGCGCAGATCGACACAAATGGATATGATCTGGTGGCCATTACAGAGACGTGGCTGCAAGGTGACAGGGACTGGGAGCTGAATGTCCAGGGGTATCAAGTGTTTAGGAAGGATAGGCAGGAGGGAAAAGGGGGGGGTGTAGCTCTGCTGATTAAGGATAGCATCAGGGTGGTAGCAAGGGATGATATTGGAGCCAAAGAGCAGAAAGTGGAATCGTTGTGGGTGGAGATTAGGAACAGCAAAGGGAGGAAGACGCTGGTGGGTGTCATCTATAGGCCCCCGAATAATGATCTGGAGGTGGGGCGGGCTGTTAACGCGCAAATAAGTGCGGCGTGCAGGAATGGGACGGCCGTAATTATGGGGGATTTCAATCTGCATATTGATTGGTCGACCCATGTTGGACGCGGTGGGCTCGAGGATGAGTTCTTGGAATGCTGCCGGGATAGTTTCCTTGAACAGTGTGTGCTGGAGCCGACGAGGGAGCGATCTATCTTGGATCTGGTGCTATGTAATGAGGCGGGTAGAATCAGGGACCTTGCGGTGAAGGATCCTCTCGGGGAGAGTGATCATTGTATGGTGGAGTTTCTGGGGCAGATGGAGGACGACAAAGTGGGTTCCCGGACATGCGTCCTTTGTTTGAACAGAGGGGAGTACGATAGGATGAGAGAGGAATTGGCGAATGTGGACTGGGGGAGCGCGTTGGAAGGTAGGTCTGCTGAGGAGCAGTGGAGGATTTTTAAGGAGATCTTTCTTGGTGCTCAGCAGAAATTTATTCCGATGGTCAAAAAGGACCATAGGAGGAGAGGTAATCAGCTGTGGATAACGAAGGAGGTGAAGGAAAGTGTTAAATTAAAAGTGGAGGCATTTAGAGTAGCTAAGAGTAGTGGGCGAGAAGAGGATTGGGAGAGGTTTAAATGTCAACAAAGATTGACAAAGAAATTGATAAAGAAGGGTAGGATAAACTCTGAAGCTGGGCTAGCGCTTAATATAAAAAAGGATAGCAAGAGTTTTTATAAGTATATAAAAAGGAAGAGGCTGGCTAGGGTGAACGTTGGACCCTTAGAGGATGAGAAGGGGGACTTAGTGGTAGGGGATGGGGAAATGGCTGAGGTCTTGAATAACTTTTTTGTTTCGGTCTTCACTGAGGAGGACGTGAATAATTTGCCGGGTGTTAGCGATGGAAAGGTGGTAGGACTAGAGGTCTCGATGACATTACTGTTACTAGAGAGGTGGTGCTCGACAGACTGGAGGGGCTGATTGTGGACAAGTCCCCAGGACCAGATGGAATGCATCCGAGGGTTCTGAAAGAAATGGCGGAGGTGATAGTGGATGCCTTGGTGGTTATTTTCCAGACGTCGCTGGATTCCGGGGAAGTGCCGGAAGATTGGAAAGCGGCTAATGTTACACCGTTGTTTAAGAAGGGTGCCAGACAAAAGGCGGGGAATTATAGGCCGGTTAGTTTAACGTCTGTTGTAGGTAAAATGTTAGAATCCGTCATCAAGGAGGAAATAGCGAGGCATCTTGAGGGGAATTGCTTGATAGAGCAGACGCAGCACGGTTTCGTTAAGGGGAAGTCGTGTCTGACAAATTTACTTGAGTTCTATGAGGATGTTTCTAGGGCGGTGGATAGAGGAGAGCCGGTGGATGTGGTCTTTCTGGATTTTCAGAAGGCGTTTGACAAGGTACCTCACAAGAGGTTATTGCAGAAGGTTAGGGGACATGGAGTTGGGGGTAGGGTGTTAGCGTGGATAGAGGACTGGTTGTCAAATAGGAGGCAGAGAGTGGGGGTCAATGGGTGCTATTCGGATTGGCGGTTGGTGACTAGTGGAGTGCCTCAGGGGTCGGTGCTGGGGCCTCAGCTATTTACCATTTATATAGATGATCTGGAGGAGGGAACCGAGTGTATGAGTCGCAAAAACCCAGCTTGCAGGTGCAGCAGGTGGTCAGGAAGGCGAATGGGATGCTGGCCTTCATAGCGAGGGGGATTGAATATAAAAGTAGGGAGGTCTTGCTGCAGCTGTATAGGGCATTGGTGAGGCCGCAGCTGGAGTACTGTGTGCAGTTTTGGGCGCCGCACCTGCGCAAGGATATTTTGGCCCTGGAGGGAGTGCAGAGGAGGTTTACTAGGCTGATACCGGAGTTGAGGGGATTGAGCTATGAGGAGAGGATGAATAAACTAGGCTTGTACTCGTTAGAGTTTAGAAGAATGAGGGGAGATCTCATTGAGACGTATAAGATGATGAATGGGATGGATAGGATAGAGGTGGAGAGACTCTTCCCGCTCAAAAAAGACAGTAGGACTAGGGGGCACAGCCTCAAGATAAAGGGGAGGCGGTTTAGAACGGAGTTGAGGAGGAACTTCTTCACTCAAAGGGTGGTGAATCTCTGGAATTCTCTGCCTGTTGAAGTGGTGGAGGCTGCCTCGCTAAATATTTTTAAGAAGCGGGTTGATGGGTTCTTGATAAGAGAGGGGATTAAGGGTTATGGGGAGAGGGCGGGAAAGTGGAACTGAGCCACAACAGATCAGCCATGATCTTATTGAATGGCGGGGCAGGCTCAAAGGGCTAGATGGCCTACTCCTGCTCCTATTTCTTATGTTCTTATGTTCTTATGTATGGTGTCGAAATTTGCTGATGACACCAAGATTGGTGGAAAGGCAAATTGTGCGGAGGGTGTGGAGAGTCTGCAGAAGGATCTAGATAGGCTGGGTGAATGGGCCAGGAACTGGCAAATGGAATTTAATGTTAGCAAGTGCAAGGTGGTCCACTTTGGTAGGAATAATGGTAAGAAGGATTATTACTTACGTGGAGAAAAACTGCAGCAGGCGACGGTGCAGAGGGACCTCGGGGTCCTTGTGCATGAGTCGCAAAAACCCAGCTTGCAGGTGCAGCAGGTGGTCAGGGAGGCGAATGGGATGCTGGCCTTCATAGCGAGGGGGATTGAATATAAAAGTAGGGAGGTCTTGCTGCGGCTATATAGGGCATTGGTGAGGCCGCAGCTGGAGTACTGTGCAGTTTTGGGTGCCGTACTTACGCAAGGATATTTTGGCCTTGGAGGGAGTGCAGAGGAGGTTTACTAGGCTGATGCCGGAGTTGAGGGGGTTGAGCTATGAGGAGAGGCTGAATAAACTAGGCTTGTACTCGTTAGAGTTTAGAAGAATGAGGGGAGATCTCAAAGAGACGTATAAGATGATGAATGGGATGGATAGGATAGAGGTGGAAAGACTCTTCCCGCTCAGAAAGGACAGTAGGACTAGGGGGCACAGCCTCAAAATAAAGGGGGGGGCGGTTTAGAACGGAGTTGAGGAAGAACTTCTTCACTCAAAGGGTGGTGAATCTCTGGAATTCTCTGCCTGTTGAAGTGGTGGAGGCTGCCTCGCTAAATATTTTTAAGACGCGGGTTGATGGGTTTTTGATAAGAGAGGGGATTAAGGGTTATGGGGAGTGGGCGGGAATGTGGAACTGAGCCACGACAGATCAGCCATGATCTTATTGAATGGCGGGGCAGGCTCGAAGGGCCAGATGGCCTACTCCTGCTCCTATTTCTTATGTTCTTATGTTAACAACAGTCTGATTCCAATTGGGAGCTGGACTCAGTGAAAAGTTGCATGGTGGCACAGTGGTTAGCACTGCTGCCTCACAATGCTAGGGACCCAGCTTTGATTCCCAGCTTGGGTCACTGTCAGCATGGAGTCTGCACATTCTCCCCGTGTCTGCACGGGTTTCCTCTGGATGCTCCAGTTTCCTCCCACAGTCCAAAAGCCTTGCTGGTTAGTTGCATTGGTCATGCTAAATTCTCAATCAGTGTACTCAAACAGGCGCTGGAGTGTGGCAACTAGGGGATTTTCACAGTAACTTCATTGCAGTGTTAATGTAAGCCTACTTGTGCCATTAATAAATAAACTTAAAACTTAAACTGAAAATAAACAAACTTATTTATATAGCCCTTCAATTGTAATCCCACAAAAGGTAACAAGGAGCCGTACAAGGAGATATCAGAACGAGTGGCCTAAAGCTTGGTCAGTAAGGCTGGTTTGAAGGAGACTTTTAAAAGATTAGGCTGAAGTTGAACGACTTCATTTAGGAATTCTCGGACTTACAAATGAAGCTGCCAAAAATGGAGTAATGAATTCTTGGGAGATGCAAACATTTGATGTGTCACCTGTGGTGCAATTATCAGCACTCTTACCTCTGAGACACAAGGATCAGAAGTATTTAATTAGCCATGTATCTATTTGGGGCACCCTTTGGTTGTGAAAGGCACAATATAAGTGCTAGCGGGGATAGTGGGAAAGATGACGGAAGAAGTAGATGTCCAGCCAAGAATGGCGGAGGAGGCCCGACAGGCTGAATGGCCTACTCTTGCACCCATTTTCTCTGCTTTTTTGTCTTATTTTCTTCAAAACAATCCATAAACTAGAAATAGGAGGAGGTAATTCAGCCTTGGAACCTGCTCCACCATTCATTTTGACCACGGCTGATCATCAAATTCAATATCCTGATCCCAGCTTCCCCCCCATATCACTTGATCCCTTTAGCACCAAGAGCTACATTTAATTTCATCTTGAAATCACACAATGCTTTGGCCTCAACTACTTTCTGTCGTAGTGAATTTCACACATTCACTACTCTTTGCCTGAAGAAATTTCTCCTCACCCCAGTTCTAAAAGGTTTATCCCTTATCCTCAAATTATAACCCCTCGTTCTAGATTCCCCCACCATCAGGAACATTCTTTCTGAATCTACCCTGTCTAATCCTGTTAGAATTTTACACGGGCAACAACTACAGTTCCTCCTTCAGGTATTCCCACTGCTATGTTGTATAACACCTTGGCTACATTTAGTTTTCAGCTTTCTAATTCCCCTTTGAAGAGATAAACTTCAAAAGCCACTTTGTTTCAGTTACACGTTCACAGCCTGATTCCACTACTATTATAGCACTTATGGGAGTGGGAGAAAAATTATACATTTCTTTATCATTTGTTCATGGAATGTAGGCACTTCTGGCCAGGCCAGCATCACAGTATGTGAGGGTTTGAGTTCCAGGATTTTGACCCAGCGACACTGAAGGAACAGCGATATGGTTCCAAGTCAGGGTGGTGTGTGATGTGGAGGGGAGCTTACTCCTCAGCACAAGGAAGAACTTATAGGCACATGTTCAAACTAATAGGTTCCAAAGTTGATTGATTGTTGGTGTCGCACAGCATGGGAACGCTATCGCCTGGAGGTTCCCCTTCAAGCCACTCACCATCCTGACGTGGAAATATATCAGCATTCCTTTACTGTCACTGAGTCAAAATCCTGGAACTCTCTCCCTACCTACACCACACGTCATGGAGTGGTTCAAAAAGGTGGCTCACCACTACCTTCTCAAGGGGCAATTAGGGATGTATATTAAATGCTGGAAATCCAATATTTTTTTAAACGGTAAAGAGACCCACATGACACAGTGGTTAGCACTGCTGCTTCACAGCACCAGGCACCCAGGTTCAAATCCCGGTTTGGTCACTATCTGTGTGGAGTCTGCACATTGTCCCCGTGTCTGCGTGGGTTTCCTCCGGGTGCTCCAGTTTTCTCCCACAGTCTGAAAGCCTTGCTGGTTAGGTGCATTGGCCATGCTAAATTCTCCCTAAGTGTACCCGAACTGGTGCTGGAGTGTGGCAACTCAGGGATTTACACAGTAACTTAATTGCAATGTTAATGTAAGCCTACTTGTGATACTAATAAATAAACATAAAAACTCACAGGTTTTGTTGCAGCATTATCTAGATTCCTTTCCAAAACCTACAAAGGTCTTTAGCTTTAACTTTTAATGAACATGTATGAGCTATGAACACTTCCTTGTGAGCTTTTTTTCCTAACCTTAGCCCAGAGCCATTTTTAGAACCACTTATTTCATAGACGGAATTGAACTCTTAATTCCTCCACGCTGCCATTTCATATAAGTGCTTTGAGGATATGTAAGTCCAGGCAGCAGCCTGAAGTACAATTCAGATTGTAATCGTGCCCTAATATGTTCTAGGTTTTAAAATAAAGGTCAGCTCCCAGACAGAAGCCAGCAAAGCATGACAAAGATTTCACAGAATCAGAAAATGATTACATCATTGAAAGAGAAGGCCATTTGGCCTATTGCATCCGTGCTGGCTCTTTGAAGGAGCAATTGAGGGAAGCAATGGTTTAGTGCTATTATTGCTAAAATATTAATCCAGAAACTCAGCTAATGTTCTAGGGACTTGGGTTTGAATCCAGCCATGGCAGGTGGGGGAATTTGAATTCAATAAAAAATATCTGGAATTAAAAATCTACTGATGACCATGAGATCTTTGTCAATTGTTGGAAAAGTCATCTGGGTCACTAATGTCCTTTAGGGAAGGAAATCTGCCGTCCTCACCTGGTCTGGCCCACATGTAACTCCAGAGCCACAGCTATGCGGTTGACTCTCTAATGCCCTCCAAGGGCAACTAGGGATGGGTAATAAATGCTGGCCAGCCAGGATGTCCATGTCGCACGAATGAATTAAAAAAAAATCACCTGGTGTCACTCCCCTGCTTTTTCCCCGCTGTCCTGTAATTTCTTCCTCTTAACATAATGATCCAATTTCCATTTGAAAGCCTTGATTGACCACCCTCCCCACCCCCGTCACACTCCCAGGCAGCGCCTTCCAGATCCTCGCTGAGTGAAAACGTTTCACCTCCATTGAATCTTTTGAGAATTAAAACTATGCCTTCTGATTCTCGATCTTTTGATCAATGGGAACAGTGGGTCTCTGGGCTCCCAGCCACATGATTCTCAATGGTGGGAGTTGGCGTGCCATTCGCTGGTAGCAAGGTCCTCTGTTCCTTTCACCAGGAATCCTGTGCCAGAAGGTGTGCCACCGGCAGAAACAGAGAATCATGGAGAATTCCAGCCAGTTTCTCCCTATCTGCTCTGTCCAGACACCTCATGGTTTCAAACACCTCTATCAATTCTTCCCCCCAATCTTCCCTTCTCCAATAAGAATAGTACCAACTTCTCCAATCTTCAACATAATTGGAATTCTTCATCCCTGGAAACATTCTCATGAATATTTTCTGCACTCTCCCTAACGTTTTCACATCCTTCCTGAGCTTTGGTGTTCAGAACTGGATGTAGTTCTCCAGTTGAGGTAGAACTAGTATTTTAAGGAACAAAGTACAGCAAAGGAACAGGCCCTTTGGCCCTCCAAGACTGTGCTGATCATGATGCCCTAGCTAAACTGAAACCTTCTGCCCCTACTCAGTCCATAACCCTCTATCCTCTCCCTATTCATATATCCATCCAGATGCCTCTTAAATGTTGCTAATGTGCCTGCTTTCACCACCTCCTCTGGCAGCGCTTTCCAGGCACCACCAATGTCTGCATGAAAAACATCCCCCACACATCTCCCTCAAACTTTCTCCCTCTCAGCTTGAACCTGGGCCCCCTTTTAATTGACACTTCCACCTTAGGAAAAAGCCTCTGACTCTCTACCCTCTCTATGCCTCTCATAATTTTGTAGACCTCTATAGGGTCTCCCCTCAGCCTCCATCTTTCCAGTGAAAACAATCCTAGTTTATTCAACCTCTCCTTCTAGCCAATGCCCTAAAGAACAGGCAACATCCTGGTGAAGCTTCATTGCACTCTCTCCAAAGCTTCCATGTCCTTCTGATAGTGTGGCGACCAGAACTGCACACAGTATTCCAAATGCAGCCTAACCAAGGTTTTGCACAGCTGCCACATTACTTGCCAACTCTTGTACTCAATGTCCTGGCCGATGAAGGCAAGCGTGCAAGATTAATATAGCTTCCTGGCTTTTGTACTCTATGCCCCTATTGATAAAGCCCAGGATGTTGTATCTTTTATTAATCTCTCGCTTGATCTATTCTGATATATTCAATGATCTATGCACATATACATCCAGATTCCTCTGCTCTTTCACCCCCTTTAGAATTGTATCCTTAATTCTACACTCTCCACATTCTGTGTACCAAAATGTGAATCACTTCGAATTTCTCTACATTAAATTTTATCAATCACTTGTCCGCCCATTCCACCAGCCTGTCTACAATCTTAAAAAGTTCTACACTATCCTCCTCATGGTTCACAATACTTCCAAGCTCTGTATCAGGTATAAATTTTGAAATTGTGCACTGTGCACCTAGGTCTCGATCATTACTATCTATCAGTATAAACCTTACTGCAGTCTAAAAAACAACTGTTCGTCACTCATTCTTTGCATCCTGTCACTCAGTCAATTTTTTATCCAGGTTGCTACTGACCCTTTCATTCATAAGAACATAAGAACATAAGAAATAGGAGCAGGAGTAGGCCATCCAGCCCTTCGAGCCTGTCCCGCCATTCAATAAGATCATGGCTGATCTGTCGCTGCTCAGTTCCACTTTCCCGCCCTCTCCCCATAACCCTTAATCCCCTCTCTTATCTCCCTACTTTTATATTCAATCTCCTTCGCTATGAAGGCCAGCATCCCATTCGCCTTCCTGACCACCTGCTGCACCTGCAAGCTGGGTTTTTGCGACTCATGCACAAGGACCCCGAGGTCCCTCTGCACCGTCGCCTGCAGCAGTTTTTCGCCCCGTAAGTAATAGTCCTTCCTACCATTCTTCCTACCAAAGTGGACCACCTCACACTTGCCAACATTAAATTCCATTTGCCATTTCCTGGCCCATTCGCCCAGCCTATCTAGATCCTTCTGCAGACTCTCCACAAACTCTAACTTTGTTCACTTTGGTCACGAATGAGACCCTTTATCAAATGTCTTTTAGAAGTCTATGAACAGCATGTGGATGGCACAGTGGCACAGTGGTTAGCGTTGTTGCCTCACAGTACCAGGGACCCGGGTTTGATTCCCAGCTTGAGTCATTGTCTGTGTGGAGTCCTCACATTCTCCCCATGTCTGTGCGGGTTTCATCCCGTGCTCCGGTTTCTTCCCATAGTTTGAAAGACTGACTGGTTAGGTATATGGGTTATGCTAAGTTCTCGCCTAAGTGTGGCGACTAGAGGATTATCATGGTAACTTCATTGCAGTGTTAATGTAAGCCTACTTGTGTCACTAATAAATAACCTGTTATCTCATCAAAACTTAGTTAAGCATGAATTGCCCCTGAACAAATCCATGCTAGCTCTCCTGAATTGATCCACATTTGCCCATTTGGTGATTGATTTTGTCCCAAATTATCATTTCTCAGAGTTTCCCAGCACTGAGGTGAGACTGACTATAGTTGCAGGCTCATCTCTACATCCTCTTTTAAACACAGTGTAACATATACAATTGTCCAGTTCTCTGGCACCACTCCTGAGTTTAAAGAAGGTTGGATAACTATGGCCATTGCCTTGCAATTTTCACTCATCCAACATCGTTGGATGTATCTCATCTGATCTTGGTGCCTTATCAAGTTTCAGTCAATCAACCCATTCCAATGCCTCCTTTCAATTTTCAACCCTTCAAGCATCTGAATTACCTCCTCTTTCACTGTGACCAAAGCAGCATCTTCTTCCTTGCAAAGGCCGATACAAAGTATAGATGTATACCTTTCCCCTCATGAGAATGTACATTGACTATGTCTGAAATATCTCTTCTTTAGAAGCAGCCCAATGTTCCATTACAGTTTTGCCTGCTAATCTTTGATTCTAATTTACCTGGGCCAAATCCATTCCTATTCCATTAAAGTTGGCTTTCTCCTGCTTTATTCTTACCCTGGATTGTAAATTGTCCTTTTCCATAGTCAATCTTTGACTTGATTTGATTTGTTATTGTCACATGTATTGGTATACAGTGAAACATATTGCTTCTTGCATGCCATACAAAGCAGACCGTTCACAGAGAAGGAAAGGAGAGGGTTCAGAATGTAATGATACAGTCATAGTTAGGGTGTAGAGAAAGATCAACTTAATGCGAGGTAAGTCCATTCAGAAATCTGATGACAGCAGGGAAAGTTAAACCTTATGATACAATGATCACCGTTTCCTAATTGTTCTCCCACCGACATTTGTTACACCTCATTCCCAAGAAGCTGGTCCAGCAGTGCTTCATTTCTCAATGGACTGGACGCATGCTGCTGTAGAAAATTCTCCTCAACGTACTCAAGGAACTGTTGCTCCTCTCCGTCCTTTCTACTATAAGTTCAGTCTATATTTGGATAATTAAGTTCCTCAGTATAAGTACGCTATAATTCCTGCACTGCTCTGCAATTTCTTTGTAAATTTGTTTCTTTCCCACTAATTGGTGGCCTATAAGCTGCACTGAACAATTTAATTGCACCTTTTTTGTTCCTTAGCCAAACAGATTCTATCTTGTACCCCCTCTGGGACATTCTCTCTCTCTCTCTCTGTCCAGCACTGCAGTTTCTCCTTAATCAAAGCATCCATTTACATTTTCCCCCTCCCCTATCTTTCCTGTATCGAGGAGTATTTAATTCCCAGTCCTGTCCTTTATTGAGCCATGTCTCTGTTGCAGTCACACATTGGACAGGATTTACTGTGGAATGTGCCACGTGTTTCATGGTGGCAGGAGGTGACCCATCGTTGGCCGGTGGCAGGATCCTCTGGTCCCACCATTGTCAACAGGGTTTCCCACTGTATGCCAGGAAACCTGAGGTGGGGGTGCACTGACGGCGGGACCGGAAGATCCCATCAGTGTGAATGGCCAGAACGTTCAGGCTACCTCACAACACCAGGGACCAGGTTCAATTTCAGTCTTGGGTGACTGTCTGCGCAGTCTCCCCGTGTCTGCGTGAGTTTCCTCTGGATGCTCTGGTTTTCTCCCGCATCCAAAGGTATGTGGGTTAGGTTGATTGGACATGCTAAATTGCCCCTTAGTGCCCAAAGATCATAGAATCATAGAATCCTACATTGCTAAAGGAGGCCATTTGGCCCATTGAGCCTGCACTGACCATAATCCCACCCAGGCCCTATCCCCATAACCCCACAAATTTACTCTAGTTAGTCCCCCGACACTAAGGGGAATTTTGGCACGGCCAATCCACCTAACCTGCACACCTTTGGACTGTAGGAGGAAATCCATGCAGACACGGGAAGAATGTGCAAATTCTGCACAGACAGTGATCCAAGCCGGGAACTGAACCCGGGTCCCTGGAGCTGTGAGGCAGCAGTGCTAACCATTGTGCCACCGAGTAACCCAAAGATGTGCAGGTTAGGTGGATTAGCCATGTTAAACTGTCCCTTAATGTCCAAAGATGTGCAGTTTAGTTTGATTGGCCATGCTAAGTCAATGAGCATCAATTCAAGCACCACTCCCTAGTACTGATGAAGCACAGCACAGCTAGAGCTCTGTCTTCACCCTGTCAAGTAAAAGCAAAAGTTTCCATCGTACTATTTCAAAGAAGAACAGGGGCTTTTTCTTGGTAACCTGGCAAACAAATATCCCAACAACCCAATATTATGGAGCAATTAGTTAGTCGTTGACCTCTTTGCTGTTTGTGAATGCTGTGCAAATTAGCAGTGCTTCCCATATTACAATAGTGGCTACACAGAACCACAGCAATGTGGTTGACTCTCAACTGCCCTCTAAACGATTGAGCAAATCATTCAGTTCAAGGGCAATTAGGGATGGGCAACAAATGTTGGCCTAGCCAATAATGCCCGATCTCATGAAAGAATAGATTTGTAAAGACTCTAATTTTCTAAATTAAACCTACCTCCACCACACTCTCAAACAACCCACTCCAGAACTTAACCACACAAAGCTATCTCAACTGCTTCTTTCACCAACGATCTTAGTTTCAGCCCTCACATTCTTGATCATTCCACCAGCGGGAACAGTTTCTCCCTACCTTTCTGTCACATATGAGTATACAAAATAGGAGCAGAAGTAGGCATTTGGCCCCTTGAGCATGCTCCGCCATTCAATAAGATCATGGCTGATCTGAATGTGTTTCAAGTTCTACATTCCCCACTACCCACGATAACCTTTGACCCCACCCCCCCTTGTCCAACAAGAATCTCTACCTCCATCTTAAAAATATTCAGTGATCCCACCCCTACCCCCTTCTGAGGCAAAGGGTGGGATTTTCTGGCTCGCCCCAAAACCAGATGTCAATGAGCCTTTGCATGGTCTGCCCCCCCATTGCTATGATTCCCATGGTGGGCAGGATAGGAAAATTCTGACCAAAAAGTTCCAAAGTCACACAACTCTCTGAGAGAAAATATTCTCCTCATCTCATGTCCTAAAAGGGCAACCCCTAATTTTAAAACAGTGCTCCCTAATTCTGGGCTCACCCACAAGAGGGAACATCCTTTCCACCTTGTCAAGACCATTCAGGATCTTATAAACTTCAAGCAAGTCACCCCCCTCACTCTTCCAAACCAGTGGAAACAAGACCAGTCAGTCCAAACATTCCTCATAAAACAACACACCCAGGTATCACTCAAGTAAACCTCCTCTGAACTGCCTGCAACCTATTTATGTCATAGAATCATAGAGTCCTACAGTTCAGAAGGAGATCACTCGGCCCATCGAGTTTGCACTAGCCACAGCCCCACCCAGGCTCTATCCCCATTATCCCATGTATTTACCCTAGCTTGTCCCACTGGCACTAAGGGGCAATTTAGCATGACTAATGCACCTAACCCATACTCTTTGAACTGTAGGAGGAAAGCGGAGCACCTGGAGGAAACCCACACAGACCCGGGGAGAATGTGCAAACTCCACACAGATAGCGACCCAAGCCGGGAATCAAACCCAGGTGCCTGGTGCTTTGAGGCAGCAGTGCTAACCACTGTGTCACCATGCCGCCCATGCCACCTTGCCATGTCCTTTAATGATTTATGCACATGCATGTCCCCTCTACTCCTGCACCCACTAGATTTGCACCCTTTCTTTTATACTGTCACTCTGCATTCTTGTCACGAAGATGCATTACTTCAGATTCGCAAAATTCACTCCCTTTCAGCAGCAAAAAAGTACTTCAACTAAAAACCGACGGCCCAATTTAAATCTAAGCCATCTGACAATAACAGGGTCGGTTCAGGTCAGCTACCTGACATCTACCTCACTTGATTCAATGTTCCCGTTGTTGCTCTTGCAGGGAAGGATCAATTAAAATCTAATGTGAACTGAAAATAAACTTTTTTATTGGTTTCCAATGTGGCATTCGGCCATGGCTGAGCATTCATTAATAATGAAGAGCAAGTTTTCAAAAAAATTGCCCTTAATGAACATTGCGTTCCAATTCACATTGCCCAAGCCATCTGTTGCATGCATAAGCAGGATTGATTAGTTCAAAGGACAGGTTGTGTGGGATGCCATGTATCATAGCTTGCTGAATACCCAGATGTCTCATAAGTTCATCAATTTGTGATAACAATGACCATAGTTGGTCCAGGGGGTGAGCAGATGTCAGCAGTTGGCATTGAAGGTGGTGTCCAGGAGGTAAGATCGTCTTTGGAAGTGTAAAATTGAATAACATGAAACGACCAGAAGATGCAATGGCACTGAGAACATGTTGGTCCTACCCAAGAGGTTCAATGGTAATGTTGATGAAGCCAACACATCACAACAGTTATGACAGAATACTGAGGGGAAGCAGAAGGATTCCAAACTGTACAGATGGTGTTGAATAGAATAGACACTTCAGCAGGTTCCAACAGTGTCAAAGTCAGACCATAAGGCCATAGGAGCAAAATTAGGTCATTCAGCCCATCAAACCTACTCTGCCATTTGATCATGGCTGATAAGTTTCTCAAACCCACCTTCTCCCCATAACCTTTGATCCCCTTACTAATCAAAGACCTATCTATCTCTGTCTTAAATACCTAGCCTCTACAGCCTTCTATGGCAATGAATTCCACAACCTCCAACCTGGATGGTGAGTGTGTCCTGTTCAGTGCTGCTGTTACCAGCACCATGCCCGATCAAACTAAACCATTGATTTG
This sequence comes from Carcharhinus amblyrhynchos, assembly GCF_965287045.1. Taxonomy (NCBI): domain Eukaryota; kingdom Metazoa; phylum Chordata; class Chondrichthyes; order Carcharhiniformes; family Carcharhinidae; genus Carcharhinus; species Carcharhinus amblyrhynchos. The sequence goes on along the minus strand of NC_137358.1, from coordinate 10,672,520 downwards.
TCATCCCTAATCCCTGAATCCCCACAATGCAGAAGGAGGCCATTCGGCCCATCAAATCTGCACCAGGCCCTATCCCCACAACCTCACACACCCAGCCTGATAATTGCCCTAAGGGTCAATTTAGCATGGCCAATCAACCTGACATGCACATCTTTGGAGTGCTGGAGGAAACCGGAGCACCCAGAGGAAACCCACGCAGACTCGGGGAAGAATATGCAAACTCCAACAAAGTCACCCAAAGCCAGAATTGAACCTGGGTGCCTGGCATTATGAGGTAGCACAGCTAAATACTGTGCCACGTGCCACCCACATTGCTGTGGTCTGGAGTCACAATCAGGCCAGACCAGCTAAGGACAGCAGATTTCCTTCCCTCCTTGAAGGGAATTAGTGAACCAGGTGGGTTTTTTCTTACAACAATTGATGATGGTTGTCACAGCACAGTCACCATTCAATTATATGAATTTAAACTGCCATGGTGGGATTTGAACCCATATTCCCACAGCATTAACCTGGGCCTCTGGCTTACTAGTCAAGTGACATTGCCACTGTACCACCATCTCCCATTTATAGATAAGCAGAATCCTTATAGTGCAGAAGGAAGCCATTGGGTCCAGTGAGCCAGCACCAAAAACAAATCCCCTCAGGCCTAATCCCTATAACCATACATATTATCCTGTTAATCCCCCTGACATTAAGGGGCAATTTATAAGAACATAAGAACATAAGAAATAGGAGCAGGAGTAGGCCAACTAGCCCTTCGAGCCTGCCCCGCCATTCAATAAGATCATGGCTGATCTGTCATGGCTCAGTTCCACATTCCCGCCCTCTCCCCATAACCCTTAATCCCCTCTCTTATCAAAAACCCATCAACCCACGTCTTAAAAATATTTAGCGAGGCAGCCTCCACCACTTCAACGGGCAGAGAATTCCAGAGATTCACCACCCTTTGAGTGAAGAAGTTCCTCCTCAACTCCATTCTAAACCGCCCCCCCTTTATCTTGAGGCTGTGCCCCCTGGTCCTACTATCCTTTCTGAGCGGGAAGAGTCTCTCCACCTCTATCCTATCCATCCCATTCATCATCTTATACGTCTCAATGAGATCTCCCCTCATTCTTCTAAATTCTAACGAGTACAAGCCTAATTTATTCAGCCTCTCCTCATAGCTCAACCCCCTCAACTCCGGCATCAGCCTAGTAAACCTCCTCTGCACTCCTCCAAGGCCAAAATATCCTTGCGTTACGGCGCCCAAAACTGCACACAGTACTCCAGCTGCGGCCTCACCAATGCCCTATACAGCCGCAGCAAGACCTCCCTACTTAATATGTCCAATCCACCTAACCTGCCCACCTTTGGGGTGTGGGAGGAAATCGGAGCACCCAAAGAAAATCCATGTAGATATGGGGAGAACATGCAGGATCCACACAGACAGTGACCCAAGGCCAGAATTGAACCTGGATCCCTGGCACTGTGAGGCAGCAGTGCTAACCACTGTGCCACCATGCCACTCACATTGCTGAGTCAACCACATTGCTGTGGGCCTGGAATCACTTGTAGGCCAGACCAGATAAGGATGGGGAGAATGTGCAAGCTCCACACAGACAGTAACCCAAGGCCATAATCAAACCTGGATCCCTGGCACTGTGAGGCAGCTTTGCTAACCACAGTGCCACCACGCCACCCTGTCTCCTATCTTCGGTTCCATCACAGACATTCCCTTTTGTTCTCTTTCTAACCCTTCCCCATTTCACCTGCTTAAACATGTTATATTTCTAACTTTTCCCAGATCTGATATCAAGCAGAAATGTTAACCCTGTTTCTCTCTTCACAAATACCACCGGACCTGCTTAGTATTTCCAGCATTCTCCAATACTTCAACTTGTATCCATGCTGACACTTTAAGGTAGTACTGAAGGATAGGCAGATCGAGTGTCTCACATGGATAACTGCAGAATCCCCAAGCCAGGCTTTTATAGGGAGCTGTCTCAGGGGAAATACCATCAAAGTGGTTAGTACAGATGATACAAGAGTATTACAAGCTTTTGCTTTGCAGGCCACTTCTCTTGGGAAACTACTGCAGCTGGTTAGTCCAACCGGTGAAATTTGGTTCAACCTACCTCAGTGACCATCAATGCCAAGCTCCCAACAGCCAATGTGCCCAGAGGAAATCAGAGTTGCCCAAGATCTCCTCCAAGCACCAACACGACAACATGAACAATCAGTTCTTCGTTTTTTCATCATCTTTTTATGGCATGTGGATGTCACTGGCAAGACCAGCATTTGTTGCCCATCCTTAATTGCCATGAATTGAGTAGCTTGCTAGGCCATTTCAGAGGGCAGTTAAGCCTCAACTATATTACATCACTGTGCGTCTGGGGGTCACATGTAATTCTGAAGTCACATGTTGGCCAGACCAGAAAAGGATGTCAGATTTCCTTCTTTGAAGGGGATTAGTGAACAAGATGAGTTTTAGGTCAATTGAGAGCAGTCTCACCATAGCTATTTTGATGAATTCAATTTAAGCTCTGCCAACCACCACCCATAACCATCATCATCTAGGAGGACAAGAGCAGCTGATACACCACCACCACCTGGAAGCTCCCCTCCAATCTATCACCATTCTGAAATACATCACCGTTTATTCACTGTCACTGGTCAAAATCCTGAAATTCCCTCCATAACAGCACTTTAGGTTTACCTACACCTCAGGGACTACAGCGGTCCAAGAAAGCTGCTGAGCATAAGGGAGGCAATGGCCGAGTGTTATTATCATTAGATTATTAATCCAGAAACTCAGCTGATGCTCTGGAGACCTGGTTCAAATCCCGCCATGGCAGATGGTGGAATTTAAATTCAACGAAAAAAATCTGGAATTAAGAATCTACTGATGACAATGAAAGCATTATCGATTGTCAGAAAAATCATTTGGTTCACTAATATCCTTTAGGGAAGGAAATCTGCTCTCCTTCCCTGGTCTGGCCTACATGAGACTCCAGGCCACAGCAATGTGGTTGACTCTCAACTACCTTCTGAAATGGCCGAGCCAATCAGTTCCAGGGCAACTAGGAATGGGGCAATAAATGCTGGCCCAGCCAGCAATATCCATGTCCCTCGATTGAATAAATAAAAACAGCTTTTCAAGGGCAATCAGGGATGGGCTATAAATGCTGGTCAGCCATCAAAGCTCACATCGCTTGAATGGATTAAAAAAGGCTGCCATGGTGGGATTTGAATGCACATCCTTAGAGCATCAACCTCTAGGCCCCTGGATTTTTAGTCCAGTGGTATTCCAACTATGGCAATGACAACCACACTGATCTCACAATGGGCTCTTCAGTCATGAGCAGAACCAGAGAAGACAATGAAGTCTTTTCCAGTTTCAACATACTCGATTAACATGAAGAATACCATCACCACCGAAGGAGTGCTGGACTATTGAAGGTGCTGTTTTTTGGACAGGACACTAACGCAGTCATTCTTCTCCATGGATGTGAAAGATCCCATGGCGCTATTGTGAAGAAGAATGGCGACATTCGTTCCGGTGTCTTCACCAATAATTATCCCTCCGGCAACATCAATTAGAGACAGATTATCTGGCCATTATCACACTGCTATCTCTGGGACCTTGCTGTGTGCAAATTGGCTGCTGTATTTCCTAATTTACAACAGCAATTACATTTCAAAAGCACTTAATTGGCAGTAAAGCACTTTGGGGTGTTTGTTCATTAATGACGCTATTGGAAAGGGAATTGGTAATGGTCACCAGAAGGATTAGCACTCCAGCAGACACAGAGGAATTCAGCAGGCAATTCCACAGTTCATCGACAATCAGGCAAAGGTCTCTTTTTCTACTTTGTTGGAAGTTCCTTTGTGCCTTTTAAAGTCACTAATCCAGAACTCATTTCAAAGTTGTAGATAATTAATTTTTTTATTAACCATTGCCTTAGGGTATTGCTCCTGCAACGTCAGTGGAAAGGTCACAGCATGACAAGGTTTTTTTAATTCATTCATGGGATATATGTGTTGCTATACCCAACATTTATTGACAGTCCCTAATTGCCCTTGACAAGGTGGTGGCTGAGCCACCTTCTTGAACAACTGCAGTCCCTGTGGTGTAGGTACACCCTCAGTGCTGTTAAAAAGAGAGTTCCAAGTTTCTGCCACTAAATGAGGTCCTTGAAAGGCCAATTAAGGCCCAGTTAACAGCCCAATCCTTGTACTGTTGTTATTAGCCCAGCGCTATGTGGGGAGCTTGAAAAGAAAATTCTGGTATGTCCGCTTTGGGGTTCTCGAAGAGGTTCCCTTGTTCAAAGGCACTCAGTGCTTGATTAAAGGACCTTGCTCTTGTGAGCTACCCCTTGCCCTAGATGCTGACCCACCTCCCCCTCCCAACACCCCTATCCACCTCTCCACCCCAGCGACCTCAACCCTTTCTGCCATCACTCATCAGTGCCCAGGTTGCTCCTCAATCCAAGGTCAATGTTGCACTGAAAGCAACTGCTGCCATTTTCCCTTACTATCCCCATATCCCTTGACATTAACAGGAGGTAGATATCTATCCAGTTCTTACTTGAACATACTCAGTGACTGAGCTTCCACAGCTTTCTGAGAGAGAGCATCCCAAAGATTCCACTGTTAAAAACATAGAACATTGAACATAGAACATTACACCGCAGTACAGGCCCTTCAACTCTCGATGTTGCGCCTACCTGTGAAACCAATCTAAAGCCCATCTAACATACACTATTCCAATATTATCCATATGTTTATCCAATGACCATTTAAATGCCCTTAATGTTGGCGAATCCACTACTGTTGCAGGCAGGGCATGCTATGCCCTTACTTCTCTCTGAGTAAAGAACCTACCTCTTACATCTGTCCTATATCTATCACCCCTCAATGTAAAGCTATGTCCCCTCGTGCTAGCCATCTCCATCCGAGGAAAAAGGTTCACGCTGTCCACCTTATTTAACTCTCTGAATGTCTTATATGCCTCTATTAAGTCACCTCTTAACCTTCTATTGGTATAAAGATTGTTTGGTGTTTCATAGAGAGATTTGGATGCGTGTATGAATAAATCTGAACCATTTGTTGTTAACTCCACATCAAAACCTTCTATTGGTATAAAGGTTGTTTGGTGTTTCATGGAGAGATTTGGATGCTTGTATGAATAAATCTGAACCATTTGTTGTTAACTCCACATCAAAGCCGGTGAAGGAATAACTAACCATATATCCCTTTGGTTTATCTTTCATGAACTTTATGCCAGCTGTACTTTTGTGTGTGTGCATAGTGCATATGTGTGTGCATGGTACATGTGTGTGTGCGTGCATGCACGCGTGCGTGCGTGCATGTGTGCGTGTATGTGTGCACATGTGCATGCAGGTGTGTGTGCATGCATGCATGTGTGTGTATATGCATGTGTGCATGTGTGTATATGCATGTGCGCATATGTGCACACGTATGTGTGTGCTTGCGTGTGTGTGTGTGTGTGTGTGTGTGCGACAAACATGCTTTTTTAGCTCAGTAAATAGTTTCAGTATATTATCTTGCTCTTTGTTGAACTAAAGAAACCCTATCTGACTAGTTATTCACACAATCTCCTACAGAATCAGAGAAGCACATCTACTGTAATTTCAGGGTGGAATTTTCCTGTCCCACCTGCCACAGGAATTGTAGCAGGCTGAATACAGACCGTGCAAAGGTGCGTTGACTTTGGGTGGGATTCTCCAGCCTTGAGACGAAAGTGGCTGGAAAATCCCACCCACGTTACAGTCAAACATGGAGTGGGGAATAGGGGGAGTCCTTTCACCCCTCCCCCCTGCACCTCCCCACCTTCACACCCCCACCCCCACACCCCTCCCTCTCATGGTTGCAACAGATTAAACACTATGAAATTATTTTTGATGTTAATATCTATCAACAGAGAACACTCAGGTCTTGAACTGTGTTCCAATTACCCCTTTGACCCAGGGCAGTTCAAACATTTGATCCAATGAGTTGAAATCAGGTGTAATCGGTTCCAGCTGACACAGAGGAAACATGAGGGAAGTAACATCTTTACAAGATGCACTGACAAGACTATGCAAAAACCCCTGAATGAAATATGTACGAGATGCCAGATGTTCCTTCAAAACACAGCTCCCGGTATTTCAGTTTGAATTAAATGATAATCCCCGGGTAAAATTCATTGGCAAATGGGCTACTTACAGAATTGGAATTGACTGGGTAGAACAAGAGTTGTGGGTTTTAAACTTAATAGCTGTCACACACACACGAGACGCATTAATAAAATATTGATTCTTTCATAACACTGTTTCATTTTTAATAACCTTAGTGGGGAAAAGCATCAATTCAGAAGACAACACAGAAAGCGGCTGCGTATATCTTCGTCCCTGTTATGTGTCTCTGTCCATAGCACACATCCATGTACCTGTCATGTACTTTTGTTTCTACTAATTCCAATTTTCTTCCCGTACCTAGTGGCACACATCAGGCAGACTTTTGTCTGTTTCCTGGAACAAGTCTGAAGCCAGAGACCTATAGCTTGAGGGCTACCATTCCACATCAAGCGTGGGTGACTAGAATCTCTCCTGCTCTTAACTCCCCAGCCATTGGAATGTTTGGAAGGATTTTACAGGTTGACATTCAATATGTTTGGCTGCATTATGAGCGCACCTTCCTTGACCATCAAGTCCTGGGGTGTGACTCAAACTCGGAGTTTCTGACTCAGAGGCAGGAGCGCTAACCCACTGTGCCTCCTGTCTCTACTAAAGGGGTTCAAGGTGCACTAAGAGAACATCTTCAAATAACTGAACTGTGCTCTAGGTTTGCATGTGGTGATACATCTCGGGGTGGGGAGCGTGGGGAGACATGGAAGAGACCATTAAAATTGTGATGTAGCCACAGAGAAGATGTTTCCACTTGTTGAAGCCATTGAGTGATTTCCAGGAGACTGTGTAATTCCAAACTTATGTCAGTCGAACAGCCAGGGCTCACAAATCGCTACTGGTCTCCAAAGCGGTGCTCAGCCGGCACACTGGCTATAGCCAGTGGACACCACGACAGTGCCAGCTGGCTGGGGGGATGGGGGAATGGGTGCCATGACGGGAGGGTAGTGTTAGGGGAGCATGACAGGGGGTTCATACAGGAGTGGATGATGAAGGTAGTCACATAGGGAGGCATGTTGAGGGTTAGGCAGGGGGACCCATTGGGAGGACCCCAATGTCAGTGCCCCATGTCAGGGAGGGGGTGGGAGAAGATGCCACTGATGATGGGGGTGATCCTAACGTCCATGGAGGGAAAGGTGGAGTTTCCCAGTACAATGTGAGATCAAGGGAGCCTTTGCAAAATGGCACCTGAGCGTGCTGAAGCCGCGCGTTTAGGCCTCGCCCCTCCACTCCCGAGTAATGGCACAGAATTTTCAACTCTCTAAAAAAGTGACTGCGTGTGGGACAAATGTGCCTAAGAAGCCGGCATCACAGATCATCCCGCTATTCTTGCTGCTATCACACTCACAGGGGAAGACAATGGCCTAGTGGTACTATTGCTCGACTATTAATCCAGAAAATCAGCTAATGTTCTGGGGGACCCGGGTTCAAATCCTGCTGCAGCAGATGGTGGAATTTGAATTCAATAAAAAAAATCTGGAATTGAGAATTTACTGATGACCATGAAACCACTGTCATTTTTCGGAAAAACCCATCTGGTTCATTGATGTCCTTTAGGGAAGGAAATTTGCCATCCTTACTAGACCTGGCCTATATGTGACTCCAGAGCCATAGCAACATGGTTGACTGTCAGCTGCCTGCGGGCAACTAGGCATGGGCAATAAATGCTGGCCAGCCAGCGACACCCATGTCCCATGAATGAAAAATTTTTGGGGAGAATTTTGCCACTTGTTCTAAGAGGATGCGGGGGTGGGGGTGGGGGCAGGGGGAAGTAGGGGAGTGGAAATAGAGACTAAACCCTAATCAAAGCCCCAACAAAGTCCATTATGTGACATTGAATCTGTTGTCCAGAAGCACGCCACTCAGCCCAAAGGCTCCACAAAGCCTCTCACAGAAGATGTGTCTGGCTTGCTGTAAAGTTAGCAGTTGATCGAAACAGTCTGTGACTGGATTCTGCCTGACTTGATGAGTAGCTTCAGCACCAACCTGGGGAGCAAAGGCTGCACCCACGCAAGATTTCAATATTTCACAGATAGATAAGGGCACAATTATTCTACCCCTACACCGCATTGGTGCTACATTAAACACAGCCGCATTCTATCCTGGTAATCTCCTGCAGAGTAACTTCTAGTAATCCTGCAGTGATTATATGGCAGAATTAATCTTTTGGTGACAACATCATCCCTTTGTCAAGCAGAGAGTACAATTCCAGTCAGTCAGTATCTGGAACAGCACCTGTTGTTGCTACAGTAATCATTTGACTCTCTTCCACACAATAGGATCAGCTTCTGTTTGAACTAAAATTGTTCCACATACAGATCCATGGTTACAGTGAAATGCATGCCATCTGAAAGTTCAGGTGGAAGTTGAGTGCTCGAGTTCCAAGCAGACTGTGACCTGAGTTAGAAATGAGCGACGCCAGTAATTTTCTTGCATTAATTCTCCATCCTTGTGTCTTGAGCCACTTGAGACTCCTTCCACCATTCAACATTCCCTCTAATGCTTTCTCCCCATTGTGCTTCTTCACTGGAACTCTCCATGCAGTAGCGAGCTCACACATTCTAAACACTTAAATGTACGCCAGACTGGGTAATGGTGGCAGATTTCCTTCCCTAAAGGACATTAGTGAACAAGATAGGTTTTTCTGACAATCGACAATGGTTTCATGGTCATCAGTGGACAGTGGCACAGTGGTTAGCACTGCTGCCTCACTGTGCCAGGGACCTGGGTTCGATTCCTGGCTTGGGTCACTGTCTGTATGGAGTCTGCATGTTCTCCCTGTGTCTGCGTGGGTTTCCTCCAGGTGCTCTGGTTTACTCCCACAGTCTGAAAGATGTGCTGGTTAGGTGAATTGGCTGTGCTAAATTCTCCGTCAGTGTACCCAAACAGGCACCGGAGTGTAGCGACTAGGAGTTAGGAGTTATGGAAAACTCATAGAGATTTACAGCATGGAAACAGAGCCTTCAGCCCAACTTGTCAATGCAGTCTTTTATTTTAAACCCTAAGCTAATCTCAATTGCCCGCATTTGGCCCATATCCTTCTATACCCATTTTACCCATGTAACTGTCTAAATGCTTTTTAAAAGAAAAATTGTTTCTGCCTCTACTACCAGCTCTGGCCGCTTGTTCCAGACACAAGTTTTCACAGTAATTTCATTGCAGTGTTAACGTAAGCCCACTTGTGACTAATAAATAAACTTTTCCAATAGATTCTTAATTCCAGATTTTTTTATCTGCCATGGTGAGATTCGAACCCAGGTTCTCAGAACACTAGCTGTTTTTCTGGATTAACAGTCCAGTGATAATATTACTGGGGCATCACCTTCCTGGAATGACCGACTCCTGTTCCCATTTCTTATGTTTCTTTTTGTTTTTTCATCTTTCATTTGCTCTGCATTTTTTCTTGCTGACTTTCTAGCCTGTTCATCTCGACAGATGCAGAAGGTAACCAAAGACACTAATTTAAAAGAATTGGCAAAAAGAAACAGAATGCAGATAAGGAGATTTTAATACAACAAATTGTTATGATCTACAATACACCACCTAAAAGGATGATGGAGCTTGCAAAAGAAGTTTGGTCAAATAACTGAAGGTCTAAATTTAAGGAGAAATTGCAATGCAGTGGGATTATTTGGATGGATCTTTCAAAGACACAATGCGCTATGAGCCACAATGTGGGGGGAAAAAAGTAAGCACGCCTTTCTGGATAACTTCTATAAATAATATGAGATCAACATGGAACTCTGCCCATTCCACCATCTTGGAGTTAAAACAGGTGGGAGGGAATGTAACACCAATTAATACCTCCAAGGAAAAAAAAGCAAAATAAATTTCTTCAACCTCATTCACGGCACCACAGGGTTCATCTGAAAATAGATCTGATTCACATGCCACACATGGGAGAGAGCCAAAGAACAAGATATAGATATCTTTTTAGAAATGATATTTTGGACGTTGACTTTTTGCAAATATATCATTTTCATTTTCCTCCAGCTGAGCCCGTCATCTTTACTTCAATCTCGTTTTTTTTATTCCATCTGCCTGTGACATCTCAGGGAAATAGGTATTTCTCTCTTTCCAAGTAGGCTTTTCATTTTTTCTCTCAACCCTTTGAATTTTCCTGTCCCATGGGAGTCTGTGATTCCTGGGTGTCAACCATCCGACCAAGAGGCTACTCCTGTCAGGTGGAGCTGAACACTGAGGGGCAGCCACCCCATGCTCCCCCACCCCACCCACCACCTCCCCTACAAGTCAATATCCTCACACACGTTCTCCCCTGCACATATTTCCTCTGGGTGCTCCAGTTTCCTCCCACCCTCCAAAGATATGCAGATTAGGTGGATTGACCATGCTAACTTGTCCCTTAGTGTCCAAGAATGTGTAGGTCAGGTGGATTGGCCATACTAAATTGCCCCTTAGTGTCCAAGGATGTGCAGGTTAGGTGGATTGTCCATGCTAAGTTGCCCCTTCATATCCAAGGATGTGCAGGTTAGATGGATTGGCCATGGGGACTAGCATGGTAAATGCATAAATAGCATCTGGTGAGATTGTTGTCAGTACAGGCTTGATGTGCTGAATGGCCTCCTTCTGCACTGTAGGGATTCAATGATGATTCTTATGAGCATACATTTGAACATATGGATTAGGAGCAGAAGTAGGCCACTCAAGTCTGCTCCGCCATTCAATAAGATCTTGGCTGATCTGACTATAACTTCACTCCGAACCGAATTCCATAACCTTTAATCCCTTATTAATCAAGATTCCATCCATCTCTGCCTTCGAGGGTGTTGGCTATAAGAAGAGGTTGATTAAACTGGGATTGTTTCACTGCAAAGATGAAGGCTGAGGGGAGACCTAATAGAGGTTTACAAAATTATCAGAGGCATAGATAGGGGGATAGTCAGAGGCTTTTTCCTAGGGTGGAAGTGTCAGTTACAAGGGGGCACAGGTTCAAGGTGAGGGGGGTAAGTTTAAGGGAAATGCGCAGGGGAAAGTTTTTCACACAGAGTGCGGGTGCATGGAATCTGCTGCCAGAGAAGGCGGTGGAAGCAGGCACATTAACAACATTTAAGAGGCATCTGGATGGGTGAATAGGGAGGGAATAGAGGGATACAGACTGAGCTGATGACACCAAGATTGGTGGAACAGCAAATTGTGCGGAGGGTGTGGAGAGTCTACAGAAGGATCTAGATAGGCTGGGCGAATGGGCCAGGAAATGGCAAATGGAATTTAATGTTGGCAAGTGCGAGGTGGTCCACTTTGGTAGGAATAATGGTAGGAAGGATTATTACTTACGTGGCGAAAAACTGCAGCAGGCGACGGTGCAGAGGGACCTCGGGGTCCTTGTGCATGAGTCGCAAAAACCCAGCTTGCAGGTGCAGCAGGTGGTCAGGAAGGCGAATGGGATGCTGGCCTTCATAGCGAGGGGGATTGAATATAAAAGTAGGGAGGTCTTGCTGCGGCTGTATAGGGCATTGGTGAGGCCGCAGCTGGAGTACTATGTGCAGTTTTGGGCGCCGTACTTACGCAAGGATATTTTGGCCTTGGAGGGAGTGCAGAGGAGGTTTACTAGGCTGATGCCGGAGTTGAGGGGGTTGAGCTATGAGGAGAGGCTGAATAAATTAGGCTTGTACTCATTAGAGTTTAGAAGAATGAGGGGAGATCTCATTGAGACGTATAAGATGATGAATGGGATGGATAGGATAGAGGTGGAGAGACTCTTCCCGCTCAGAAAGGATAGTAGGACTAGGGGGCACAGCCTCAAGATAAAGGGGGGGCGGTTTAGAATGGAGTTGAGGAGGAACTTCTTCACTCAAAGGGTGGTGAATCTCTGGAATTCTCTGCCCGTTGAAGTGGTGGAGGCTGCCTCGCTAAATATTTTTAAGACACGGGTTGATGGGTTTTTGATAAGAGAGGGGATTAAGGGTTATGGGGAGAGGGCGGGAATGTGGAACTGAGCCACGACAGATCAGCCATGCTCTTATTGAATGGCGGGGCAGGCTCGAAGGGCTAGATGGCCTACTCCTGCTCCTATTTCTTATGTTCTTATGAGTAAGGACGGAAGGTTTTTTTTAACTTTAGTTAGGGCATCATGATCGGCACAGGCTTGGAGGGCCGAAGGGCCTTTTCCTGTGCTGTACTTTTCTTTGTTCCTAGTTCTCTTCACCTCCATCCTAAATGAGTGACCTCTTATTTTTAAACAACAACTCTCTAGTTCTAGATTCTAGGAAACATCCTCTCCACTTCTGCCTTGTCAATACCCCTTAAGAGCTTACAGATTTCGATCAAGTCGAATCTAAAGAACACAGACTACCCTCTCCAACGTTTCTTCAGGAGGCAACCTGCCCATTCCTGGGTTAGTCTAATAAACCTTCCCTGAACTGTTTCTAATGCATTTACATCTTTCCTTAAATAAGAGGACCATTGCTGATGGAATCAATCATAGAATTCCTACAGTGCAGCAGGAAGCAATTCAGCCCTTCAAGTCTGCACCTGTTCTTATCTAGGTTTACCCCATAACACCACATACTAATGCTCCAATCCCAACAATCTGCACATTTGCAACAGGAGGAAACCCACATAGACACAGGGAAAATGAGCAAACTCTACACAGACAATGACCCAAGGTCAGAATTGAACCCGGGTACCTAGTGCAATGAGGCAGCAGTGCTAACCCCTGTACCACGGTGCTGCTCAAAACATTGCACACATTTCGTGGTCCCACCAATGCCCTGTACAACTAAAACATAACCTTCTTATTTTTGTAATCAATCCCCCTCACAATAAACAATAGCATTCTATTAACTTTCCAAATAACTTGCAAGTGACACAGTAGCATTGTGGTTAGCACTGCTGTCTCGCAGCGCCAGGGACCTGGGTTTGATTCCTGGCTTGGGTCATTGTCTGTGTGGAGTCTGCACGTTCTCCCCATGTCTGTATGGGTTTATTCTGGGTGCTCTGGTTTCCTCCCACACTCCATGGTAAATTCTCGCTCAGTGTACACAAACAGGCGCTGGAGTGTGTAACTTCACTGCAGCGTTAATGTAAGCCTACTTGTGACACTAATAAATAGACTAAATTGCCTGTATATCAGGCTTTTGTGATTCATGCACTAGGACAACCAGATCCCTCTGCACCTCAGATCTGAAAGTTCTCAGCATTTAGATAATGTTTCTTATTCTTCTGCCAGAGAAACATGAACAAAATAAAGGCAAGAGAAGTCACAACTGACGGGAAGTGGTGGAAAGCTGGAGGTGAAAGGTTATCCTGCCGGATGCTGTTGGCACATTGGAAAACTACAGATCTAATTCTGGCACTGGGGACCACAGTGCGAAAAGGTTGGGCTATCCTACAATGACTCCTCATTGTCACCGAGTACAATTTTTGGAACATAACCCTAGCTATAATAATTCAGGCTACATCAGAGTCAAAGAGAATTTTCTTTTTGAAGTAAGATTTGAAAATGAAAACATGACCAGGTTAGGATAGATAAATAAATATAAATATATATATGCATGGAAGATATGTAAAGATAAAATATATCAGCTTCTTCAGTGGTGAGTGTGTGAAGACTGCTACTACAGGAAGTTGTTATGCCACTATCAACAAGACTAGCCTTATATTCTACATTTATTCATTGAATCGAAATGTCCCCAGCTGCTGTGGTGGGCAGCCCGGTGGCACAGTGGTTAGCACTGCTGCCTCACAGTGCCAGGACCTGGGTTCGATTCTGGCATCGGGTCACTGCCTTTATGGCATTTGCACGTTCTCCCCATGCCTGATAGTTTTTCTCTGGGTGCTCTGATTTCCTCCCACACTCCAAAGATGTTCAGGTTAGGTGGATTGGCCCTGCGAAATTGTCCCTTAATGTCCAAAGATATGCAGGTTAGATAGATTGGCCATGCTAAATTGCCCCTTAGTGTCAGCAGGACTAGCAGGGTAAATGCTAGTTAACGGATTAAGGGATAGGGCCTTGGTGGGGTTTTAGTCGGTGTAGGTTCAATGGGCCGAATGGCCTCCTTCTGCACTGTAGGGATTCTATGATATTTGAACCCATGTCCTGAAGAATTTGCCTATGGACTACTAGTCCAATGAAATTACTACAACACCATCATCACTCCCACCACTGCCACCCCCCACCTTCCACTCTGGGACAGAATGAAAGGGGGCAACTTTACCAGCCAATCACACCATGCTCCTGTTGCAGCAGGAAGTGCGAGAATTTAGTGCCCAGCCAAATTTTCTTACACATCAGCGGGATGGGAAAATCCCGCTGGCATGAACAACCCTAACATTCTTGACATCCTAACATTCCATGTCTTGAGGTAGCAGGGAGCTTTTTCAGCAGAAGTGATGTTGGATCCAACTTTTGTCTGCAAACTAGTCCAATGCTTCAGAAATAATACAAGTGCCACTATTTGCCTTGTAGCTCTGGGCTTCAGCACAGATCATTGGTGACAAGTTTCTGAAGAAAATTCAATCGCACTTTCAATTGTAGAAGTGTAATTGAACAATGCCAAATAAAAAAAATATTTACTCCAAACCTTCGGGATAAATATGAAGTAGATATTCAAAACGTATTATCTCCTTAAATCCACATTCAACTGATTAAAGTCTGCGCTTTGTCATTACTTAGAATGGTTTAAAGTATTGTCTCTAGGCTTTACTCAAGGTGTCACCTGTTTCCCTCTTAATGGAATTGTGTTTATATAATATTAGTCCCACTAATTGGAATAGGTGCACTGGCAGAGGTCCCTAGCTGTGAAAGACTTGTATTTATAAAGTGGTTTTCACGACTGCCAGGCATCTCATAGAGATACATGAACTCAAAATGCTCAGAGGGATTTTCCAACAATTCCCACACACTGGGTGGAATTTTCCCATCCTACTCGCCTCAGGAATTGTAATCGGCAATTGTCGGGAGGAGGCGAACCATATAAAAATCCATTGACCTCAGGCCGGAATGTCTGGCTTGGGATGAACGCAGTCAGAAAGCCCTGCCCATTGCCTCCGGCAGTGGACGGTATGAACGGGGGAAACACCATTGACAGTAGCGGGACTAGAAGACCCCACTGCCAACCAATTGTGGGTAGTCTTCCTCAGTGCCAAACAGGTTATTGTGGAACAGAAAGATCCACTCCCCCCACCATCCACCACCGACACCCCCCATCCCCCGCTGCCCCAGCCGCTCTGGCCCACCCCGTTAACTGAGTTTCTCTCTCCACAGATGCTGCCAGACCCCCAGCTGAGTTTTTCCAGAATTTTCTGTTTCATTCCAGCGTCCACGAGACTTTCCCAATATCTCAATGCACTTCGCTGCAGCCAGTGATGTGTTTTCCAAGTGTCAGCACTGTTGTACGAAATGCAGCACTCAATTCATGCACAGGATGATCCCGTAATGTAATAATGACCAGTTAATATAGCCACGATTTTACCAGTGTGCCCCTCCGTTCGATGGGTGGAGTAAGCCAGTAAAATCACGCAAGAGCCGAGAAATCAGGATCGCACCCGATATCACGGGTCTCGCGATCTTACTCGCATCAGATTTCTGGCACAGTCAGCCTCTCACACATTTCCGGTAAGAGGCTGAATACTAATTCAAATGAATGGAAATTTTCGTTTGCATGGCATTAGCAAGCCCAGGAAGTGGGGCTCACTTGCCTCACTTGCCAGATTAACTGGTCATTATCACATTACAGGATCGTCCTGTGCATAAATTGGCTGCTGCATTTCACAACACAGTGATGACACTTGAAAAATATGTCATTGGCTGCAAAGTGCTTTGAGATATCGGGAAAATCCTGTGGATGCTGGAATGAAACAGAAAACGCTGGAAAAGTTCAGCCAGTCTCCTGATGAATGGGGAAGAATTGTATTGCTCTCATCGGTAGAACTGGGGGCCACTGACGCCCCCACACCCCCCTCCAATGTCTTGGCAGTGTCCACAGGGCCGGGACTGAGCAGAGAAGAGTGCCTGGAGGATCTGGACCAGGTCAGAAAGGCCCAATTGGAGAGAGAGGGCCTGCTGTGCACACTGTGATCGGTTGGAGGAGGGAGGGGGGGCCTGCTGCGCACTCTGTCTGTGATCAGTTGGAGGAGGTGGGGGGGGCCCGTTGCACACTCTACCTGCAAGCGGTGGGGGGACAAGGCCCCCTGCCAGTCTGCAGACGTTTAGCAGGGAGAGGAAGGAGGGCCCACTGCCACTTTGCAGGTAATTGGTGAGGCGGGGGACAGGGGGCTCACGGCCATTCTGCAGCTATGATCAGTGAGGGAAATACGATTGGCCTGGGTGGCAGGGGAGGCAATGGGGTCTTTATTTTTGGGCAGTGTGGGGCTCGCAATTGGCCGCGGGCCCTTGTGATTGTGGGGGTGGGGGAGGGGTTGCTGGGTGGGTTGAGGCTGGCTGTCAGGCCTCTGCTACTGCAATTGCGCATGTGCAGCCACAGAGGTCTGCACTTACGCAATAGCTTCCTCTGCTGTCTTATCAAGCTAGCTGGTGAATGAAGCCCTGCCCACAGTCCAGCCAATTTTTTATGTACTAAGTGCATAAGATCAGGAGTAAAGGCTCGTTCAAAAAATGGATCTGCAAGTCTGCCATTTTCATGCCAGCTGGACACTTAGAATTTTTCTCGTAAAATTCCACCCTCTATCTTTTGTGGTTCTGCAATATGTATTGGCCAGCACAAAGGGAATGTTCTCCTATTTATCATCAAAATAGTGCCATGAGATCTTTTATGTCCATTAAGGAGGAAAGGGAGGTCTTAGATAAACACCTTTCTTGACAATGCAGCATTCCCTCAGTCTCATCCCTGGAGTGAGAATCTCTGGCCTTCTCATGGCGTGTTTTTCTGCAGCGGGAGGTGGCCCACCCTTGGGATTTCTCATTGAATCCACCCCGTGCCCTGGGAGACCGACAAGGGGGATGCGTCATCGATGGGCCTGGAAAGTCCCACCTTTGACTTTTACATACCCCCCCCAATAGTGAGACTTGAATGAAGAATCCTGTGATTCAGAGGCAAGGATGGTACACATTGAGCCACAGCTGATGACTATTGTGAAGAAAGATAAAGTATTCCCATGTTTTGCAGAATGTGGCATGGATACTTCCAGAGAACGAGACAGATTTCCAATGTAGAATAACAGAATCACTACAGTGCAGAAGGAGGCCATTCAGCCCATCAAATACAAAAACCCAGACCCTAGCCCACTTATTTACCCTGCTAATCCCCCTGACATTAAGGGGCAATTTGGCATGACCAATCCACTTATCCAGCACGTCTTTCGGAGCACCCAAATCTCCATATCTTTGGACACTAAGCAGCAATTTAGCATGGTCAATTCTACCTAACGTACACATCTTTGGAGTGTGGGAGGAAACCGGAGCACCTGGAGGAAACCCACGTGGACACTGGGAGAACATGCAGACTCCGCACAGACAGTCACCCAAGCCAGAATTGAACCTGGGTAGCTGGAGCTATGCGATAGCAGTGCTAACCATTGTGCCACTGTGCCACTCTGCTAACCACTGTGCCACTGCACCATCAAATGAATGCCCACGTTCTTTGACACATGCTCAGTTATATTTGGATGCATAACATGCAACTGAACAAAGCTAAATTTAGCAGACCGAACATTCTCATTTTTAAGTAAGGACCATTTTCTGATATCTTCCAGATACACTTGCCGCTGATAATTCTTTGTAGTCTCTGGTCGTATTTTTAAGCTGTACTTGGAAATATTAATCTATCTTAATACACGCTTTAATAATGTACTTCAGTGAACCCCCTCATGAATTTAAGGTTAACTGAAGCTCAACTCTCTTGTACGTTAACTCTGCTTTTATGATAGTCTAAATGCATTTTAAATGCCACAATATGTTTGTCTCTGTTCTCTTGCTGGGTACATCATTAGAAGCATTCAAATGAATTGACAGCACTTTCCAAACCCACAACATCTAGAAGAATATATGGCAGCAGGTACCTGGGAACATCACCACCTGGAGGTTCCCCTCCAAGCCACTCGCCATCCTGATTTGGAAACATATCAAGGGCAATTCTAAGTGCTGAATGTGTGTAAAAACAGGAGTAAATCATGCTAGTTTTTTTCAGCCCAAGTCCCAAAATGAATTTCTCACACTCTGTGCACTGCAGAGTGCCTCAGCATGAATCATACTGAAATTCAGGGAATGGGACGTTTCCCCGCTGGAGAGGCTGGCAACATAGCACTGAGGGGGCTACAGGGAATGCGCTCATCTGTCAGTGTACTGCTGGCTTCCCGATTGCTGGCCAGCTCAATTGCTGGCCAGCCCCACGGCCCCCACAGCACTGGGCCTCCAACCCCCACCCCACGGTCCTATCACTGGCCCTCCATGGATGCTTGGGGCTAGCCTCGACTCTCCCCCCACAACACTGCAGCCCCAATTTTCCATCTCCCACCCCCAACACCAACCCTCCACATTCCTGACTCCCCCCCCTCAATCAGACTGTTCCCCCCTCCCCCGATGGCCAGCGCCTATCCTCCTCCACTGATCCCAAATGCAGAATGGCAGTAGATCCCAGCACCCCCACAGATCACCCCTGGAGGCCCCACCCCATTGGCACTATGCCTGGTGGGCAGTGCCAAGATGCCCCCTGGGCATTTGCACTTTGCCCTTTGTGCAGTACCAGGGGCTCAGACTGGCACTGCCAAGATGCCAATGTCCTGGGGGTACCCCCCCAGCGCCCGACCCTCTGAGGGGCCTCAACTGCTTTCCCCTCATTCCAGCAGGGTTAAGCCGCCAGCTTCCCAAAAGTGGTGAGCTATACTAAACTCCACTGGAGTGAAACACTCCTGCTGGGGTGGGGGCTGGGGGAGGGTGGAGGAGGCAGGGGTCAGGGAAGGTGGGGTGGTGGCAGGGCGGTTGCGGGCCCTGAGATTTCAGTCCTGGACCCTCTAATTCTATTCAAATTGTAGGGAATGATGTCCTGCATAGGCAATGAAGATCTGCACCTATTTCCGGCACAGAGCCAATGCAACCGGAAATCCGGCACTGGGAGTCACTATTGTAGTGCGACACCTAGCGTGGGCACTACTTGAGTCTCCCAGCCCATTACTTTTTTAGTGCAACAGAATGGGAGAATCACCCCCATTGCCTTTCCTTCACTGTCACTAGGTCAAAATCCTGGAATTCCCTCCCTAGCAGCACTGTGGGTGTAGCTACACCTTGTGGACTGTAATGGTTCAAGAAGGCAGCTCATCAGCAGCCTCACAAGGACAATTAGGGATGGGCAATGAATGCCCACATCCCTTGAATGAATCAAACAAATGGCTTGTTGTAACCTTGTGTGCTTACAGAATATAAACAATTCTGGAAACAAAAATGCACCTACCCTTTCTGATCCCCTGTACCACATTCAACTAGTTCAATTTCCTAAATTACTTATCTATATTCTCAAAAACAAAACTCTCCGGACATTCACTTTCTATTCTTTCTTATGTCTCTCTCTCTCTTGAAGTTTCTTCAAAATCACATATTAGTCTTTAAACAGGAGGACAGCATGGTGACATTTGAACCTCATGGCTGCTCTATGTGGTGAGAATGCTCACCTCTGTTTGGGACTCTCCACACTTTACAAGCCATCAGTGAAGGTTCACAGATCACCAATCGAGCACTGACCTCTAATATTTCATGCAGTTCTCTCAACTACATTGCAGAGCTTTGGCCATAGCATCACAGGGGGGCCAACATGAGTGACTCAAGATCTTCCCTGACACATAGGGGGTCTGATCCTTGAATGAACGCAATCTGCCATCATACCTTGTATTCTGGTCTGTCAACCCAGTGTTAAGGCATGAAATTCACTCCATTGTTGTATGTCCTTGCCATTTCAGTCATTTGTGTCCACTTCAACGATAAGTCACTGAGATACACCAGAGGAAGCATTTTTTTCTGATTGTATCACAGCTTGGTATGGCTCCTACTCTGTCCAAGACTGCAAGAAATTACAAAAGGTCATGAATGATGCCCAATCCATCACATAAACCAGCCTCCCACCCATTTACTCTGAATACACTTCCCGGTGCGTCAGGGAAGGAGCCAGTATAATCAAGGACCCCATGACCCCAGAAATACTTTCTTCCACTATCTTCCGTCAGGAAAATGATACAAAAATCTGAAAACATGCACCAACCAACTCAAGAACTGCTTCTTTCCTGCTGCCATCAGGTTTTTGAATGGACCTACCATATATTAAATTGATCTTTCTCTACACCCTAGCTATGACTGTAACATTACATTCTGCACTCTCTCCTTTCTTTAGCTATACACGATATGCTTTGTCCTTATAGCGCGCAAGAAACAATGCTTTTCACTGTGTACTAATACATGTGACAATAATAAATCAACCCAAATCAAATCACAATATTGTCCATCCATTGCTCTTCTGGTCTTCCTTTGACTTCTTCCTTTGTGTACCTCTGTGGGCAGAGACGTGAATGATGGTCTACGTATCTTGAGTTAGTGAAACCATCCCAAACCATCACATTATTTTCCTTGGGTCCCTTATATAGAATCCCTGGCGCTGTGAGGCAGCAGTGCTAATCATTGTGCCACCATGCTGCGCAAGTCTTGTTTCAAGTCCAGACCATGTTCTTAGACTATTCTTGATTTTGGAGATTCCTGGCATTCTTCTCAACCCACTCATGTCTGCTGTTAATATCGTTTCTCATCTTCCAACACTTCCCATTTCAGTCCGTAATAAAGGGCATTAGATCAGTCATGGGACTGATGCCACTTCACAATGTCCCCTTCCTCAGCAGAAATACATTTCAAGCGTGTGTCCTTGTATGTAAATATGGGCAACCCTATCATTTTCATTAACTTTTATAGAAACTAATTTGGAATCCATAACTTTTCATTAGCAGGATGCACTGACAACTGAGTCCTGTTTATTGGCTGCTCAGAGAATGGGAACTGACTGTGTAAATGACTAACTGCATTATTAAACTTCATAAAGCACCGGCTACAATGAGAAAATTAATTATTGATTATTCTTCAACGTTGCATCATTTTTCTCGTGGTAGATTGCAGTCCTACAGCAAAGCCTCCTGCAGTGCCATGATTGCCTCGCGAATAAACAGACTAATGCCTTGGTTCACCTGCTGGACAAAGCAGTACCATTGATGCATGTTATATATTCATTCGTGGATATCAAAAGCAGTTGCTTCTTTCGGGTGACATGTTAAACCAAAACCTCAGCAGTCCTCTTGTTTGCACTGACATGATCCCATATCCAATGACCAAGGGAGCCCTCTGGGTCAATACTTATCCTTCACCCAACATCACTCAGATAGATTATCTGCTCATCATGATTGTGGGAGCTTGCTGTGCAGAGAATTATCTGTTGAGTTTCCTATATTCCAGCAGCAACTACATTTCAGCAGCATATAATAGACCATAAAACACCTAATGGTATCCTGAGGTAAATCTTTTAGAGGTTTTGATTCTTTTTCACTGTGTTTTAATTTTTTATTGTTCCTTCTATTCACCTTCTATAGATGATAATCTCTGCTCGTGTGTTCAGCACTGCTGCCTCACAGCGCCAGGGACCCGGGTTGAATTCCTGGTTTGGGTCACTGTCTGTGCAGAGTTTGCACGTTCTCCTCATGTCTGCATGGGTTTCCTCTGGATGCTCCAGTTTCCTCCCACAGTCCAAAGTCATGCTGGTTAGCTGCATTGGCCATGCTAAGTTTTCCCTCATTGTACCCGAACAGGTGCCAGAGTGTCGCGACTAGGGGATTTTCACAGTCTCTTCATTACAGTGTTAATGTAAGCCTACTTGTGACTAATAATTTAACTTTACTTTGGTGATAGTATCCAGTACCCCAGTGAACATTCTTCTTTGGAGCACTTATGGCAACGACTATCAGTCAGCTGCTTAGCCATGAGAATCATTGAATCCTACAGAGCAGAAGGAGCCAATCGGCCCATTGATTCTGCACTGACCACAATCCCACCAAGGCCCTATCTCCATAACCCCATGCCTTTACCTTAGCTAGTCCCCTGACTCTAGGGTCAATTTTGTATGACGAATTCAACCTAACCCACACATCTTGGACTGTGGGAAGAAACCAGAGAAACCACAGGAAATCCATGCAGACATGGGGAGAAAGTGCAAACTCCACAAAGACAGTGACCCATGCCGGAAGTTGAGCCCAGGTCCTTGGCGCTGTGAAATTGCAGTGCTAACCACTGTGCCACTGTGCCTTATCACAAGCACTCCTGAGGTTCATAGGGCCTCTCAAGTGGCTTTGAACACAAGATCGGGTAACAAAGTGACTAAGGAGGAACCCACCTTGCACTCATCCTATTCTACTTGATTCGCCACTGCACTGCGCAAAGAAGGGAGCAACCAATCTCACAAAATGGTGACAGGACAAAAGCAGAGAGCTGACATGGCAGGTCTGGCGAGACAAGCAGAGTTCAAGTTTTGAGTCAAATGAAACATCCTCGGAACTGAAGGGAGGTAGAAATATGATGGGTTTTGTATGGTTGAAAATGGGGACAAAAGGGAAGATCTCAAAATATTGCCCCTGTTTCTCTTGCCATGGATGCTGCCAGAGCTGCTGAGTTTTTCCACTGCTATCGAAGCATTTCTTGAAGTGTAGTCTCTGCTGTGAAGTAGGCAGGTGAGCAGTGAATTTACGTCTAGTAAAACCTCGAGGTGAATAATTTTTTTTATTCATTTGTGGGACGTGGGAATTGTTGGCTGGCCAGCATTTATTACCCATCCCTATTTTCCCTTGAGGAAGTGGTGGTGGGCTGCCTTCTTGAATACAACTGAGTGGCTTGTAAGGCCATTCCAGAGGGCAATTGAGACTCAACCACATTGCAGCAGCTCTGGAGTCACATATAGGTCAGACTGAGTAGGGATAGCAGATTTCCTTCCCTAAAGGGTATTAATGGATCAGATAGGTTTTTCCAACAATCAACAATGGTTTCATAGTCATGAGAAGATTCTTGATTCCAGATATTTTTTGTTGAATTCAAATTCCACCATCTGCTGTGGCGGGATTCAAACCCGGTCCCCAGAACATGAGCTGAGTTTCCTAATTAAAGCAATTATACTACTAGGACATCACCTCCCCACTACAATGACCAAGGAATCTGTTCTAATGGTGTTGTTAAAGGCTGGACAACAGGATTAGCCTTCCCTCTTTCATTGGTACGGCATCTTCTGTGTCTTTTTTGCAGGCAATCAAGGACTTGGTTTGACATCTCATTTGAAGGTTTCTTTGACTGTGTAGTGCTTCCTTACTAAAAGTGAAGTTGCCATAGATCCAAATGATCATAGGCTGTGATTGGTGGCGATTTAACCTGAGGGTCACTACACCTCAGGCAAGGTTGAGAAGGTAGGGAATTGAACCCATGCTGTTAGCATCACTCACCAGCCTCCCAGCTAACTGAGCTAAACTGAGCCCCACTCACTACTGTCGGCTTAGATTACATGTTGTAGTTCCACAGTGGGGGCTTTCAATTCATGATCTTTAACTCAGAGGCAAGAGGGTTGAGCTACTTTTGTTTAAATAAGTTCAAAACCTGGTCTTTATCTCTCAATCTCTCTGCCAATCTTCAATCCAATTCTCAAACAAAAATGGAGAATCCCTGTCAGAATGCCATTGGTGCTTAATCAACTAAAATTGCACAAAGACTTCATCCTTAGATGAGAGAACATTATCCAATTTAACTTTCTGGCACTTGATGCTACGCTAGAATTATTAGGAAAATTGGAACCAAAGGCGCAATAATATTAGACTTCACTATTGGCAGTAATCACCAAGTACTAACAGTAAACTGACAACTGATGCGGCAGCATGTACCATCTGTACTGCAGTAGTTCACCCAGGATCTGAGTACAGCACCTTACAAAATCCACAGGGCAGGATTTTCCAGCCACGTTCGCCCCAAACCAGACATTTTGTCTGTGTCCCATTGCTACAATACCCATGGTGGACAGGACAGGAAAGTTCAGCTCACAGCCTCTATCACTTAGAAGGACAAGGGCAGCAGTCACATGAGAACCCACCACAGGCAAGTTCCCCTCCACCATCGTTTGCCTTGGAACTATGGCCAGAATTTTACCATCCCGTCTGTCACTGAAATCAGAGTGGATTGGAAAAGGTCCATTGACCTCGAGTGGGATTTTTGGTTTCAGGATGAGCGAGGCCATAAAATCCCACCCTATATCTCTCTTCTTTCACTTTTGCTGAGTCAAAGTCCAGTAGTTCACTTCATAATGGTAGGGTGAATGTACCTACACCAAGCAATTTTATAAGATGGCACACCATCATCTTCACAAGGGCAATTAAGGCTGAGAAACAAATTCTGGACCAAGTAGAGGTGTTCATATCCCATTAAAGCATTAAAAAAAAGAATTGCCCTTTGATCTATGAATGCAACCAAAGGGAAAGGCAGTCTGAATACAAAATGGCTCACGATGTTCAGACATCAGAATCAAGGGTGACATGCACAATAGTTAGCACTGCTGCCTCACAGTGCCAGGAAACTGGAGTACCTGGAGGAAACCCACGCAGGATGTGTAAACTCCACACTGACAGTGAACCAAGCCGGGGATTGAACCCAGGTCCCTGGCACTGTGAGGCAACAGTGTTAACCAGTGTGCCACCATGCCACCCCACCTTGACTGGCTTTGGGATGTCTTGAGTTCATGATAGGGGAGACATAGTTCTATCTTATAAAAAATACAATTTTACATATTACTTAAATAGACAGGCATCATTACTTATATAGGGGCAGCACAGTGACACAGTGGTTCACACTGCTGCCTCACAGCACCAGGAAGTCAGGTTCGATTCCAGACTCGGGTCACTGTCTGTGCGGAGTTTGCACATTCTCCCCATATCTGCATGGGTTTCCTCTGAGTGTTCCGGTTTCCTCTCACGGTCCAAAGGTGTGCAGGTTATGTTGATCGGCCATGCTAAATTGCTCCTTAGTGTCAGGGGGATTAAAGTTTATTTATTATTGTCGCAAGTCGGCTTAATTGACGCTGCAATGAGGTTACGATGAAAATCCCCCAGTTGCCACACTCTGGCGCCTGTTCAGGTACACTGAGGGAGAATTTAGCATGGCCAATGCACCTGACCAGCATGTCTTTCAGACTGTGGGAGGAAACCGGAGTACCCAGAGGAAACCGACACGGACGCAGGAAGAATGTGCAGACTCACACAGACAGTGATCCAAGCCGGGAATCAAACCCAGGTCCCTGGCGCTGTGAGGCAGCAGTGCTAACCACCCTGCCACCATGCCGCCCTAGCAGGGTAAATATGTAAATTTTACTGGAATAGGGCCTGGTTGGCTTTGTGGTCCATGCAGACTCAATGGGCCGAATGGCCTCCTTCTGCACTGTTGGATTTCTATAGACAACTGTAATCCTTCAGAGGGATTTTCCAGCCACACACACCCCAAGACCGGAAAGTCCCACTTGAGGTCAACAGACCTTCAAGTGTTCTGTCAAATTTTTGTCCCTGCTACTATGATTCCCGCAGAGGGTGGGACCAGAATATTTACCCCCCTTGAGTCCCGTTTCTCATTCTGAACCTGATCCACACTCGTTCTTTCAGTTTTATCCCAACTTGGCTTCAGATATCTTGCGTGTGCTGTTATCTGCCCAGGTGGACTGCTGTTTGTTTTCGAGCCCCAGATCATTTTGACAAAATGTACTAAATATTTGTCTAAGCTTCAGAAAATCTTGGCACCGCAAACGCAACCAAACCTGCACATTTTTTCTAAATTGTGTAATAATTATTTTGTTTCAATCTTGCAGGTTCTCTAATAATTAATTTATGTAAACATACTACAGACCTTAATTATAAATTCATGTTGATAGCATTGGAATGAGTGTCCAGGGTAAAACAAAATGATCACAAATGTAACCATGACAACAGTCAGTGCCCTTCTGGCTCTCCTTTCATTGTGTGGACAGGTTGTAAAGATTCACTTATGAATAATTTTCCAATATAGCTTGTTAAATCAACAATAGGCCTGCAATTATCTCTATTTAAAATTTTTCCACAGTAGTTTCATCATGCTTCCACTTCCATACAGGCAGGACCATTCACAAAGTAGCTTCTCCACATTCAAAGCTACCAATGCACAAAATGGGCGGAATTTACTGCCTTCCTGCAGTGGATACTAAACCTGCCTCAGAGCTAGAAGTGAGTCCCACCCCACACTTGATGGTCAAGGAAGGTGCATTCATAATAGGTTGTGTCAATCATATAAACCCTACAGTGCAGAAGGAGGCCATTTAGCCCATCGAATCTGCACCAACAACAATTCTATCC
Source organism: Carcharhinus amblyrhynchos (assembly GCF_965287045.1). Classification (NCBI taxonomy): domain Eukaryota; kingdom Metazoa; phylum Chordata; class Chondrichthyes; order Carcharhiniformes; family Carcharhinidae; genus Carcharhinus; species Carcharhinus amblyrhynchos. The sequence continues at coordinate 10,646,013 of NC_137358.1, read as the reverse complement.
CAGGCCCTATCCCACAGCCCCACACATTTGCCCCCACTAATCCCTCTAACCTACACATCCCGGGATACTATGGGCACTTTAGCATGTCCAATCAGCCTAAGCCGCACATCTTTGGACTGTGGAGCACCCAGAGGAAACCCTTGCAGACACGGGAAGACTCCACACAGACAGTGACTCAAGCCGGGAATCAAACCCAGGTCCTGGGGCTCTGAGGCAGCAGTGTTAACCACTGTGCCACCCTGCTGCCACCTGCAAAATCCTTCCAAACAGGCCAATGGCGGGTAGTAAGAGCGGGAGAGACTACTGGTCAGCCACGTTTGATGTGAAGTGGTGCCTCTCAAACTATAAGGCCCTGAACAACAGACTAACAACCTGTTCCGGGAATTACTAGCTATGGAACCAGGCAAAAGTCTGCTCCAGAGCACCACTAGGTGCGGGAAGGGAATTAATGCTCTATCCCCCAAAGTGAGTTTTGAGGCTGAGGAGCATATAATCCAGCTGGGTGGCGCAACCCCTGCTCTCCCCCCTCCCCCCACCACACCCTGCCCATCACTTTCCCACCTCTGCCCCAATTAAGTTCAGGGTGAGAAGGTTCACAGATGGCTATCACTTCCCACTCCAATACCCCAACCCCCACCCCATTCCCACACCACCCCAACCCTATGCCATCAATTGAGCCATGAAATGTCTGCCCCAGAGCACCACGAGATGCGGGAAGGGAATTAATACTCTATCCCCCAAAGTGAGTTTTGACACAGAGGAACATATAATCGAGCTGGGTGGCGCACTTCCCCACTCCCTCCCCTACCTCATGAGGCCTCATGTCACCTCAGTATTCCAATCCAGGATATGTCGCATTTGTGGTCTATCTTTGGAAGGGAGCAACAGCATCATAGATTGTACTTTTATATTGATAATGATAATTGAAATGAGGGCGATGATAGCTGAGTGATAATGGCACTGGACAAGTGATCAAAGGCACACCTTAATCCTCTGGGGATATGCTACCGTGGCAACTGATGGAATTTAAATTAAATTATCAAGTCTAGAATTGAAAGCTGGTCTAGGATTTTTTTAAAATTCATTTATTTGTAAGTGAGTGTTATTAGCTAAGCCAGTAATCATTGCCCATCCTTAATTGCTCTTGAGATGATGGTGGTGAGCTGCCTTCTTGAACCACTGCAGTCCATGTGGTGTAGGTACACCCACAGTGCAGTTAGGGAGAGAGTTCTAGGATTTTGACTCAATGACAGTGAAGGAATGGCTGACATATTTCCAAGTCAGGTTGGTGAGTGACTTGGAGGGGAACTTCCAGGTGCTGGTGTTCTCAGATGTCTGCTGTCCTTGTTCTTCTACATGATAGTGATCGTGGGGTTGGACTGTACTTTTTGTGGAGCCTTGTTGCTGTAGTGCAACTTGTAGATAGTACACGGTATACTGCTGCCACTGTGTTTCAATGATGGAAGGAGTGAATGTTGGTAGATGTGATGCCAGTCAAGCGGGCTGCTTTGTCGTGGATAGTGTCCAGTTTCTTGGGTGTTGCTGGAGCTGCACCCATCCAGGGAGGTGGTGAGTATTCAATCGCACTCCTGATTTGTGCTATGTAGATTCTAGGGGATTCTCACAGTGACTTCAATGCGGTGCTAATGTAAGCCTACTTGTGACAATAATAAATAACTTTAACCTTTTAAAACTTTAGATGGACAGGTTGTGGGAAGGCAGGAGGTGAGATACTCACCACAGGATTCCCAGCCTCTGGCCTGCTCTTGTAGCCACAGTATTTATATGGCTGGGTCCTTCCAATTTTTGGTCAATAGCAATCTGCAGGATGTTGATAGTAGGGAATTCAGCCATTGATTATCCTGGGTCAATGCTTAGATCCTCTCTTGTTGGAGATGGTCATTGCCTGGCACTTATGTGGCATGAATGTTACTGGCCACTTGTCTGCCAAGCCTGGACATTGTCCAAGCCTTATTGCAAATTAAAAAAGCTGCAGTGGTAACTATGCAACTATTGCTGATTGTTGTAAAAACGCATCAGGTTCACTAATGTCCTTTAGAGAAAGAAATCTGCCGACCTTACCCAGTCTGACCTACATGTGACACCAGAACCACAGCAATGCAGTTAACTCTCAACTGCCCTCTGAGATGGCCATGCAAGACATTCAATTCAAGTGCAATTAGGGATGGGCAGCAAAGGCCTAAGTGGTATTATTGCTAGACTATTAACCTAGAAACTCATTTTCTGGGGACCCGAGTTCAAATCTCACCATGGCTGATGGTGGAATTTGAATTCAATAAAAAAAATCTGGAATTAGGAATCTACTGATGACCATGAAACCATTGCTAGTTGTCAGAAAAACACATCTGGTTCACAAGTGTCCTTTTGGGAAGGAAATGTACCATCCTAACCTGGTCTGGCCTGCATATGAATCCAGAGCCACAGCAATGTGATTAACTTTCAACTAACCTTCAAGGGCAACTAGGAATGGGCAATAAATGCTGTCCAGCCAGCGAAGCCCATGTCCCACGAATGAATAAAAAAACTATGTTGGCTTTTCCAGCAACTCATGTCCCAAAGCATTTTAACATCAGAAGAAGGAAAGTAAAATAGATCACAAAATTATGTGTCTGACTTATAATCTGGATTTGGTGGTATGGTATTGCAACACAAAAATTGAAGTGATGAGAAATATAATTTGCCATGAAAAATAAGAGCAGCCTGGCAAAGAATGTATTTGAAATTCACCCAGTTTCTCTTAGTGGCATAATGAGATGGCTGCTTTGAATACTCAATGACACAATAAGAATTGATTTTATTGTTAGAGCCTGACTTTTGAAAGAACTGTCGTCTTTTCCACATTTTGCAATATTTTAATGTACATATCAACAATGGGGGCTTCCAACTGTGATTAAGCACTCTCCTAACGGTCTCATCACATGATTTGCCCCCATTAGTCGGCCAACACATCCATCCTTGTGACACACAGCCTTCCTACGCCAATTGGAAAGCAAAAGGGCTCATTACCCAATTGGGTGATACATGAACAAACAGCTTTTCATTCCATTTTCAATATTTTCCTATCCGGTAAAGAGATATTTTCAAAAAATATGATAGAAAAAAAGCAATGGGCGAGATTCTCCGGCCTCCCAGCCTCATGTTACCCATTGGCTGGAGGTGGTACATTGTTTTCTAGCAGCGGGAGTCTCTGGTCCCACCACTGTCAATGGCGATTCCCAGCAGATACCTGGGAATACCACCACTTGCAAGTTCCCCTCCAAGCCACTCATCATCCTGACTTGGAAATACATCACCGTTCCTTCGCAGTCACTGGGTCAGGAATGCCAGGGACCCAGGTTCGATTCCCGGCTTGGGTCTCTGTCTCATTCTTCCTGTGTCTGCATGCATTTCCTCCAGTGCTCTGGGTTCCTCGCACAGTCTGAAAGATGTGCTGGTTATGTGTGTTGACCTGAACAGGTGCCGGAGTGTGGCGACTAGAGGAATTTCACAGTAATTTCATTGCAGTGTTAATATAAGCCTTACTTGTGACTGATAAATAAACTTTTAAAAACTTTAACTGACATCACTCCATGCTGGTGGGAAACCCATGGGCAGGGGTGCACTGCCAGCAGAACTAGAGAATCGCACCAGTGTGAACAGCTGGAGAATTCCATACAATTTTTTTTAATATCCTGATGATTTTTCTCCAGTGTTACATGCACAGCAGTGTCCTGGAGATTGGTCTTCATTTTATGGAGACTCCAGTCCAATCCTGGAGGGTTGCCAACCCGAATGAACAATCTAGATAACGGGGGATGGGGGGGGGGGGGGGGGCAGTGTGCTAATTTTTCCTTCCCCAGAATCCACTGCTCCCCAAAAGCTGCACTCGGGCTTCAGCGAGGTGAATACTTATAGTGTGAGCCTCTTGACATGACACAAACACACCTCAATTTATGGGTTCAATCAAGATTCTTGCGACATTGGAAATATCATGACTGGAAGAATCTTAGTATCCCAACAGTGCAGCAGGAGGCCATTCAGCCTATCCAGTCTGCACTGACAACAATCCCACCCAGGACCTATCCCATAACCCAGTCATAACCCTCTTCTTTGAGGCCTATCATCTCCTCTCCATCCAACAATGGCCACAAGGCCTCCATTCCTGACCACTTCTGTGACAGTGTTATCAACACCTCCAGGATTGCCCTAGAGTACCTAAAAATTAAGGACAGGAAAGGCTGAGGGACTTGAGGTTATTTTCATTGGAGAGAAGAAGGTTACGAGGTGACCTGATTGAGGCATACAGGATGATCAAAGGATTGGATAGGGTGGACAGTGAGAGCCTTTTACTTCGGATGGTGATGGCTAACACAAGGGGACATAACTTTAAATTAAGGGGTGGCAATTATAGGACGGATGTCAGAGGTAGGTTCTTTACTCAGAGGGTAGTAAGGTCATGGAATGCCCTGCCTGCAGCAGTGGTGGACTCGCCAACTTTAAGGGCATTCAAATGGTCAGTGGATAGGCATATGGATAACATTGGAATAGTTTAGGTTAGAGGGTCATTAGATTGGTTCCACTGGTCGGCGCAACATCGAGGGCCGAAGGGCCTGTACTGCGCTGTAACGTTCTATGTTCTATGTTCTATAATCTCTAAAACACTGTTGGTGCCTCTACCGCCTTTTCAGATGGTGAGTTCCAGAAACCCACCAACCTCAAAGTAAAAGAAATCCTCCTCAACTCACCTATAATCTTTCTACCAATTACATTAAACCTATTGTTAAACCCCAGTGCCATGCACATCCCAAGAAAAAAAATGCCTATTGGATGTTGGCGTCCCTGCTAGCAGAGGTAAAGCCTCCCTATCCACTCTATCTCAGTAACTCAGAATTTTATGCACCTTAATTAAATTGTCCGTCAGGCTCCTCAGTTCCAAACAAAACCCCAGCCTATCCAATCATTCTTCATAGCTAAAATTAATTCCTTAGTAACATCCTCATAAATCTTGTAAAGGTGCAATCACATATCATTTATATAATGCGGTGACCAGAACTGTAGCCATTACTTTAGTTGTAGTTGAAATAATGTTTTATACATGTCTAGCCTGAGCCTCAGCCAATGAAAGAAAATATCTCAAATACCTCATTTGCCATCTGTTCTGCTAGTTTCTGGGAACTGTGAATGTACACTCCAAGGTTCCTAGTTTCGACTTTCTCAGGAGGCTAAGGAAATTCAGCATGTCTGCTACGACTCTCACAAAATTTTACAGATGCACCATAGGAAACATCTGTTCCAGATGTATCACAGCTTGGTATGTCTCCTGCTCTAACCAAGACCACAAGAAATGACAAAGGGTTGTGAACATAGCCCAGCCAATCAAGCAAACCAGCCTCCCATTCATTGACTCCATCAACATTTCCCACTGCCTCGAAAAAGCAGCCAGCATAATCAAGGGCTCCATGTACCCCAGACATTCTCTCTTCCACCTTTATCTGCCGGAAAAAAATATCAAAGTCTGAGATCACATACCAACCAACTTGAGAACAGCTACTCCCCCCCGTCATCAGACTTTTGAATGGACTTATCTCACATATTAAGCTGATCTTTCTCTTCACCCTACCTGTACCTCAATAGTATATTCTGCAACCCCTCCTTTCCTTCTCCCCTAGGTACTCTATGAATAGGATATTTTGCGCGCAAGAAATACTTTTCACTGTATCCCAATACATGTGATGATAATAAATCAAATCAAATCTAATCCCTGCACTTCTCAGTATTTGTTCCCTACTTAGTTGCCTTGTTTATCCACCAAAAAGCACCAACTTATACTTACTAGTATCCAGATTGAATTCCATTTGCCACCCTCCTGCCCACCTGATCCATCCATCGGCATCTTCCTGCTGTCACAGCTTTCTTACTCACTACCAACCACATGACCACTTCTTGCTAGGGCAAGAGTGGAAGGTCACTAACTGCATTGACAATTGGCTCTTTGTTCCAACTCAAACCTTCCAGTCGGAGGCAAATAGCAAGGCCTGCTTCTTCTGGACCACCTGCAAAAGGCTGCCTGCCTGGAGTGGAGACAGGAAGATCCATCAGGATTCAGCCTCACTAGATTCCTGTCCCACTTCAAATTCAATTCTGGAGTGGGCCAAAGAGCTTTCTCCATCCATGAGGGAAGGCCCAGAATTTTCAGAACAACATTGACGTGGAATTTATACACCAGGCAAAAGACTGGCTGCACAGCTCCGTTTTCTTTTTGTGGCTGTGTTGCTTTACAGCTTCAACAAAGGCAATGTTTCTGTATCACTGCCCATGCTGAATCTGTCTACATGCTCTGGTCTCCAGGGCATGTTAATCTCGACTTTGTGAATTGGCACCATAAACATTAATAAAGATCATGCGAATTACATGGTCTATCGATAGATTCACATTAAATCTTATGGTAGTGTCGATTATGCATCATTCAGTAAATCCAAATCACCCCATATTTTACTTACCTTGTCTGCTAAAGGCATTGAGATCACAGAATCCCTACAGTGCAGAAGGAGGCCATTCAGTCCATTGAGTCTGAATCAACTCTTCAACAACAATCCCAGCCAGGCCCTACCCCAGTAACCCCAAGTATTTACTCCATTAGTCCACCTAACCTGCACATCTTTGGATGCTAGGGAGTAATTTAGCATGGCCAATACATCCAACCTGCACATCTTTGGGTGGTGGGAGGAAACTGGAGCACTCAGAGGAAACCCATACAGACATGGAGGAGAAGTGCAAATTCCAGACAGTCAAGCAAGACCAGAATTGAACCCGGGTCACTGGCACTGTGTGCCACCATGCCGCCTCTTGGATTTTCTAGGGTTCCATTTTTGTGCATTGGTTAGGAATATTCAAACATAGGAACAATAGGCCATTCTGCCCTTCAAAACTGTTCCACCAATTAGTATGTCATAACGTATTGGTTAACACTCAGTAGGTGTGAAGAAATGTTTTTTTTATATAAGTTAATTCAAGTCTTTATTGCTCTTCAAGCTATTTACAAATATGCAGTAAAGCGTATAAGCTAGGAGTTGTCTGCACGCTGGCTGGCACACACATCTCTGTCCAACATCTCAATTGACCCTGAGTGTGGGTCTTGTGCTCTCTTATAGCACTGTGTGGGTGCTACTGTATTAGTCCCACATTAGCCCTAAACACAGCAGATTGTTATACTACAGGTTAAATCATGGATGCTTTGTATTTTATTCCTAGCCCCAGGTCCCATGATACCTTAATACGCTTGCGCAACAACAAACTCTATCAATCTCGGTTTTGACATTTTCGATTGACTTCCAAGTCCCAACAGGTTTTTAAAGGGGAGAAAGTCCCAGATTTCTGCGACTTTTGTGTGAGGATCGATTTCCCGACATCACTCCTAAATGGCCTGGCAGTTTAGGCATTGCAGCTAGTCAAACACAGTTCGCAGTGTCTCGACACAATTGTCTCTGTCAGCCTAACAAGATCTCACAAACAGGAGTTTGATCCAAGATACCATAGTGAAGACAACATCCTGGGAATCAGTTCGGAACAAATTCAATGCAGTGTGGTGAGGCGGGGGTGGCAGGGGTGGCGGGGGGTTGCGGTGGAGAGCGGAGTCTGTTTCTGGATGGGTGAATTAAGATAGGCCGAAAAGCCTATCAAATGTAAGTAATAGTGATCCTGTGAGCATGTTTATCACCGAGCTAAAAATAGCTGGCTGAGGAAATTAAAGCCTCCAGCATCAGAACTTCATTACTGCTCTGGCCTCTGTTACCTTTCTACCAGAGCAATTCATTATTTTAACTTCTTCAATTTGATAATAAATCATGAAATTAGAACGCAAAGACTAAATGTTCCTTCAGAATCCAAATTTAACAGCAAAATAACATTGAGAGATCTGTACTGCTGGAAATACCTTGGGTTCCATAAACCATTAAACAGCATCGGTCGTAATATTCACAGGCTTTGCAACTCATCCGCATTTTAAAGGTGGTGTTTATTTTTGAACTAATTTATCATAGGAATACATATATAGGTATAAAATATGCAGTATGTTTGCCACATGCGCAGAAAGGCCATAATATTTAGGCAGCGGGATTTTCCGGTCTAGTTAATGGAGTGGTAGAATTTTCTGGTCTCATTAACGATCAACCACAGTGTGCGCGGCAGCGGAGGTGGGGCGAACTGGTGGGTGGGGCGGGGGAGTGGGCGCTGGTGCTTACATTCAACAGAAAATCCCATTGACAGTGGCAGGACCATAACATCTCACCACTGGCCAATGGCAGGCTGACTCTGCCATTGCAAAACATACCACAGGGGCACAGAAAAGCCCGCTGAAGCAATTAAAAAAGTTTAAAAATGTATTTATTAGTCATAAGTAAGGCTTTCATTAACATTGCAATGAAGTTACTGTGAAAATCCCCTAGTCATCACACTCTAGCGCCTGCTCGGGCAAATGCACCTAACCGGCATGTCTTTCAGAATGTGGGAGGACCAATGCAGTCACAGGGAGAATGTGAAAGCTCCACACTGACAATGACCCAAGGCGGCTATCGAACTCAGGTTCCTGGCATTGTGAAGCAGCAGTGCTAACAACTGTGCCACCGTACTGCCTTCGACATTTTGGACAACTCAGAGTTTCCATTGATCTGATATAGCCCCTAAAATTGTCATCTGTGGCTCAGTGAGTGGCATTCTCACCTGTGAGTCAGAAGGTCATAGATTTCTGATAGACAAGGGGATTAAGGGTTATGGGGAGAAAGCGGGAAAGTGGAACTGATCCACTTCAGATCAGCCATGATCTTATTAAATGGTGGAGCAGGCTCGAAGAGCTAGATGGCCTACTCCTGTTCCTATTTCTTATGTTCTTATGTTATGTTCTTATGGGTTGAAGGCCCACCAGAGGGGTTTTAAATGCAGAGTTGAGGCTGACACTCTGGTGCACTACATAGGGAGTGGGCACTATTGAAGGTGCCATCTTTGGCTAGCGATGCTAAACCAGGGCACCTCTCATGTAGAGGTTAAAAAAAAAATCCCTTAACACAACCCAGAAGAAAAATACAGTAAAAAGGGGAAATAAGAATACTGGTCCAAACTGATTGTTGAAGGGACTTTTTTTAATCTCCACATGAGATGGCAGATGCTGCCTCAGTTTAGCATCACTATCCAAAATGGCACCTTCAATAGAAAAAACACTCTCACTGTGCTGCACCGGAAAGAAAAAACTGTAAAATAGGAAAATGTGATAACCCCCATGATCTGTATAGGGGGATCACGAATTGACCTCTCCGTTGGGCTCGTTGAATACGAGCTCCCTGGGGATTGGTAATTAGCCAACCAGGTGGAGCTTGTATATCAACTTCTGTATAAAGCAAGATCCCGAGAGGATCCACTAATCCTTTAGACTCAATTGGGACCTATCGTGTTCATCACAGACTTGTAGCTATTGTTAATTTTCATTTTGTGCAATAAATGCATGGTTCCTGCAGAGCCAACTCCTCAAGTTATTCTGGGAAATGAGAATGCTGGTCCGTACTGTTGTGTCCTCCTGGGTATTTCAAAGAGGAATAGAGGAGTTCACCCATAGTGTCCTGGCCATTATTCATTCCTCAATCTACATCATGAAAAAAATTTCTAGTCATTGTCATTTTCGGGGACTGTGGGATATTGCTGTGCGCAAATTGGCAGCTGTGTTTCCTACATATTAACAGTGACTACATCTCAAAACCCATCATTGGTTGCAAATGTTTTGGGTTGTCCTGACACCATAGAATCATAGAGGCATAGAGGTTTACAGCATGGAAACAGGCCCTTTGGCCCAACTTGTCCATGCTGCCCTTACTTTTAACGACTAAGCTAGTCCCAATTGCCTGCATTTGGCCCATATCCCTTGATAGCCATCTCACTCATGTAACTGTCTAAACATTTTTTAAAAGACAAAATCGTACCCGCCTCTACTACTACCTCTGGCACCCCATTCCAGACACTCAACACCCTCCATGAAAAGTGTGATTTCAAGAAGAAATTACATGTACCTCTTGGCGCTGAAGGAATCAAGGGATATGGGGCGGGAAAGGGGGATCAAGATATTGAATTTGATTATTAGCCATGATCAAAATGAATGGCAGAGCAGGGTTTGAATGGCTGAATGGGCTAATCCTGTTTTAGTTTCTTTGTTTCAATATTTCTATTTCATAGTAAGTCTTTCCTTTCCTTTGCAAATTTGTTGACCCAACTGAATGTTCACCCTCATTAACTTTCCTCTGGTTGCACTGTCCATCTTTCTGTAACCCAAATGATGGGCTGAATAGCCACGGAATCAGGGGGAACTGGTAAAGCAGAAAACAGTCAGCCAACTCAGGCATAGAACAGTGCCTTCTGGTGTACAGGAAGAGCAACTGCCAATATCTATGCACATGTGTTTGGATGTGGTGTCACACCTGCATGGATTTTCACCGCATCAGGCCAATTCAGGATTCTTAAAAATGGAGGGCAGGACTCAATTCCAGGATTCCACCACTACTCCTGCTCCCGGCAATTTTTTGCCAGCACGATATAAGGATGTGAGCAGTTAGCCCTCAAGCAGCGTTCCTGCTCATGCTGGCATCTATTTGCAGGGTGGGCAGTCCAAGGTGGAAGCATACCCCAACTCTCCCTACGCCTCACCCCTCCACATCCCAGCCTTCTCTTAGTAAACATCATCCACGTCTTCTCAGAAGAGTCATGAACCATGGAGAATGTCAATCCCAACTGGGGAACCGAAAGAAACGGTGAAACTGTTCTTGGAATAGTTTCATTGATATGCTTAGTAATATAAAGAAAAGCAATCGTTTGTTCTATTTCAACAATCAGAAGCCATATTGTAAATTAGATGCATCTTTACCACAGTGATTGATCAGAAGATTAGGTCTTGCAAAGATAAATCGATGTTTGTGCGGATCAGCATGAATGTTGAGATGCATTAGTGTACTTTTCCAATTTGTAAAAGTAATACTATGCATTCAAAACTGAAGAAACTGTACTTGGGGTCTCGAATGTGATAATCTAAAGTGATTTAAATCCCCAAAACCCTTTTAAATTGGCAAAGATCCTTCAGCAGCTTCCTCTTAAAGAAACAAAAACCCATCTGGGCTATACTGATTGACACAACATCGATCTACTGAAAAAAAAGGCCATCTGTTTTCTTAATTTCAAAAAGCATAAAGGTTTACATTTCCAAGCATTTGTTATTAAAGCTGAGTCTATCATGAATGCTTGCCTGAGGTTCAAAATCTACAGGACCATTTATCTAAACAGGGGTCTATGTTCACAATTTAAATGATAGTTTTTTAAGAGGTTATTAAAGGATTATGTTTTTGATACTATGAGTGGTTATGTGTTTGTTATTTTACAACAGAATGACCAAGTTAGAGGGATTTAGGATAACTTGGGACTAAAAGATTAATTGATTAAGCCAAACTAATTTAGAGTGAATAGAGTGAATTACCTTAAGTTACAAAGGTACTGTTTTACATTGAAACACATATAACCACTGATAGAGAATTTAAACATGTATTTTTGAATATTCTGTATACCTTGGCCAACTACAGACTGCCCAAAGGCATGATGGGATCTCACTGTACAAAAAAAAACATCCCTTGAAAACAACACCGCCACTAAGTATAGTAGAAAAGGGTCCTCTTATCAGCATAGATCTCAGATAGTTTGAGCAATCCCAGACAGCCAAATGAATAGAATAATTTAATTTCTTCCAAAAAAGAATTGCTCAGCAAATAGTGGGAAAGGAACTCTTGAAGTCTATGACCCAAATAACTGAAGTTGCTAAGAGACAGGTGAAAGAATTCTTTGAACTCTATCACCTATGTAATCAAGGTTACTAAGAGATGGTAGGTGGGAGCTGTCAGATTCTATGGACCAATGAATTCTCATGCTGCCAGAGAGTAGGATGTTATTGGCCAAGGTAAATGGTTCATACTAAAATGATTGGCTAATTCCGGCTAGGATGAACAAAGTAGGAGGGCAGATGATTTTGGAAAAATGTCTAATTGTACTAATGATAACAAATGTAATTTAGAATGATTTGGGCCAGCCCAAAATTGTTCTCCTATAGACCAGGCCTGGGCAAAGAAAAGTATGTCTTCAACAAATTACTTCCTCCTGGAGTTCTTTGTATTTGCTGAGCTGTAATTAATAAAGAGAAACTTCTCACATGAGAGCCAGCATAAGACATAGATTGCTGAAAGTCTCCTGCAGACCACTTGAAGGACTTAATTTTTAATGATTTTATAAATTAGTGGTTGTTTTCACAATATGAAGTGTCTTTGAACAACAGCTCTCTTCAATTGTTTGAAATTTGTTTCCAATGTCCATTTCGATGACATCCTGAGGTCTCACCACAGTGGATACTGAGTGAGTGGCAAAGGAGGATAGATCAGAGGGAGCAGGGAGGGGTCATGAACACATGAAAAAGTAAAGTTTAGTAATTAGTCATAAGTAGGCTTAATTAACACTGCAATGAAGTTACTGTGAAGATCCCCTAGTCACCACATTCCAGTGTCTGTTCAGGTACACTGAGGGATGCCGATGCAACTAACCAGCATGTCTTTCAGACTGTGGAAGGAAACCGGAGCTCCTGAAAGAAACCCATGCAGACACAAGCTGGGAATTGAACCCAAGTCCCTGGTGCTGTGAAGCAGCAGTACTAACCACTGTGCCACTATGCCACCGAGGATTGGCATTGAAGGGGCATGGAGACTATGAAGGGGATAAGGAGAATTCATGTGGTGTATGGGGGCCACAGAGGGGGCATGGCAGTGGTTAAGGCACAGGAAATATGCAGGTGGGTGAAGCGGTGAGGGGGTGAAGGAGAGTTTAAGGCCCTAAAATTCATTAGACATTGTAGCCTCCTGGCTTGCCTCCTTTAACTGGGCATTGAACCAGTCGTCGTCATGAACTTTAGGGCCTTAAACTCCTTCATCTTTTGCTTGCCCCCTCAGGTGGTGGATCCCACTAGATCCTGCTCTTGCCTCCCCAAAACTGAAATATGGCAGGTGGCGGGGGGTGGTGGGGGGGGCGGTTCTTATTAACAGAGACAGGTCTGCCAAATCAAGGTGTTTCTCGGCTTGACCTTCCTACCTTTTCCACGAAACTCCTGCCCAACAATTCCAGGCCAGATTAAAGGTAATTAGTTAAACGCTGTGTCAGTCATAGATGAACTCTATACTGTTGTAAGTAATCAGGATTGATTTTCCATGCAGAATTTATGCTGTGTAATTATCCTCCATGCACTGCATTTTGTTGGAGAAATAACCTTACTTTTAATGGGAGACTTTACTGCAGTTTCAGTCATGATTTTAGTTCAGAGACTCATTAAAAGTAGATTCTCCCTTCTATGAGATAGAGTTTGGCCTGGATTTTTTAAAGTTTAAAGTTTTTACTTATTAGTGTCACAAGTTAGCTCACGTTAACAGTGCATTGAAGTTACTGTGTAAATCCCCTAGTCGCCACACTCCGGCACCTGTTCGGGTACACGGAGGGAGAATTTAACACAGCCAACACAGCTATCCACCACATCTTTCAGTCTGTGGGAGGAAACCGGAGCACCCAGAGGAAACTCCCATAGGCACAGGGCGAATGTGCAGACTCTGCACGGACAGTGATCCAAGCTGGGAATCAAACTTGGGTCTCTGATACTGTGCTAATCACTATGCCACTGTGCCTTTTCAAAGAACTATGGGAAAAGCTGAAATTTAGAAGTTCCGACCCCAAGAAATATCGCCTACCAATTTTGTATGGTAGTAAAGGGTCCAGCTTGGGATTTGTGTACGCATGAACATGTCCATTCAAACAACAGCTGCTTCTAATCATGTCTGATATTCCTTAAGCAGAAATGGGAAAGTTGACGTGTGCGAATTAGGCAAGTCTAAATTTTGCAGAGTCCTTTGGTGAGGTGGGATACCTTTTTATGGAGTTTTGGATATGGTCAAAGGTCACCTATGGGAGAGCTTGGGTGCCATTTAGGGAGATCAGACACTTCCTGGGTGAGGTAAGGTGCCCCTTGGGATTGTTAAAGGTGGCCATAGCTGTGTGTAAAATGTGCACTAATGTATTAACTGTCAAGCTCATTGGAACTGTCAAAAATAGCAAAATGAACTGTCAATGGCGACTATCAAGGTGCTGAGGCATTTCAAACTCCTGTCCTTTGGAAAAAGAGCCTGCTATCTCGATGCCAGATAGACCCTATTTGCTCTAAGTCCTGCAGTAAATCCTGCACAGTCACCAACTTAGACCACTCTGCAGCACCAGCAACTATGAAAGCGCTAGGAAAATATTGTTCCCTTTTCCCCTTTAGCAGTAATTTGGCAGATTGCCCATCAGTTAGAGAACTCATCCATTAATATTCTATTGAGTTCACGTAGTGATTAGCATCGGTGCCTTACAGCACCAAGGATCAGTGGCTTGGGTCACTGTCGCTGCAAAGTCTGCATGTTCTCATGTCTGTGTGGGTTTCCTCCGGGTGCTCTGGTTTCCTCCCACAGTCTGAAAGACGTGCTGGTTAGGTATTCTCCATGCTAAATTCTCCCTCAGTGTACCCGAACGGACACCAGAGTGTAGCAATTAGGGGATTTTCACAGTAACTTCAATGCAGTGTTAATGTATGCCAACTTGTGACACTAATAAATTAAGTTAACTTAGATGTCAAACTTCCTCTCCACGTTTCCAGACAGGCCTGTGATGGCAAAGAAACTGCCACGATATAAATATTGGTTTGAACCTCCAGACTGAAGCCTTTTTCCTGCTACCTTATAGAAGCAGAGGGGTAAAACTGCTATGACAAGCTATTTAATCACCCACACTCCACCACATAAATACAAGAAACAACCCGAACACTACAAAATAATAAATGTGTAATTGTGTACAGGTAAGTTATTGGATGTCCTCGGGGAACTAAATGATGAATTGAGTTACAACATTTCTCTTGCTGCATTCAGACTACCAGTACTGAGTTTGTTTTGAAAGGGGAAGGTGCAGATGATAGTTGCCCTAGGACTAGGGAGTCCAATGCACCCCACCCACCTCAGACATACTGGGTAGGATTTCCTTGCCACGCTTGCTCCGAAACCGGAAAATCCTGCCCAAGGTCATGGTATGATTCCCATGACGGGCGGAAAGGGAAAATTTGCCTCACTCTCTTCCACTTTCGGCCGTCGGGAAAAGGATATAAAAGTCTGAGGTCACGTACCAACTGACTCAAGAACAGCTTCTTCCCTGCTGCCATCAGACTTTTGAATGGACCTACCTTATATTAAGTTGATCTTTCTCTACACCCTAGCTGTGAGTGGAACAATATTCTGCACTGTCTCCTTTCCTTCTCTCCTATGTATTCTACGAACGGTATGCTTTTTCTGAATAGTACGCAAGAAACAATACTTTTCACTGTTTCCCGATGTATGTTACAATAATAAATCAAATCAAAATAGGAAGGGGCAGAAAAATAAAATAAAATCTTTTGTTCAGTTCAGTGGATACCACATTGTTAGAGAAATTTGGTGGAGGTGATGAGGGTCTCAGCTGTCAGCTGAAGAGCAAGTGAGACTCACACATTGTCTCCTTCTTGGGAATACCCACCACATTGTGTGTCACTCAGTCACTTGAGCTGCCATCAGCTGACCATTACTGGGATCCAGTGCCTCAGGTTCAGAGGTCCTACCTGCCAATGGCTGCCAGCTAATCAGAAAGTGGCAACTATCACACGAGAGCATCATCAAGGAATGGCAACTTTATACCAGACCTCGGATCATCCTGCATCCCAGGCCAGAGGTGAGTATTGCTGGTGAGGGGAGGGAGTTTGTAATGGTAATGGAGGTGGTGGTGAGCAATCGAGCATGATTTATTATTGTCACACGTATTAACATAGTGAAAAGTATTGTTTCTTGTGCACGATACAGACAAAGCATATCGTTCATAGAGAAGGAAAGGAGATAGTGCAGAATGTAGTGTTACAGTCATAGCTAGGGTGTAGAGAAAGATCAGCTTAATGCAAGGTAAGTCCATTCAAAGGTCTGTCAACACCAGGGAAGAAGCTGTTCCTGAGTCGTTTGGTATGTGACTTCAGACTTTTGCATCTTTTTCCCAATGGAAGAAGGTGGAAGAGAGAATGTCTGGGGTGTGTGGAGTCCTTGATTATGCTGGCTGCTTTTTCGAGACAGCAGAAAATGTAGACATTTCCCTGCTCCTTCCCTGCCCCTACTCATCAAGTCTTTAGGTATCTAGATTACCAACAACCTCTCTTGGTCCCCCCATGCCGACACTATAGTTAAGAAAGCCCACTAACACCTCTACTTTCTCAGAAGACTAAGGAAATTTGGCATGTCAGTTACGATTCTCACCAACTTTTACAGGTGCACCATAGAAAGCATTCTTTCTGGCTGTATCACAGCTTGGTACGGCTCCTCCTCTGCCCAAAACCACAAGGAACTACAAAAGGTTGTGAATGTAGCCCAATCCATCACGCAAACCAGCTTCCCATCCATTGACTCTGTCTACACTTTCCGCTGTCTCAGAAAAGCAGGCAGCATAATCAAGGACCCCACACACCGCAGACATTCTCTCTTCCACCTTCTTTTGTAGTGAAAAATATGCAAAAATCTTAGGTCACGTACCAACCAACTCAAGAACAGCTTCTTCCATGCTGCTGACAGACCTTTGAATGGGCTTATCTTGCATTAAGTTGATCTTTCCCCACACCCTAGCTATGACTGTAACATGATATTCTGCACTCTCTCCTTTCCTTCTCTATGAACTATATGCTTTGTCTGTATAGTGCACAAGAAAAATTATTTTTCACTGTACGTTAATACATGTGACAATAATAAATCAAATCAAATTCCAATCAAATCAAGTCCCTTCCCCGCCCCCTGACCATCCTCCACCACATCCCCCGGGAAATGACAAGCAAACGCTCAAGGGTTGAATTATGCTGCTCCTCGTTTGGCGAGTCCCCACTCGCTGCTGGGCCAAAGCAGGGTGAAGGCTTTAAGTGGGCATCAATTGGCCAATTAAGGGCGTCGCTGGCAGGGGGAAGGCCATGGGTCTTCCTTTCACGGACTTCATAGGGGTGGAGTCAGGCAGGCCTGCCCCTTAAATAGCCAGTCACCAGCAAACTTACCATGGGGGCAGGCACAAGATTCCACCTATCATCTTTCAGATGAGATGCTAAACCATGGTACCCTCTGCTGTCTCAAGTGGATGAAAATATCTTGTAGCGCTCTTCAAAGAACAGTAGGCATCTCAGGCAACAATTATCCCTCGCCCTCTGATGCTAAAAATGCTTTAGCTGATCATTTATCTCATCTTAACTGTTTCATTTTCCATTTGCCAAATATATAACTGTGCTAAAATTTACCAATATTGAATATTGCTTACTGGATGTCAATTGGAACACCCAGGATATTGGTTTTTATTTATTCATTGGACATGGGTGTCACTGGCTGGGCCAGCATTTGTTGCCTATCCCTAATTGTCCTAGAGGGAGCAATTAAAGTCAATCACATTGCTGTGGGTCTGGAGTCACACGTAGGCCTGACCAGGTAATGACGGCAGATTCCCTTCCCTAAAGGACGTTAGTGACCTACATGGACTTTTACAACCCTTGACAATGGTTGCATGGTCATCATCAGACTTTTAATTCCAGACTTTTATTGAAGTTAAATTTCACCCTCTGCCATGGTGGAATTCAAACTCAGATCCCCAGAGCATTGCCATGGGACTCTGGATTACTAGTCCAGTTACAATACCACTATGCCACTGCCTCCACCTACTGACTGTCTTATTAGTTTTGAAAAAGCAATGATATAATGATGATAAACCAATGTGGACAGGTTAAATCTATTTGGTTAGATTTATTCAACAGTTAACCAATACACAGAAGCTAAATGATACGACAAGATGCTGAATCAGCATTATACCAAGAATAATAAGAAGTCCTCAGAGTATGCTCTTGCAAGCATCATAAAGAAAATTGAGAACATTTCGGTATTTTTATTTTATGTTAGATTGTATGTCTAGCTTACAAATTGGGTACAATTAGTTGTGCCTCTGGGACGACTCCATAATCTGTATTAATGGTAACTAATTCATGTTACTGGCAGCACAATTAGTCCACAATAACAGATGTTCGTCCTATAGAAGTAACTGCCTTGCTTTTGCTTGAGTCAGTGCCTTGTTCTGAAAATAATCGCAGCAAAAAATTAGTTTGGTGGCAGATTTGAATTGCTAATAAATGCAGGGTGACAGAGGAAGGGAAATTCAAATTCAAGTTTTTTTCAAGTTTTACAGTTTATTTATTAGTGTCACAAACAGACTTACATTCACACTGCAATGAAGTAACTGAAAATCCCCCAGTCGCCACACTCCAGCGCCTTTTCGGATACACTGAGGGAGGATTTAGCATGGCCAATGCACATCATCAACATGTCTATCAGACTGTGGGAGAAAACAGGAACACCCAGAGGAAACCCATGCAGACATGGGGAGAATGTGCAAACTCCACACAGACAGTCACCCAAGCCAGGAGTCGAACCAGATCTCTGACGCTATGCGGCAGCAGTGCTAACCATTGTGCCACAGTGCCGTCTATTCCATTAGCTGAGCCATTGAAGGGAATGAGTGAAGAAAGCAGTGAGCATTCAGACATTAGCACCTCCCCTAACAATGTACGAGATCTGTCAAATTCTCAGCCTGTTTGTTTATATCAAGGAAATGGGTCTAACATGCAAGAACAAAAAAATCCCATGGCATAAATTACAACCCTGGCTGTTCAGTTTCAGGTTTGGCAGGGAACACAAGTCTACGTGGATAAGCTGTGAGTCACACGTCCATGTATAACATTGCATAATGAAAAATTACCAAAAGACCAACCTGCTTCATTCACTAGCCCAATTGCTTAACAGACTTAAAGAGAAGCACATTCTAAAATAGTCACGTTAGTCTCTCATGGGTTGATGTGAAGTTTATTTCTTTATAGCTACTGTGCTATACAATTTAGCTTCTATCTGTTACTTAGCCTACTGAATAAATCTGACCAAGTAGTTTTAGCCTGTACTCAGTGGCCTGTCATTCTCACATTCTTTGGTTTTCAGGAACAATAGAAGAATATGTTGGGCAGGCCAAGGGCTGCCTCATTAGCAATTAGCTGTTAATTGTTAAATTTGGAAACAATATCTCATGGTTCACAGAATCACCAAATCCACCCAGCGCAGAAGGAGGCCATTTGGCCCATTAAGCTCACGCCGACAACAATCCCACCCAGGTCCCATCCCCATCACCTCACGCATTTACCCTTCCAATTCCCCTGTCACCAAGAGTGGGATTTTCTGGCCACACTCGCCACAAGTTCGGAAAATCCTTCCTGAGGTCAACGGATCTTTGCATGGTCCATGTCCTGTCCACTAGGAATCCCGTGGCAGGTGAGACGGGAAAATTCCACCCTCAGCAATTTAGCATGGCCAATCAATCTAACCTGCACACCTTTGAACTATGGGTGGAAACAGAGCACCCGGAGGAAACCCACGCAGATACAGGGAGAAATTGCAGACTCCACACAATCAGTCACTCAAGTGGGAATTGAACCTGAGTCCGTGGCGCTGTGAAACAGCAATGCCACTGTGCCATGGGTATTCATAAGTATGCAGGTCTCTCTTCATTCAAGTCTGTTTATGGTCTGTTATTTTTTGTTTTGTATGCATCTGCGTATTTGACTTTTGTAGATAGAGTCAGGATTGGTTAGCAGGCCTTCCCAATTTAAATAGCCTATTGATATTTAATGCACAGGCAGAAGAGACACTTGGATGAGGTGCTACCATTGACCAGCACAACCCAGCAAGGTGTCAATGCCTCGGAGGAAGAGAGCAGAAACTCAAAAATTGGCAGTAGAAAGAAAAATAATAATTAGAGTTGTAGAGTGGACTAGTTAGTATTTGAAGGTGAAACACTTCGGGTGGGATTTTCCTGTCTTGCTGCCACATGAATCGTAGCTGGTGGGACAGAAAATTCAGCAGACCATGAAAAGTTCTGCTGACCTTGGGTGGGAAGGTCCAGCCTTGCGGTGAGCGCAACCGGAAAATCCCACCCATCAAGTTAGAGTTGTCACCAAAAACCTTATTGTTGGTGAATCCAATGATATCTGTTGGCTAACCCTCTCCCCAATTCTTACCCTATTGCTATGACATATTCAGCTATCTTTTCCTTATATCATCAGCTCTACCAGATATTAAGAAAATTTCGTAGTGCCTGGAAAAGCTTCAGTGCCCTTCAGCATCTGTGACAAAGGCATGTGACCATCAGTAACCTGAGATATTTCTGCACTTGAAGCTGCAGCACTCACTTCTTCCGGGTTGCCTTGTTTAGCTGTATGCAGAACAAGGCCTGCTGAAGTAGGCCTGATTGCATGCATTGTTGAGCTTGATTCTCTCTTGGCATGGGGCCTGGCAGTACTGATTAACAGCCCTTCATTCTACATCTCAGTAAGCCACTCATGCTTTTGTCTCCCAACTGCCTTCAGGCATTCTATCAGGCTGTGAAAAAATCAGGGATTGCCCAGATTGAGAGAGTTGTGAGGTTACAGGAGCAGCCATGATAAAAAGCATAGGCAAGGGGGTAGCCAGTGCCTTGTCTTAATGTACAAAGTTGGTTATGTGGAGACGGAGTACAGGAAAGCGACAGAGAATCTGGTGAAGTGATGCAATGACAATAATATTTCTCTTAACTTCAGTAAAATGAAGGAGATAGTCATCTGCTCAGAGAGCATAGCGGAGGACATGTCCCTGTCTCCATCAACAGGGGATGAAGTGGAACTGGTCAGAGCTTCAAGTTTGCAAGATGTCCAGATCACCAACAACCTGTCCTGGTCTCCCCATGTTGACACTATAGTTAAAGTCCAGCAACGCCTCTACTTTCTCAAAAGACTAAAGAAATTTGGCATGTTCAATGCGACTCTCACCAACTTTTACAGATGCACCATAGAAAGCATTCTTTCTGGTTGTATCATGGTTTGGTATGGCCCCTGCTCTGCCCAAGACCACAAGAAATTGGGGTTGTATGCCAAGCCCAGCCCATCATGCAAACCAGCCTCCTACCCATTGACTCTGTCTAAACTTCCTATTGCCTCAGAAAAGCAGCCAGCATAATCAAGGACACCAAATACACCTGACATATTCTCGCCCACCTTCTTCTGTCAGGAAAAAGATATAAAAACCTGAGGTCAAGTACCAACTGACTCAAAAACAGCTTCTTCCCTGCTGTCATCAAATTTTTAAATGGACCTACCTTATATTAAGCTGATCATTCTCTACACCATAGCTATGACTGTAACACTACATTCTGCACCCACCCCTTTTCTTCTCTGTACATTATGCTTTGTACAAGATGCAAGAAACAATATTTTTCACTGTATACTAATACATGTGTCAATAATAAATCACATCAAATCAAAAATTCAAAAACTCCATGTTCTAAATTTATGGGCGGGATTTTCCATCCCTTCCTATGCATGGGATATTCCGGTCCTGTTGAAGTTAAATCCTGCTCAGTGAGGTCCCTGGCAGCACGACAGACAAACCACGCAAAACGCCGTAAATATCAGCAGGATTAGACAATCCCACTGGCAAGCTTTCATTATCAGTAGAAACTCTGAACATCTTCTCTGTTCTATCTCCACCTCCTTCTAGCCTTTCCTTAAAAGCCACCTCTTTAGTCCATTAGTTATTGTTCTTCATAGCTGTAGTTAGAACAAGCTACCACAGGAGTAGTTTTGAGAATCAAAGCATTAATCCATTTCAGGGGATGAGAAAGTGATAAACAACCTAGGCTAATGAGGGGTTGTCCTTCATTTCAGTGGACCTCAAAATTGAAATCTGGCTTGTTCACGAACCATGACCCCATGAATAAGATTAAATAATTTAGTACACGTCAAGGGTGGAATTTTCCCATCCTGCCCACCACAGGAATCGTAGCGGGTAGGACACAAACCATATAAAGGTTCGTTGACCTAGGGTGGGGTTTTCCACGAGCGTGGCCGGATAAACTCGTCCCAAATATTTCATAATGAGTTACAGAAAGTGTTTAATCATTTATATATTGTATGTTCAAGGGATCTGGGTTCCAGTCCTGCCATCTCAGCAGATGGTGGAATTTGAATTCGATAAAAAATATCTGGAATAAGAATCTACTGATGACCATGAAACCATTGTCAATTGTCGGAAAGACCCATCTGGTTCACTAATGTCCTTTAGGGAGGTAAATCTGCCGTCCTTACCCAGTCTTTCCTGCATGTGACTCCAGAGCCACAGCAATGTGGTTGGCTCTCAACTGCCCTCTGAAATGGCCAAGCAAGCCACTCAGTTGTGTTAATCCAAGGGCAACTAGTTGGGGGCAATGTATACTAGCCAGCCAGCTACACCCATGTCCTACAAATGAATTAATAGTTCTACATTAACTCAGACAAAAAAAGCTACAGGCACCATTTTGAAAAGGGTGCCCAGCACCAGGTATCAGAGATGTCGGCCCATTTCAGGTGGTCAACCCCTTTTAATATGCAAATAGGAGTCTGAGGCCTCCCCAAACTCCCATTGCAAATTGGAATTATTTGGCTGCCGTGTCAAACAGACTCCAATGGGCAATGTAACAAAGAATCTCAATAAGATAAACTGAGAATAATTTTGAAATTCATGACTGAGGAACAACCATATAGAAAGAAAGGGAATCTCATAGCATAGAATCCCTACAGTGCATAAGGAATCCACTTAGGAATTCTACCCATGGCATGCATTAAGGAGAGTATTAAATTAAAAGCTGATGCGTTCAGAGTAGCTAAAAGTAGTGGGTGATTAGAAGATTGGGAAAAATTTAAAAATCAACAAAGAATGACTAAGAAGGTGATAACGAAAGGAAAGATAGACTTTGAGGCTAAACTAGCACTAAATATAAAAAAGGACAGTAAAAGTTTTTACAAATATATAAAGAAGAGAAGCCTGGCTAGAGTGAATGTTGGACCCTTAGAGGATGAGAGGGGGGATTTAGCGGTGGGGGATGAGGAAATGGCTGAGGCTTTAAATAAGTATTGTGCCTTGGTCTTCATGGAGGAGGACACGAATAGTTTGCCGGATCTTAAAGGTAGAAAGATGGTAGGAGTTGAGGGCCTGGATGCGATTACTGTCACTAGAGAGGTCGTGCTTGATAGACTAATGGGACTGAAGGTGGACAAGTCCCCAGGACCGGATGGAATGCATCCCAGGGTTCTGAAAGAAATGGCAGAGGTGATAGTGGATGCCTTAGTAATTATTTACCAAAATTCGCTGGATTCCGGGGAAGTGCTGGAAGATTGGAAAATGGCTAATGTTATGCTGCTGCTTAAAAAAGGTAGCAGACAAAAGGCAGGGAATTATAGGCCGTTTAGGTTAACGTCTGTAGTTGGAAAAATGCTAGAATCCGTCATCAAAGAAGAAATAGCGAGGCACCTAGAAAAGAATGGTTTGATACAGCAGACGCAGCATGGATTCATTAAGGGGAAGTCGTGTTTGACGAATTTATTGGATTTCTATGAGGATGTGACTAGTGCGGTAGACAGAGGGGAACCGGTGGATGTGGTGTTTTTAGATTTCCAAAAGGCGTTTGATAAGGTGCCTCATAAAAGGTTGCTACAGAAGGTTAGGGTGCATGGAGTTGGGGGTAAGGTGTTAGCGTGGATAGAGGATTGGCTGTCTAATAGGAGGCAGAGAGTTGGTATCAATGGGTGCTATTCTGGTTGGCGGTTGGTGACAAGCGGAGTGCCGCAGGGATCGGTGCTGGGGCCTCAGCTATTTACCATTTAAATAGATGATCTGGAGGAGGGGGCTGAGTGTAGGGTGACGAAATTTGCTGATGACACAAAGATGAGTGGAAAAGCAAATTGCGTGGAGGGTGTGGGAAGTCTGCAGAGGGATCTGGATAGGCTGAGCAAGTGGGCAAGGACCTGGCAGATGGAGTATAATGTTAGCAAGTATGAGGTTATCTATTTTGGCAGAAATAATAGTAGGAGGAATTATTATTTAAAAGGCGAAAAGCTGCAGCATGCTACGGTGCAGAGGGACCTGGGGGTCCTTGTGCACGACTCGCAAAAACCCAGTCTGCAGGTGCAGCAGGTGATCAAGAAGGCAAATAGAATGTTGGCCTTTATAGCAAGAGGGATAGAATATAAAAGTAGGGAGATCTTGCTGCATCTGTATAGGGTACTGGTGAGGCCGCAGCTGGAGTACTGTGTGCAGTTTCGGTCACCGCACTTGCGCAAGGATATTTTGGCCTTGGAGGGAGTGCATAGGAGGTTCACTAGGCTGATACCGGAGATGAGGGGGTTGGACTATGAAGAGAGACTAAATAGACTGGGTCTGTACTCGTTGGAGTTTAGAAGGATGAGGGGGGATCTTATAGAGGAGTGTAAGATAGTGAAGGGGATGGACAGGGTAGAGGTAGAGAGATTCTTCCCGCTTAGAAAGGATAGGAGGACTAGAGGGCACAGTCTCAAGATAAGGTGGGGGGAGGGGCAGTTCAGATCAGAGTTGAGGAGGAACTTCTTCACTCAAAGGGTGGTGGATCTCTGGAATTCTCTGCCCATTGAAGTGGTGGAGGCTACCTCAATAAATATATTTAAGTCACGGGTAGATAGGTTTTTGATAGACAAGGGAATTAAGGGTTATGGGGAGAAAGCGGGAAAGTGGAACTGATCCACTTCAGATCAGCCATGATCTTATTGAATGGCGGGGCAGGCTCGAAGGGCTAGATGGCCTACTCCTGCTCCTATTTCTTATGTTCTTATGTTCACTTGGTCCATCAAATCTCCACCAACTCTTACTCAGGACTTATCCCATAACCTCACATATTTACCCTAGTAATACCCCTAACCTATGTATCTTTGGACAGTAAGGGTCAATTTAGCATGGCCAATCAATCTAATCTACACATTTTTGGGCTGTGAGAGGAAACCGGTACGCCCGGAGGAAACCCATGCAGACACAGGGAGATGTGCAAACTCCACATAGACCCACAAAATTGAACCCAGGTCCCTAGCACTGTGTGGCAGCAGTGCTAACCACTGTAGCACTCTGTCACTCCATATGGGCATAGCAACAAAGGCAGCTCAACCCCATTAAGCATTAGTGAGGTCCCATTTATAATATGGTGTACAATTTTGGTCCCTTATTTAAGGGAATAAATATTGTTATTTGAGGCAGCACTAGGGGGGCTTACTAGGATGATCCCGAGTATGGAGGGAGTGCCATATGAGGAAAGATTAAACAGGTTGGGTATATACTCTTTGGAGTTCAGAAGACCGAGAAGTGATATCAATGAAGCGATCAAGATTCTTGGGGTGGTGAATGCTGACAGGATGTTTCCACTCCTGGGAAAGTGTGGGACCAAAGGACATAGTTGCAGACAAAGGGAATGTTCATTTCCGATGAACTTGAGGAAGGGTTTCTTCTCTCAGAGCGTGGAGAATCTTTGGAATTCTTTCCCCCTGGAAGCTGTGGAGGCCAAGGCCTTGCACATCCTCAAGGCTGAGATCGATAGGCTTTTAATCAGTCAGGGAATTAAGGGTTATGGAGAGAAGGCAGGAAAGTGAACTTAGTGAAGGTTAGATTAGCCATGATCTTATTAAATGGCAGAACAGGCTCAAAGGGCTAAATGGCCTCTGCTTGTTCTTATTTCTTATATTCTTATTAGACATACCCAAATTACAGAAAATTTAACTTCCCAAAAAATACATATTAAAATGAAAAAAAATGCATAGTTTTCCACGTAATAATTTGCATATTGTTTTGTTAAATGTGAATGAGAAAGAGAATTGGTTGAATACATCAAGAACAAAATGAAAATAGCTATAAGGAGAAGGAGGAAGGGAGTGAGAAGAGAACATGGTGGCACAGCAGTTAGCACTGCTGCATCACAGCACCAAGGATCCAGGTTCGATTCTGGCCTTGGGTGACTGTGTGGAGTTTGCACGTTCTCCCTGTGTCTGCGTGGGTTTCCTTTGGGTGCTCCTGTATCCTCCCACACTCCAAAGATGTGCAGGTTAGGTAGATTGACCATGCCTTAGTGTCAAGGGGATTAGTAGGGTAAATACATGGGGTCATGGGGATAGGTCCTAGGTGGGATTGCTGTCGGTGCAGGCTCAATGGGCCGGATGGCCTCCTTCTGCACTGCAGGGATTCTATTCTATGATTCTATGACTTACTGGATTGCTTTTTGAAAGAGCCAGCATAGACTCATTGGGCTGAATGGTCTCCATCTGTGTTAATACTATTCTCTGATTCAATGAAAACAAAATTCTTACCTTACAGACAATTGCTTATCACAAAAGCCACTGCAGGGTGTCTTTACTCCTAGGGCAAATGAGAACATGCCTGTAAGACTGACACTGCTGAACTTGGGGCCCTCATTTGAATTTCAATTTCCTATCTGCCTGCGACACACATCATATTATTCATAAGAGCATAACAAGATTGAGAAAGCATCGCTGAGTCCATCAAATCGCTACCTTCCACCAACCATGTACAATTTATGCTGTATTGAAGCTTAGTAAACTAACTACTTCCCTAAGAGCGGTGAATGAAACCAACAGGAGCAAGGTCTTGTAAGATTTTCGATGGTGTCTGTTGAAACAACTCTCTGCAGCATTCGATGTGGATCTGTTAACAAGTTTGCCCAGAACTCTCTTTGTGAACCTGTAATGGAGTTCTATTGTCACTTCCCCTCATATAGGTCTAACATTTTAAAACACTAAAGTCTTTATTATCCTCCTGCACCATTTTGAAGCAATTGTCTTCAAGATATTCAGCATTGTATTATTCCACTCTGGTCTACTGCAGTCAAACACTGCATTCCTGTAGTCAGGGCAGGAGACGAATGATGTTTTGCAATAGTGTTTGATCATCTACTTGAATATATGTCCCTGCACCACCAGAACCAGCCAACAACTTCTGTAATAGCAAAATATTGTGGATGCTGGAATCTGAAACAAAAGCAGAAAATGCTGGAAAATCTCAGCAGGTCTGACAGCTTCTGTGGAGAGAGAACAGAGTAAAAAGTCTTTTTACTGTGTTTAACCCAGTCCAACACCGGCATATCCACATCGAGAGAGAACAGAGACAACGTTTTGAGTCTTAGATGATTTTTCATCAGAGCTGAAGACAAGGAAAACCAGACAAGATTTATACCATGAAGGTGAGGGGAAAGGACTGTAATTGTGATGGCATAGACAAAAAGACAACGGAGATGTAAATGGTGATGGATAAAGCTGAGAATGGTGCTTAAAGTGTTCAACAAAAAAATCAGAACATGTAAGTGACAGAACAAAGGCACAGGTTGTAGGAATGCGGCAGTCGACTCCAGCAGGACGGTGGAGGTGGGGGGAAGCAAGATGGAAAGCAACTTCCATAGACTGTGTACCCAAAGTCTAAAGAAGATTTATCCTGTACTTTCTGCAAAATATTTTCCACAGATAATGCACGCTACACTTCCTACAGAGAATGATCCCAGTTTTTGCTTTTGAATGGGATGTGGAAAATCAAAGAATTTTACAACTCATACATTCTATGCTAACCCATGCCCTTCCACCCATTCCATAGGGCAGCACGGTGGCACGGTAGTTAGCACTGCTGCCTCACAGCGTCAAGGACCCAGGTTCAATTACGGCCTTGGGTGACTATGTGGAGTTTTCACATTCTCCCTCATGTCTGCGTGGGTTTCCTTTGGATGCTCCAGTTTCCTCCCACACTCTAAAGATGTGCAGGATTGGCCATGCTAAATTGCCCCTTAGCGTCAGGGAGATTAACAGGGTAAATACATGTGGTAATGGGGATAGGGTTTGGGTGGGATTATTGTCAGTGCAGGCTCAATAGGCAGAATGGCTTCCTACTGCACTGTAGGGATCCTATGATTCATACTTTCCTTTCCAATCTACGTCACTCTACCCACCCCCATGGCCCTTGTAACCCCTATTATCATCTCAGTGCCAACTCCCATTCCAACACATGCCTCTTATGCACCAGCTTTTGCCCTACACCTTCCATGCCAACTCAACCAGTATCCATCATAGGCAGTCCTCAAGAGCCATGCTGAGATAAAATTTTAAAAAAGTTCTAACTATCTGTTACAGACCTCACTGTATGAAAAACACTTTATTTGATAAAAGCCCATTCAATATAGTTAAACCCCCTCAAGTAATTAGTCTCTTATAAAGAGGCAAAATTGCATTCACAACCTCTCTTCAAAGGCAGCTAATCCCTTAATAACCTCTTGGAGCTGTCAAAGGAACTAGGAACTTTCAGCTGCCCACCCCCCAACTGCAATAATGATAAGTTGTAAACATAGTCAAGCAGTAACAATACTGCAATGATAGCTCTTAGAGTTATGTCAACAAATGACCACTGAAACTGAAAGCACTGATTTTTTTTCAACTCAGGCTGGACACAGCAGACTGGACTTTTTCAAAATTTAAAGGGAAGGAGAAAAGGCTGGAAATTCCTGCCCGAGGCCAGCGGCACTTTGCATGGGCTGCCCCCGCACCCCATTCACTATGATTCCCATGTTGGGCGGGATGGGAAAATTCTGTCACCTGTTTCCAATTCTCTTGCACTTCCACTCACATTCCCTCCCAAGGTTCCTGAGGCGAACTCACGCCCATGAGACTTAAACTTGCCCTTCACGCACATTACTTAAAGGAACTAACTTTGATGTCAGCGAGCTAAGTAAAATGAAAAATCTTCATCAAATGAGATCTGATGCCTTAATTATACCACAGTGCACCACAGAAATCTATCTTCTTTTATTTTTCCCTGTCAATTCTCTGTCTTCATCCATTTCAGCTGGACACAATCCAATTTAAATCACAGTCCTGAAAGCCAGTATGGAACAAGCACATTTAAAAATCAAAATCACTTTGTTTGTGGGTTCATTTAATATGAAAGCATTTACATTGGGTAAATGCTTAAAATAGCATAGCCGAGTTTGCCAAGACCCAGAAATATATCTCAAGACTCTGCAGCACATTGGACAAATAAAGAGATTCCCTGGGTGAGGCTTTGACGGCACGGATTACAGATTCAAATTTTCTTTAAAAGGATTACAACAACATGAAAGCTGTAACCCATGTTGTGCGAATTTTGCTGGTTTTTTGAGAGCTTCCGGCGAACTTGAGAAACACAGACATATTTTCAGGAAATGCCTCTCTCCACTTTAAAGTAGAACTCAAGAACATCAGAAATTGAAGAGAAATGGGCTACCAGGCCCTTAAAGCAGGAGTGGGCCACCAGGGCCCTTACAGTCTGCCCTGCCATGCAATACAATCATGGCTGATCTTTTCTGTGCCATTTCCCCATAGACCTCTGTTCCTCGACCTACCAAATATTTATCCACCTCCACTTTAAATACTTCTAATGATCCAGCCTCCACCACCCTTTGGGGCAGAGAATTCCAGAGATTCACTACCCTCTGCAAAAAGAAACTTAGATCATAAGACCATAAGATATAGGAGCAGGATTAGACCATTCGACCCATTGCGTCTGCTCCGCCATTCAAACATGGCTGATAAGTTTCTCAACCCCATTCTTCTACCTTTTCCCCATAATCTTTCATCCCCTTACATTCAAGAACCTATTTATCTCTGTCTTAAATACACTCAATGACCTGACGTCCAAAGCCTTCTGTGACAACGAATTCCACAGATTCACCACCTCTAACTGAAGAAATTCCTCCTCATCTCAGTTCTAAAGGGTCACCCCTTTACTCTGAGACCATGTCCTCGGATCCCAGTCTCTCCCACTAATGGAAACATTTTCCCCACGGCCACTCTATCCAGGCCTTTCAGTAGACCATAAGACCATAAGGCCATAATTCCAGTATTCTGTAAGTTTCAATGAGATCCCCCCTTATCCTTCTGAACTCTATTGAGTACAGACCCAGAGTTCCCAAATGCTCCTCATTCTTTTTGTTCCCGGGACTATTCTCATGAACTTCCTCTGGATCCCCTCCAAGGCCAGCGCATCCTTCCTTAGATATGGGGCCTAAAATTGCTCACAATATTCTACTTCAACGCATCTCAGTTTTAAATGACTGGCCATTTATCTTTTATTTGTGACTGCTGGTCCGACATTCCAGCATTTATTGCCCATCCCTAATTGCACTTGAATTGAGTGTTTTGCTCAGCCTGTCTAGATTTGATTTGATTTATTATCGTCACGTGTATAAGTATACAGTGAAAAGTATTGTTTCTTGCTCTATACAGACAAAGCATACCATACAGAGAGAAGAAAAGCAGAGAGTGTAGAATGTTGTGTAGTTAGAGTGTAGAGAAAGATCAGCTTAATATATGGTAGGTCCATTCAAAAGTCTGACAGCAGCAGGGAAGAAGCTGTTCTTGAGTTGCTGGGACGTAAGCAGACTTCTGTATCTCTTTCCAGATGCAAGAAAATGGAAGAGAGCACGTCCGGGGTGCGCGGGATCCTTGGTTACGCTGGCTGCTTTTCTGAGGCAGCGAGAAGTGTAGACAGTGTCAGTGGATTGGAGGCTAGTTTGAGTGATGAACTGGACTTTGTTCAGGACCCTTTGTAGTTTCTTGTGATCTTGGACAAAGCAGGAACCATACCAAGTTGTGATACAACCAGAAAGGATGTTTTCTATGTAGTATCTGTAAAAATTGGTGAGAATTGTAGCTGACATGCCAAATTTCCTTAGTTTCCTGAGAAAGTAGAGGCATCGGTGGTCTTTCTTAACTATAGTGTCTGCGTGGAGAGACCAGGACATTTTGTTGGTGATCTGGTCACCTAAAAATTGAAAGATCTCGACCATTTCTTAACTGCCCTGTGGCCATCTCAGAGGGCAGCTAAGGGTCAACCATGTTCCTGTGTTCTGGAGTCACAAGTAGGCCAGACGGCTTAAGGATGGTAGATTTCCTTCCCTAAATGACAATTGTGAGCCAGATGGGTTTTTACGTCAATCATATTGATGATGGTGAAGGTCTCTGAAAAAGGGCCATAAGGACTCAAAACGTTAACTCTGTTTCTTTCTCCACAGATGCTGCCAAAACTGCTGAGTTTTTCCAATGTTTTCTGTCATGGTCACCATGCCAATACTCCAGATTAATTGAATTCAAGTTCATCAACTGGCATGGTTCAACTGAGTTGAACTCTTGCCCCTAAGGCATTTGCCTGGGCTGCTGGATTACTAGATATTACCACTACACCACCATCTGCCCCACTATACAAATTTCAGGTTTGGCAACATTACTATTTTAAAATTCTCAGCTTTTTTTGCAATTCTCTCCATGGACTTTCCCTATCTCTCGAATCCCATCCAGCCCCATAACGCTCTGAGGTTTCTACACTCCTCTCATCCTGGCCTTTTGCACATCCGGTCCGATTCTCACTGCTTTATCTGAGCAAAATGCTCCTTCAGAGAGTCATCACAGACCTAATGGCCTCCTGTGCTGTGGTCATTCTATAATCTGTTCCACCGATGGGGTCTTCTGATCACACTCCTCCACCACCACCACCACCCTGGCGGTGGAGGGTGCGAGCCATGCAAAATCCTTGGTGGACCTTTTCCTCGGTGGGACTGGAAGGTCCCAGCTTTGATCATTGACAAGCTGTTTCCACCATCAGAAAACACGTCGTGGTGAGGGGCAGAGGAATCCCACTTTATGATTCTATCATGGCAGATGGAATATAATGTTGGTAAATATGAGGTCATCCATTTTGGCAGAAATAACAACAAAATGGACTATTATTTAAATGGTAAAAAATTGCAGCACGTTGCTGTGCAGAGTGTGTCCTTGTGCAGGAGTCACAAAAGTTGGTTTGCAGGTAATTAAGAAGGCAAATGGAATTTTGTCTTTCATTGCTAGAGGGATGGAGTTTCTAAACAGTGAGGTTATGTTGCAGCTGTATTAGGTGCTGGTGAGGCCACACCTGGAATACGGTGTACAGTTTTGGTCTCCTTACTTGAAAAAGGGTATACTGGCACTGGAGGGAGTGCAGAGGAGATTCACTAGTTGATTCCGGAGTTGAGGGAGTTGAGGAGAGACTGAGTAGACTGGGGCTATACTCATTGGAATTCAGAAGAATGAGGGGAGACCTTATAGAAACATAAAAGATTATGAAGGGAATAGATACGATAGAAGCAGGGAAGTTGTTTCCACTGGCAGGTGAAATTAGAATAAGAGGGCATGACTTCAAAATAAGGGGAAGCAGATTTAGAACTGAGTTGAGGAGGAACTTCTTCATACAAATGGTTGTGAATGTGTGGAATTCCCTGTAAAAAGTCTGACAACACCAGGTTTTAGTCCAACCGATTTATTTGATAATAGACTTACAAGCTTTCGGGGTTAACCCCTTCGTCAGGTGAATGGAGTTCCCTGCCCAGTGAAGCAGTTGAGGCTACCTCATTGAATGTTTTTAAGGCAAGGATAGATAAATTTTTGAACAGTAAAGGAATTAAGGGCTATGGTGAGTGAGCGGGTAAGTGGAGCTGAGTCCACAAAAAGATCAGCCATGATCTTACTGAATGGCAGAGTAGGCTCGAGGGTCCAGATGGCCTACTCCTGCTCCTATGTTCTTATGTTCATTGCCAGTCATGCCTCCAACAGCCCAGGCCCCTCAGCCCTGGAACTCATTCCCTAAACATCTCTGCATCTCTCCCCCTCCTTCTTCCTTTAAAAGCGCTCCTGAAAAGCTCCCTCTTTGACCAACTTTTATGTTTACCTGTCATAATGTCACCTGAAGGGACTTGGTTTGGAATTCTTGGTTTATTAACACGCCTGTCAAGAGCCCTGGGACATTTTACCGTGCTTCATAAGGAAATTTATTGCTGCTGTCATTGAATATTTGGAAGGTACAATGCAAGATGTGATCAAGCCACAGGGAGACAGACTGATAGGGAATAAACACTGGGCATGACTGATTATTCATTGGTGTGAGATGACATGATGAAGTCCAGGGGGAGGTTCTCCAGCCTCCTAGCCACATGTTTCCTGCCGGTGGGAGGTGGTGCGTTGTTTGCTAGCGGTGGGATTCTCTGGTCCCACTGCCATCAAATGGGAATTCCCATTGATGTCATCCCAGACCAGTGGGAAACCCGCTGACAGGGGTCTGCTACTGACAGGGCTGGAGAATCCTGCCCGCGTGAACGGCTGGAGAATTTTAGCCCAGATGTCTCCAAAAGTTGAAATATGGAATAGTCATTTCAATTTTTGATGGCGGGGTGGGGGGGAGGGGTGGGGTGACACAATAAAACTTCACCAAAACTTAGAAGCCATACGAAACAGAATTAATATTTGAGAGTAGATAGAACATAGAACATAGAACATAGAACATTACAGCGCGGAACAGGCCCTTCGGCCCACAATGTTGCGCCGACCAGTCTTATTTTTAAAAAAAAACATTGACCCACTAATCTAAACCAATCCCTTTTCGTCCATAAACCTATCCACCAATCTCTTAAACGCCCCCAAACTAGGCGCATTTACAACTGCAGCAGGCAGGGCATTCCAGTCCCTCACCACCCTCTGGGTAAAGAACCTGCCCCTGACATCCGTCCTATAACTAACCCCCCTTAATTTAAAGCCATGCCCCCTCGTGCTAGCTTTCTCCATCCGAGGAAACAGGCTATCACCATCCACCCTATCTAAACCTCTAATCATCTTATATGTTTCTATAAGATCCCCTCTTAGCCGCCTTCTTTCCAGTGAAAACAACCCCAAATCCCTCAGTCTCTCCTCATAGGACCTCCCCTGCATACCAGGCAACATCCTGGTAAACCTCCTCTGCACCCTCTCCAAAGCCTCCACATCCTTCCTGTAATGTGGGGACCAGAACTGCACACAGTACTCCAAGTGCGGCCGCACCAGAGTTGTGTACAGTTGCAACATGACGCTGCGACTCCTAAATTCAATCCCCCTACCAATAAACGCCAAGACACCGTACGCCTTCTTAACAACCTTATCCACTTGATTCCCAACCTTCAGGGATCTATGTACACATACACCTAGATCCCTCTGCTCCTCCACTCTATTCAAAGTCCTCCCGTTAGCCCTATACTCAACACATCTGTTATTCCTACCGAAATGGATTACCTCACACTTCTCCGCATTAAACTCCATCCGCCACCTCGCGGCCCAGCTCTGCAACCTGTCCAAGTCACCCTGGAGATAGTTGCTCCATGTGCAAAAACTCCAAACATCAAGGTGAACAACTTACTGGGAATGATATGGAATGTCTTGGGAGAGGGATCAAACTCAGCCAGGAATAATGGGACAGTTACCTGGTCTGACTTATATGTAACGAACAGTTCATGTTGGAACCATATCTGGTAGGGATGCACAGGATCAGACAAAGGTTCAATCAGCATGTTTTGGGAATCAAAACTGGAATTAAAAGTCTGCTGATAACCATGAAACCATTGTTGATTGTTGTTAAAAAAAAAACTAATCTGATTCATTAATGTCCTGTAGGGACATGATGCCTAGAATGAAGAGCTTGTCGTATGAGGAACGGTTGAGGACTCTGGGTCTGTACTCAATGGGCTGAATGATGCTAGACACCTTCCAGATCCACAACCATTTCCACCTAGAAGAACAAGGGCAGCAGATACATGGAAACCCCACCACCTGCAAGTTCCCCTCCAAGCTACTCATCATCCTGACTTGGAAATATATCGCCATTCCTTCGCAGTCGCTGGGTCAAAATCCTGGAATTCTCTCCCTAACGGTATTGTGGGTCAACCCACAGCACATGGACTGCAGCGATTCAAGAAGGCAGCGCACCACCATCTTCTCAAAGGGCAAGTAGAGATGGGCAATTAATGCTGGCCACCCAGTGACACCCTGGTTTCACAATTGAATAAAAAACAAATTATGCCTCGACAAGAATTTTGCTCATACCCTGCTCTTACTGAAGCCGCCCCATATTTGCCACTACCTGTCAGACCAGCTGAGATTTCCCAGCATTTTCTATTTCTTGTTTCAGATTCCAGCATCCACAGTATTTTGCCTTTATTATATAGATGATTGTACCTTGATTGCCGTCTATGGGATCTTGCTGTGTGAAAACTGGCTGCTACCCTTTGTAAATAATAATAGTGACCGATGATAAAGATGCCACATTCATATCTCACTTTCAGGCCACTTTTCAAATTTGTTTGATTTTGATTTGATTTGATTTATTATTGTCATCTGTATTGGGATACAGTGAAAAGTATTGTTTCTTGAGCGCTATACAGACAAAACATACCGGTCATAGGGTACATAGTGGGGAAGGAGACAGCACAGAATATAATACTACAGTCACAAGATAGGATATAGAGAAAGATCAGCTCAATGTATGGTAGGCCCATTCAAAAGTCTGATGGCAGTAGTTTGAACTTGATATGCTGGCCAATACCAAAATTATGATTGTGATTGTAAGCAAAAGGTTATCAGACATCTTAGATTAAGTCATTCCAGTCGATGACCTTAGCTTGCAAGAGTGGCATTCAGAAGGTTTAATAAAGCCCTCGATTTAAGCATATAACCTCATCATTTGAGTGCTCCAATAGTGCAAATAAGAAAGCTACTCAAATGGCAGAAAACGCAGTGAAGCAAGACGCCAACTTGGATAGCTAACTGCTTGATTTTTGTAACACATCTGAAGGTGG
This sequence comes from Carcharhinus amblyrhynchos, assembly GCF_965287045.1. Classification (NCBI taxonomy): domain Eukaryota; kingdom Metazoa; phylum Chordata; class Chondrichthyes; order Carcharhiniformes; family Carcharhinidae; genus Carcharhinus; species Carcharhinus amblyrhynchos. The sequence continues at coordinate 10,610,280 of NC_137358.1, read as the reverse complement.
ATCGCTTCAGTAACGCAACTGACGATGGGCTACAGAATGAAAACATCTCAAAGCAACTCATTCAAACCAAAGGGAAAATCAATAACAGCTCAAGTGGAATAAAAGATGGGCTGTCCTTCAAACATTACGTAAAAAAATTAATGACAGGGTTTACGTACATTTTAAATTTTATTCAGATTTTGAGTTGAAAATTAAAGGACTTAATTTTTCAAGCTTCCATGGATGTAATGTTTGAAATGATACTTGAAACTTCTGATGTGCTAAGTGTAATTTTACAAGATGTAAATTTTAAATACAGGGGAGGTACTAGATGATTGGCGAATGGCAAATGTGACACCCTTATTCAAGTATCAACCTAGTGAAGGTATTCCTCATACCTGCAGGCCAGTTGGTCTAACATCAGTGGAGGGCAAGTTTGTGGAATTGTTACTCAGAGAAAACAAAAATCATAAGGCACTTGGAGATGTTTGATTAATTAAGGAGAACATAAGAACCAGGAGCAGGAGTCGGCTTTCTGGGCCCTCGAGCCTGCTCCACCATTCAATAAGATCATGGCTGATCTTTTTGTGGAGTCAGCTCCATTTACCCACCCGCTCACCTTAATTCCTTTACTGCTCAAAAATTTATCTATCCTTGCCTTAAAAACATTCAATGAGGTAGCCTCAACTGCTTCACTAGGCAGGGAATTCCACACATTCACAACCTTTTGTGTGACAAAGTTCCCCCTCAACTCAATCCTAAATCTGCTTCCCTTTATTTTGAGGTCATGCTCTTAGTTCTAGTTTCACCCACCAATGGAAACAACTTCCCTGCTTCTATCTTATCTATTCCCTTCATAGTCTTATATGTTTCTATAAGGTCTCCCCTCATTCTTCTGAATTCCAATAGCATAGCCCCAGTCTACTCATAAGCCAACCCTCTCAACTCAGGTATCAACCTAGTGAATCTCCTCTGCACCCCTCCAGTGCCAGTATATCCTTTCTCAAGTAAGGAGACCAAAACTGTACATAGCACTCCAGGTGTGGCCTCACCAGCACCTTATACAGTTGCAACATAATCTCGCTGTTTTTAAACTCCATCCCGCTAGCAATAAAGGACAAAATTCCATTTGCCTTCTTAATTCGCTGCTGCACCTGCAAACCAACTCCTTGAGATTCCTGCACAAGGACACCCAGGTCCCTCTGCACAGCAACATGCTGCAATTTTGTACTATTTAAATAATAGTCCATTTTGCCGTTATTCCTACCAAAATGGATGACCTCACATTTACCAACATTGTACTCCATCTGCCAGACCCTCGCCCAGGACCGTGAACAAGCATAGATTGGAAAAGGGTAGGCTGTGTTCGACATAGCTAATTGAATTTTTTGAGAAAGCTGATGAAGATAATGCAGTAGATGGTGTCTATATGATTTTAAGGATGTATATAACATGGTACCAAATAAAATGCTGGTTGACTAAATCGAGACTTATGGAATTGATGGGGCAGTGTGCAACTGGATAAAAAATAGGCTTAATGACAGAAAACAGCGCGTCATAGCAGATGGTTGTCTTTTGAACTGGAGGATGACAATGGTTTTCCCCAAGGGTCCCTGCTATGACCACTGTTGAATGGTGTTGTGGATGCTAGCATGTCATTGTGCTATAAAGGTGCTCACCCACGCTATGATGGATAGAGTCACATGTTATTCAACTCAGACAGAACAATGAGGAAAAAAAGGAAGTTATCCTGAACCTTTATAAAGACCTGGTTAGACCACAAGAATGTTCTGTCCAGCTCTAGTCACCGTACTGTAGAATGATAGATTGTGAAATTTGAATTCAATAAAAAAATCTGGAATTAAGAATCTACTGATGACCATGAAACCATTATCAATTGTCACAAAAACCCATCTGGTTCACTAATGTCTTTTAGCGAAGGAAATCTGCCAGCCTTATCTGGTCTGATCTACGAGCAACTCCAGAACCACAGCAATATGGTTGACTCTCAACTGCCCTCCAAGGGCAATTAGGGATGGCCAGCCAGTGACGCCCATGTCCCATAACTGAATAAAAAGAAAAGTTTTGACACCAGGGCTCCAGTGGTGGAGAGTGGTGACCTCACTGAACAGTGTGCCAGCAAAGGGAGAAATGCAGTCAATGACAATGAGCAGCAGGTGGGGAAATGGCAGCCCAAAGGTCACTGGGCAGCAAGGGGACAGAATTTAGAGCAGGGTAAGGTGCAGCAGGAACTGATGGGGTCTGGTTCAGTGTGGAGTGAACATTTTTACACGGAATACTCCCAGTGTAGTAGGCAGGTGGATACTCGAATTGAGAGAGTCCGGCATCAAACACAGTCCGTCCAGATAAAATGGCGGTGACATCAGAGTTCACCGTGCAGCCCAGAAGCAAGTCAATCAATGCTGTCAGCAATCAACATTCTAAGGAGGAAATGCTGGAAGCCCTGGATCTTGATTTTCCATCCATTCAGATTAGCCGGTGGAGAATCAGAGACTTGCAAGTTGTGGATTTGCAAAGCAGCCGTCCCTGGGAGCATCGCTCCGAACAAGCAATCAGTCCCACACTATAACCCTTTTCAAATGTATATGGCCAGGCTGAAAGCTGCCATCACAAAGCAGCTAAGTTTGAAAATGGAAAACTTCACAGAGGCAGGAGTGAGATCATCTCGAAAATCAGGGAGACTTGTTATATTTTAGCAAATTCTCTCACCTAAGAAGTGGTGGCGTCATCTAACACCAGGTTCCATGCTGAATGTATTTATTGCTAGGCCAGCAGATGATTCAGAATCTATTAATTAAGCCTTCTTGCTCATCTCTCTTTCTTTTCTCCACTGCATTAGTTGCGTTTGAATTGTCCAGTTTCCCAGTTCTATCTGTGTTCTGAATGGCAAGTTATTAGCATGTCAAAGAAAGCTATTTCCTGAAAACAGTGCAAGAGTAAGATACAGTATAATGAATCTGTTTGTGTGAAGTGTAGCACATAGAGCCTCTGTCACACAATCGTGTTGAATTAAGCTCTTTAGTCCCTTTTATGCACCATTCTACTGAGCTCAGATGTACAATGTGACAAGAGAAGGTTCAGTTTTATACTCGTGAACTGTTTGAGTGCATTGTCCCATTGGGTCTGACACTCGCTGATACATCCCCAGCCTTATAGAACGTCCATTGTTTTTGTTGCCTAGCTCTGTATTATATCAGTGGCTTGTATTATTCAGTCTGAAAGTCCTGAAGTTACAATTAGCAAAAAGATGAGAAAAGGGGAGACACATCCAATAGGAACTTTGCCTGATCCAATGGGGCAGAATGTGCGATGATTTCCTAATGGTCCATCTGTAAGTCACCTGAGCGGAGGTGATGGCCTCGTGGTATCATCGCTGGACTATCAATCCAGAAACTCAGCTAATGTTTTGGGGAACCAGGTTTGAATCTCGCCACGGCAGATGGTGGAATTTGAATACAATTTTTTATTAAATTGGAATTACATATCTACTGATGACCATGAAACCATTGTCAATGGTGTTGTGAGTGCCTACATGCCGTTGTGATGTATGGGTGCTCACCCATGGTATGATGTATAGAGTCACATGGTATTCAACTCAGGGAGAACTTTGAGTACAAAAGAATGGAAGTTACCCTGCAAAGATCTGGTTAGGCCACGCCTAGAGTGCTCTGTCCAGTTCTAGACAAAATATTGTAGGATGGCAGATGGTGGAATTTGAATTCAATAAAAAACATCTCGAATTAAGAATTTACTGATGCCCCAGTGAAACCATTATCAATTATCGGAGAAGCCCATCTGGTTCACTAATGTCCTTCAGGGAAGGAAATCTGTCTCCCTTGCCTGGTCTGGCCTACATGTGACTTCAGAGCCACAACAATGTGGTTGACTCTCAACTGCCCCTGAACAAGGGCAACTGAGGATGGGCAGTAAATGCTGGCCAGCCAGCGACACCCATATCCCACAAATGAATAAAAGTATAGAGTTCCAGGAGGAACTGACACAGAAATCCTGAGACATGGACAGTGGATGCCGGAAAAACTCAGCAAACCTGAAAGCATCTGTGAGGAATAAAAGCAGAGTTAACATCCTGAGCCATTTTGCTTTTTGGCAGGACTGAAGGGAGAGAGAATGTGTTAAGAGATTTGAGAGATTGCAACAAAAATGGCAACTCTAAGCACATGAATCCTGAGGTTGCAGGCCTAGAATGGAAGGAGATGTCCGAGCAATATATACCAAATTATTCCAGTTTCATATTAAATGATCAACTTTGGAAAGACAATTAGCAAGTGTTAATTAAACGGCACAACGGGTGAACTGAAATCAATAGCTCTAATATCTAGAGCACTTAATTAGTAAGCTTAAGGTTATTTATTAGTGTCACAAGTAAGCTTACATTAACACTGCAATGAAGTACTGGAAAGTTGCCATACTCCAGCGCCTGTTCAGATACACTGAGGGAGAATTTAGTACGGCCAATGCACCTAACCAGCATGCCTTTCGAACTGTGGGATGAAACTAGAGCACCTGGGGGAAATCCATGCTGTCAGGAGGAGAACATGCAGACTCCGCACAGATAGTGACCCAAGCCAGGAATCAAACCCAGCTCCATGACACTGTGAGACAGCAGTGCTAACCACCATGTCACCATGCTGGCCCAGGGATATTGGATGGAATTTTCTATACTCACCCTTCTCCCATGGCATGCTTCACAGCGGCGGAATTAGCCCACCATTGGCTGGCTGTAGAATCTGTGGTGGGGGTTCGCCATCAATGGGAATGGAAGATCCCGTTGATTGGAATGGCTGGAAAATTCCAGTCATTGTATGTACACTCAAATCATGCTACGCTCATATAAAGTGCACATGCATTTTGGAGATTTATTTTTATAAAGCCACCTCCATGATTTTCTTCAATGATGGATATGAACTTTGGCTTCCCTAATGGCTCATCATATCAGGAACACAGGAACTGGCCATTCAGCCCCTCATGTCTGCTCCACCATTCAATCAGATCACTGCTGAATGCTAACAGGATCCAAGCTAATTGGTAAAGACACAGAGCTTTCCTTAATTGATAGAGTTCATTGACTTGTCCCATAGTTCCCATAGTTGTCCCATAGTTCTCTTCCCAAACCCCCAGTTTCCCAGCTGTCCCCTATTATACTCTTCGAAGAAAAATAATAATCACTAAATTAAACTAAATTATGGGTGACTTTAATCTGCATGAAGCTTGGGCAACTCAAATTATTAATACTGTAGAGGTATTATTTACACCAGGGGGGTCAATATATGGTGAGGGGGCATGTTAATACTATTTAAATCCATTCAAATACTACTTAAATCCATTCAAATGTATTTTAAATCTATTCAAATACTACTTAAATCCATTCAAATGCGGCATGGTGGCACAGTGGTTAGCGCTGCTGCCTCACAGCGCCAGGGACCCAGGTTCAATTCCCGGCTTTGGTCACTGTCTGTGTGGAATCTGCACATTCTCCCTGTGTCCACATGGGTTTCCTCCGGGTGCTCTGGTTTCCTCCCATAGTCTGAAACACGTGTTGGTTAGGTGCATTGGCCATGCTAAATTCTCCCTTAGTGTAGTGTACCCGAACAGGAGCCAGAGTGTGGTGACCAGGGGAATTTCACGGTCACTCCACTGCAGAGTTCATGTAAGCTGACTTCTGATTAATAAACTTTAGTTTATTTAAATCAGGTTCACATCCATTTTGGACATGAACCTGACTGTGGCAAAAATCGAAAGTCATAATCTCACTGTCAAATTTTGCGACTTCCAGCTTTTGCATCCCCGCCGCTGATCTTACAAATAGTAAGCATGGGCTCAAGAACCTGTCTTGTATGTTTTCGCGAAGGAGTTAGATACAGACCTTGGAGCTAAAGTTGTCGCTGAATATGGGAAGAAAGCAGAAAAAGGTTACTGAGTCGGATTGTCAGTCATGATCGCAATGATTGGCAGAGCAGGCTGGAAAGGCTGAATTCAAGAATCCCTACAATTCAGAAGGAAGCCATTCAGCCCATCAAGCCTGCACCAACAACTATCCCACCCAGGCCCTATCCCTGTAACCCCAAGTATTTACCCTGCTAATTCCCCTGACACTAAGGGGCAATTGAACATAGCCAATCAACCTAACCTGCACATTTTTGACCTATTTTCTATGTTTCTAAACAAAAATGACAGGATTGACAGCCCTTGGTGGGGCACTGTACCTAAAATAAAACGTCAAAAGGAAACTTAACGGGTTAAATCAAAATGTTATTCCTGGGAGTCCCCTACTTACGTGTCCTCAAAGCATTGAATTAAACAATGTCCTGAATCTGTATAGTTCTTTTACTATTGAAATAACTTTTCACTCTATCCACTCATGTTGGTTCCAAATCTCTGACCTAACAAAAACTCATTGGTCAATATTCCAACTGACCTGCTGCTGAACCATATCAGCAAGGAAACTTTGAGCTTCCATCCCTGGTCACTGATGAGTTAAGCTACTCCCAGCTATGGCAGTAGAGGCACCCCATCAAATTTTGAAAGGTGAAAAATTAGCCAGTGATTTCACTCTTAACCAATACCCATTGACACCCCTTGGTGTAGTTATGTACACCACATTAAACCCAGTATCATTTATGTTATCTTGTACCAATTCCCACATCCATTATCTCTTCACTAATTGGTCTACATTAGTTCTCACTACCATCCTCCCCAACTACACCCCCCACTAAAGTCAGCTTAAGCAGTCAGTGAGAGTTAAGAAGAAAAATCTCCACTGGACTGTTATGATTGACAGGCCATCAGTGCAGCTTAGGGTTAGGGTTATTAAACATTTTCATCAGGTCATCGATTTCAATCATGACCTTTGTTATTAGTTAACGTTTCCCCAACGGCATTTATTGTGTTATTAGAAATGCACAGCTAGATTTTCAAAAGCTACATTATTTCAGCAAGAGGTCCTGAGTTCTCAATTTGAATGACAGCTGCCAATGAGAGTTAAAAGGAAAAATCTCTGCTGCACTGTTATGATTGATGGGCCATCTGGTGCAGGTAAGGGTGAAGGTTATTAGACATTTTCATCAGGATATCAGTTCCAATAGTGATTTTTGTCAATAATTAACATTTCTCCAAGGGCTTTTATTGTACCATTATGAATGTGTGGTTAATTTTCAAAAGCTACATTATCTCAGCAGGTGGTCCTAAATTCACAGTTTGAATGACAGTTTAAAGTGGCTATTAAGTAACTGGCAATCTTTGATGTGGAGTCTGAATGAAAGACTGTTTTTTTATAAAAGATTAACCACTTGAGGAGATTTAAAAACTTTGAATAATTTATTGATTGAGAGCTTTTTTTAATATCATGTATGCATGAATAAGAGATATGTAAGATTGTTAGAAATTTATTTCTTCTCCCGTCTACCCATGGTGAATGCTGGGTGAATGACAGGGAGTTTACAAGAGGGAATGGAATTGATTGGGGAGCATAAGTTGGCATGGAGATGGGATAGGAATATGAGAGAGCATACAGGGTGGGTGAGTTGAGAGGGAATAAGAGGGTTGAGGGCCAGAGGGTCCAATATCAACTAAAACAACTGGGGTAAAGTCCCTGAGAACCCAGGCCCAACTGGCATGGTGGCACAATCATTAGCACTGCTGCCTCACAGCTCCAGGGACCCAAGTTCAATTTCAGCCTTGGGTCACTGTTTGTATGGAGTCTGCACGTATAAACAAGGACCCCACACACCCTGGACAAACTCTCTTCCACCTTCTTCCATTGGGAAAAAGATACAAAATTCTCAGATCACATACCAATCGACTCAAGGACAGCTTCTTCCCTGCTGCCATCAGACTTTTGACTGGACTTACTATATATTAAACTGATCTTTCTCTACACCCTAGCTATGACTGTAACACTGCATTCTCCACACTCTCCTTTCCTTCTCCCCTATGTACTCTATGAATGGTATGCTTTGTCTGTATAGCGCACAAGAAACAATACTTTTCACCGTATCCCAGTACATGTGACAATAATGAATCAAATCAAATTAAGGCAAAGCGCACTTAAGCATATGCCTGATCCTGTGTGGGACCAAGCTTATTTTAATTTTTGATTGATAAGAATTCTTGTTCAGATTGGGTGACACTGATAGGGGCAGTATTCACCGTCTATCGCCAACTATCCTGAGAGCAATCTGGAGTCATATGTAGGGCATCACAGACACCCTCCCCTGAAAGACAGTCACATCTACTCAATGACAATCCAACAGTTTTAAGAATCATATGCCAACACCAGCCCACAAACGACCTGATTTACTGAATTCCACTTCGCAATTTGGGACGCTGTGATTTAATCTCGGGACCTCGGGGCTGCTTTCCTAGTCACATGTCTCCCAGGCAGCCGTACTCAACTTTAAGGTGGAAAAAAACAACGGTTCCTTGTTATCAACAAGAATCCTGCCAAGGATCCTCTGTTGAGCATAACACTTAGCTAATATGCACACTCAACTTCATAACAGAACAGCATGGAAATGTTCGTTTTCAGAAAACCCTCCAGAAACAACCCCCAGTTAATCTCCAGCTCTGGAACTGCTTCGGAAACTGGCAGCAATCCGCAATTAATTTAAATGGATGCATAAGTTCAATAAGCAAATTGAAGTGGTTAATTAAAACCCAGGAACAATAAAGTAGTTTATTTATTAATTATAAGTAGGCTTACATTAACACTGCAATGAAATTACTGTGAAAATCCCCCAGTCGCCACACACCGACACCTGTTCAGGTACACAGAGAGAATTTAGCATGGCCAATCCCCCACCTAACCAGCATGTTTTTCCAATTGTGGGAGGAAACCCACACAGATACGGGGGAAGAAAGTGCAAACTCCACACAGACACTAACCAAAGGACCAGGAATCGAACCTGGGTCCCTGGTGCTGTGAGGCAGCTGTGCTGACTACTGTGCCACCATGCTGCCCAGAGTTAGCATAGCAGCAATCCCAGATTAATAGCTGCTCAGAAAGCTATTTGAGTTGGTTGAGAAGTTGGCTGAAAGGCTCATGCCAGGAGCCACACCAAACTTCCACGAGTACACCCTTGCATTAGCAAGATCTAAGCATGACTCCCAAAACAAATAGAACCATGCATTCACAATTTACATATTATTGACTAGGCTGACTGAATAAATAGTTATTGGTCCAAATAAAAAAGTAATTCATCTTGCCCTTCAAGTAAATCTGTGCCTCATCAAAATGAACTCATAGAAACATTCTTGATACACACCTGTCAATCATCATGCGTGAAGAATTATTCACGCTGTTTTTCTCCAAAGATGGACCACATTCTTGCTATAAAGAAAGCTATTGAATATAAATCGAGAGAAGTGGGTGCTCAGCGAGGCCTTGGTGTCCTCGTGCATCAGTCACTGAAAGTAAGCACGCAGGTACAGCAGGCAGTAAAGAAGGCAAGTGGTACGTTGGCCTTCATAGCAAGAGGATTTGAATACAGGGATAGGGATATTTCACTGCAATTGTATAGGGCATCGGTGAGGCCACAGCTGGAGTATTATGTGCAGTTTTGGCGTCCTTATCTGAGGAAGGATGTCCTTGCTTTGGAGGGAGTACAGTGGTAGTTTACCAGGCTGATTCCTGGGAAGGCAGGTCTGTCATTTGAGGAGAGATTAAATCAATTACGATTATATTCACTGGAGTTTAGAAGAGTGAGAGGGGATCTCATAGAAACTTATAAAATTCTAACAGGATTCAACAGTGTAGATTCAGAAAGAATGTAGTCGATGGTGGGGGAGTCCAGAACTAGGGGTTATAGTTTGAAGATAAGGGGTAAACCTTTTAGGACTGAGGTGAGGAGAAATTTCTTTACCCAGAGGGTGGTGAATGTGTGGAATTCACTCCCACAGAAAGTAGTTGAGGCCAAAACATTGCGTGATTTCAAGGAGAAATTAGATATAGCTCTTGGGGCTAAAGAGATCAAGGAATATGGGGGGGAGGGGGGATCAGGATATTAGTTTTGATGATCAGCCATGATCAGGATGAATAGCAGAGCAGTTTTGAATGGCCAAATGGCCTACTCCTGCTTCTTTTTCCTTTGTTTCTCTGTTTCTATGTAGGTTGCGTGGCAGGATGCATGGTAAATGGAGGATGGGCGTCGCTGGAGATAGTTCCTCTTTAACTATGATCACCTAATCCATGTTGACATTTCAGCTAATCTTTCAACTCAAACATTATCCAGGGCAATTTTGAATGTTCCAGACTTTAAACAGACCAAGAGATTATTCAATGATGATCAAAAAAATTTTCCTGGTGTCCTGGCCAACATTTTTCTCCTAGCCAACATCACCATTTATCTGGTCATTCATTTATTTGCTGTCTGCATTCAAATTAGCTGCTGCAATTGGCGATGTAACAAGAATAACACAGGTCAAAAGCAAGTTATTGATGGTGAAGCATTTTGGGATGTCCAGAGAGTCGGGGAAGGTGCTATCTCATTAACGTCTCAATTCTAACACTTCCGCCCATGTTTTCATATCGCTCCATTGCCTCATCCCTTCCTTGAATAATCCTTGCCAATCCCACAGATCCTGAACTCCAACATTCTGATCTCCCAATTCTCATTGCTGTAGCATTGGCTTGTGTTATGCATGTTGGGGCATGCCCCTTTAAGAGAATGCGTCATGTCATCTGGAATTCAAGCCCCACCTTGAATTGAGCTTGGTAGGGTGCTGACTGTGCTAGGAGAAAGACATGTAATAATTTGTTCTGTTGATTTATTACTACTGACCTCATGTTCCTTTTTAATCTTCAATATCAGACCTCCAAACATAATAGTTTGGGCCCTACTCCTGGGCTCTAAGATCTGAAATTTTCTTCCTAAATTCTGTTTCATTCTGTTCCCTTCAGACTTCGCTTGCAAATCTGTCCCTTTGGCCAGACCATTGGTTACGTACCCTAATATCTTCTTACATGGCTCGGGGCAAAATAAAGCTCCAATGAAGCAATCTTGGCACAGTATGCCATGTTAAAGATGCTACATAAACACAAAATTTTTGTTGTTAGGTGGGTGGCATAGTGGTTAGGATTGCTGCCTCAGAGCACCAGCTACCTGGGTCCAATTCCCGCCTTGGGTCACTATCTGTGTGGGGTCTGCATGTTCTCCCTGACTGCATGGGTTTCCTCCAGGTGCTCCGGTTTCCTCCCACAGTCCAAAAGATGCGCTGGTTCAGTGCATTGCCATGCTAAATTTTCCCTCAGTGTACCTGAACAGGTGCCGGAGTATGGCGACTAGGGGATTTTCACAGTAACTTCATGTGTTAAAGTAAGCCTACTTATGACATTAATAAATAAACTTTAATGTGAGGTTTTTTTCCCTGATAAAACATTAAGGCCGGAATTCTCCAATCTCACTCGCAGCTGGTATTCTCCAACCTTGCCTAGGGCTTGGATTTTGCAGTCCCGCTGCTGTGAAAGGAGATTCAGCTGAGCGTCAGATTTTCCATTCTCATGGCAGCGGTGGCAGGGCATACAACATCAGAGAGCTCCAGCCAAAATGTTGCTTCAATTCAGGCATATCAATGAACTTTGCACCACATGAAACCTTTACGATGCAGTAAGGACAGGCCATTGTAAGATTTTATAGGGTCTTCTATTTGTAGTTGGAACAGTTCAATTCCCAGAAGCCTTGTGTTTGGCACATATTATCAATGGGGCACACTCAACAGTGTACCTACTGCAGGTCATGGAATCTTCACTAGTAAATTCTGTTTTTGTTTAATAACTGTTTTTATAAGAAAATCTCTTCTTTCATTGCTAGCAGCATAGGTTACATATCTGAGTAAGTTGCTTTATGCATAAGGGACACATGGCACTCATAAACGATACATTTCTGTCCTATTTTCTATCCCCCTCACCCATAGTTCTTCAATTTGTGACAGCGCATTTTCCAGCTATCCCTACATCACTTGCCTTGTTTCAATGATTAATGGCACACTCTATTTGTGCACAGTCAGAGGCCGCTGACACTTGTGCATACAGATTGGGTAAATAAGACATCAGGCAAACTTGTTGGTAAAAATGAGGTGTAAACATATATATGTACATGCTAACCTAACTTCCAGATATATACCTACCTCCCATGAACATTACATGCCTCCCTTATATGCACTAACAGATCTCCCCCGCATATATTGGCAAACCACTCTACTATACACTAATCGATCTTCCCTATATAAACAACATTGTAAACAAACAGGCCAGCCCCATATATGTTAAATGAATACCCTATACCAACCAACAGAACTCCCCATAAATATTAATAAATCTCCCCAGATACATTAATGGACTCCATATATATTAAAAAATCTCTCCCCATATACATTAATAAATCTCCTCCATACACATCAAAAAAACCTTCCCATATATATTAACAAATCTCTCCTATATACATTAACAAATCTCTCCCCCTACACATTAACAGAACCCTCCCACATATACATCAACAAATCTCTCCTCATATACATTAACAAATCTCTCCCATATATATTAACAGAACCCTCCCATAAACATTAACAGACCTCCCCCACATACATTAACAAATCTCCTCGTGTACATTAACTAACCTCCCTATATACATCAACAAATCTCGCCCCATATTCATTAACAAATCTCCCCCATATACATTAACAGAACCCTCCCATATACATTAATAAATCTCCCCATACCAATTAACCCGCCTATACATATTAACAAATCTCCCCCAAATACATTAACAAACCTCCCCCATATACATTAACAAACCTCCCCCACATACATTAACAAACCTCCCCCGTATACATTAACAAATCTCCCCCATATACATTAACAAATCTTCCCCATATACATTAACAAATCTCCCCCATACATATTAACAAATCTCTCCCCATATACATTAACATTGGTTCCCCATATATATTAACAAACATTCTCCATGTATATTAACAAAGCTCCCTATATAATTAACAAACTTCCTCCATATACAATGACAAATCTCCCCTATATAAACAAACAGAACTATCAGACCTCTCCTATATCCACTAAACAGATCTCTCAGTGATGCATCGACTAGTACTGGATGATAAGTAACCTAACCAATGATGTTTAAATGGACTGCTGGAGGCCATTTGTAGGTAAGCCTTGGAAATTTTTAGTGTTTATTTTTGTTTTGTTGGCCATAGAGAATCAGATGTTCTCCACCTGAGTCCAGGAAAACACTACAGCCGACCCCTCGCAATCCCCTCCACACTCCCTGAGCAGCCTGCAGCCCCTTGGCTGTGTTTAAATAAAGCTCAGAACCAAATTTGGCTTAGCACACCAACACAAGTAGCATCACAGACCACTGGCTTTCGTTGGATCATAGAATCCCTACAGTGGAGAAGGATTAACTCTCTGACAGAGCATAGAATCACAGAATCCCTACAGTGCAGAAAGAGGCCATTTGGCCCATCGAGTCTGCACCGACCACAATCCCACACAGGCCCTACTCCCATACCCCTACCTGCTAATCCTTCTAACCTACAGATCTCAGGATACTAAGGGGCAATTTAACATGGCCAATCCATCTAACCTGCACATCTTTGGAGGGTGTGAGGAAACTGGAGCACCCAGAAGAAATCCACGCAGACATGGGGAGAATGTGCAAACTCCACACAGACAGTGATCCAAGATCGGAATTGAACCCCAAGTCCCTGGCATTGTGAGGCAGCAGCGCTAACCACTGTGCCACAGTGCCTGGTGGAACCCTAGATTTGAGGATGAGGTCCCTCGTTCAAAGACCCTCATCCAATTTTTCACCTGTGCCTGGGTTCCTCCTCAAACAAAGGCCTGGCGTGAATGCCAACTTGCAGCAGTCATCAACTCCTGGGTGACACTGCTGAGTAGAGAGGAGGAGCTGACCTCTAAATGGCTGGCAGGTCTCAGTGGATGGGACTTTGCCACCAGGGTCCATGACCTTGAAGGAAGGCTCGCTACTGTCCAGTCAAGATCATGAGTGGCACAAGATCTGTGAGGGAGGGGGGCTTCTTTTAAAGAGGCAACGGGGGGTGTCTCACAGGCTCCACAAAATTCTATCCTCTATCTTTCTTGAAAAGGCAATCCGGGGTAGTTTGGTGTGAAGCAGTAAGAGAGGCAGCGAGGTTTCTTCCTTTCCCAGTGATTGAGGGTGTCCTGAGGCGTGAACACAGCTAGCCTATAAGAGTAAAGTGCAGCAATCTTTGATTCGGAGGTTGTTGACATGGGAAGTACAAAATGGGATGAAGTTATGTACTTCAGGCTCCTCCCTATCTCTGCAACCTCCTCCAGTTCCAACCTCCTAGGCTTCTGAGCTACTCTAATTCTGGTCTCTTGGACATCCTTGACTTGCATCTGCCCACCCCTAGCCTGGACCATAAGGTCTAGAATTCCTTCTCTAAACTTCTCTATCTCTCTAACTTTTGCTCCTTCTTTAAGATTTCCTTAAAACCTATCCATCCGATCAACCATTAGTCACTTGCTCGAATATCACAAGTAGCTCAGTATCAAATTTTCACAGGATTGTTGCTGTGCAGAAGGAGACCATTGGGCCCATTGTGTGTGCACCAGCTCTCCAAACAAGCACCATGACTTAGTACCCATTCCCCTGCCTCTTCCCCGCATCTCTGCACATTGTTTCTATTCAAGTAATGCTTTCCTGAATGCCTCGATTGAACTTGTCTCCACCACACTTCCAGGCAGCGCATTTCAGACCTCAACCACTCGCACTGTGAAAACGTTTTTTTTTATTTAAAGTTTATTTATTTATTAGTCACAAGTAAAGCTTACATTAACACTGCAATGAAGTTACTGTGAAATTCCACTCTCACATCATGTTTGCTTCTTTTGCAAATCGCTTTAAATCTGTGTCCTCTCATTCTTGATTCTTTTAACAGCGTGAACAGTTTCTCCCTATTTACCCTCTCAGCCCCTCCCCCTCATGATTTGGAGCATCTCTATCAAATCTCCTTTTAGCCTCCAAGGAGAACAGTCCCAACCTTTCCAATTTATCCTCATAACTCAAGTTTCTCATCCCTGGAACCATTCTTGTAAACCACTTCTGCACTCTCTCCAATGAGTTCAAATCTTGTTTTATCATGCCCTGCAAAAAAATGTGGGCCTGTTATTATGTTGAAGTGCTTCATAAAGACAAGCTGGTGTTAGTATCTTACTAATATGATGACCATTTACAGAAATGACCAACATCATGGTGCCGGAGGCATCAAGTGCTCACTAGGAGTTTGTAACAGAAGCGGATTTCTTTCTCTTACAATGACTGCCATTATCCACACCCCGCAGTCAAAACAGTAGATAAATACAATATGGATGATTTCACATAATAAAAATGGATTAGCGGGTACAGCAGAAAACAGGCAATTACAATGCATGTGGAATTAATTCTATAACATTTCTCCAGCAGCTAACAAGCCTTCAAGCACTATAAATGGCACATCGTTAATCTCAGCGTATGTTCAGGCTACTGGTTCTGAATTTCTTTGCACTAACCTGGACTGTGGAACTCCAGTTGGAGAGTTTAGCAGAGGAATGGGAAGAGAAAGCCTTTTGCTCAGGCAGTCCTCCCACTGACGTGCTGCCACCACTAAGGGCTTTGATGGTATGTCATAGAGCCGATGAGACAGAGATCAAAGAGGGGTCGTGAAGAAGTCTCACTTGAAGAGGGGTACCATCCTAACCAACGATGTTACTGTAAAGGAGCAAGAAGGAGACACAGAAAGAATGAAAGGGAAGCATTTACATAATGCTTCTTGTGAACAGAGGATGGCCCAAAGCACTTTGCAACCAGTGAAATACTTCAATTTGAAGCGCAGTGACTCCTTTAATGTAGAAAACTCAACAAGCAATTTGTGCCATTTGAAGAATATGCTTTTAATAATATTTTGGATTAATTCTGAGAATATTATAGAAATGTCAGGAAAATTAATAGTTTTGGAAAAAATGCAGAGGCTGTGCTTCCTGAGTAATAAAGTTTCTCTCCCTCTCTATGAGGAGATAGAAACATAGAAAATAGAAGTAGGCCATTCGGTCCTTCGAGCCTGCTCTGCCATCCTTTTTATTCATTCACGAGAGGGTATTGCTGGCATTTATCGTCCATCCCTAGTTGTCCTTCGCTAGGCCATTTGAGAGGGGAGTGGAGAGTCAAGCATATTGCTGTGACTCTGGAGTCACATATAGGCCAGACTAGATAAGAAAAGCAGATTTCCTTCCCTAAAGAACATTAGTGAACCAGACGGGTTTTTCCAATAATTGGCAATGGTTTCATGGTCATCAGCAGACTCTTAATTCCAGATATCTTTTATTAAATTCAAATTCCACCATTTGCCGTGGCAGGATTCGAACCCGGGTCCCCAGAACATTAACTGAGTTTCTGGACTGATAGCTGGAATTTTACCGCCCCATCCTCCACCAGAATCAGAGCGGGTGAGGGGCGGCCAATGGAACGGTCTGTTGAACTCAGGCGGGATCTTACAGTTTCAGGAAGAGTGAGGCTGTAAGATCTCACCCTTAATTCCAGATATTTTTTATTGAATTCAAATTCCACCATCTACCGTGACGGGATTCGAACCCAGGCCCCCCAGGACATTAGCTGAGTTTCTGGAATAATAGTCTAGCAATAATACCACAAAGCCATCACTTCTCCTTTCAATGTGACCATGGTTGATCCTCTCAATTCCATGCTCCTGTGCTCTCCCTATATGCATTGGTACCTATTGAATCAAGGAATTTATTTCCTTCTTAAGTATATTCAGTGACATGGCCTCCACAGCCTTCTGAGGTAGAAAAATCCACAGTTCACCACCCTCTGAGTGAAGACAGTTCTCCTCATCTCAGTCCTAAATGGCCTACTCCGCACCCTTAGACTGTGACCTCTTGTTCTAAACAACCCCTACAAGAGGAAACAACATCCCTGCATCCAATCTGACCACCCCTGTCAGAATTTCAAATGTTCCAGTGAGATCCTTTCTCATTTTTATTAATCCCAGTAAATACAAACCCAGTATCTCCTCATACTATAATCCCAGGAAGTGGTCTGGTGATGATAATGATAGTATTTTATTCAGGAAACATACTTGCAGTGCGTAGGCTAAATTGCAGTATGATTTACATTGAAAAATTTACTGATAAATCAGCAATCAGGTTTAAAATGTGCAAAAATGCAAATATCGTGTAGCAATAAAAACATAGAAACAAATTCAACAGATAACAGAGAAATAGGGAAGCATAGTGGCACAATGGTTAGCAGAGTTCGATTCCAGATTGGGTCACTATCTGTGTGAAGTCTGCACGTTCTCCCCTATGTGTGGGTTTCTTCCGGCTGCTCCAGTTTCCTCCCACAGTGTGTTGGTTAGGTGAATTGGCCATGCTAAATTCTCCCTCAGTGTACCCGAATAGGTGCCAAAGCATGCCTGATCCACTACAGTTTGCCTACTGCTGCAACACGTCCACAATAAATAAACTTTTTTTACTTTTTTATCCCTATAACCCTTGATTCCCTTTCTGATTAAAAATCTGTCTGTCTCAGCCTTGGACATGCTTAATGACCCAGCCTCTCCAGCTCTCTGCCGGACAGAATTCTACAGATTTACTATCCTCAGAGAAGAAATTCCTCCTCATCTCTGTCTTCAGTGGGTGACCCCCTCACTCTGAGATTCTGCCCTCTGGTTCTAGATCTCTTGTCAAGTATTTTTCCAATTCTGCCTTTTGAATATTTTATTGAATCAGATTCCACCGTCCTTTTGGGCAGCACCTTCCAGACCACAACAACTCGCTGCGTTTAAAAAAAAAGTTTCTCTCCTCTCACTCCCTGGTTCTTCAACCAATTGGCTTCAAGCCTTGTGTTTTGGTAGCAGTTTATTTATTCCATCAGCACCCTTCATAATCTTAAACACCTCCATCATATCCCCTCCTAACCTCCTTCCCTCTAAAGAGAACAAGACCTGATCGAGCTTTACAAGATGATGAGCGGCGTGGACAGAGTGGATAGTCAGATGCTCGTTCCTAGGGTAGAAAAATCAAGTACTAGGGGACATAGGTTTAAAGTGCGTGGGGAAAAGTTTACAGGAGATGTGCGAGGCAAGTCTTTTTTACACTGAGGGTGGTGAATGTCTAGAACTTGCTGTTGGGGGAGGTGGTGGGACTGGGCAGACTAGCGGCATTTAAGGGGCAATTAGGCGAATACATGAACAAAGATCAGAGAAAATTACAGCACAAGAACAGGCCCTTCGGCCCTCCAGGCCTGCGCTGGCCATGCTGCCCGACTGAACTAAAGCCACCTACCCTCCCGGGGACCCTATCCCTCTATTCCCATCCTATTTGTCCAGACACCCCTTAAAACTCACTACCATATCTGCTTCCATTACCTTCCCCGACAGCAAGCTCCAGGCACCTACCAATAGGATGGGAATGGAAGGATGTGGACTCCGTAACTGCGTACAGTTTTGGTTTGGGCAGGCATCATGGTCGGCACGGGCTTGGAGGGCCAAAGGGCCTGTTCCTGTGCTGTCCTGTTCTTTGTTCCAGAACCGGTATCTCCAGTTGCTTTGGTTAAAATTGGCAGGAGTTAAAACTTTGGGATAATTAGACGTATCGAGCAGGTTATTTACCAGAGCAGAGTACCAAGTGCCTCTCTATTCCATCACTGAGTCAGTTGTCCCATTGGTCCTTATAGGGTCAGACCAGGGAGTTAATACTGGGAAACTAGCAATTGGCAGAGAGTTTTTGGTGTCTGTCTTCACAGTAGAAAACATTGAAGCATCTCAATAATAATAGAACATCAAGAGGCAAATGGGAATAGGGGAACTTAAAATAATTCCAATCACTCGGGAAAAATTACTCAGCAAACTGGTGTGACTATAGAGTCATAGAGGTTTACAGCATGGAAACAGGCCCTTCAGCCCAACTTGTCCATGCCACCCCTTTTTCTTAAACCCCAAAGCTAGTCCCAATTGCTCGCATTTGGCCCATATCCCTCTATACCCATCATACTCATCATAACTGTCTAAACGCTTTTTAAAAGACAAAATTGTATCTGCTTCTACTCCTACCTCTGGCAGCTCATTCCAGACACTCACCACCCTCTGTGTGAAAATATTGCCCCTCTGCAACCCAACAAGATATTTAGAAAGATCACAAGTCAATCAGGTAGAGTCCACATGGTTTTGTGAAAGGGAAATTGCGATTGGCAAATTTATTCAAGTTCTTTGAGGACGTAACAAGCAGGGCAGCTAACAGGGAGCCTGGAGATGGAGTATACCTGGATTTCCAAAAGGCATTCACTAAGGTGTCACAAGTCTACAGTGCGAAACAAGGGCTGATAGCATTAGGGATAATATATTTGCATGAGTAATGGATTAACTAACTATTAGGAAATAGGGCGTCTGGGTAAATGGGTCACTTTGAGGTTGGTAAACTGTTACTAGTGGAGTGACTGGAATGTTAAAATGGTGGCACGGGCTTGTTGGGCCGAAGGGCCTGTTTCCTATGCTGTGTTGTTCTTCTTCTTTGAGCAGTCGCCATTTTCCTGGCCCTGCACTCAACCCTGGAACACCTAGACACAAAGACACATCTGTCAGACTCCTATTTATTGACTACAGCTCAGCCTTCAACACCATGATTCTGACAAAACTCATTTCTAAACTCTGTGGCCTGGGCCTTGGCTCCTTTCTATGTGACTGGATTCTAAACTCCCCAACTCACAGATCACAATCAGTAAGGATAGGGAACAACACCTCCTCCACAATCATCCTCAACACCAGTGCGCCCACAAGGCTGTGTTCTCAGCCCAATACTATACTCATTATACACCTATGACTATGTGGCCAAATTCCTCTCCAATTGAATTTTCAAGTTTGCTGACAACACCACCATAGTGGGTCAGATCTCAATGACCAGATAGAGTACAGGAATGAGACAGAGAATCTGGTGAACTGGTACGATGACAATAATCTCTCCCTCAATGTCAACAAAATGAATGTGATTGTCATTGACTTCAGGAAGGGTAAAGGAGAACATGCCCCCACCTAAGTCAACAGGGATGAAGTAGAAATGGTCAACAGCTTCAAGTTTTTAGGTGTCGAGATCACCAACAACCTGTCCTGGTCCCCCATGATGACACTATAGTTAAGAAAGCCCACTAACACCTCTACTTTCTCAGAAGATGAAGGACATGTGGTATGTCAGCTACAATTCTCACAAACCTTTACACTTGCACCATAGAAAGCATTCTATCACAGCTTGGTATGGCTCCTGCTCTGCCCAAGACCGCAAGAAACTACAAAAGGTTGTGAAAGTAGCCCAATCTATCACACAAACTAGTCTCCCATCAATTAACTCTGTGTACACTTCCTGCTGCCTTGGCAAAGCAGCCAGCATAATTAAAGACCCCACGCACCCCGGACAATCTCACTTCCACCTTCTTCCCAATCTATCACACAAACTAGTCTCCCATCAATTAACTCTGTGTACACTTCCTGCTGCCTTGGCAAAGCAGCCAGCATAATTAAAGACCCCACGCACCCCGGACAATCTCACTTCCACCTTCTTCCATTGGGAAAGAGATACAAAAGTCTGAGGTCACGTACCAACCGACTCAAGAACAGCTTCTTCCCTGTTACTATCAGACTTTTGAATGGACCTATCTCGCATTAAGTTGATCTTTCTCTACACCCTAGCTATTTAACACTACATCTGCACTCATTCATTTACTTCTCAATGAATGGTATGCTTTGTCTGTGTAGCCATCCAATTAATCCAAGGGATTAATTGGACAGCTCTTTCAAAGAGTCAGCCTGGTACAATGAACCGAATGGCTTCCTTCTGAGCTGTATGATTCAACAAGTCACAGGGTGGCATGGTGGTTAGCACTGCTGCCTCACAGCGCAGAGAAAATGGCTTTGACTCTTGGCTTGGGTCACTGGCTATGCAGAGTTTGCACATTCTCCCTGTATTTGCATGGGTTTCCTTTGGGTGTTCCGGTTTCCTCCCACAGTCTGAAAGACATGCTGGTTAGGTGCATTGGCCATGCTAAATTCTCTCTCACTGTATCCCAACAGGTGCCACAGTGTGGCAACTACTGGATTTTCACAGTAACTTCACTGTAGTGTTAATGTAAGCTTACTTGTTACACTAATCACTAAGCTTAAAAAAATGTTGCCTTAAGCACAAAGAAGTAACACTCCCTTATTCTGAGGGCAAGGGTTGGAATAGATCACGTATGTTGCCAGGCCTAACCGTTGACTTCAGAGTAACTCAGAAGTGTTGAACGAGCTCGCAATGACTTTGGACATGATGAGGTTGGATGGATGCCATATTAATCATACATTCTATTATTTGGACCATATGTTACATCTACATGTCTATGCACACTGATTGTGTACAAGTGTTTAATAGATCATGTAATGGCAATATAATGCCCAAATGAGTAAGTGTGCTTATGTACTCATAATGTCCCATCTGCTGTCTTCACAGATAAAAGAATCAAGTGGTCTCTGGGACCCAACTAGAACATAACAGTGAGCATACCGTCAATTCCTATTACATACTCTTAAAGTAAAAACTAACCAACATTTCGTGTTAATGTAACTTGTGACAATAATAAATAAACATTAAACATTAAATTTGGATCACACCCCACCACTAGTGATGACATTTAAGCCGCCTAAACACTAAGTTCTAAAATTGCCTCCCTAATTGCATCCTCCTCTTAAACTTTCCCTCTCTCTCTACCTTCTGGCGTTATCCGCAGCCGAGATTAATAGCTTATTAACACAAGGCTGTCATTATCAGCAATGGGACTCAGGATACAGACTCAGCTCATGCCTCAGTATATTCTCTGGGGAGGATACACATATTTGGCCTGTATTGCTTCTGAATCACTCTATTTATACACTGAGTGAAACCTGTTAATGGGTTTTTGGGGACCTCATGTTTACAATCTATGATGTCCTGACTTCAAAATGAACCATTCCTGAACCTTCATTGTGACACTGCCCCTCACCCGTTCTTTCTTTTAAGTTTAAGTTTATTTTGTTAGTGTCACAAGTATGTTTACATTAACACTGAATCATAGAGTCCGTACAGTGCAGAAAGAGGCCATTCAGCCCATCGAGCCTGCACGAACAACATTTCCATCCAGGCCCTATCCCCATAACCCCATCTATTTACCCTACTAATTTTCCTTGACACTAACGGGTAATTCAGCATGGCCAATCAACATAACATGCATATCTTTGGACTGTGGAAGGAAATCAGAGCACCTAGAGGAAACCCATGAGGACATGGGGAGAACATGCAGACTCTGTACAAACAGTGACCCAAGACAGGAATTGAACCCGAGGTGGTGTTATTCAACAGCGCTAACCACTGTGCCATCGTGCCACATTATATCACCACCATTCAATGTGATCTGTTGTGGCCTTAACTCCATTTTCCTGCCTGTCCCCCATGACCCTTGACCACCAAAAATCTATTCAACTCAGCCTTGATGACCCAGTCTCCACCGGTAAAGAGCTCTACTACACAGAAAGAGGCCCTTTGGCCCGTCACGTCTGCACTGGCCATCTAGCATCTTTCTATTCTAATTCTATTTATTCGTACTTGCTCCATGGCCTTGTCTGCTAGGATGTTTCAAGTGCTCATCTAAATTCTTCTTAAATGCTGTGAGGGTTCCCATCTTTACCACCCTCTCATTGTCAGGTAAATATGTAGGGATAGGGCCTGACTGGAACTATTGTCAGTGTAGTCTCCATTAGCCAAATAAGCCTCTTTCTACACTGCAGGGATTCTATAATTAGTAACACATCTTGGACCATATGATATTTGCTGCACCTTCTCAAGAAACTAATTTATTTTAAAACATTGAAATTGGTTGGGATATTGAGGGGAGTGACTGATGAGAAAGCCCCAATTCAGGCTTGGTTCTCACTTTACTCATCACACTTTACCTTTTGTAAAAGGCCCAAAGGTCAGGCATGAGCCTTCTCATTTACATATGTCTAAGATCTGCAGACTGACCAAGTCAAACACAGTTCCAGGTTTCCACCACCCTCTGGGTGAAATAAGATTTTCCTCAAAACCCCTCTAAATCTCCTGCCCCTTCTATAATTCCCAGCTCTTGGAAAAAGAATCCTCTGAGAGTAGAAATTCCTTCCCATCTCTGCCTTAAATAGGAGATTCTTCTTTCTTAATCTGTGCCTCTAGTTTACGATAGCCCAACAAAGGTAAATTCTTTCCTTTTGTCTCTGTCTCCTTCTCTTTCAAAGGGAAATTATCCCACGTTGCAGCCATTTTATGAGCATTTGAGGGATATAGCGAAGAACAGGTTTGGAATCCAATGACCCACTTGCAAAGGATACCAGAAAGGTGTTTGATTAGGTCAGTCTGCAGATCTTAGACATATGTAAATGAGCAAGCTCATGCCTGACCTTTGGACTTTTATAAAAGGTGAAGTGTGATGAGTAAAGTAAGAACAAAGCCTGAATTGGGACTTTCTCAACAGTCACTCCTCTCAATATCCCAGCGATTTCAATGTGTTAAAATAAATTAGCTTCTTGAGAAGGTGCAGCAAATATCATATGGTCCAAGATGTGTTACTAATTGTAGAATCCCTACAGAACAAAAAAAAAGGCTTATTTGGTTAATGCCTGCTGGCCGACTGTCAGCTGGAGGCAAACCAGAAAGTGGGCAGGGGGTCCTGGAAGCTGAATGTAGAACTGTTGACCCCAGAGAACCTCGAGGAACTCAGGAGGGATTACCACGGTTGGAGGACCGTCAAACCCTTCTCTGAGTCTCCATCGCTCTGGTGGGAAACCATCAAAGGCAACATCAAAAGGTTCTTCGTTCGCAAAGGGGTTCAGAAGGCCAGGGAGAGACGGGGGGACATGTCCCGACTCCAGAAAAGCATGCAGGAACTGCTCCAACTGCAGTCGATCGGGGTCGATGTCAGGGAGGAGCTCCAGGAGGTGAAGAGCCAGCAAGCCTCGCTCTTTGCCTCAGAGGCCGCCAAGGTCATTTTCCGGTCCAGGGTCCGCTCCGTGGAGCAGGACGAAAAGTGCTCACGCTTCTTCTTCCAGAAGGTGCACAGAGAAACCTCTGTGATCAGCAGCCTGAAGGAAGAGGATGGCTCAGTGGGGTCATCGCAGTCTGACATTCTGAGGATCTGCAAATCCTTCTATGCCGGACTGTATGACCTGAAGCCGACAGACAGCACGGCCTCCCAGTCTTTCCTGTCGTCTATCACGCAGGTCTTAGACGACGGTGAGCGGGACAGCCTGGAGAGACCGGTATCTCTGGAAGAGCTGACCAAGGCCGTCGAGTCCTTGCAGAAGGGTAAAACTCCCGGAAGCGACGGCTTACCGGCGGAGTTTTACTCGGCGTTGTGGGACTTGACGGGCCCGGACCTCCTGGAAGTATACGAGAGTATGCTTCTGGAGGGCAGGATGTCAGAATCCATGAGGAAAGGCATCATTACCCTCATCTACAAGCAGAAGGGGGAGAGGGAAGAAATTCGGAATTGGCGACCCATTTCACTATTGAACGTGGATTACAAAATTCTGGCCAAGGTCATCGCCAACCGGGTCAAGTCTGCTCTGGGGTCAGTAATCCATCCTGATCAAACCTGTGCTGTACCCGGCAGGAAGATCTCTGACAGCCTGGCGCTACTCAGGGATACGATTGCCTACGTGCAGGACAGGCAGGTGGATACGTGCCTCATCAGCCTCGACCAGGAGAAGGCGTTTGACAGAATATCGCACAACTACATGATGGATGTGCTCTCCAAAATGGGTTTTGGGGAGGGAATACGCAATTGGATCCGGCTGCTCTACAAAGACATCAGTAGCGCAGTCTCAGTCAATGGGTGGGAAACAGATAGCTTCCAAATCAGGTCTGGAGTCAGACAGGGCTGCCCTCTCTCCTCCGTCCTTTTTGTGTGTTGCATTGAACCCTTTGCCCAGGCCCTCAGAAGCGACCCAGGCATCAAAGGGGTGACAATCCCAGGCAGCGGAGGCACGCAGGTCAAAGCCTCCCTGTACATGGATGACGTGGCTGTGTTCTGCTCGGACCCCTCGTCTGTCCGCAGGCTCCTCCAGGTCCGCGAGCAGTTCGAGCTGGCCTCGGGAGCCAAAGTCAACCAGGGAAAGAGCGAGGCCATGTTCTTTGGGAACTGGGCCGACAAATCCTTTGTCCCCTTCACCGTCAGGGCAGAGTACCTGAAGGTGCTGGGGATATGGTTCGGAGCGGCAGGGGCATGCATCAAAAACTGGGAGGAGCGCATCGCGAAAGCCAGGCAGAAACTCGGCTTGTGGGAGCAACGCTCGCTCTCCATAACAGGGAAAAACCTGGTGATCCGGTGCGAGTTGCTGTCCGTGTTGTTGTACGTGGCGCAGGTGTGGCCTATCCCCAAATCCTGCGCTGCAGCAGTGACGCAGGCCATCTTCAAATTTATCTGGAGATCAAAGATGGATCGCGTCCGGAGGGAGGCGATGCACAAATCTCCAGAGAACGGAGGGAAAGACATTCCCAACGCCGCCCTCATCCTGATGGCCACCTTTGTGTGCGGCTGCATCAAGCTGTGCGTAGATCCTCGGTACACCAACAGCAAGTGCCACTACTTTTTGAGGTTCTACCTGTCCCGAGTGTTGCGAAGGATGGGTCTGGCCACACTGCCGCGGAACGCTCCGAGTAGTTGGACCGTACCGCAGCACCTGTCCTTCGTGGAGAAATTTTTCCGCAAACACACCTTTGACCACAAGGCGATTAAGCAGTGGTCAGCGCGTAACGTCCTTGGGGCCCTGAGAGAAAAGGAGACGGCGGATCCTGTCGGATGGTTCCCTGAGCAGACTGTCAGTGTCATCTGGCAGAACGCCTCATCACCAGAACTGACAAACAAGCACCAAGATCTGGCTTGGCTGGTGGTGAGAAGGGCACTCCCCGTCAGATCCTTTATGCACGCTCGAGGTCTCAACATCACCGCACGCTGCCCTCGAAGCGGCTGCGGGGCTGACGAGACGGTCGTACACCTCCTTCTGGACTGTGCCTTTGCAAAGAAGGTCTGGAGCGAGATGCAGTGGTATTTGTCGAGGTTCGTCCCGAGCAGCTCGGTGACGCAGGACTCTGTGCTCTACGGGCTGTTTCCGGGAACGCACACCGAGACAAATATCAACTGCTGCTGGAAGGTCATCAACTCGGTGAAGGACGCACTTTGGTCCGCCCGAAACTTGCTGATCTTCCAGCTGAAAGAACTGTCCTCGACCGAGTGTTGCAGACTGGCACATTCCAA
This sequence comes from Carcharhinus amblyrhynchos, assembly GCF_965287045.1. Lineage (NCBI taxonomy): Eukaryota > Metazoa > Chordata > Chondrichthyes > Carcharhiniformes > Carcharhinidae > Carcharhinus > Carcharhinus amblyrhynchos. The sequence goes on along the minus strand of NC_137358.1, from coordinate 10,583,929 downwards.
GGTCCAGGACTACGTGCTGAGGGACGGGCTGAAGCTTGGGGCAGCCGCCGCAAAGGCACAATGGGGAAAGGCCACACTGTAAGGCCTTTTAACGGAGGCAGACCGAGGGCCCAGGAACTGCAGAATACCCTCGACCTGCGTAACTGTATGCCAATCTGAGCACTAACGGCACACAGTAATCTTTTGAGGCGTGTATATAGTTTTTAAGTATTGAAATGTAATCATGGTAATTAGTACAAATATGTAAATATTGAGACATGGACATAGTTTTTTTAAGTACTGAAATGTAGTCACTGTAGTTTGGACAGATCTGCAAAAATGTTTTGATTCCGCATTGTTTTGCTACTCGAAGCCCTGTACATTGTAATAGATTACTTGAGATTTTTATGAATAAAGTATATTTTTGGAAAAAAAAATGGAGACTGCACTGACATCAGTCTCAGCCAGGCCCTATCCCTACAACCCCACATATTTACTCTACAAATCTCCCTGATGATGAGGGGTAAATTAGCATATCCAAGCCACCTAATCTATACATCTTTGGATGTGAGGGACAATTTAGCATAGCTAATCTACCTAACCTGTACATCTTTGGACACTGAGAGGTAATTTAGCATAGCCAATCCACTTAACCTGCATATCTTTGGACATGAAGGGCAGCTTTGCATATCCAATCTACCTAACCTACACATCTTTGGACACTGAGGGGTAATTTAGCATAGCTAATCCACCTAACCTACACATATTTGGACATGAAGGGCAATTTAAGCATAGCCAATCTACCTAACCTACACATCTTTGGACACTAAGGGGCAATTTAGCATAGCCAATCCACCTAATCTGCACATCTTTGGAGTGTGGGAGGAAACTGGAGCATCCTGGAGGAAATCCATGCAAACATAGGGAGAACATGCCCACTCCACACAGACAGTGCCCCAAGCCAGAAATCGAACCTGTGTCCCTGGCACTGTGAGGCAGTAGTGCTAACCACTGGGCACCCATGCCACTCTTAAGTCCTAATGCCTAAGAAAAGCAGAACATTGTGGATGCTGGAAATAGTCATCAGGCTAGGAAGTATATGTAAAGCGAGGAGGAGAGTCAATGCCTCAGGCCTTTCATTGATCCAAAGCAGTAACGCTGTTTCTTTTTCTCCACAGATACAGCCTCACCTGCTAAGTGTTGCTGGCACTTTCTGCTTTCTCTTTTGTATTCCCAGCACCTGCAATGTTCTGCTTTTCAGCGCGTATCTATATTGCTAACCTCAGACTCCCAGCTGGGCTGAGCATTTCATTGGTAAAGCCTACTTGAAGCCTCAAAAACAGGCCTTAAAGGACTTCCCACGTCTTCAACTTCCTCTCCATCACCTTTGTTTCAGTCTTTTTTGTCACCATTCTCATTTGGTTTTTGTCTATCTCTCGCTCCACTTTTATTTCTGTCTCTCCCTGTTCATCGCTGCTTTTTTTCTTATCAGAGTGCTTCTGTCTCTTATCCTCACAGTATCAAATGACTCCCTGCCCTACAAGACAATCGGTGCTTTTGTTGGCAGGTTATTGAAAGGGTAACTTGTTACTCCAGCCTTCGATAAGTTGTCGATGTTCTGTTGAGGTAACACAGTAGCACAGTGGTTACTGCTATCTCACAGCGCCAGGAACCCAGGTTCGATTCTGGCCTCAGGTGGTTGTGTGTGTGGAGTTTGCACATTTTCCCGTGTCTACATGGGTTTCCTCCAGCTGCTCAAGTTTCCTCTCACAGTCCAAAGATGTATGGTTTAGGTTGATTAGCCGTGCTATATTGTTCCTTTGTTGTCAGGGGATTAGCAGCGTAAATACATGGGGTTACGGGTATAGGGCCTGGGTGGGATTGTTGGTGCATGCTTGATGGGCTGAATGGCACTGTGAGGATTCAATGATTCTTGATTCTAATTGAGGCTGAACCAGACTGTTTGCAACCTTGATGTCATCTCTGAGCTTCCAACCATGTATCTGTGTCACCACTTGGACAGCATATATCCATCTCCATTACACTGCCCATTTCCATCTCTGTTTCAACTCTTCTGCTGCTGAAACCATCATGTATATCTCTGGACTATTCTACCAGACATCAGAATGAGCTCCCACATTATTACTGGAATTCTACCGCCCCACTCGCCATGGAATTGGAGCGGTCAAATGGCAGACAACAGAAATGTCCGTTGACCTCGGTCAGGAATTTCCAATCATGTTCGAGCAAGTTCATTAAATCCTGCCCTATTTCCTTTATAAACTTGAGATCATCTAAAGCTCTCCTGTCTACATTCTAACTTGCACCAACTGTCATTCATCCCTGTCCCTGCTGGCTTACCTTAGCCACTGGTTGGATTTTGATTTTAAAATTCTCATCCTTCTCGTTCTTATTATGGGAGAATGGGTTTCAGAAACTTATCGGTCATGATTGATTGGCAGAGCAGAATTGATGGGCCAGGTGGCCCAATTCTGCTCCAGTATCTTCTGGTCTAATGGTCTATCCTTGTTTTCAAATCCCTCCATAGTTTACCACTCCCAGTCTCTCTGCTCTCCTCCTAGCCCTACAACCCTCCAAGATATCAAATTCTAGGCCTCCTCAGCATCCCCAACGCTATAGTTAAGAAAGCCTTTCACAGTTTTGAACTTTTACAGTTAAGAAAACTTTCTCAGGATGCTAAAGAAATTCGGCATGTCTACTACTACTCTTATCAATGTTTACAGATGAGTCGTAGAAAGCATTCTTTTTGGTTGTATCACAGCTTGGTATGGCTCCTGCTCTGACCAAGGCTGTAAGAAGTTACAAAAGGGTTGTGAACGAAGCCCAGTCCAACATGCAAACTAGCCTCCTAATCATTAACTCCATCTACACTTCTGCTGCCTCAGAAAAGCAGCCAGCATTAACCAAAGACCCCACAGATCTTGATCATATTCTTTTTCACCTTCTTCCATCGGGAAAAAGATATAAAAGTCTGGGAACGGGTACCAACTGACTCAAGAACAGCCTTTTCCCTGCTACCATCAGACTGTTGAATGGGCCTACCTTATATTAAATTGAGCTTTCTCAGCAAGCTAGCTATGACTGTAACACTATATTCTGCACATTCTCTGTTTCTTCTCTATCCACGGTGTGCTTTGTCTGTACAGTGCGCAAGAAACAATACTTTTCACTGTATACTAATACATGTGATAATAATAAATCAAATCAAAAAACATATTGGTAATGATGCATTGGCCACCGGTGCTTTGGGTGATGGGAAGGGAAACTATCATTTGAAAATCAAGTCAAATCTTCAATTGTAATCACTCCAGCACTGGTGGCCATGCCTTTAACAGCCTGGACCCTGATTTCTGGAATTCCCTCCCTACACTTGTCCACCTTGCTTTCCTCTTCTAAGATTAACCAAAGATCCTTAGACTGCACCTTCTGAACCCATAACACTTCCATCTAGAAGGACAAGGGCAGCAGATACATGGGAACACCACCACCTGCAAGTTCCCATCCAAGGTACTCATCATCCTGACTTGGAAAAATATCGGCCATTCCTTCACAGTCGTGGGGTCAAAACCTGGAATTCCTTCCCTAATGGCATTGTGGGTCAACCCACAGAAAGTGGACTGCCGCGATTCAAAGTGGCAGCTCACCACCACCTTCCCAAGGGCAACTAGGGAAGGACAATAAATGCTGCCAGCCACCGACGCCCAAGTCCCATAAATGTATTTTTTTTAAATCATTAAAACCAACCTCCTTGACCAATCTTGTGGTTATCTAACCAGACAGCTCCTTGTTTTTCGGTGTCAAGTTTTGTTTGATAGCAGGCTCAGTAGTGTCCAGCGTGTGGAACAAGTAGATTGTAGGATGTGATGGTGCATGAGGATGGAGTCTTTAGCTATTTCGAGTTTCCTTGCTCAGCTGCATGCAGAGTGCTGCCTGCTGAAACTGGCCTAATTATGCACATTGTCAAGTTTGATTTTGTCATGGCATATCTCAACATGCTGCTCTGACTGATATCCCTTGCTCTGGGACTTGACAAATTACTCCAGCATTGCATCTACATTTGGTAATGGGAAAAAGGGAAGAACCGTACAAGGCCAAGAAAGTCCATCTCTGTGACCTCATTACAAGCAACAGCTATTGATTAGTGCTGCATTGATATCACTAAGTTTAAGCTTTAAGTTTATTTATTTGTGTCGCAAGTAGGCTTATATTAACACTGCAATAAAGTTACTATGAAAATCTTCTGGTCGCCACAATCCGGCGCCTGTTTGGGTACACTGAGGGAGAATTTAGCATGGCCAATGCACCTATACAGTGCGTCTTTCAGACTATGGAAGGAAAGCGGAGAACCCGGAGGAAACCCACACAGACATGAGGAGAACGTGCAGACTCCACACAGGCAGTAACCCAGGCTGGGAATCGAACCCGGATCCTGGGCGCTGTGAGGCAGCAGTGCTAACCACAGTGCCTTGAGCTAAGTAAAGCATTGCTAGCCCTCGCATTGTACAAATGGGATCATAGGAAACCACTGTAAGGCCATTTGGCCCATCATATCTTTGCCAAATCTTTGGTGAAGCGATCCAACACTGCTCCACTTTCTTCGTCATAGCCCTGTATTTTTCTCTGCTTTGGATAAATGCATGGACATCATGTGGCACAGTGGATTAACATTCCAGCCACTGAGCCTGAAGCTCTGGGTTCAAGTCCCACCCTGGGACTTGATGGCCAAGGAAGGAAGTTATAGTGGCCGTAATGAACACAGCGGAAACCACTAGTATATTTTATCTCACTGTGGGCTTTGTGGAGTATGAGTTACCCTCTTAAGTGAGTGAGAGCTAGTCCAATGAGAAACAAGCAGTGGCAGTTTAAACGCTGCACTGAACCAGGTATTGTAGGTCCAGAACTTAGAACTTAAGATGAGTTGTTGTAAGCCATGCATTTATTCCTTCCTTTATGTTGTGACGTTTGCGTCCCTTTAAGAGGTTTTTTAAAATCATGGTTTCTGCAACTCACAGCCTTAGCCAATGTCATTGGCACCAGCTTGTCTGGAGACGTCCTTTTATTGTGGCTTAAATGGGAGGGGGTGTTTATTTTTATTGTGGGATCTTTTATGGTTGTGCACTGTTAGAAGAAAACCTGGTTGGCAGGTCAGGGGTTAGGTGACAAGAGCTCTTTCATTTTCAGTTCTGAGCTGCAGGTTACTTTTCAGAAGGTATAGCAAGCTGAAAAGAAGTGTTTCTCGCCCTGTTTTATTTGGAAATTCTGCTGATTATCCAAAAACAAGGTCTTGCCTATCTGAAGGGGAGAATCTGCCGTTGGTGGCTTGACCAGAGCTTCTCCCTGGTGTCCTGGGAAGCTGTTCTGACTTCAAGCTGTTCTGAGTCTATCATGAGAACTGCAGAATTCATCCAAAGAAGTCAATTCCAGTATCACGTGAACATTAGTCTTCGATGTTTCAAACCTGTTTAAAGGGTTGTTTATGAGCTTAGTTTTGATTAGAACATTTTAGATATATATATATGTTGAGGGTTATACATTATTGTGATTGTTCTTTGTTTGTAATTAATAAAAGTTCTTGATAATTTTCTTACTATACATGCTAACTATATTCTGAAATAAACTTTATTTGATAAAAGCATCTAGTGGCCATTTGAATCATACCTGAAGTGAAACATGTCATGCTCATCCTAGCCAAATTCAAGATGCAAAACTTATGATTCAGGTGGGCTCCATAAAACACTGTGGAGTTTCTGACCTGAACCATAACAATGTTAAATAAAGCAATGTGATACTGGAACACAGACCAAAAAAAAATTTTAAAAACCCATCTGGTTCAATAGTGGCCTTTCAGAAAGGAAATCTGCTGTCCTTACCTGGTCTGGCCTACATGTGACTCCAGAGCCACAGCAATGTGGTTGACTTTCAACTGCCCCCCAAGGACAACTAGGGATTGGCAACAAATGCTGGTTAGGCAGAAATGTCCATGTCCCATAAATGAATTTTTAAAAAACCTATATTAACAGGTCTGATCTTATAAAATAATGAGGGGCATAGATAAAGTAGATAGTGAACATCATTTCCCAAAGAAGGGGAATCTAAAACTAGAGGGGATAGGTTTAAGATGAGAGGGCAGAAATACAAATGAGTCGAGGGGCATTTTTTTTTTCCACACAGAGATTTGTGATTGTCTGGAACGAGCTGCCAGAGGTAGTAGCAGAGGCGGGCACAATTTTGGCTTTTAAAAGGCATTTAGACATTTGCATGAGTGTGATGACTTCAGTCAGGCTAATGACATTGGCTTGCTAGAGTAGGAACTATCTGATGAGCCCTAATTGATGGCGAAATCAGGGACCCTCATGCTCCCTATTTAAAGTAGGTGTGTCAGACTCCTAGCCTGCATTCAGCAGGGAGCATTCAACTGCAGAGCTAGCTGTGTACAGGTGTATGGTATAAGTAAACTAACTTGGTGATGGGGCTTTCACCTCTGTGGAGTTATTACAATGAGTAAGATTGGTATAGAGGGATATCGGCCAAATGTGGGCAAGCAAAACTAGCTTAATGGTAAAAACTGGGTGGCATGGAAAATTTGGGCTAAAGGGCCTATTTCCATGCTGTAAACCTTTATGACCTCTATGACTGTATAACACCTTCTTATCTAGCTCAGCGTCAATTTTTCTGTTTTTAATTATTCTCCTGCGCAGCAACTTGGGATGGTTTCCTACATTAAAAGCTCTATAGAAATGCAAGGTGTTGTCGTTGTTGGATTCGGACAAAGTTGTAAGGATAGAAGAATTATTGGGATTTTTCATCTCCCATCCCTGCCCCAATGTGATGTATTTTCCAACGATGGGGATGGGGCCATCATTGTCCAGCGACAGACTCTTCTAGTCCTGCTGATGTCCAAGGAGGTTTTGCGTTCCACTCATCCTCCATTGCTGGGGAACTCGCCATGGAGGGGCGTCACCATTGGTGGAGCCAGAAGCTCCTGCTAGTGGGAAGGGCTAGAAAACTTTGGTCATTGTTCTAGTCTGGGAGTTTATTTGACAAAGGGAAAAATACATTAAAACAAATCCCTTAGCTTCAAACATCAAAAAATTCCTTTCTAATAAATCGGTAAAATGTGATCCAAATAGCTCAAGGGGCTTCTTGGTAAAATAAATAAGGCTACATTTTCATTTGTATTAATTTATTCATCTTTTTATAATAATGCCAATGAGACTATACATTAATACAGGTTTGTTTAATTAAAGCAAAGCTACTTACTTTCATTTCAATGGATAAAGCTGGCCCGGCGGTTTTGAATTTCTTATTACAACATGGATATGGTGCACAAATGAGTTCGCTAGAGGGCCGGAGTGCTCTGAAGGCCTGTGTTGAATTACACGGTAGAAAGGTCCTTTTATTGCTTTTTGAATAATACTAAATATGGCACATAAAGGATAATTATGTGAGGCCCCTAGGCAGGATTGATTCAGAATGATTAAGGATGGGCCTCAAGGAGATATGGCTACAGTTCAAGTGCTGGGCTTAATTCTGAAATGGGCCTAGCAATGCTCTCAGCCAGTTTCAAGTTTAAAGTTTATCTATTCGTGTCACAAGTAGGCTTACATTAACGCCACAATGAAGTTACTGTGAGAATCCCCTAGTCACTAAACTCCAGGGCCTGTTCGGGTACACTAAGGGAGAATTTAACACAGCCAATGCACCTAACCAGAAGTTCCTACTGGTAGGAAGGGCTGGAAAACTTTGGTCATTGTCAAATGAAAACTCCCAGACTGGAACAAAGGGAAAAATACGTTAAAACAAATCCCTCAGCCTCAAACATCAAAAAATTCCTTTCTAATAATTGGTAAAATGTGATCCAAATAGCTCAAGGGGCTTCTTGGTAAAATAAATAAGGCTACATTTTCATTTGTATTAATTTATTCATTTTTATATTAATGCCAATGAGACTTTCGGACTGTGGGAGGAAATCCACACAGACATGGGAAGAACATGCAGACTGTGAACAGACAGAGACCCAAGCTGGGAATCAAAACCAGTCCCAGGCGCTGTAAGGCAGCAATGCTAACCACTGTGCTGCCCAGCTTACACAAAGGACCAAATTTTGGCTCCCAAATCAGGGGGGCAGAGTCCAGAAAATTCCTTTCTCTGCAAACCAGACTTGGGAGAAAAAGGGCCAAAATTTTGCTCCCAAATCAGGGGGGCAGAGTCCAGAAAATTCCTTTCTCTGCAAACCAGACTTGGGAGAAAAAGGGCCAAAATTTGGCTCCCAAGTCAGGGACGGGGATGGGGGGGGGGGGCGGTGGCAGAGTCCAGAAAATTCCTGAGTCTGCAAACTGGACTTGGGAGAAAATGTCTGGTGTGTGTTCTGATTTTGTGTGGATGAGGACAGATGAGGGGTGATTAACAGGAAATGGGTCTGCCGAAGTACTGGTGAGGTGTGGCAGGCCCAACCTCGGTAACACAACTTAAGATGAAAGTTAAGGAATTCCTTCTGAGAAGCAGCAAGTGTATGGTGGTGTTGAGTTCGCTCAGAGGAGGTGCCACTTAAACTGTCACGAGGACAAAATTATTTGATTTGATTTTTTATTGTCACATATATGAGGGTACAATGTTTCTGGCACGCTGTACACAAATCTTTCATAGGATAGGAGAAAAGGAAAGAAGAGCGTGCAGAATATAGTGTTACAGTTACAGACAGGAGAAGAGAAAGGTCATTCTAATATAAGTTGGGCCCATTCTTGTTCGAGAGTTTACAAGAGTTCATTTTTAAAAGCATAGAGCAAGAGTAAAAGGTAAAATTAGAGGATATGCTGGGGACAGCTTGTAAGAAGTCACCTTGCCCCAGTGCCATCTTGTAAAATGGGATAGCTGGCTTTCCATGGGAAAATCGAGTCATTGCCACTGCTTGTTCACATTGGAGTACATTCAAACAGTGGGTGATAGAGACACTTTGGAACATGGTGGAAATGGCAGGAGGGAATTTTGGTATGAGGGGGTTTGCAAAGATTGGTTTGCATGGTTAAAAGCAATGGCATGAATCAGGATGTGCTCTTATGCTGTAAAAAGCTGTGTGTCATTAACTCCTTTTATGTCCCAGAGCCACTTGTTCAACCCATACCCCCAACTCCTCCCTCCCCGGACAACCCCAGGCATCAGGAGATACCCAAAGAACAAGTCTTACATCTGACGAGAGTACGCTCCAACACAGACGATCAATTGGCTTAAAAAGGAAATGGGATGGGTACTTGAAGGGAATAGAATGGTGGGCTAGGAGATAGAGCTAGACGAAGTGGACTGACTGAATTTCTCAGTAGTATACCAATAGGGCTCAATGGGCTGATTGGCCTCTTTTCTGTGCTGTATTTAATAGTCCCATCACAGCAGGAGAAGGAAATGCAGAGATCCATGCAAAAGTCCATTCACTTCAGTGGGGAAGGCAATGGCCTAGTGGTAGAAGTTGGTGGAATTTGCATTCAATAAAAAAATCTGGAATTAAGAATCCACTAAAGACCATGAAACCATTGTTGATTGTCAGAAAAACCACATCTGGTTCACTAATGTCCTTTTGGGGAAGGAAATCTGCCGTCCTTACCTGGTCTGACCTACATGTGACTCCAGAACCACAGCAATGTGGTTGACTCTCAAACATCGTCTGGAAACTAGGGATGGGCAATAAATAAATGCTGGTCAGCCAGCAACACCCATGTCCCTCGAATGAATAAAAATAAAGCACTGGAAAATTCTGCCATGGGGGAGTTGTAAGATTGCACCCTCTGACTCACCCATTGTTTCAATTTTTGCAGTGTTCACAGCAGAAGATAATTCCGTGAGCGCTGGCCAGTATCAGAGAGCTTTTTTCTACAGACACTGGTACTGGGACAATGCCAACTTAGGATCATAGGTATGCCATGTGAGGCAAGATTAAGCTGTTAGGATATTGTTTGGAGTTTAGAAGAGTGAGAGGCAATCTCATAGAAACTTATAAAATTCTAACAGGATTAGACAGGGGAGATTCAGAAAGAATGTGGGGGAATCCAAAACTAGGGGTTATAGTTTGAGGATACAGGGAAATCTTTTAGGACTGAGGTAAGGAGAAATTTCTTCACCCAGAGGGTGGTGAATGTGTGGAATTCACTACCACAGAAAGTAGTTAAGGCCAAAACGTTGTGTGATTTCAAGAAGAAATTAGATATAGCTCTTGGAGTTAAAGGATTCAAGGGATATGGGGGAAGGTGGGGTCAGGATATTGAATTCAATGATCAGCCATGATCAAAATGAATGACGGGGCTGAATGTCTAGTCCTGCTTCTAGTTTCTGTGGAACAGGAGCAAGCCATTCAGCCTGTCGAGCTTGCTCCACTATTCAATGCGATCATGGCCGATTGGACACTTCAATGCCTTTTACGCCCATTATCCCCATAACCCTTTGTTACTGTTAGTCAGAAATCTATCAATCTCTGCTTTAAACATACTCAATGACTGAGCTTCCACAGCTGTCTGGGGTAAAGAATTCCAAAAATTCACAAACCTCTGTGTGAAGAAATCTCTCCTCATCTTGGTCCTAAGTGGTTTCCACCTTATTTTGAAATTGTGCCCCCTGGTTCCAGACTCCCCAACCCAAGGGAAATATCTTACCCTTAAGAAATATCTTAGAGTCATGGAGAAATACAGCACAGAAACAGGTCCTTCAGATCTTGGTCCATATCAACCATGGCACCCTCCCAGCTAGTCTCAATTGCCCGCATTTAGCCTATATCCCTCTAATCCTTTCCTATCCATGTACTTATCCAAATGCTTTTTCAATGTTGTTATTAAACCTGCCTCAACCACTTTCTCTGGCAGCTCATTCATATATGCGCCACCCACTGTGTGAAGATGTTGCCCCTCAGGTCCCTTTTAAATCTTTCCCCTTTCATCTTCAACCTCTACCCTCTAGTTTTCAATTCCCCTTCCCTGGGGAAAAGGCTATGTGTGTTCATCCTATCCATGCCCCTCTTCATTTTATACGCCTGAATAAGGTCACCCCTCAGTCTCCTACATCCATCCTGTCCATTCCTTTAAGTGTTTTCTCTATTGATAGTTCGTCAGCTGTTAAAATCTTCTGAAAAGGGTAATAATGTCCCATTCTTCCGCATTCTCATCCCTTCCTCCTTTGTGCTCTCTCCCGTGGCCGCTGCAAGGCAGCTGGTACTGAAACCAAGTACACACCACTCACACAGCATATAATGACTGTTGACTGAAGGAGTCAATGCATGGAAAGCGATATGAAAGCTGCCCTTTTAAGGTTAGATTTAAGCCACTTTGCTGGAGTGGGAAGCAGAAGCTTAATCCCGTTCTGAGCTGAGCCAGGAGCGTGTGAGGCTGATCATTCAGGCAAGAGAAATTGGAGTTTCATGCCCCACTCTCGTGACCTCCTCCAGTTGAATGAGAAAGAACCTTCAAATAAGAATGTGGATTTAAAAAAAAGAAAACCACATACGTATTATTTCCAAACAGCTTAAGGTTGACAGATCACAGGGTAGACAGAATTGATCTAGTCCAAGAGCCAATTCACTTATTCATCAGGCCTCACGCAGAAACCCATACACCAAAGTTCTGGATATTTGAAAGCTGTGGCAGAGGGTTCAGAATAATATTCTGCCCTGTAATACTGCGCTTTATCGCAGCTGAAGGTCTTATTGAATTTTGCAGTTTGCATTTTTTTTTGGAGTCTGGTCCGAGCCGTTTCACGCACAAATGTTTGCCTTGCAAACAACAGAGATAAACTGTCTGTTCACCTGGGCAGTTTCTCTGTCACTGCTTTGTTGAGGTGGGCAACACAGACTCGGACACCTGGAGACCTCCCTGCTCTTCCTCAGAGCCGTGGCACCATCAACGTCCGTCTGAATCAATGGAAGAAAATTAGGCTGTCAGATTAATGACTCATTCAAAGGATGGCACCCCAGACCCATGGTAGGCAACCTACAGCCCCAAGGGCCACATGCGTGCCATCTAGGTTCTGAGTGCAGCCCCACAAGACATTATGTTGACTGTTGCCCACGCGCAGGGTTGCCACATTCCACTGATTCCCGTCTTTGTAGATTTTTCCCCACCAGTGTGACTGAAGTGATTCGCGCATAAAGCAAGTGAGAATGAAGTGAGGTGCTAGCTGATTGCTCACAACAGTGACTGTGAGAGCTGTGCGCTCCCTCTATGTCCAAACTATAAATATTAATTTGTTTTTACCATTTCATAGAAATTTATAAAATTTAGACAGGGTAGATACAGAAAAATGGTGGGAGGGATGGGGGGGGGTGGTTGGGGGAGTTCAGAACTAGGGGGCATAGTTTGAGGATGAGGAATAAACGTTTCAGGACTGAGATGAGGAGAAATTTCTTCACCCAGAGAGTGCTGAACGTGTGGAATTCACTACCATGAAGTAGTTGAGGCCAAAACATTGATGATTCAAGAAGAAATTAGGTTTAGCGCTTGGTGCTAAAAGGATCATGGGATATGAGGGTGGCACAGTGGTTAGCACTGCTGCCTCTCAGTGCCAGAGACCTGGGTTTGATTCCTGGCTTGGGTTACTGTCTGTATGGAGTTTGCACATTTTCCCCATGTCTGCATGGGTTTCCTCCAGGTTCTCCAGTTTTCTCCCACAGCCCAAAAGATGTGCAGCTTCAGTGCATTGGCTATGCTAAATTCTCCCTCAGTGTATCCAAACAGGCGCTGGAGTGTGGTGACTAGCAGATTTTCACAGTAACTTCATTGCAGTGTTAATGTAAGCCCACTTGAGACACTAATAAATAAACTATGAAATAAATGAGGATTAGCCAAAATTAAAATGAGTGGCAGAACAGGCTCGAGTGGCCTACTCCTGCTTCCAATTTTTATGTTTCCATTTCAGTTCTATTTATATATAAAGATTTTCTATAACTTGTAATGAAATAACTGGCATGTATTTAATCGTATTCATGGGGGTCACAGTTAATGAACAAGCCCAATTTCAATCTTGCAGTCCACTGAGATGAAGGAGGCCACATATCCACCCACTCAATAGGCCAGGTTGCCCATCGCTGCCTCAGACTCCGATCATTGGAGACTTAGTACAGCACTGGAGTGTCGGACTGGATGGTGAGCTCTCAAGTGTGAGTGCCAGGCTGGAACCTACATTAAGATTGTCAGCTGTGGGCATGTTTAATGTTCCATTTCTACGCATTTTCTCTTCTTGACAAACATACCATCCCATATTAAAGTCACAGCCCATCAAACCGCGACAAAAGGGATTTTCTTTCCTTTTCAATTTTTAGCCTAACAGTGCAAATGTGTCATCAAGTGTTTTGCCTCTGTATAGACTTCAATGTACTTGTAAACTTGTAGCCAATTTCTTTGAACAGCAACATCAGATTGCATTTATATAGCACTTTAACGTTGGGCAGAATTGTTCCAAAAAAATGGCAAAGTTTCAGGTTCTGTCTCCCTAGAAACACAGCCATGTTTTTACTCTAAATTTTCTGACACAGCTAAAAGAAAGCAGGGGTGGGACAGGATGGCCATATTTTCACTTTAAATCTTCTGACACTTAGCTAAAAGAAAGCAGGGGCGCTGTGGGGTTGGGGGGAGGTTTGCAACATCATTCTTGAGGGACAGGGCCTAATGACGCCAACAGTTTGGCTCCAAAGGGATTGGGTCGCTTTATTTTAAAATTTGCTCTGATGTTCATCTGGCAGTAAGGAAACTTCAGTCAAAAGTAATAAAAGAACTAACTTCACAAAGTAAATCAAAGAGAAAGGTTCAATGAAGAAACTTCATTACACCGTCACTTGAGCCACACTCTGGGCCACAAATGCCCTTTTTTCCCCCCACAATCCCCATTAGCTTTCTTTTTATATTTGGTCAGCTGACTACCACATCATTGGTTACATTGTCTACCGGGTCAGCTTGTCCGCCAGCCCTCACAGCATGTTATATGTTTACATTATACAGATTCCAATGTTATCATTGGATATTATAACGTAACCAATCTCAACACAGAGACAGACCTCCCCCCTCCTTTCCCCCATACAACAGACATTATGACACCCCCCCCTCCATTGTCACCAGCAATCTCTCCCTTATCATCACCCTGTTCCCTGGCCATGCCACCCTGGCCCTGTCCCCTGCAGTGCCAACCTGACTGCAAGGGCAGTGCCAGGACACTGTCCTGCCATGTACCTGATCTCCAGGGACTACACTGGCCTCCAAGCCCCCAGCGTGGTCACCTCAACTCCTGGAGAGCAATAGTGATTCTCGCCAACATGACGTCACTTTGGTGGGATGGGGGGAGAATGGGATCATCTAACACCCCTGGAAGGTACAACATTATGCCATTTATTATTAATTCATATTGATAGCAGTCAGGGTCACTCCCTAGCTGGATGTGAACCTGATTACATCACTGGTGGGGGGCAGAGAAGGTGTCACTCAGATGTTCCCAGCAAAATCCATATATGGCCTTCTCACAAGAGTTTCCAGGCATAATGGAACATGCATCCATATCGAATGGGCCTGGAGAATCCCAATACATCCCTTCACAGGGGCTTTATCAGATAAAATTTGACACTGACATTAAGAGATAGGAGGGTAGGTTAGTCAAGGAGGTAGAGTTTAAGAAGCACCCTGAAGGAGGAGAGAGAGTGTAGATGTTCAGGGACAGAATCCCAGAGGTTGGGGCTCAGGCAGCTGAAGTTATGGCCACCAATAGTGCAGAGGTTAAAGTTGAGGATTTTCAAGGGGCTAGAATTGGGAGTCGCGCAGGGAAATCTGGCGTGTTGTAGGGCTGGAGAGGTTACAGAGATATGGAGGAGCAAGGCTCTGGAGGGATTTGAACAAAAGGATGAACATTTTTTCAATTGAGGAATCCGGGGACCAGGAGCCAATGTGGATCAGCAAGCACAGGGGCATTGTGTCAGTGGAGCCTGGTGCAATTCAGCAGAGGTTTGGAGGAACTCAGGTTTATGGAAGTGGGATTATGGGATGCAAACCAGCAATGTATTGGAACAGTCAAATCTAGAAGTAATATAGGCATGAGTGAGATTATAAATATTTATGTAGAACCATAGGCCATTACAGTGCAGAAGGAGGCCATTCGACCCATCATGTCTGCACTGGCTCTTTGAAAGAGCATCCCAACCAGGCCCTCCTATTTGTCCTATTCCTGTAACACATTAAACATGGCCAACCCAGCTAACCTGCATATTTTTGGACTGATGGGCTAAGGTAGGAATGAGGATAGTCAGGTGTTAGCTAGATAGAAGTTGGCTGCCTTTGTAAGTTTCCCAGTCTGCCCACTTTTGACAGTAAAATCAATGACTCTTCCCTTGTGCACTGACTCCAGCAGTCAACGAGAACACTGCACAAAAACTTTTGATACAATATGTCCCCATCAACCCCTCCTCTCCATCAAATCACCAGCTTCTGCTCAGAGAGCAATTAACAGCTGGTTGCAGTAAAAAAAAGAAAGTAGAAAGGAGTGCTTGAGAGAGGAATTGGGGAATGGGAAGCTGGGGAGAGAGGAAAATGAAGACAGAGAAGGGGAATTTGGCAGAGAGCGGGAGGCTGGGGAATGAGAAAGCAATAGGAAACGAAGACTGAGGAATGGGGTCTTGGGAGGAGAGTGGGAGACTGGAGAATGGGAATGCAATAGAAAATTAATACTGAGGAATGGGGGCTTGGGAGACAGCGGAAGACTGGGGAATAAGTACAAAGTTGGAGATGAAGATTGAGGAAAGGGGACTCGGGAGTTGGAGACTGGGGATTGGGAACGCAATATGATATGAAGGCTAAGGAATGGGGGCTTGGGAAAGACTGGGAGATTAGGGAATGGGAACACTGTAGAACATGAAGACTAAGGAATGGAAGCTTGAGAAATGAGCAGGAGACTGGGGAATGGGAACAAAGTAGGATATGAAGATTGAGGAATGAGAGCTCAGAAGAGCATGAGACTGGAATGGGAACACTGTAGGAGATGAAGATTGAGGAATTGGAACTTGAGGAGCAAATAGGAGACTAGGAAATGAGAAAGCAGTGGGAAATGAAGACTGAGGAATGGGGATTCAGGAAGAGAGCAGGAGACTGGAGAATGAGAATACAGTAGGAAATGAAGACTGAGGAATGAGGGCTCAGGGGAAGCAGGAGACTGGGGATTGGGAGCACAATAGGATATGAAGATTAAGGAAAGGGGGCTTAGGAAGAGAGTGGAAGACTAGGGAATGGGAACAGAGTTGAAGATGAAGATTGAGGAATGGGAGCTTGAGGAGCAAGCAGGACACTGGTGAATGGGAACTCAGTAGGATATGAAGAATGAGGGTTCAGGAGAGAGTAGGAGACTGGGGAGTGAGAACACAGTTGGATATGGAGACTAAAAATAAGGGCTCAGGAGGAGACTGGGAAATTGGGGAATGGGAACGGAGTTGGAGATAAAGACTGAGGAATAGGAGCGTGAGGAGTGAGCAGGAAACTGGGGAATGAAGACTGAGGAATGAGGGCTCGGGAGAGAGCAGGAGACTGGGGATTGGGAACAGGGTTGGAGATGAAGACTGAGGAATGGGAGCTTGAGGAGAGAGCAGAGACTGGGGAGTGGAAACGCAGAAGGAGATGAAGACTGAGGAAT
This sequence comes from Carcharhinus amblyrhynchos, assembly GCF_965287045.1. NCBI lineage: Eukaryota > Metazoa > Chordata > Chondrichthyes > Carcharhiniformes > Carcharhinidae > Carcharhinus > Carcharhinus amblyrhynchos. Next base: position 10,567,297 of record NC_137358.1, on the reverse strand, counting down.
GGGAACTCAGGGGTAGCCGGAAACTGGGCACTCTTAGCCTAATTCTTCTAGCTCAGCACTTGGTCCTTTAAATTGTTAACTGCGCTTTCTCTCAACTCACAATTTAATCATTTCAGGAGCGTTACAGCTCAGTGAATCATGATACAGATGAGCAGAGAAATGCTGAAAGAAAAAACCCAATGCCCTGCTCAGCTGTTTGTTTCATTCACTCTCATCAAAAAATCTAGGTTTGGATGTTGAGTAAATCGTTACAGACGCACCAGAGCACAGGTCCAACAATGAAAGGCATTTCAATCTCATTTTTGATACAAACTCCATAAGGGGTGACACTGCCAACTTTTATGAACTTGAATTTCAGAAATCTGTCTGATTGTAAAACTCAAAGGGAGATTTCACACCTGACTGCCAATAAATCTCTGCGGATATATAAGCACCCTTTTCAAAAAGGGAGCACAGCCATGCCAGTGGCTGAGCTGGTTTGCATAACATACTATCATTTGTTCCTTTCCTGAGAGCACTCCCTTGTCACTTCCTGATCGGGTAAGTGGCTATTAAGCCGTTGGAAATGCATGGAACAAGCATGACTGCATGGACGACAATTGGCACATTTCCACCAGTAAGGTCAATGAAAATTAGTTTGAATGAACCCCTCACTCCTCTGCCCCGGAGGAGGACGAAAATAATCAGTTCACCTCGGTTGAAATAAATCAGAAATGCCAGGATTTAACACACTGAAAAATATTGCTTCTTCTTGAAGTTTTGTTGCCCAAATATTGATGTGCAATTTTTAAAAATATGCTGTGTTAACTGAGGCATTAACCCCCTTATTCTAAACAACTTACCCATGTGTTTAAATCAATCATATACCAATACACTGATGTGATTTTAAAAGCTTTATTTATTAGTGCCACAGGTAGGCTTACATTAACACTGCAATGAAATTACTATGAAAACCCTGTTAGTCACCACACTCCAGCGCCTGTTCAGGAGAATTTAGATAGATAGATTCTTGATTGATAAGGGAATCAGGGGTTGTGGGGAAAAGGCAGAAGAATGGGGATGAGAAAAAGTCAGCCATGATTGAATAGTGGAGCAGACTTGATGGGCTGAGTGGCCTAATTCTGTTCCTATGTCTTATGGTCTTATGATTTAGCATGGCCAAAGCACCTAACCAGCACATCTTTGGGACTGTGGGAATAAAATGTAGCACCCAGAGGAAACTCACCTAGACACAGGAGGAGAACGTGCAGATTCTGCACAGACAGTGACCCAAGCTAGGAATCGAACCTGGATCCTTGGTGCTGTGAGGCAGCAATGCTAACCACCATGCCCTTCGCAAACTTAGTATTACCGCAAGATGAAAGTACAGTAATACTTGGGCAAAATTTAAATGCAGCTTAACAGGTACCAGAGCTCTCCATACACAAGTTTAAGAGTTAAATCTAGAATTTGTCTCCCAAAAAGAATCAAAACCTTCTTTGAAATTTCAAATTGATTTTCTGTCACGTTCCAGTATTCCCATTGCAGTTGAATGCAGTGAAACGAGTGTTGATTATATGCAGCTTTAACCTACAATATTAACATATCTAATACATATGCATATTGTGAACCAAAAATAGCAGAAGTAACACATGTCTCAACCTTTCCTGCACTTGCTTTTGCAAGACTAACCCTGCTCAAAGATCGTGAAAGCAACATCCATTATTATTATGGAGGAGCGATTGAAGCCTCGGAGGAAAAGATTGGTCTGAGAAGGCTGATGAAAGATAAGAGAAAGGTGAAAAGCAGAAGGATTTTCAGAGGGAGTGCCGGGGAGCAGAGACGAGGCAGCAACTAGCTCCACCACTAATGGCACGACTGACATTTTTCACTGGTATTTGAGGCTGTGTAGATGAATTGCTATCCAAGTTCTCCCACTAATTATATACCCACAAAATGACCAAACAATCATAAAATGTGGCAAAAAAATGAACCAATGGGTTTGCTGTTATGTTTGCTCTGGTATTTAACCGTCTATTGCCTCCGCCTGCAGAGCAAAGAATGCACCATGTGGGACAAAATAGCACCAGCACAAATTAAACTAATTTCCTAATCACAGCAAGGCCTACTGGAGGTGCACATTTCCCTGCAATTATCTCTTACTAAATTAACACTGCTCACTGAATAAAACTGAAATGGCAAAACTAGCTGGAGACCTCATCGGAGAGTGCATGACATTCCCAGTTTAGACCAGTCAAGGAATAGATGGGCAATATCGACCCAGGTGCCCATTAAATGCACCACCTGCTGTTCAGTGCCCCTGCAGTCAATATAACATGGATTGCAGCAACTCAAGAAGGTGGCTCGCCTTCGAGAGCTTGCACCTGCTGAAGCTTCACTAGGTTGCTTCAATTCGTTGAGCTACTTAGGTACAGGCGTTCTTGGAGTATCATTGTTGTTAATGGAAGGATAAACAAATGGCTCGCCCACTCCCACTCCCAACTGGTGCAAAGTGACAGAATTAACTGGAAGCTTTGGGCAATTCCTACTTTGCACTAAGTATGCATGATTCAGGTAATTGAAAGCGTAGTTCCATTTATAGCTGCATTGAGCTACAATGCAATGTAATGAAAGCTGCAGGACGCCAAGTAGTTATATTGTTAAGGAGCCCAGAAGATGGTACTCAATGATGAAACCCAGGTCACAGAACAGCAAGGAGACAACTCTACAAATATTACTGTGTGGCTCACTGTACCTTATCAAATCCCAAGCATGTGTTGTCTTTATCACAAAAACCACATCTGTAATATCGTCCTCCATCATCTCTACCTCCATCTCAGTTCATCAGCTCCTGAAACCCTCAGTCCTGCCTTTATTACTTTCGGGCATAATTAGACATATAGTCTATTGGTTTGTCTTCCAACCTACACCTTCTGAAGACTTCTGCCCATCTAAAAATCTACTGCCTATATTCTACCATAGAATCATAGAACCCTAAGATGCAGAAGGAGGTAATTTGGCCCATTGAACCTGCATCGACAACAACTCCATCCAGGCCCTATCCCCTGCTAATATTTATTTATCCTGTTAATGCCCCGACACTAAGGGACAATTTACCATGGCCAATCCACCTAACCTGCACTTGTTTGCACAGGTGGTGTAGTGGTAATATCACTGATCTAGCAGCACAGTGGCAAAACATGCACAGGTGAGAGAGGGTGTAGAAAATCCCATCCAATATCTGAGATGGCACACTGGTTAGCACTGCTGCCTCACAGCACCAGGGACAATGGGGTTGATTCCCAGCTTGGGTAACTGTGCGGAGTCTATACATTCTCTCCGTGTCTGTGTGGGTTTCCTCTGGGTGCTCCAATTTCCTCCCACAGTCTAAAAGGCATGCTGGTTCGGTGCATTGGCTATGCTAAAGCCTCCTTCAGTGTACCCAAACAGGCACTGGATTGTGGCAACTAGGGGATTTTCACAGTAACTTCATTTCACTGTTATTCTAAGCTTACTTGAGACTCTAATAAATAAACTTAATATATAGTAATCCCATGGATTCAAATACTGCCCTATGGCAAATTCAATTAATGAAATCTGGAATTGAAAGCTAGTCTTTGTAATGGTGAATCGCAAAACTATCATCGACTGTTGCAAAAAATCATCTGGTTCACTCTTGTCCTTTAGAGAAAGAAATCTGCCATCCTTACCTGGTCTGGCCTACATGTGACTCCAGAGCCACACAAGTAGCTCTGGATGCGGTATCAGTGCTAACAGTCCTCTGAAATGGCCCTAACAAGCCACAAAAAACAAATGCGAGCCTTGTCAGCAATGCCCACATCCCGTGACAGAATAAGGTCATAAATCCTGATAGAAGACTACAAGATTATGAGGGGCATGGACAGAGTGGATAGTCAGAAGCTCTTTCTCAAGATGCAAGAGTCAATTACTAGAAGCCATAAGTTTAAGGTGCGAGAGGCAAGGTTTAAAGGAGATGTACAAGGCAAGTTTTTTTTTACATAGAGGATGGTGGGTACCTGGAACTGGCTGCCGAAGGAGGTAATGGAAGCAGATATGTTAGTGACTTTTAAGAGACGTCTGGACAAATAAATGAATAGGATGAGAATAGAAGGGATATGGTCCTCAGAAGAGTAGGGGGTTTTAGTTCAGTTGGGCAGCATGGTCAGTGCAGGAGTGCTGAAGGGCCTGTTCCTGTTGCAGCAATTTACTTTGTTCTTTGTACTATGAACCAATCACCACCACATCCGCCAACCTGCACTGGCTTCTCGTTTCATCAGAATATCAAGTGTAAGATGTAATGTTTACACAAGTCTGTAAATCCTTTCATAGTCTCAATGCTTCTAACATCCTCCAGCCCTAACAAGCCCCACTAATACCTGAACTCTCCATTTCTCTGACTGGTCTCTGGCCCTTAGTGGGCAGCACAGTGGTTAGCACTGCTGCCTCTCTGCACCAGAGACCAGAGTTCAATTCCAGCCTCAGGTGACTGAGGAATTTGCACATTCTCCCCGTGTCTGCATGGGTCTTCTCCGAGTGCTCCGGTTCCCTCCTACACTCCAAAGATGTGCAGGTTAGGTGGATTGACCAGGCTAAATTGCTTCCTAGTGTCAAAAATGTGTCGGTTAGGGGGATTAGCCATATTAAATATGTGGGATGGCAGGGATAGTGCAGGGCAGAGGGCCTGGGTAAAATACGCTGACAGTCAGTGCAGACTCAATGAGCCAAATGACCTCTTCTGCAATGTAGGGATTCTATAATTGCATGGGTGGAAATTTTCAGCTGCACTTGCCCCAAAACCAGAAAATCTTGCCTGTGGTCAATGGACCTTTCCAGGGTCCGCCCCTCACTCGCAAGGATCCCCATGGCGGGCGGAATGGGAGAATTCACCCCTGTGATTCAAAGATGAATCGACATTTTATCTGCTTCGGTGGTGTTGACTGAGCAGTAAATGCTGCTGAGAGAACTTCCATGGAGAATAATGATCACTCACAGGTGATGACACCAAGATTGGGGGAAAGGCAAATTGTGCGGAGGGTGTGGAGAGTCTGCAGAAGGATCTAGATAGGCTGGGCGAATGGGCCAGGAAATGGCAAATGGAATTTAATGTTGGCAAGTGTGAGGTGGTCCACTTTGGTAGGAAGAATGGTAGGAAGGACTATTACTTACGTGGCGAAAAACTGCAGCAGGCGACGGTGCAGAGGGACCTCGGGGTCCTTGTGCATGAGTCGCAAAAACCCAGCTTGCAGGTGCAGCAGGTGGTCAGGAAGGCGAATGGGATGCTGGCCTTCATAGCGAGGGGGATTGAATATAAAAGTAGGGAGGTCTTGCTGCAGCTGTATAGGGCATTGGTGAGGCCGCAGCTGGAGTACTGTGTGCAGTTTTGGGTGCCGCACCTGCGCAAGGATATTTTGGCCCTGGAGGGAGTGCAGAGGAGGTTTACTAGGCTGATACCGGAGTTGAGGGGATTGAGCTATGAGGAGAGGCTGAATAAACTAGGCTTGTACTCGTTAGAGTTTAGAAGAATGAGGGGAGATCTCATTGAGACGTATAAGATGATGAATGGGATGGATAGGATAGAGGTGGAGAGACTCTTCCCGCTCAAAAAAGACAGTAGGACTAGGGGGCACAGCCTCAAGATAAAGGGGAGGCGGTTTAGAACGGAGTTGAGGAGGAACTTCTTCACTCAAAGGGTGGTGAATCTCTGGAATTCTCTGCCCGTTGAAGTGGTGGAGGCTGCCTCGCTAAATATTTTTAAGAAGCGGGTTGATGGGTTCTTGATAAGAGAGGGGATTAAGGGTTATGGGGAGAGGGCGGGAAAGTGGAACTGAGCCACAACAGATCAGCCATGATCTTATTGAATGGTGGAGCAGGCTCAAAGGGCTAGATGGCCTACTCCTGCTCCTATTTCTTATGTTCTTATGTTCTTATGACTAACAGGGCTTTTGTTCAATGGTCCACCTGAAGAAGTTGGCATGGACAGTAGTGCATAGCCCCTCAGTGCTGGACTGAGTCATCAGCCCTTGATGAGGTGCCCACATTTCTAAAGGCTCACAATGTAGCATTTGGCTGGCTGTGAGATGAAAGCACGTCATTGATGGGGTAGAGCAAAAGAGAGCTCAGAGCATGGTGGGCGACACAGTGGCACAATGGTTAGCACAGCTGCCTTATAGTGCCAGGGATCTGGGTTTGATTCCCGGCTTGGGTCACTATCTGTGTGGAGTTTCCACATTCTCCCTTGCCTGCGTAGGTTTCTTCTGGGTGCTCCTGGTTCCTCCCACAAGATGTGTGATTTGGGTAGATTGATGTTGCTAAATTGCCTGTTAGTGTCCAAAGATGTGTTGGTTAGGTGGATTGGCCATATTAAATTACCCCTCAGTTGTCAGGGGGACTAGCTATGATGGGTGCATGGGGTTATGGGGAAAGGTCCTGGGTGGGATTGTGGTCAGAGGAGACTCGATGGGCCAAATGGCCTCCATCAGCCTTATAGGATTATGTGAGTTCCATCGCTAACCCAGGCAGGTCTCCCCGCCATCCTGGGAGAAATTAGTGCTGACATTTTGTGACAAAAGTTTTCCACTCTCCTTGACTGACTTTGATCACGTTGATGAGTGTCTTGTAAAGAAAAAACAGACAATGAGAATTACTGAGGAAAGGAAGAAACAATGGCTCAGATTGTCAGAAGGAGAAAATATACTCAAGGGACTTTGATATATTGTAGCACAAGTAGAAAGACTATGCACTGTCAACTGAAGCCCACGATCTGATTAAAACCTTGAAAACACAGCAGGGTACCAATCCCTCATATACTGCTAACTACAGGGGGTGGGCTTTTTTTTTGCTTACAGTTGTTTTCAATGTGAATGCTCTTAGAAAAGTGTTTTTTTGTCCTTGATATGTGATGATATGACCTAATCATTGCAGGTGTACTGAGGAATGATTTAAAGTTGGCTTTGGAGAAGAAAACTCAAAGCAGATATTCCGTAATAATGCTCTTGCATCACCACAGCAAATTCATGTATGTATTCTCCATTCTCATAGAATTCATATAGTGCAGAAAGAGGCCGTTCAGCCCATCAAGCCTGCAACAATCCCACCCCAGGCTCTATCCCCATTACCCCATATATTTCTCTGATAATCCACCTGACACAAAGGGGCAATTTGGCATGGCCAATCTACCAAACCCTGTAGATCTTTGGATTGTGGGAGAAAGTCTACACAGACATGGGGAGAACATACAAACTCCACACAGTCGCCCAAAGCTGGAATTGAACCCTGGTCCCTGATGCTGTGAGGCAGCAGTGCTAACCACTGTGCTATTCTGTCAGTACTGTGCTGGAATATCTGCCTCATATCCAGCCATCAAATAAGTTGACTATTCCAGTTCTTTCCTGACCCAACTCCCATCATCTACTCTGCACAAATTTAATTCATCCTAAATTGTTGTCTGTATTGCAGCTCGTAATAAATCCCATTCATTCACCACACCTGGGCTGACGTAATTGGTTCCCAGCCTGGCAATCGCTCCATTTTTAAATTGTCATCCTTGACTTCCAATCCCTCTATGGCCTCCCTATCTCAGTAACCTCCTTCAGTCCAAGCAAGGACCCCTCCAATTCGCTCGTCTTGCACATCCAGGAATTTAAGCACTCCATTTTGGCTGGTTCTGCCTTAAGCTCCACAATTCTCTCCTGAATTCTCTACCAATTTATCATCCCTCAACACAGTTCATAAAACCTACCATTTTCCCCAAGCTTCTGGTCACTTTGCCAAGTGGGCAATAGGATGGCAGAGTGGTTAGTACTGCTGTCTCACATCACCAAGGACCTGGGATGACTGCCTATGTTTCCTTTGGGTGCATCCAGTTTCCTCCCACAGTCCAAAGATTTATGGGTTTGGTGGATTGACTGTGCTAAATTGCCCCTTAGCGTCCAAAAGATGTGTGGGTTAGATGGATTGGCCATGCTAAATTGCCTCTTAATGCCCAAAGATGTGCAGGTTAGATTGGTTGGCCATGCTAAATTGTCATTTAGTGTCGGGGGGATTAGCAGGGTAAGTACATGGAGTTACAGGGTCAGGGCTTGGGTGGGATTGTTGTCATTGCTGGCTAATAGGCTGAATGGCTTCCTTCTGCACTATATGAACTCAATCAATTGTATGTTCTTTGAACTAATGTTTCCTTATGGGACTCAGCTTCAAGTTATGTTTGATCAGTGCTCCTGTGAAGCACCTTGATGGATTTCACTATAGTTTAAGATGCTACATAAATGCCTGTTGCTGTTATTGTATTGCTATTGTTGTTGCAGTAGCAGATTAGCCTGGATTCAATGCCTGAGTACTGGAGTAGGACTTAAACCCTCAGCTTTCTTCCCAGGAGTAAGCATAGTGAAACTGGACCACAGGCTCACCTGAATGCTGCAGGGAGAAATAAAATTTATGTAGCAGCTTTCATTATCAAAGGTTGACCCAAAAAAGCTTTACAGCCAATGAAGTACTTTTGAAGAGTAGTTACTGTTGCGGTGAAGTAAGTCCGGCAGCCATTTTTTGCACAGAAAGCTCCCACAAATAGCAATGTTATGATGAGCAGATGATCTGATTCTTTCTGAGATATTAGCTAAGGGGTAAATGTTTGCCACGATTCTGATGATAACTCCCTCACTCTTGAAGTAGTACCATTGGATCATTTACATCCAACTTAAGAGAATAGATTGGATCACAATTTAAAGTCTCACATGCAAAACGACACCTCCAACAGTGCAGCACTCCCTCCGTATTGCACTGGAGCCTTTTACTTGGTTAAAAGATTCCAGAGAGACCATCAATGGGTAAAGAATAAACCTGCAGTGTGGAGCCTTCAATGTGCGGAAGCAAACCTGAATGTCAAGCAAGTCCTTCTGAAGACACATCTTCCAGGGTCAACAATGGAGGATCAATAACTCTTCAAGTTTGTGTTAATGGCTGTGCCTTCGCATTATGCATACCACCCCAGTAATATAAAATCAGATCTAAAAGAGTATATTAGTGCCAGAAAATTTGACCGCAAAATAATTGAGAAACAGCTGCATTTGGCATGAGGACCTTTAGGCCACTCTCAAGTTTCAGTGACAGTAATTAAAAGTTATTTCATCAAAATGCCTTTTGATCCAAGAATCAGGAGTGTGTGTGAGTGTGTGGGTATGTCCGTCCATGTGTGTGTATGTGTGTGTCCGTTTGTGTATGTGTGTGTCTATGTGTGTGCGTGTGTGTGTGTACATGTGTGTGTGTGCACAGGTGTGTCTGTATGTGCATGTGGGCACAAGTATGCATGCACATGTGTGCGTGCATGTGTGTTTGTACATGCATGTGTGCGCATGCGTGTGTGTGTGCACACGTGAGTGATCTGAGCCAATAATGTATGCTTAAAGTGTTAATCACTGTTGTAATATTGAAAATACCTCAAAAAATTAGCTGGTAGCAAGTTCCCGTACCAGCAAGTGCTGGTAGTAACTTGCCCGACTAGGGGAGGGGCTATACTGGATTTAGTGTTGGGAAACGAGCCGGGGCAGGTGGGTGAGGTAGAGGTAGGCGAACATGTGGCGAACAGTGACCACAAGTCCGTCTACTTTAGGATAAAAATGGAAAGGGACGAGTGCCGTCCAAACGGGAGTGTGCTGAACTGGGGAAAGGCGAGCTATAGCAGGATTAGGAGGGAGCTGCAGCAAACTGACTGGGAGGGACTGTTAGCTGGCAAGTCCACGGTTGGCAAGTGGGAGGCTTTTAGGGACAAAATGAAATGGTTGCAGGGGAGGTATGTTCCGGTTAAGCGAAAGGATGGGAAAGGTAGGATTAGAGAGCCGTGGATTACGGGGGATATTGAAGACTTGGTCAGGAAGAAGAGGGAGGCGTATGTTAGGTCAAAACAAATGGGTACGGAGTGTGCGCTGGAGGAATATAGAGAGAGTAGGAGGGAGCTAAAAAGGGGAATTAGAAGGGCGAAGAGAGGGCATGAGATGGCTTTGGCTGGTAGGATTAAGGATAATCCTAAGGCATTTTATTCCTATATTAGAGGCAAGAGAGTAGTTAGAGGGAAAATTGGTCCTCTTAGGGACAAGAGTGGAGAGTTGTGTATTGAGTCGGAGGGAATGGGGGAGCTCCTGAATGAATACTTTGCGTCGGTATTCACGAAGGAGAGGGGTTCGGAATCGTGCGGTCTCTTGGAGGGAGCGGAGGTTCAGTTGCAGGATATAGTTATTACAAGAGAGGAAGTGCTAGGGCTTTTAGGTAGCGTAAGGACGGATAAAGCTCCGGGGCCTGATGGTATTTATCCCAGGCTGCTTAGGGAGGCGAAAGATGAAATTGCTGGGCCTCTGGCGCACATCTTTGTCTCTTCTTTGGACACAGGTGAGGTCCCAGAAGACTGGAGGGTAGCAAATGTGGTCCCGTTGTTCAAAAAAGGTAGTAGGGATAACCCTGGGAATTATAGGCCGGTGAGTTTGACGTCGGTGGTAGGGAAGTTAATGGAAAAAATACTTAGGGGTAGGATGTATGAGCATTTGGAGCGTTGCGATCTGATTAGGGATACGCAACATGGCTTTGTTAGAGGGAGGTCTTGCCTTACGAATCTGGTGGAATTCTTTGAGGAGGTGACAAAAACGGTTGACAGTGGGAGAGCCGTTGATGTCATCTATATGGATTTCAGTAAGGCGTTTGACAAAGTCCCTCACGGTAGGCTGGTAGAAAAGGTTAAGGCGCATGGGATACGAGGCCAGGTAGCTAGGTGGATTGAGAACTGGCTGGGAAATAGGAGACAGAGGGTAGTTGTGGAGGGTACCTTGTCGGGCTGGAGGCCAGTGACCAGTGGTGTGCCGCAGGGCTCGGTACTGGGACCTCTCCTCTTTGTAGTCTACATAAATGACTTAGAAGAGGGCGTAGGTGGTGTGATCAGCAAGTTTGCTGATGACACCAAGATGGCAGGGTTGGCGGGTACGGAACTGGATTGTCAGGTGATACAACAGGATATAGATAGGTTGGTGCAGTGGGCAGATAGGTGGCAGATGGCATTTAATCCTGACAAATGCGAGGTGATGCATTTTGGACGGAATAATGCAGAGAGGAGCTATGTGATAAAAGGTAGGCCGATTAGGAGTATAGACGTACAGAGGGACCTGGGAGTGCAGGTTCACAAATCCATGAAGGTTGCGTCACAAGTGGAGAACGTTGTTAGGAAGGCTTATGGGATGTTAGCCTTTATAGGAAGGGGCTTAGAGTATAAAAGCTGTCGTCTAATGCTTCAGTTATACAGAACGTTGGTTAGACCGCATTTGGAGTACTGCGTCCAGTTCTGGTCACCTTATTACCGGAAGGACGTGGAGTCTCTGGAAGGGGTGCAGAGGAGGTTTACCAGGATGTTGCCTGGCATGGGGGGACTGGGTTACGAGGAGAGATTGAAGAGACTGGGGCTATTCTCCTTGGAAAGATGGAGATTGAGAGGGGACATGACAGAGGTATATAAGATACTGAAGGGAATAGATAGAGTTAATAGTGAGAGACTGCTCCCTAGACTGGGTACGAACACGAGAGGTCATCACTTAAGGGTGAGGGGGGGGAGGTATAATTTGGAGGTAAGAGGAAGGTTCTTTACGCAGAGAGTTGTGGGGGTCTGGAATGCGCTACCGAGTAGGGTGGTGGAGGCAGGAACGTTGGACTCGTTTAAGATGCAGTTAGATAGGCACATGAGTGAAACGAGAATGGAGGGATATGGTAGGGGCTATTAAATAGGGTTAAACCTCGGGAGACACCGGAAGGGCAGGCTGTATGATTGATATTTTTTGTCTTTATTCCACAGGTGGAGGTCCACCTCGTGTCAAGCGAGGGGCATGCACACGGCGGGTCGTGCGTGGGCTGCTCTTGGAAGTCCAGGAGTGGCCTAGTACTTCATGTCGGTGTGTGTGCTTGATCCTGGACCGATAGACGGGCGCCACAACAGCTCAGTGACTAGCACTGCTAGCTGTGCAGATACATGGATTTGGGCCTGTGTCTGTGGGAGTTTGCGCATTCTCCCTGTGGTTGCGTGGGTTTCCTCCGGGCGCTCCGGTTTCCTCCCACACCCCAAAGATGTGCTCTTAGGCTAATCGGTTTCCACCAAATTGACACTATTTCTTCCCTGAATCTGACTGAGTAGGGTCCCATTCGTAGACATGCAGGGTAAAATAGGTGTAGGGTGATGCGGCGGCGCGGGCTCGTTGGGCCGAAGGGCCTGTTTCCCGTGCTGGGTTGTTCTTTGTTCTTTGTTCTTTGTTCCCACAGATCACTTCATTTTAGGTGCCGGTTCAGTGAAAAATATTAGCCAGGATCCAGGGATAACTTCCCGATTCCACTGCAAAATAATGCCAAGTGATTTTAAGAGATGGACAGGCCAGACCTCACTTTACAGAAGAAAATGGGTGGAACTTTCCAGTCCCATCGCTGTCAACAGGGTTTCCAGTTGTTTGTATGCTCCACTGCTGGGGACCCCACAGGGTTGGAGTTGCCATCGGCACGACCAGAAGATCCCGCCTGGTGACAGGCTGTTCCCACCTGGGAACAGCTGAAAAATCACACCCAGTGTTTCCAATAGTGCAACAATGGATTAACTGCTTTGATTCCTTTGAATTGTGACTCTAGATCTATTTGAATTGTGACTCTAGGTCACTCTTCTGACCACAGTGCAAATGTTACCAGCTGAGCCATTATTGATGCTCAGTTGAGAGACAATTGGTCCAGGTGTCGTGAGACAAAAGGAAGAGAAAATTCAACAAGGGTTCTTCTTCCTTCTGCCCCTAGCCATTAACCCACGTTAGGTAATATTGAAATGTTTCTGTGGACTTCAGGTGAGAACAAGATGAGTACCTGGCTCTGATTAGTGGAAATAAGGAGAAACATCTTCTCTCAGTGGGCCATTAGTCAATGGAATTCTCTTCCCCAGAGAGCCATGGGGGCTGGGTCATTGAATATATTCAAGACTGATTACTGATCAACAATGGAGTTAAGGGTTTTTTGGGGAGGAGGGATATAGACAGAGTAGAGTTGAAGCCACAATCAGATCAGCCACTTATGAATAATAGGGCAGGCTCAAAGAGCCAAATGGCCTACTCCTGCTCCTAACTTTTGCACATGAAGAATGGCTCTTGGATGAGACAATAAAGGGCTGCCTCACCACAGAACAAAGACACCAATTACCATGGACAAGAGGAGCACTACCATCGGGTCTTGGGGGCAAACAGAAAACTGCATTTACCTTCAAAAGAAGTTACTGTACTTCAGAAATAACAACGGCTAAAAAGTATTTGAGGATTGTGCTGTTTCCAAAGCAGCCACATTCAGTCCAAAGTGGCGCTTGAAAAAGATCAATGAATTGCCTTTAGTATTATATTAATCCCGTTCCTGAGATTCCTCCTCCTCCCTTGCCAGTAACAAAACAACATGAGTGAGATCCATTAAAGTTTGCATTGTTGGGGCTTCATTCATAAACATTGCATTGATAATAGAGGGTGAATTGTTGGTTAAAGGACTTTTCTTTTCTCAGATGCTGAAATGATAATAGGGGGGACGAATTCTCTGGCCTCCCCGTAGCATGTTTCTCACGGCAGCAGTTTGCAGGCCATTTGACAGCAATCCCACTGCTGTCTGTGGGATATCCTATTGACTTCACCCCACATCACCAGGAATCCCGTGGCAGGGCTACATTACTAGTAGGACCAGAAGATCCCACCAACGTGAACAGCCGGAGACGGAACGAGGTGATGACCTAGCAGCATTATCACTAGACTATTCATCCAGAAGCTCAGCTAATGTTCTGGGGATCAGGGTTCGAATCCCGCCACGGTAGAATGCGGAATTTAAATTCAATAAAAAGTATCTGGAATTAAGAATCTACTGAAGACCCATTGTCGATTGTCAGAAAAACCCATCCGGGTCACTAATATCCCTTTTAGGGAAAGAAATCTGCCATCCTTACCCGGTCTGGCGTACATGTGACTCCAGGCCCATAGCAATTGACTCTCAACTGCCCTCCAAGTGCAACTAGGGATGGGCAATAAATGCTGGTCGGCCAGTGATGTTCCATGAATGAATAAAAAAAAGATTTTTGGCCAGTATCCGAAAGTTGCATTTCTATTTGGATGTTGATTTGTGCCCAGTGAGTTACTTTGTCACTACAGGTCAATGATCCTGATGCAATTTAACAAGCGGACACAGATACAGTTTAGTTCCATTGCTTCTTAACAAGAGGCCCAACAGTGTTTAGCGCCTCCAATGGAGCGTGTGCATAGACACATCAGACCTCTCAGATAACTCAGTGTAAGCCTCAGTGGATGCAGAATTACTTTTGAGCTGTTGTGTAGCAGTTGGTGACATTCATGCACCCTTGAAACACCCCATTAGATAAATCCCTCCCTCAACAGCTCTGTCACAAATATTACACGCACAAACATGAATCAGGAGCAGAAGTAGGCCATTCAGTCCCTCGAGCCTGCTCACCATTCAATAAGATCATGGCAATCTGATTATAAGACAAAAAGATACAGGGCCATTCAACCCATTGAGTCTGCTCCATCATGATAGGTTTCTCAACTCTATCCTCCCACCTTTTCCTCATAATCTTTGATCCCTTACCAATCAAGAACCTATCTATCTGTCTTAACTATACTCAATGACCCAGCCTCCACAACATCCTGTGGCAATGAATTCCACAGATTCACCACCCTGTGGCTGAAAAAATTACTCCTCATCTCGTTTCTAAAGGGTTGTCCCTATACTCTGAGTCTGTGCCCTCGGATCTTAGTCTGTCCTACTAATGGACACATCTTCTCCACGTCCACTATCCAGGCCTTTCAATATTATGTAAGTTTCAATGAGATCCCCACCTCATCCTTCTAAACTCCATCAAGCACAGACCCAGAGTCCTCAAATACTCCTCATACGGCAAGCTTTTCATTCCCGGGATCATTCTTGTGAACCTTCACTGCACCCTTTCCAGGGCCAGCTCCTCAACAATACATTCGCACCTACACTCAATAACCTTACACCCTCTTGCTTATCAAAAACCTATCTAGCTTTGCCTTAAAAGATTGCTTCCACTATTTTCTGAGGAAGCGAGTCCCAAAGACTCACCACTCTCTGAGATGAAAGATTTCTCCTCATCACTGCCTTAAATGAACAATTCCTTATTTTTAGACAGTGACCCTTGATTCTAGACTCCCCCACAAGAGAAAACATTCTCTCCACATCCACCTTTTCAGATCTTAACAGTATTGATCAAGTTACCTCTTACTCTTCTAAGCTCTAGTGAATACAAATCTGACCTCTCCAACCTTTCCCCATAAAACAACTTGTCCATTCCTGCTATGAAATCTTCTCTGAATTGTTTCTAATGCATTCATATCTCTCCTTAAAGAAGAAACCAGTGTCCTACACAATACTCCAAAGGTGACCTCACCAGTGCCCTATACAACTGAAACATAATCTCCCTACTTTTGTAATCAATTTTCCTCACAAGAGACAATAACATTCTATTAACTTTCCTAATTACTTGCTGTACCTGCATCCTCACCTTTTGTGATCCATAACCACTTCCGTCTTTTTAAGTTAGTTTGTGTTCTACCTCGTGTAAGCTGGGAGGCGCTTAGTCAATGGTGAGGACTGCAACAATTTGCAGGAGGACAGAATTGACAAATGAAGTTCAAAGCACATAAATGGGAAGTTGTACATTCTGGTAGGAAGGTCACTTATGACTGGGAAGTTGCAAGACTAGATGGGCTAGAGGAACAAAGGGACCCCAGATTACAAATATGTCATTCATAAAACCATAGAACATTACAGCACAGAAACAGGCCTTTTGGCCCTTCTTGGCTATGCCAAACCATTTTTCTGCCTAGTCCCACTGACCTGCCCCTGGACCGTAATCCTCCACACCCCTCTCATCCATGTACCTGTCCAAGTTTTTCTTAAATGTTGAAAGTGAGCCCACATTTACCACTTCATCTGACAGCTCATTCCACACTTCCACTACTCTCTGTGTGAAGAAGCCCCCCCTAATATTCCCTTTAAACTTTTCCCCCTTCACCCTTAACCCAAGTCCTCTAGGTTTTTCCTCCCCTAGCCTCAGTGGAAAAAGCCTGTTTGCATTCACTCTACCTATACCCATCATAATTTTATACACCTCTACCAAATCCCCCCTCATTCTTCTATGCTCCAGGGAATGAAGTCCCAGCCTATTCAACCTTTCTCTATAACTCAGTTTCTCAAGTCCCAGCAACATCCTTGTAAACCTTCTCTGCACTTTTTCAACCTTATTAATATCCTTCCTGTAATTAGGTGACCAAAACTGCACACAATACTCTAAATTCGGCCTCACCAATGTCCTGTACAACCTCACTAAGAAATCACTAAGAATTATGTTAGTAAAGCATTAAAAAAACAAGCATTAGGCTTTGTTTCAAGAAGAATTGAATTGAAAAGTTCTGTATCAAATAGAGGTCAGTCATTCAATGGATAGTCAATGGGATTTCCCAGTTCTGCCAACAGCGGACAGTGTCATTGACCTTTTGACCACACTCGAAATATTCCCGCAACAATGCCCCCTCCGCCACCCTATCAGCGTAACGCCACACATTTTGCATGGCTAATACACCTAAACTACACATTTTGGGACACTAGGGGACAATTTAGCTATGACATCTTCTCTGGAGCCTTCAACAGGTCATCGATGAAGACGAACATCTCGCCAAGGCCATCCTCACGCCTTCACTTCTTGCCTTCAAACAACCGAACAACCTGAAACAGACCATTATCTGCAGCAAACTACCCAGCCTTCAGGAGAACAGTGACCACCACACAATCCTGCCACTCTGCAACCTCTGCAGATCATCAACATGGCTGCCATTATCTCACGTGAGAACACCATCCACCAGGGACACGGTACATACTCTTGCAACTTGGCCAACGTTGTCTATCTGATACGCTGCAGGAAAGGATGTCCCGAGGCACGGTACATTGGGGAGACCATGCAGACGCTACAACAACGGATGAATGAACACCAGTCAACAATCACCAGGCAAGAGTGTTCTCTTCCTGTTGGGGAACACTTCAGTGGTCACGGGCATTCGGCCTCTGATTTTCAGGTAAATGTTCTCCAAGGCGGCCTTCACGACACACGACAACGTAGAGTCACTAAGCAGAGACTGATAGCCAAGTTCCGCACACATGACGACAGCCTCAACTGGAATCTTGGGTTCATGTCACACTATCTGCAACCCCCACGACTTGCCTGGGCTTGCAAAATCTCACTAACTGTCCTGGCTGGAGACAATACACGTCTCTTTAACCTATGCTTAACCCTCTCTCCACTCACATTGTCTGTACCTTTAAGACTTGATTACCTGTAAAGACTCGCATTCCAACCATTACTTTGTAAATTGAGTTTGAGTCTTTCTATACCCTGCTTGTGAACAGAACTCCCACTTACCTGATGAAGGAGCAGCGCTCCAAAAGCTAGTGGCTTGTGCTACCAAATAAACGTGTTGGACTTTAACCTGGTGTTGTGACTTCTTGCTGTGAGGCAGCAGTGCTAACCACTGTGCCACCATGTTGCCACAGCCTCTGAGGGAATGTTCCAGTCTCAGTTGTGCTGCTTTTCAGGTGAGATGTTAAACTGAGGTCCCTTCAGTTGGATATAAAAGATCCCATGACATTTTTGGAGGAGAGTCAGGTGTTCTTTATTCTAAACTGATTGTCCGGCCATTCCCATGTAGCTATTTGCAGGAGCTGGCAGTGTCTAAAACTGGCTACTTGTAACTAATATATAAACTTTAACATACTTTAAAAACAGCCTGAAGTACCAACGGCTAGAGCAAGATTCGAACTCTTAGCTTCAGAGATGGTAGCATCATGCCCTATGACCCACGCCACGAGCAATGTCAAAATAAACATGGCCTAGCTTTCACATTACCTGACGAAAACCAGCTGAATATGTTGAGTTGTACAATGTTCCAGGGGATCGGGCTAATAGAATGGGACATAATCGGTCTCTCACTGCCTTTGAACTGGAGCTGGGGTGGGAGCCAATTGTTCCACGCCAAGCACCAGGGATGATGGTGTTCAATTCAGTGCTCATAAACACCGTCGGATCAAAGCTACAACTCAACCTCTTTCCTTATCACAGCTGCAAGCTTGCTGATGACCGGTGTTAGCTTCTCAAAGGGCTCACTACGCTGTTTGCAAGAAAAACGCGACAATTCAAGTGAAATTGGTCTTTTTTTTAATACTCACTTGTCATGTCAGATTTGCAAGAAGGGAATGGGCACTTTTTCCTTTTCCAGTTCATTGTCCAATTCTGTTTTGAAAGCCGGTCTTGATGAACCTGTACGGTTTTGTCTATTCATTCACAGAATGTGGGCATCGCTGGCCAGGCCAGCATTTGTTGCCCAAGCCTAATTGCCCCTTGAGAAGGTGATGGTGAACCACCTTCTTGAACTGCTAAAGTCTATGTGATATAGGTACACCCACAGTGCTCTTAGAGAGGGAAATCCAGGATTTCGACCCAGAGACAGAGAAGAAAGGCCGATATATTTCCAATTCAGGATTTTGTTTTATTTATTAGTGTCACAAGTAGGCTTATATTAACACTGCAATGAAGTTACTGTGAAAATCTCCTAGTTGCCACACTCTGGCATCTGTTTCGGTAAGCTGAGGGAGAATTTAGCATAGCCAATGCATCTAACCAGCACATTTTTCGGACTGTGGGAGGAAACCAGAGCACCCGGAGAAAACCCACAGATACAGGAAGAACGTGCAGACAGTCACCCAAGCCTGGAATCAAACCCAGGTCATTGGCCCTGTGAGGCAGCAGTGCTAACCACTGTGCCATGGTGAGTGGCTCGGAGGGGAACTTCCAGGAGGTGGTGCTGTCTTTGTCCTTCTCAATGGTAATGACAGGCAGTGACAATTGTAGGGTTATGGGCAAAGATCCGGGGAGTGAAACTACTGGCTTGTTCATCCAAAGAGACAGGCACAATGGGATAAATGGCGTCCTTCTGCACCCTGTCTTTCCAGGGTTACATTTTTTAATTGTTGGCTTCAATTAGCCTTACTATGTGGCACAGAGAGAATAATTTTAACAGGAACAGGCAGTTTGGACAGGCTTGAAAAAATACCAAACTTAAACTAAAGCTCATCCACTTTCATCCGACCTGCTTGCAGTTTTTAGCCATTTTAATATATCCTTTATTTTTAATATGTCAGCTGGGTATTCCAAATATTGGGAAACCCAGCAGGTAAAAGAGGCCGAAATAGATGAGATGTATGGACGAAGTAAGTGCCTTTACAGCACTGCCTGTGGGCCAAGAGATCCAGAGATGCTTCCTCCAAGCCCAATAAACTAATCACTGCACACACCATGTAATCTCCAGCCCGCTTCTCACCAACTGCAGACCTCTCCCAAATTCCAACCCTACATCCCCTTTTGCATTGTCTAAACTCTTCACAAGGTCCAAGCTCTCCACCTCCTTTCTATCCACTGCAACCTTTGACCCACCCCGAAGGCAGGTGATGGCCTAGTGGTATTATTGCTAGACTATTAATCCAGAAATTCAGTTAATGTTCTGGGGGTTTGAATCCCGCCACAGTGGATTGTGGAATTTGAATTCAATAAAAAATATCTGGAATTAAGAATCTACTGATGACCGTGAAACCATTTCTGATTGTCGGAAAAACCATCTGGTTCACTAATGCTCTTTCAGGAAGGAAATCTGCCATCCTTACCTGGTCTGGCCTACATGTGACTCCAGAGCCACAACAATGTGGGTGATTCTCAACTGCCCTCGGGCAAATAGGGATGGACAATAAATGCTGGCCGGCCAGTGATGTCCACGTCCCACAAATGAATAACAAAAACAAAATCTCATCCAGTCTATGTGCCTGCCGGAACCAACCAGAAATACTTAAAATCTGTCCTGCCATCAAACATTGCAGGATGCCCAGTCTCATATCCGTGATACATGTCCCAAAATCCTTCCTCACTCCTTCCCACCCTGCTCCATTCACAAAACAGAATGGGTATTGGGGCCCGCAAGTTAATATGTTGTACATTACACTGGAGTGCAGGGCAGTGAACACAACTGGTGTGATCTTACCGGCCATTCATGCCACCCTCCCACTGCAGCGAGGTTGGAGAATTTAGTGGCCAGCCAAACCTCCATTCACTGCGGTGGGAGGAGAAAGTAGTTAGCACTGCTGCCTCACAGCGCCAGGGACCCGGGTTCAATTCCTGGCTTGGGTCACTGGCTGTGAGGAATTTGCACATTCTCCCCATGTCTGCATGGGTTTCCTCTGGGTGCTCCGGTTTCCTTCCACATTCTGAAAGACATGCTGGTTAGGTGCACTGACCCAAACAGGCACCGGACTGTGGCGACTAGGGGATTTTCACAGTAACTTCATTGCAGTGTTAATGTAAGCTTTACTTGTGACTAATAAATAAATAAACTTAAGCCCCATCGGCATGATCGATGGTAGGATTCCAGCCAATTTCTTAGAAATTTATTTCAGAGCCATCTTGGCTATGACAAACAAGCATTCGGATGTGTTTGCCTTGTTGCCATTCTGTCCACAGCAGCATGTACATCGATAACTACAAGGTTGGTGCCTGTATTCAGGTCCCAGGCTTCTGCTCACTAAAAACACACCGATCTATTATGGAGTAATTGCTTCTTTATGTATTCATTAATACAGTCACTTTTAATTCCAGTCATGGCCTTCTTAAAATTTACTGCATTAAAGTACAGTGTGATGGTCCTCTCTCTTTCTCTCTCTGTCGATTGGATTGGTCCCACATTAAAATATTTGGGTAGCCTCGATCCGGCTCATTTTTGGGAACATTGCCAAAGGCGCACAGCTTCTCTCCGTTGGTGCTAATGGCAATGTGACCCATTGAGCCCACAGTGCCAGATATGGAGAATGATGCTGAAAGGGGCATTCTACTAGCATTGCCACAAGATTGTCAACTTGGTGATTTAATCTAAAGTAAACTTGTGGATTAATTTTCCATAGCCTTTACAATCTTATTATCTCTATAATGTTACTTTCCAGTTCTCGCCTTTCATAGAATTCTACAGTGCGGGAGGAGGCCATTCGGCCCATCGAGTCTGCACCAACCACCCAGTCCCTACCCCTACAACCCCATGTATTTACCCCAGCTAGTCGCCCTGACACTAAGGGGCAATTTAGCATGGCCAATCCACATAACCCGCCCATCTTTGGACTGTGGGAGGAAACTGGAGCACCTGGAGAAAACGCAAACATGGGAAGAATGTGCAGACTCCACACAGACAGTGACACGAAGCCGGGAATCAAATCTGGGTCCCTGGCACTGTGAGGCAGCAGTGCTAACTACTGTGCCATCGCGTCGCCCCAAGTCTGGAAAACCCATCTTTCCAGACCCATAATGTTACTCATCCATCTTGGCTGCACCAATGGTTGGGATTTTCCAGCCTTTCCTGCTGGCGGGATCTGGTCCCATTGAAGGTAATTCCCCATGATGGTTCCCACGGCAGTGAAGCCAGCAGTGAATGATTGACTTCAGCGGGACCAGAAGATTCTGCCGATGATCAATGGCGAGCCGCCTCCACCACAGGAAAACACACATTGGAGGCAGAGGCAGGGATGGAAAATCCCGGCCTGTGTCTCCAGCACTTGGCTCTCTTCCATTCACAAGATGTGGGCATCGCTGGGCATTTGGTGCCCATCTCGAATTGCTTTTGGAAAGTGGTTACAGTGAGCTTCCCTCTTGAACCACTGCAGTCCATATGATGAAGGTGTACCCACAGTAAGAAGTCTCACAACACCAGATTTAAGTCCAACCAGTTTATTTGATAGTAATCCCACAAGCTTTCGGAAATGGTGTTTCTTCGTCAGGTGTGTGGAAGGTTCTGATCAGAGAAAGGCATATAAAGACACACGCAATTTACAGAATACTGATTAGAATGCAAGTCTTTGCAGCTAACCTACTATGCAAGTCTGAAAGATGCAGACAAGGTGAGTGGAGATAGCATTAGCATAGGTTAAAGAGATGTATATTGTCTCCAGACAGGACAGTAGGTGAGATTTTACAAGCCCAGGCAAGTCATGGGGGTTACAGATAGCTGCAAAGACTTGCATTCTAATCAGTATTCTGTAAACTGTGTGTGTCTTTATGTGCCTTTCTCTGATCAGAACCTCCCACACACCTGACGAAGGAACACCGTTTCCGAAAGCTTGTGGGATTACTATCAAATAAACTGGTTGGACTTAAACCTGGTGTTGTGAGACTTCTTATTGTGTTTACCCCAGTCCAACGCCGGCATCTCTACATCAGGAAGGTGTACCCACAGAGCTCTGAGGTAGGGCATCCAAATATTTAACCATGTAACAAGGAAACATGTCTGTGTGGGATTTGGAGGTGTTGTTCCCATGCACCTGTTGCTCTTGTGCTTTTTTTTAATTCCTTCATGGAATGTGGGCGTCACTGACTGGGCCAGCATTTATTGCCCATTCCTGAGGGCAATTGAGAGTCAACAACATTGCTGTGACTCTGGAATCAAGTGTAGGCCAGACCAGGTAAGGACAGCAAATTTCCTTCTCTAAAGCCATCAGTGAACCAGATGGGTTTTTAAGACAATCGACAATGGTTTCATGGTCATCAGTAGATTCATAATTCCAGATTATTATTGAATTCAAATTTCACCATCTGCCATGGCAAGATTTGAACCCAGGTCCCCAGAACATTACCCTGGGTCTCTGGATTACTAGCTCAGTGACAATACCACTATGCCACAGCCTCCCCTCAAGACTTGTGGACTTTGGAACAAGAGGGATAACGTTCTTGAGGGGACTGGACAGACTGGATGCTGAGAGGTTGTTTCCTTTGTGAGGAAGACTAAAACAAGGGGACACCATTTAAAAAGAAGGAGTCTCCCATTTGAGATGCAGTTGAGAAGAATTATTTTTCTCTCTGAGGGTCATGGGTGGTTCTTTTAGTTGGTCAAGGGCGCAGGTTTGCGAGATGATGTCTCTCTTGAGTCTCAGAAACCAGAACTGGACACTGTTCTGAAGCTATATTTAAACACCACAGGTACACTATCGGTACTACGAAGAAGCTGTCCATAAACAATAGACTCCTAAACATTTCTGCCAATTTGTTTTCATCCTGTGACATCCTGAAGTGGCAGCGGCCACGCTCCTCTATAGCCCACAACAAAGGTAGCAAACAATCTTGTGAACAATCTTACCTTTCTTTCATGGGCTTTGGGTAGGCAGCAGTAACTGAGAAAATGAGGGAGTGAGAGTGAAGCATTAACTGAGGGAGTGAGGGAGGGAAAGTGACAGCAGTAACTGAGAGAGAGAGGAAGTGAGAGTGAAGGCATTAACTGAGGGAGTGAGCAAGTGACAGTGATGGCATTAACTGAGGGACAGAGAGTGACGGCATTAACTCAGCAAGTGAGGGAATGAAAGTGATGGCATTAACTGAGGGAGGGAGAGCGACAGCACTAACTGAACAAGTGAGGGAGGGAGAGTGACAGCATTAACTAAGGGAGTGAGGGAAAATGACAGCATTAACTGAGGGAGAGAGGGAGTGAGAGTGACAGCATTAACTGAGGGAGTGAGGGAGGGAGAGTAACGACATTAACTAAGGAAAAGAGGGAGGGAGAGTGACGGCATTAACTGAGGGAGTGAGGGAGTGAGAGTGACATCATTAACTGAGTGAGGGACGGAGAGTGACAGCATTAACTGAGAGAGTGAGGGAGGGAGAGTAACGACATTAACTGAGGGCCTGAGGGAGGGAGGGTGACGGCATTAACTGAAGGAGTGAGAGAGGGAGAGCAACGGCTTTAACTGAGAGAGTGAGGGAGTGAGAGTGAGGGAGAGAGTGTGATGGCATTAACTGAGGGAGTGAGGGAGGGAGAGTGATGGCATTAACTGAGAGAGTGAGGGAGTGAGAGTGACAGCATTAACTGAGGGAGTCAGGTAGGGACAGCATTAATTGAGGGAGTGAGGGCAAGAAGGTATCATCATTAACTAAGATAGTGAGGGACGGAGGGAGACTGTCAGCAATAACTGAGGGAGTGAGGAGGAAAGAGTCTTAGCAGTAACTGAGAGTGAGGAGCAAGGGGGTCTGCATTAACATGGGGCTGGGTAATAAAGTGGTGGATGCACTCTGTTAAGGAAAAGCCATGTTGAATTCAGCGTTACTGCTAAACTCCATGTCCCTTTCAAATCAGTTGGAGTGGCAGGTGAGGGAGCCAGTTTTAGCCGGTGGCACCATGAATTGCAAGAGTGGAGGCGCATGCCACAGGGAATAATGCTTCGATGTAGTTTTTCCTTTTAAAATACATGCGTTGTGTTACAGCTTTAAGAATTTCACTAATTAGAACATTGTCCTTTTGAACCCTCACTAGGGAGTGGAATTCTTCAATCAACAATATCTTACAATTCAATCCTGCATATTTCTGTGATACTGGTTGGGGTAGAGGTGAGTCTTAATAACCAATTTAACATCGGAAGAGGAATTTAATTCACCTCCCCCCCCACCCCCGCCCCCCCACCCCACAGGATTTGAAACTGCTTTGAAACTATTTTGCTCGCGTCACTTTCATTGGAATCCACTTGTGTGCCTGCTATCTCTTTATGAGATGACTGTCAGACTCTGCATGGTCCCATCCTGCTTGTGAATACAACACAATGTTTCTTGTATGACGTCCCTAGTAATTAACTTTCATTGCTTTTCTTCTGACTAGATTATGGATTCTTACAGCTGTCTCGGGGCTATGCTGTGCACTAAATCTAACATCATGTCTTGATATAGAAACATAGAAACTAGAAGCAGGAGTAGATCATTCAGCCCTTCCAGCCTGCTCCACCATTTATTATGATCATGACTGATCATGAAATTCAACGTCCTGATCTCCCCTTTCCCTCATATCCCTTGATCCTTTTAGCCCCAAGAGTTATATCTAATTTCTTCTTGAAATCACACAACGTGGGGATGAGAAAAATATCAGCCATGATTGAATGGCGGAGCAGATGGGCCGAGTGGCCTAATTCTGCTCCTATGTCTTATGGTCTTATGGTTTTGGCCTCAACTACTTTCTGTGGTCATGAATTCCAGACATTCACCACTTGCTGGATGAAGAAATTTCTCCTCACCTCAGTTCTAAAAGGTTTACCCTTTATCCTCAAACTGTGACCCCTAGTTCTGACTCCTCCACCATTGGGAACATTCTTTCTGAATCTACCCTGTCTAACCCTGATAGAATTTTATTACCAGAATTCTATTACCCCACCCACCTTTTTTAAAACTTTATTTATTAGCGTAACAAGTAGGCTTACATTAACACTGCAATGAAGTTACTGTGAAAATCCCCTAGCGACCATACTCCAGCGCTTGGTTGGGTATACAAAACGAGAATTTAGCACAGCCAATGCACCTAACCAGCACGTCTATCGGGCTGTGAGAGGAAACTGGAGCACCCGGAGGAAACACACGCAGACACGGGGCGAATGTGCAAACTCCACACAAACCCAAGCCAGGAATCGCGTCCGGGTCCCTGGCACTGTGAGGCAGTAGTGCTAACCACTGTGCCACCTTGTCTGCCTTCTCACTCTTCTAAACTCCAATGAATACAATCTTAACCAACTTAGTCTCTCCTCATATGACAGACCTGCCATCCTAGGAATCAACTTGGGAAACCCTCGCTGTACTCCCTCTGGAGAAAGGACATCCTTCCTCTGATAAGGACATTCCAAGTGTGGCCTCACCTATGCTCTGTACAATTGCAACTATCCACTCCCCTCTGAAATCATTAGGAATCTGTACACCAAAGTTAACGTCACAAATTTTGGCCACAATTTTTATATCATTTCCATTGCTTATTGTATCTTGGCATCTCCCATTCAACATAGCTATGTCAACAATCACAGTGTAGTTGTGAACTGTGCTGAGTAGGTGGTGGCAAGCTAGAGTCAGCTTGTGAAGCTTCCTCAGTTGCATTTCATTGTTTAAGTTTTAAGTTTATTTATTAGTGTCACAAGTAGGCTTACATTAACACTGTGAAAATCCCCTAGTCAACCACTTGGGTACACTGAGGGAGAATTTAGCACAGCCAATACACCTAACCAGCACGTCTTTCGGACTGTGGAGGAAACCAGAGCACCCAGAAGAAACGCAGACACAGGAAGAACGTGCAGACTCCACACAGACAGTGACCTGAGGCTGGAACTGAACCCGGGTCCCTGGCATTGTGAGACAGCATTACTAACCACTGTGCCACTGTGCTGTTTGTTATTGCAGTGGAGCCTCTAGCAGCCAGTGACAATGTTGGGACAGATCATCGAATATAGGAACTGGTTGGCCATGTGGACATCTCCCTGCAGGGAGCAGTGTCTTTGAGAGGTTGAGGGATGGAGCAAGGTACCATGAAGCAAGAGAGAAATCAGCCAGGACAAAGCGAGGACATGTGGGTGGCAGTGTCACCGGAGGCTAGGGCAGATTAAATAATCTGAAGGTGGCCAAGGAGCCAGACAGGGAATTGGAAACTTTGTCAAACTGACTGGTAGCACTCTGAGTCTGAGAAGCCTCGTGTGAGAGGCGGAGAGAGAGAGAGAGCCAGAAAGAGAAAGAGAGAGAGAGAGAGAGAGTGGGAGAGAGACAGAGAAAAACCAGGACTGCAACCAGGAGGCAGTGGCACAGTGATATTGTCACTGGGCTAGTAATCCAGGGTAATCTTCTGGTGTTTCGGATCCCACAGATGGTGAAATTTGAATTCAATAAAAATCTGGAATTAAGAATCTACTGATGACCAGAAAACCACTGTCAATTGTCAATAAAAACCCATCTGGTTCACTAATGTCCTTTAGGGAAGGGAATCTGCCATCCTTACCTGGTCTGGCCTACATGTGACTCCAGAGCCACAGCAAGGTTGACTCTCAGCTACCCTCTGAAATGGCTGAGCAACTCACTTCAGGGGTAATTAAGGATCTGCAAATAATTCGACCCAGAACGAATCAAAAAACCGAACAAGCCTGGTGACTGAGTGCGTTGAGGAGCTGAGGCTTTGAATTAAACACAGATCTGCAGCATCAGCATTTTTCCTTTTACTTTTCCTTTACTTTCCGTGAATAATTTGTTTTTTGGAGTTAGTGTTTCCCTTGAGTGTTGACACTGCTTTGATGCTAGTGGAATAAACAAAGCTTGTTTTATAACCTTCATGCAGTTCGTGTGCTTAAATCACATGTATTATAAAAAAGATCTACTTGTCTTTTGTCTTTTCCCTTGAACATGCTGAATTTTTGCTTCTCTTATGGCCATACAAGAGGTTATTACTGATGCATCAGTCTCAACGGTGGGTATCACAATGTGGCACGGTTACCCAACCGCAGTCCCATACACAGGCAGCAGGGTGGCACAGTGGTTAGCATTGTTGCATCACAGCACCAGGGATCTGGGTTCAATTCCAGCCTCAGGTGACTGTGTGGAGTTTGCACATCATGTCTGTGTGGGTTTCCTCCGGGTTCTCCGGTTTCCTCCCACACTCCAAAGATGTGCAGGTTAGGTGGACTGGCCATGCTAAATTGCCTCTTAATGCCAGAGAGACTTGCAGGGTAAATTCGTGGGTTAAGGAGAATAGGGCCTGGGTGGGTTTGTGGTTGGTGCAGACTCAATGGGCCAAATGGCCTCCTTCTGCACTACAGGGATTCATTTCTATTGTATTCTAATATTTTCCAGCAATTCTGGTCCTGCCAAAATCAATGCAAATTAAATCAAATAAAAATCTCTCAAACAGCATCACGAAAACAAAAGATGAAGTTTTCCAACACTTCTAATTGGACAGAAAATTCAGAAATCAGAAGCACAAAGGGACTTGTGAGTCCTTTTTCAGGATTCTCTTAAAGGTAACTTGCAGGGTTGAGTCGGTAGTTAGGAAAGCAAATGCAATATTGCATTTGTTTCGAGAGGACTAGAATACAAAAGCACCGATGTACTCCTGATGCTTTATAAGGCTCTGATCAGACCACATTTGGAATACTGTGACTAATTTTGGGCCCCGTATCTAAGGAAGGATGTGTTGGCCCTGTAGATAGTGCAGTGGCGGTTCATGAGAATAATCCCAGAAATGAAAGATTTGACGTATGACGAGAGTTTGAGGACTCTGTATTGGATGGAGTTTAGGGGGGGGCAGGGAAATGTCATTGAAACTTACAGAATACTGAAAGGCTTGTATAGAGTGGATGTGGAGAAGATGTTTCCATTAGTAGGAGAGTCTAGGATCCGAAGACAAAGCCTCAGAGCAAAGGGACAACCCTTCAGAGCCAAGGTGGGGAGGAATTCCTTCAGCCAGAGGGTGGTGAATCTGTGGAATTCACTGACACAGAAGGTGTGGAAGCAAGGTCATTGACTGTATTTAAGACAGCAGTAAGAGGGTCAAGGGTTACAAGGAAAACGTAGAAGAGTAGGGTTGAGAAACACATCAGCCATGATCAAATTGCAGAGCAGACTCAATAGGCTGAATGGCCAAATTCTACTCCTATATATTATGTCTTATGGTCTTCGCAATGGCGGCATCATCCAGTCCTGACGATGGTGACCCTCCCCCTCCTGTAGCACACTCTCCAGTCACAGAAGGTGAGTGGCACATAAAACTCCATAGACATTGACGGGACTGGAAGATCCTGCCACTGCTGCCACCTCCCCCAATGGAAAATCCGTGGAAATTACAACCAAATTAAATTCGATTGGCTGTTTGTGGGATCTTGCTGTGTGAAAACTGATGACTGCAGGACAACACGCCAATGAATCACCTCCGTGATGGCAGAGCATTCTGGGACATTCTGAGCTTGTGAAAGGCGTGATGTTAATGTGTTTTCTGTTGAATCCAGAACCTTCTATCTCAGAGATTGGAGTGCTAGCATTGAGCCACAGCTGACACATAGATGCCTCCAGCGCTCCAATAACTCCCTTGTTTCTCGGAAAGCTGAGCTGGACACAGTATTATTAAAGCTCCAGTCAGATCAAAGCTCTGTGCAATTAGATCACAACTTTCTAAAGAGCAAACTATAAATATTGGCAATCTGATATAAAACCCATTAATGCTGGAAATGCACAGGAGGCCTGGAGCACCTGCAAAGAGAGGTTAGTATTAACTTATCTTTATCTTTCAGCTCTGATGCTTTCTAGTTTTAATATGAAACATTGCTAGATGTTGCCGAGGGTTTATTCAGACTGCATGTCCATCCAGCAGGCCAGAGAGTGCCAAGAAAGCAAGAGAGGCAAAGAAAGGAAAGGCAAACAAAAATATTAACTGGATGTGAGGCGCAGAGAAAGGGACTCTTAGATAAATACATGGGACTTAGTAAGATAGAGGGTTATAGGTAAGCCTAGTAGGTAGGGACATGTTCGGCACAACTTGTGGGCTGAAGGGCCTGTTTATGCTGTAGTTTTTCTATGTTCTAAGCATTTGAGTTGGAGAAGGTGAGATGCAGGTGAGGGGTGGAGAGGGAAAGGGGGAACCAAAGAGGAGAGTAAGGAGGAAGGGGAAGAGAAAAGAAGAGTGAAAAGCAAGAGAAGAGAGAGAAAAGAAAGGAGAAAGTGAAGAGCAGAAAGTGAAGAGGAGTGAGTAGAGGAGAAAGTGAATAGGAAAGTGAAGAGAAAAGGGAGGAGAGAGTAAAGAGAAGCAAGTAAAGAGGAGAGATTGAAGAGTAGAAAAGAGAGGAGAAAGTGAAAAGGCGACAGTGAAGTGGAAGGAGAAAGGAGCAGAGAATGAAGAGAAAGTGAAGAGGAAAAAGGGGAGAAAGAGTGAAGAGGAGAAAGTAAAGAGAAGAGAGGAGACATTGGTGTTGTACAATGGAAAACACACAAAAAGTTTCAGGAGGAGCAGAGATTTCTTCTGTCTGTGTGATTTTCAAGAGACATACCAGATAATCAGAAAGGGACTGAGGTAATAATCTAATCAGTATTTAAGAGAAACCTAGCAGTCAAAGTTCCACGTTGTAATTCTAGTGGTGATCCTGGTGATGCACATGCCTCTTCCAGCTGGTAGCGGCAGGTGCATCACCAGGATAAATAGGGAAGAGCTGCTTCTGTTGACAAGAGATCTGCCAGCAAAAAATATATTTGAGATCATGAGCAAAAGAATCAGAGGGAAGATGAGGTTTTATGTTGCACTTTGAATATATTGATGATGGAAGGAGATTTTATATTAACTTTCAAAAGGAAATTGAGAAGGGGAGAAAATTGCAGAACTGTGGTGAAAGAGTAAGGGGAGTAAGATTAATTGGATAGCTCTTCCAAAGAGCCATCAGAGGCTCAATGGGCAGAACAGCCTCCTTACTTGATGTACGATTCCGCGAATCTAATACTGAAGATTAGGGACAATTCCATAATTAGACGCTTCTAAGGCGGAACTGACTGTAAGGGTGTCTGGACATTCACCATCTACAAATCCACCATTTGCCGATGAGTGCCTGAAGAGGGAATTAGTTCAGTGCACCTTTGGTCTTAATTGGTGCCAAAATAAGACAAACAGGCTGCACACTGGGCTGGACATTTCCTTGGAGCATCCATGCTCTTCCACTTAACTCTGCCGGAACCACAGTGACAAACCCTGTGTGGGATCATAGAATCACAACAGTGCAGGAGAGGCCATTCGGCCCATCAAGTCTGCACCGGCTCTCTGACAGCGTATCTTATCTAGGTCCTCTTCCCCACCCTATGCCAGTAACCCCACATATTTCCCATGGCTAATCCATTTAACCTGCACATCCTAGGACACTTCAGGGCGGTAATTTCCTATTCCACCTGTCATGGGAATCATAGAGGGTGGGGTGGCATGGTGGCACATGGGCACAATTGCACAACAGTTAATACTGCTGCCTTACAGTGCCAAGGATCTGGGGTCAATTCCTGGCTTCGGTCACTGTGTGGAGTTTGCACATTCTCCCCATGTCTGTGTGGGTTTCTTCCAGGTGCCCAGTTTCCTCCCAGAGTCCAAAGATGTGCGGGTTAGGTTAATTGGCCTTACTAAATGACAAGAGGCTTTGGAGAGGGTACAGAAAAGATTTGCCAGGATGTTGCCTAGTATGGAGGGCATTAGCTACGAGGAGAGCTTGGAGAAACTTGGTTTGTTCTCACTGGAGCAACGGAGATTGAGGGGAGACCTGATAGAAGCGGCAAGATTATGAGAGGCATGGACAGAGTGGATAGTCAGAAGCTTTTTCCCAGGGTAGAACAGTCAATTACTAAGGGGCATAGGTTTATGGTGAGAGGGGCAAGGTTTAAAGGAGATGTAAAATTTTTTACACAGAGAGTAGTGGGTGCCTGGAACTCGTTGTTGAGGGAGCTACTGGAAGCAGATATGATAGTGATTTTTAAGGAGTGTCTTGACAAGTACATGAACAGGATGGGAATAAAGAGATATGGTCTTCGGAAGAGTAGGGGGTTTTAGTTAAGTCGGGCAGCATGATTGGTGGAGGCTTGGAGGTCCAAAAGGCCTGTTCCTGTGCTGTAATTTTCTTTGTTCTTTGTTCTTGTTCTAAGTTGTCTCTTAGTGTCAGGGGGACTAGCTAGGGTAAATGCATGGGATTATGGGGATGGGGCAGTCTCTTAGTGTCAGGGGGACTAGCTAGGGTAAATGCATGGGATTATGGGGATGGGGCAGTGTGGTTGGTGCAGAGTCGATGGGCCCAATTGGCCTGCTTCTGTACTGCAGGATTCTATGACAGAAAATCCGGCAAACTATTGACCTCAGGTGGGAATTTCCTGCCTTGGGGCAAGCACAGCCGGAAAATCCCTCCCTAAGGGGCAATTTAGCATGGCCAATCCACCTAGCCTACACATCTTTGGACACTAAAGGGTAATTTCACATGGCCAATCCACTTAACCTACATATCTTTGGAGTGTAGGAGGAAACCAGAGCATCCAGAGAAAACCCACGCAGACACGGGAGAACATGCAAACTCCATACAATCAACCGAGGCCAGTCTGTGTAGATAGTTCCACTAAAACTAGGAGCAGGAGGAGGACTAGTAACTCTGCAAGATGGCTTCACATACCCTTACATGCACATCATTCTGGCTGGCAGAACTGACTGAGAGAGAGAGAAGAAAGCAGCTCCAAGGTAGTTATTGCAATGTTCCTTTCTTAATCTGGTTAGCACAAATAATCAGTCTTTCATCAAAGATGCAGAAAGTTTTATAATGAGGCTTTGCAATGCAGTCTGACTTTATAGTGACACATTGCTCAAGCTACAACATGATCACTCATTAGAGAAATGATCATCAAAGCAGCTAGCAAGAGCTAAATCTTGTCACTTGGGAGAAATAGGTGACATTTATCTTTCTGATTCCCATTGTTGAACTCTGGCTCTCTCCTTTTCCACTGCCAATGAGTAAGAAGTCTTGGGTTTGAATGTCTACTCTCGGAACCCCGGGCACAACAATGTGACTGATAGCCCCCGTGCAGAACCAAGGGAATGCTGCACTGCCAGTGTTGCTGAGATGTCAAACTAACCCTGTTTGCTCTCTCAGGTGGGTGGGAAGGGTTCCACTATGTCAAGAAGGAAAAAAGCCAGAAAGAGCTCCACAGTCACCTGGCCAATACTAATCTCTCATCCAAAACCGGATTATCTGTTCATTTTCCACATTTCTGCCTGTGGGATCTTACTGTGCCTCAATTGGCAACCATATTTCCTTCACCAGCCATAAAGTGCTTTGCGACATTCTGAGGTTGTGAAAGGCACGATATCAATACAGGTTATTTGTTTGCTTTCCACTAAAGTTCTTATTATAATCTTTGTGCAGTCATCATTAGTTGAGTGATTTCACCCTGATTTTTAATGCTGGTTGGGAGAGATGGTTATAATGTTACCAGATTAGTAAGCCAGAGGACACGGGTTTAAACCACACATGGCAGCTAGCAGAATTTAAATTCAATCAATAAATTGGAAATGGAAAGCAAGTCTCAATAATGGTGACTTTTTTATTCGTTGGGAGGATGTGGGCATTGCTGATTGGGCCAGCGTGTATTCCAATTCTCTTCCCGCACCTAGTGGTGCACTAAGACAGATAGTCTTTCCATAGCTAGTTATTCCTGGAACACGTCACTAGTCTGCCACCAGGGGCTTATAGCTTGAATGGCACCACTCCACACCAAGCGTGGCTGACCAGGGGTCTCTGCTGTTTTTATCATCAGCCATTGGCGTGTTTGAAAGGACTTACAGTTTGACACTCAACCTGCTTGGATATACTAGGAATGGACCTTCCATGGCTATCACGTACTGTGGCAGGACTTGAACCTGAAACTTCTGATTCTGAGGCAGGGATGCTACTCACTGCACCATGAGACCCCCTCCAGATTGCAGTGCCCATCCCTAATTGTCCTAGAACTGAATGGTTTGCTGGCCCATCTCAGAGGGCATTTAAGAATCAACCGCATTGCTGTGGATCTGGAATGTTCTGTGTGCCAGACCTGGTAAGGACGACAGATTTCCTTCCCTGAAGGACATTAGTGAACCACATGGGTTATCCCAGCAACCAATAATGCTTTCATGGACATCAGCAGACT
This sequence comes from Carcharhinus amblyrhynchos, assembly GCF_965287045.1. Classification (NCBI taxonomy): domain Eukaryota; kingdom Metazoa; phylum Chordata; class Chondrichthyes; order Carcharhiniformes; family Carcharhinidae; genus Carcharhinus; species Carcharhinus amblyrhynchos. The sequence goes on along the minus strand of NC_137358.1, from coordinate 10,533,699 downwards.
TTTAATTCTAGATTTTTACTGAGTTCAAATTTCACCATCTGCTGTGGTGGGATTGCAACCTGAATCATCAGAAGTCCCCTGGGTCTCTGGATTATTATTCCACTGACAACTATCGTCAGCTGGTGTAAAAACCCATCTGGTTCACTAATGTCTTGCAGGGAAGGAAATCGGCCATCCTTACTCGTCTAGCCTACATGTAACTCCAGGTCCACAGCAATGGTTGACTCTTAAAATACCCCCTGAAATAGCTGAGTGAGCCACTCCATTCAGGGGCAATTAGGGGTGGGCAAACAAATGCTGGCCTTGCTAGCATCCCAGTAAAAGAAAGGAAAACAGAAATAAGCTCATCAGGGTTCATTTGTACTGGTTACGGAAGTCAAGTCAGTTGCCATTAAGTTAAGTTTATTTATTAGTCACAAGTAGGCTTACATTAACACTACAATGAAGTTACTGCGAAAATCCCCTAGCCACCACACTCAGGCGCTTGTTCGGGTACACTGAAGGAGAATTTAGCATGGCTCAGACTGTGGGACAAAAAGGCCAAGAGGGAACCCACGCAGACACAGGGAGAACATGCAAACTCTGGACAGACAGTGCCCAAGCCAGGAATTGAACTCAGGTTCCTGGCGCTATAAGGCAGCAGTGCTAACCACTGTGCCACCATATCATTACCCAGAAAGCTCATGAAATCAGCAGTTAGCACTGCTGCCTCACAGCGTCAGGGACCTGGGTTCGATTCCCAGCTTGGGTCACTGTCTGTGTGGAGTTTGAACATTCTCCCTGTATCTGCGTGGGTTTCCTCCAGGTGCTCCGGTTTCCTCCTACAGTCTGTAAGACATGCATTGGCCATGCTAAATTCACCCTCAGTGTACCCAAACAGACACCGGAGTGTGGTGACTAGGAGATTTTCACAGTAACTTCATTGCAATATTAATGTAAGCCTACTTGTGACTAATAAATGAACTTTAAATTAATCCAGTTTCAGCTCTAATCTTGAGGGCCAAATTCAAAAGACTGCAAGAAGGAGTTTATATCATACAAAGCCAGTAAAATCAAAAGGATCAGGGAATGGGATGGGAAGGGGTTCCAGATGGAAATTCAGATTGAGGTTGTAATAACAACAAAGACTGCTGCTTGAAAGTAATTTGGTATGTGGGGCTTCTGAGCTGTTTTGATATGGCAAAAGCAGCTTATAAATTAGAGTGTGTGGTACTTTGTATTTCCAGTTGCCCATAGCCAAGTCACCAGCCTTGCTAACCGATAGATCTGTGCACATGTAACAGGCTGTAAGATCACACAAAGCATGAAGGAAGAATAAATCTACATTTGTACCCACGTAAAATATCCCCCAAGCTTTGAATCTAAAGTTTTATGGATTATTTTCCATGGTACAAGAACAATTAATTGCATTTATATAGCACATTTAACATAGTAAAACATTCCAAGATGCTTCCCGGGGCATCAACAAAAGGAATTTGACACTGATCGACGTAAGGAGATTTGCTTTTATTCGTTCATATGAAGTGAACATCACTGGCTAGGACTAGCATTTATTGCCCATCCCTAATTGGCCTTCACAAGGTGGTCTTTTTGCTACCTTTTTGAACTGCTACAGTCCTTGCGACGTAGGTAAGCCCACAGTGCTGTTAGGGAGAGAGTCCCAGGATTTTGACTCAGTGACAGTGAAGGAACGGCAATATATTTCCAAGTCAGGATGGTGAGTGACTTGGAAGGGAGCCTCCAGGTTGTGGTGTTCCCAGGAATTTGCTCCCTTTGTCCTTCTAGATGGTCGTGGATGCTTGGGAAAGTGCTGCCTATGGAAGCTTGCAGATGGTACATACAGAATTATTACAGACATTAATTACTGAGGAAGGATGTGGTGGCATTGGAGGCAGTTCAGAGGAGGTTCACCAGATTAATTCCAGGGATGAAAGGGTTGACGGACCAGGAGACATTAAACAGTTTGGGCTTAAACTCGCTGGAGTTTAGCAGGATAAGAGGGGATCTTATTAAGGTACATAAAATACTCAAAGGAATTGATAAAGTAAACATATACCAAATGTTTTCACCATGGGCAATCCCGAACAACAAGTTATGGTATAGGTTGAGAGGCGGTAGATTTAAAACTGAGATGAGGAGGAACTACTTCTCACAGAAGTTGGTGAACTTGCTGCCCCATAGCGCGGTGGAGCCTGAATCATTGAATGGTTTCAAGAAGGAGATAGATATATTTCTGATTTTAAAAAACGGGTTTATGGGATAGGAGAAACAGGTGAGGAGTGGATTTGAGACCAGGGAGAGATCAGCCGTGGTCTGATTGAAAGTTGGAGCAGGCTTGAAAGGCTGAATTGCCTAATTCTGCTCCTAATTCCTTTGTTCCTAATACAGGTGACAAAACCTGGTCAAAGAGCTGGTTTTAAGGAATGTCTTAAGGAAGAGGGAGAGATAAAGAGGTGCAGAGGCTTACGAAGCGACTTTCAGAGGTTGAGCCCAAGACAACTGAAGGCACAGAACCCCGTGGTGGGATGTGGGATATTGAAGATGCACTATAGGCCAGAAACATGAAGGTGGATAATCAAAGCAGAGCTGGGCCTCTCTTCAACCCCATTCATTATGCAACCATCTTTTAGGAACATCTGGATTCCTCTTTTATGAGTCTCAGAAACTTCTAAATGAGTTGTAAAATGCACATTGACAAAAATAAAATATTCAAAGCATGATACTGAATTCCTACAGGTACTTCCTGAGGCCGTCTCTATTCAACCATAAAGTACTTCACGTCAAACCTAGTGCCAAACTAAATTATGGGTAAAGCTCCCAGTTTCTAATAAGGCTGGCCTAGGGCTTGAGTCAGCAACTCAGAGGTTTTGAGCTTCCCATTTCTTGGTTTGTGCCAGGAAAATGATCATGGAAGCTGCTGTCTGTTGCCAAAACTTGATTAATTCACTAATCTCCTTTTGACGAGAAAAATGTCATTCCAACTTAGTCTGACCCATAGAATCACTACTTAGAATCCTGAGAGTGCTGAAGGAGGCCAGTCGTGCATCGAATCTGCACTGACTCTTCAAAAGAGCATCTCACCCAGGCCTGTGCCTCGTTCCATCCCCATAACCCTGCACATTTACCATGGCCAATCCACCTAACCTGCATATCATTGGACATTAAGAGGCAATTTAACATGGCCAATTACTTAACCTGCACATCTTTGGATTTGATTTTGACTTGATTTATTATTGTAACATGTACTGGGATAAATGTTTTGATGCATCACAGTCAAAACATACCATTCATAGAGTACGTAGGGGAGAGGAAAAGGAGAGAGTGCAGAATATATGTTACAGCCAGACCTAGGGTGTAGAGAAAGATCAACTTAACATAAGGTAGGTCCATTCAAAAGTCTGATGGCAGCAGGGAAGAAGCTGTTCTTGAGTCAATTGGTGTGTGATCTCAGACTTTTGTATCTTTTTCTCAATGGAAGAAGGTGGAAAAGAATATGTCCAGGACGCATGGGCCCTTGATTATGCTGGCTGCTTTTCCGAGGCAGAGCAATGCTTAGACAGAGTCAATGGATGGGAGGCTGGTTTGCACGATGGACCGGGCTAAGTTCACAGCCTTTTGTAATTTCTTGATGTCTTGGTATAGCAGGAGTCATACCAAGCTGTGATACATCCGGAAAGGATGCTTTTTATGGCGCATCTGTAAAAATAGGTGAGAGTCATAGTGGACATGCCAAATTTCCTCAGCCTCCTGAGGAAGACAATGTGTTGGTGGGTTTTCTCAACTATAGAGTCGACATGGAGGGACCAGGGCAAGTTGTCAGTGATTTGGATATCTAGGAACCTGAAGCTCTCGACCTTTTCCACTTCATCCCCTGTATCCATTTGCACCTTTGACTGGGGAGTATTATAGCCTGAGATAAAAATGCTGGAATGTATGCAATGAATGGCTTGTCTCTTCCCCAAGGATCTGGATAATTCACCGTTTCTTTTTTTGTGTGTGGAAACAATATCTGAAGCCGAATGAAGCCCCTCTGGTACCTTGATGAATATTCATTGATGAGGTTTCTCTGATATGCAAATGAAGGCACTTCACTCGACTAAACAGCCTCATTATCCACGGAGCTTGAAAAAGAGATTAGACCGTCTAATAGCTGCGACACAACAATCCCAGTAGACACTAATCACATTGTCACCAGAGTTGTATTTTTCTCAAGTTTACAATTAACTTCTTGCATTTTTCACTTCCCCAGGGCCAGTTAGGGTCTATCCAGAATACTGAGAGAGGTGAAGGAAGAAATTGCTGAATCCTTGGCCAAAATCTTTGTATCCTCTTTAGTCATGGGCGAGGTTCCAGAGGATTGGAGAGTAATTAGCATTGTTCCTCTGTTTAAGAAGGGCAGAAGAGACAATCTGGGAAATTACAGGCCTGTGAGCTTTACGTCAGTGGTGGGGAAATTATTGGAGAAGATTCTTAGGGACAGAAGTACTCACACCTGGAAGAGAATAGGCTTATTAGTGATAAGCAACATGGTTTTGTGAAGGGGAGGGCATGTCTCACAAACTTGATTGAGTTCTTTGAGTAAGTGACAAGAAACATTGACCAGGGCAAGGCAGTGGATGTTGCATACATAGACTTTAGTAAAGCCTTTGATAAGGTTCCTCACAGCAGGCTGATGTAGAAGGTGAAGTCATATGGGATCTGAGGTGAGCTGGTAAGATGGATATAGAACTGGCTTGGGCATAGAAAGCAGAGAATAGCAGTGGTAGTGTACTTTTCTAACTGGAGGTCTGTGACAAGCAGTGTTCCACAAGGATCAGTGCTGGATCCTCTGTTGTTTGTAATATATATAAGTGATTTGGAGGAAAATGTAGGTGGTCTGATTAGTAAATTTGTAGATGATACAATAATTGGGGGAGTAGCAGATAATGAGGAGGAATGTCAGAGGATACAGCGGAAAGATCAGCTGGAGACCTGGGTTCAAAGATGGCAGATGGAATTTAACCGGGACAAATGTGAGGTGATGTGACTTGGAAGGTCTACTGCAGAAGGAAAATATACAGTAAATGGTAGAGCGCTTAGAAATGTTAGATATGCAGATCCACAGTTCCCTGAAAGTGGCAACTCAGGTGGACAAGGTGGTCTAGAAAGCGTAGAGTATGCTGGCTTCATAGGTCAGGGCATTGAGTATAGGAATTGAAAAATCATGTTGCAGCTGTATAAGACTTTCGTTAGGCCGCATTTGGAGTATTGGGTACAATCCTGGTCGCCACAATATCAGAAGGATATTGACACATTGGAAAGGATGCAGAAGAGATTTATCAGGATGTTGCCTGGTTTGGTGAGTATGGGCAATGAAGAAAAGTTGAACAAACTTGGATTGTTTTGATTGGAGTGTTGGAGGATAAGGTGGGATCTGATAAAGGTTTACATGATTATGACAGGCTTGGATAGAGAAGATATCAGAGAGTCCTTTACCCAGTGTCAAAGGGTCAATTATTTGGGGGCAAAGGTTGAAACTGAGAGGGGGAAAGTTTAAAAGACATGTAAGGGGCAAGTTTTTCACAAAGAGGGTGGTGAATGCCTGGAACGCACATCCGGAGGAGGCGGTGGAAGCAGATTCTATAACAACATTTAAGCGGCATCTGGATAGATACATGAATAGGTAGGGAATAGAGGGATATGGACCACATAGAGGCAAGAAAATATTAGATGAGAGGCATCTGTGTCAGCACAGACTTGATGGGCCGAAGGTCCTGTTCCTGTGCTGTACTGTTCTTTGTTCTTTGTTCATTTGCTTTAAGTCGTTGCATTCCCTGGGGTCACATGGGGTCAAGCCACATATTATTTGAACCCATGTCACCCAGAGCATGAGCTTCGACATCTGCTATCCTTTGCTTTCCTTTTTGTTATGCTATCCATCCTTCTTCTCTTTAAGTTTATTTATTTTTTAGGCCTACATTTCCCAACAGGAGAATTATGTATCATAGAATCCCTACTGTGCAGAAGGAGGCCATTTGGCTCATTAAATCTGCGCCAACTCTCTGACAGCGCATCTTACCCAGGCCTGTTCCCTGCCCTATCTCCGTAACCTCACAAATTTACCCCACTAATCCTCCATCTTGGGACACTAATGGGTAATTTAGCATGGCCAATCCACCTAACTTGCGCACCTTTGGAGTATGGGAGGAAACTGGAGCACTCAGAGGAAACATAGACAGAAAAAGGGGAAACATCTAAACTCCACACAGACTGTCACCCAAGGCTGGAAACGAACCTGGATTCCCATCAAACTGCCGGAGGAGAAAGGAAAATGAAAAAAAAGTATTTTGATAGGATTTTTCAGGTTTTTATAAATTCATTTTTGAGATGTATGCGTCCTTGGCTGGGTCAACATTTGTTGCCCATCCCTAATTGCCCTTGAACTGTGTGGTTTGCTCAACTATTTCAGAGGTCATGTAAGAGTCAACCACATTGCTGTGGGTCTGGAGTCACATGTAAGCCAGACCAGGGAACGGCTGATTCCCTCCTCTAAGGGACATCAGTAAACCAGGTGGATTTTTCCGACGATCATTACCATTAGACTTTTTATTGAAGGCTACATTCACCATCTGCCATGGGGAATTCGAACCTGGATCTCCAGAGCATTACACTGGGTCCCTGGATTACTAGTCCACTGACAGTACCACTGCACCACTGCCTCCCCTACTCAGTTGCTCTGCCAAATGGGTTTAGTCAAATATCCCAAGGAGCTTAAGACATCAATGTCTGAAACCACATAGTACTTAAAGTAACATGTCAGCCAAAACATCATGTCCTATGTAGAAGGAAATAGTTGCAAATGACACCAGGACAATATCACATAAAAAGGAATGGCTTGCATTTACACATTGCTTTCATAACTACCAGATACCCGAAGTACTTTGTAACCAATGAGGTATTTTTGAAATATAATTGCTATTACAACGTAGGAAACTCAGCAGTCAGTTAGTGCTGAGACCAGATAATCAATTTCAAATTTATTTATTAGTCTCATGTCAGCTCACATTAACATTGCAATGGAGTTACTGTGAAAATTCCCCAGTCGCCACACTCTGGTGCCTGTACGGGTACACTGAGGGAGAATGTAGCATGGTCAATGCACGTAACCAGCACATCTTTCAGACTGTGAAAGGAAACTGGAGCACCCGAAGGAAACCCATACAGACACGGGGAGAACATGCAGACTCTACACAAACAGTGACCCAAGCCGGGAGTCGAATCCAGGTTCCTGGCACTGTGAGGTAGCAGTACTAACCACTGTGCCATTTTGCGAAGATGATTGAGAACTAACCCCCCCCCCCGTACTTCTTTTGGGATAGTGCCATGGGATCTTTTACATCTCCCCTAAGTAGGCAGATGGGGCCTTGGTTTAATGTCTCATCCAAGATAATGGCAGCTCTGATAGTGCAGCACCCCTTCAGTATTGCACTAAAGTGTCAGATTGCTTGAAGACCAAACTTTGGATTCAGAGACACACATGTAGTACCAACTGAGCCACAGTTGACATTCTGCTGGAGCACCTAATATATATCAAACATTAGAAGAAATTCGACCCTCAGGTAATGAATCCTCAGGAATTTAGGTTTGAAATGCAGGATTCTCCTGTGGGTAAGAACTAGGTGAAAAATCGAAGGAATCTTTCAAAACTGATGAATTATCAAAGTGCTGGGGGTGGGAAAGAAAAGGATGTTTGGCTGATTGTCAAGAATTATCCACTCAATTGATGAAGAATTCCAATTGGCTATGGAAGACAGAGTATCATGAGTGTGGGCAAGTTGGGGTGTGGAAGTGGGGCCATGGGAGGGAGGAGGCCATGTGATGAAACTACCAGAGAATTTATTCAGCCAGAGTAGGCGACGCTACTCAGGGGCACAACTGAGTTAAATTTCTCTCCTCCCCATGTCACCTCCACTCTCCCAATTTGGAACATGCCATCAACACTGAGTGCAAAAACCTAAGCAAAACAAACACTGAATGTTCCCACTTTTGTGTCACCTTAATCAGGTTGGCATGAAGAAGTTGTTTATTGTACGTTCCGCAGGCTGGTGGATTCTTACAATGCCAATTGGTTGTTCATCGCAACACTTTTAAACATGCGTGCTAGAACTTACAACAAGAAAAACTTACAGTAAGCGTCCCCAAGGCACTTTGTGGGAGGTTTAATAAATCGAACTTAACATCGAGCCATATATGTTGGATCAGATCTCAAAGAATGATGAGACAGTGTACAGGAAAGAGAGAGAATCTGGTGAAAAAGTGCAATGACAATAATCTCTCCCTCAATGTCACTAAAACAAAGGAGATAGTCATTGACCTCAGGAAGTGTAGTGGAGGAAATTCCCCTGTCTATGTCAACGGTGTTGAAGTGGAAATGGTCGAGAGCTTCAACTTTCTAGGTGACCACCAACAACCTGTCCTGGTCCCCCTACACCAACACTATAGTTAAGAAAGCCCACCAACACCTCTACTTTCTCAGGAGGCTAAGGAAATTCAGCATATCCACTATGACTGTCACTAACTTTTACAATGCACCATAGAAAGCATCCTTTCTGGATGTATCACATCTTGGTATGGCTCCTGCTCTGTCCAAGACTGCAAGAAACTACAAACATTTGTAAACGAAGCCCAGTCCATCAAGCAAACCAGCCTCCCATCCATTGACATCGTCTACACTTCCTGTTGCCTCGGAAAAGCAGTCAGCATAATCAAGGATCCCATGTACCCTGGACATACTCTCTTCCACCTTCTTCCATTGGGAAAAAGATACAAAAGTCTGGGATCACTTACCGACCAACTCAAGAACAGCTTCTTTCTGATGCCATCAGACATTTGAATGGACCTACCATGTATTAAGCTGATCTTTCTCTACACCCTAGCTCAAACTGTAACACTACGTTCTACACCCTCTCCTTTCCTTCTCCCCTATGTACCCTATGAACAGTATGTTTTGTCTGTATAGCATGCAAGTAACTATACTTTCCACTCTATCCCAATACATGTGACAATAAGAAATAAAATAAAAATGGAGATATTAGGACAGGTGACCAAAAGCTTGGTAAAAGGGGTTCGTTTAAAGGCGTGCTCTATATTTTATCTAAGAGCAATGCAGAATTGATGCAATCTGAGTATGCAATAGGTTTATTTACAAGAATTTTAACATGTTTCTGCAATCACTCATACTTTGCAGCTCTGTTTCAAATAACCTCTTAATGTCTGTTTACTTTGCTCTGAATAAACACAGAGGCTTAATCAATCGAATGCAATAGATCAGTTACTGGACATGCATAATCAAACACAGATCAATTAAACCTTTGAACACTGCAAAGGATATCTTTTAAAAGTGGAGAGGGAGGTCAAGAGATTTAGGGAGGGAATTCCAGGGCTCAGGGTCTAGGCAGGTGAAGGCATGGCTATCAATGAAAACCAAGGATGTGCCAGAGGCCACAACACCTCTGAACACCTCCCTATCGAAACACATCAGAGTACAGTCTGAGTAGAAGACAACTTTTACCTGCAGGCATTATCACTGATAATGAGTAAATTAAAATTGATACATACCCTTGTCAAGTGAATCCATAAAAAAAAGCTGATCATCACTTTTCAAAAGGATTTCAATTGTGAATTTTTATAAGTCTTCTAACTCTAAGCTACCTCGCCTTTTGCACTGCTTATGTTAGTCTTGTCTGCTCTTGTACAGCAGTAAGTGAGAAACAATAGGTGGAATGTTCCAATCCTACACTATCTAACACAACCCTCCAATCTTTAGACTCTCATGCACTTAACTAAATTCTTCTGAAAGACATCTTCCCTAATTGCCTCAACTCTTCCATTTAATAGCAATTACCACTTCTACCCCTCTCTGAGGAAGGATATTGCTCCTGAATTCTTCTCTGGATTTTTGGAGACTATCTTGTACTTATAACCCCTCCAGACCAGAGGATCTTGCCCATGGTCTTATGGTTAGATGGTGAGAAGAGATTACCAGGTTTGTATTCCTTGTAATCTAGATAATTAGAGGGCAATTTGATGGAGGGTTTTAGGATCTTGAAAATATTTAAATGGGTAGATGGAGAAAAACTTCTCCCAATGGTGGGGAAAGTCGACAAGGGACCATAACGTTAAAATCAAAACCAGGCCATTCAGGAGCGATGCAAGCAAACATTCCTTTGATTTGATTTGATTTATTATTGTCACATATGGTATACAGTGAAAAGCGTTGTTTCTTGCATGTTATACAATCAAAGCTTCCTGTTCATAGAGAAGGAAGGAAAGAGTGCAGAATGTAGTGTTACATCATAGTGTGGAGAACAAAATCCATACTATTGTGTGCAAGAATAATGAAGTTATACTTGGATGGAGCTGGAGATGCATATGGCAGGGTAGGGCTAGCGATGTAGGGGGCGGAGGGAGCAGGTGCTGAGGACATGTTTATATAGGACAGCACATTAATTCAGCCCATTAATTGTTTCTCTCTCCATAAGCGCTGCCCGACCTGCCAAGTATTTCCAGCATCCTTTGTTTTTAACGCTGTTTGATTATACATAACAATTTTCTTTCCTTCTTTTTCTTTCCTTCATATTGCAACCCTCTCCCACAGAAGGCAGTAGATGATATCTCCATTAATAATTATATATCTGAACTCAATAAATTTTTGCTAGCCCAAATATGAAGGAAAATTGCACTGGGGAATTTGCTTGAGATTAAGGTATGGATCATGAATGATCTCACTGAATGGCACAACAAACTTGAGAGGCTGAATGGCCTCTTGACCTATGCTCCAATGTTCCCACACTAATCGAGTATGGGAGATCAAGGAAGATAAGGAGGAATTTTCCATTATATTTCTCAGTGAAAAACCAACTCATTACATGATGAATAATTGTTTTTTTGATGGTCATTAGGCTACCTAATAACTCATGAAGATTTACTGATGAGCTTTATTCAATTTAAGTAATGATCTTTACTTTGGAATCACAGACGGCAGTAACTAGGAAGAGTAATATAAGACATGTAAGGAATCTGTACACAACATGGTGAATTCTTTTTTAGTGATTGACAGGATGTGGGTGTTGCTAGCTGGGCCAGCATTTATTGCCCATCCTTAACTCCCCTCCATTTCAGAGGGAATATGAACTGCATTGTTGTGGATCTGGAGTCACATATATTCCAGGCCAGGTAAGGACGGCAGATTTCCTTCCCTAAAGGACAATAGTGAACCAGATGGGTTTCTACGACTATTGACAATGGTCATCATTACTTTCTAATTCCAGATTTTTTTTATTGAATTCAAATATCACCATTTGCCATGGTGGGATTTGAACCTGGGTCCCCAGATCTCACCTGGGGTCTCTGGATTACTAATCCAGTGGCAATACAACTATGCCACTACCTCTCCTGGATAGTACAGCACTTGCCTTTATCCCATTTTAAATTACTCTCTTATTCAAGAGCACTATATTTTTTTTTAATTTATTTATTAGTGTCACAAGGTTTCCATTAACACCGCAACGAAGTTACTGTGAAAATCTCCGAGTCGCCACACTCTGGCACCTCTTCGGGTAACACTGAGGGAGAATTTAGCACGGCCAACATGTCTATCCAACTGTGGGAGGAAACTGGGGCACCTGGAGGAAATCCACGCAGAAGCAGGGAGAATGTACAGACTCCACACAGAGACAGGGACCCAAGCTGGGAATCGAACCTGGGTCCCTGGCACTGTAAGGCAGCAGTGCTAAATGCTGTGCAACATTGCCTGCACAAGAATGTTCATTTAGACAATGCTTTGGGGTTGGGAGTGATGAGGGGTGCTGGGGCTTGTGTCCATGATGTTGAAGACAAGCTCTAGTGCAGGAAAGAAAATTGTTAAGTATGATCAAACAGCATTAAAAAAGATGCTGGAAATACTTGGCAGGTAGGGCAGCACTTACGGAGAGAGAAACAATTAATGGGCTGAATTAATGTGCTGCAGCCTATATAATCATGTTCTCAGCGCCTCCTCCCCCCATCCCCAGCATCACCAACCCCCACCCTGCCCTATGCATCCCCAACTCCTTCCAAACATAACTTTATTATTTTTCCACACAATAGTATGGATTTTGTTCTCCATTATGTATTGTCTCAATTCCCCATTCAAGATCTTGAGTGACTGGGAACATGAGTTTCCTCCTCCAACCTCCCTCCCCCCCTCACCCTCTCCAGAACTTGGCAGTCAACACCCATCCAATACTTATTAGAATGACCCGCAAACACCAAACATCACTTTATCCAATTTGAAATGCCGAACATATTGCATCTGTTTCCTGCCAAGATTCACACAATAGGTTTCTTTCAAGGTTACAAGTGCTGGCATTCTGGAATAGCGATTGCTGCTTTCATTTAGACTGAGACCATATTAGATAGGTTTCTCATGTAGGAAGCCTTCTTGGAGCGATCACATAAATCACAAGATGAAAGCAACCTCCCTAATAGTGCTTTGACTGTGATGTTTGAAGGCTTGTCTCATTTTCACACCGCAGCATAATACAATGAGAGTTTTATTAGGTTGGGCACAGTAATGTACCAAGAGGGACAATTTATTAGGACAAATAAAAGAATTTGAGGAATTCTTCAGTCTCTTGAGGCAAAAAGAAGCAGGGTAATTAATCAGATCTCACCCCTCTGTTACTTTGAGAGGAAATCAGGAATATTTAATGAAATTTGACAGTCTATTAGTCCTCATTGGAAACCTTAAGGTTGGCCTATCTTGTAAGATCCAATTATATATTTATACTACGGGACTTTCACGCAATGAGAGTCAGCACCACAACCACATAAGAAATTGGAGCAGGGGTAAGCCTTTTTTTAAATTTTTTATTCCATTCCTCTAGCTGCAAAGCCAATACTCAGAATGGACCGGGCAAACCCAAATCCGTTCCTTGCTTGCTCCAACAATCAAATTCAAAAACCAATTGAAACCAATTCATGGTCCCCCCCAAGGGAGACAAACAAGATACAAGCTGACAAGATGAGCCATTGCACCACATCTTGAGCTTGGTCTGATGCTTGATCTTAGCCAAGAAGTTGGGGTAAGCCCTTCAGCCTCTCGAGCCTGCTCCACTAATCAATAAGCTCATTGCTGATCTGATGTGATCTTATTCCATTTTCCTGTCTGCCCCTTTTAGGTTTTAATGGGAGAGGATGGAGAGGTGGCAGCAGGGGCAAGCAGGGAAACTCAGCCAAGTACATACACTAAATGGTCTGGCTTGGTATGGCTCCTGCTCTGTCCAAGACTATAACAAACTATAAAGGGTGTGAACAAAGCCCAGTCCATCACGCAAACCAGCTTCCCATCCACTGACTCTATCTACACTCCCAGTTGCCTCGGAAAAGTAGCCAGTATAACCAAGGACCGCACGCACCCCAGACATATTCTCTTCCATCTTCTTCTGTCAGGAAAAAGATATAAAAGTCTGAGATCACATGCCAATCAACTCAAAAGCAAATTACTGCGGATGCTGGAATCTGAAACCGCAAGAGAAAATGCTGGAAAATCTCAGCAGGTCTGGCAGCATAACAGCTTTGACAAAGGGTCATCTGGACTTGAAACGTCAGCTCTTTTCTCTCCTTACGGATGCTGCCAGACCTGCTGAGATTTTACTGCATTTTTTCTTTTGGTTATAGCTTCATCCATGCTTTTAAACCTGATCCACCTTGTGGAGGACCATGAATTGGTTTCAGTTGAGGTTTGACTTTGATTTTTGGAGCAAGCAAGGAACAGTCCATTCTGAGCATTGGTTTTGCAGTTTTAGGGATGGAGTAAAAAAATTTAAATACCTTACATTAAGTTGATCTTTCTCTACACCTTAGCTATGACTGTAACATTACATTCTGCCCCTCTCCTTTTTTTCTGCCCTGTGTACTCTGTGAATGGTATGTTTTGTCTGTATAGCTTGTAAAATACAATATTTTTCACTGTATTACAATACATGTGACATTGATAAATCCAATCAAAAAATGCCATACCATCTGTGCTCAGCAGGATTATTAATCAAATATCTGTCCAACTCAGCCTTCTGTTCAATGGTTCAGCCTCCACTGCTCATTAGAGGAGGGGCAGGCAGCTCATTGATATAATTAAAGGCCATTTTAGGGTCTTTGTCCTTTGCATCTTATCCTGTTCATGGTGTCCCCAAAGTCCCTTGTAATATTCAGCCCATTCATTGTTTCCCTCTCCATAACCGCTATCTGACCTGCCAAGTATTTCTAGCACCTTTTGAGTTAAATTGGCTGTCCGTTTATATCTAGTAGGGTTTTCTCTCCTCCAAATTTTCTTTCCTGCACTTGAGCTTGCTTCAACATCATAGAAACAAGCTTCAACACCCATCACCACCCACAACCCCAAAGCATTGTCCAAATGAGCATTCTTTATATGCAGGCCTCCACCATGATGGCTTGCATGGTGGCACAGTGATTTGCACTGTTGCCTCACAGCACCAGGGACCTGAGTTCAATTCCGGCCTTGGGTGATTGTGTGGCGTTTGTACGTTCTCCCCGAATGTACAAATCTGAGTGGGTTTCCTCCAGGTGTTCCGGTTTCCTCCCATGCTCCAAAGATAGGTAGATTGGTCATGCTGAATTGTCCCTTAGTGTCTCAAGATGTGAGGTTAGGTAGATTGGCCATGCTGAATTGTCCTTTAGAATACCAAGATGTGAGGTTAGATAGATTGGCCATGGTAAATGTGTGGGGTTCAGAGATAGGGCAGGAGAGAGGGCCCAGATAAAATACAATGTCAGGAGATTTGGTGCAGATCTGATGGGCCAAATGGCCTACTTCTACACTGTAGGGATTCTATGATTGCATGGGGAGCAAAACAGCCAAGCCTAAACTTGTCCTTATTCCATCCGTGCATTTGCAAGAAAGAGACAGGGGTCAGGATCAAGAGCAAGAACACTGTTTGATATTTCTCCCTCAATAATGCAGGTATGTTAACTGAAATCTTTGGTAAGTCCATCAATGGACGTTTCGGCATCACTTCTGAATTCATTGCCACTGGGTCAAAATCCCAGAACTCACTATCCAATGCCTCTGTGAGGGACATCTCCACCATTGGGATTCTGAGAAGGGAAGAGAGCGCAGAAACCACCTTCTCAAGGCCATCGAAGGATGGGTGATAAAACCTGTATAATAACCTGAGAGTGAATTTTATTTATTTTTTTGATTGAAACAAAGGTCTTTACAATCTGGATGATTGAATACCACAATAGGCACTATCCTGAATTTTATTGATGGATGTTGTGGCTTTTTACAGAAGTCCTCCCCATCCCATTTTATTTGTGCTTTATGACTTTATCGATGCAATGTTTCATTGCTTAAGGCAGGGAAGCAATCTATACCAAGGCCTATGAGCATTACTGGAAAAGCACAGGTAATTGCCATTGTGGGAGTGAAAATTGGAGTGCGCTAACTGTCTATTGCTCTTGCCTTCCCTCTAACAAGATTCTGTTAATTCAGATGAGAGAATCGTAGAATCTCTTCAATGCTGGAGGCCATTTGGCCCATCAAATTTGCACTAACTTTCCAAAAGAGTAGCACACCCAGGCCTGGGTTCTGGGCTCTGTGAGACAATAGTGCTAACCACTGTGCCACCATACCACACTTAGGATCTGATTTTTTTAGCAGACTCGGAAATGAAAAGAATGATTTTCATTTTACTCTTATCCCTGAAAATTCAGTCAAGATTTGGAACTCATACACATGAAGTATTCTCCTTGCAAACTTGCCACCTTACTGCAGCTCTTTGTATTTATGCTACTTTTAATAGATTCAGAACAGCCAAACTTTAGATTAGGCACTTCTAAGCTTGTCTTCTTTAATAACTGTCTATCCCACCCTGAGGGATCCCTGCCTCTATGATTATTACCTTATATAAAGCCATCAGCAAGACTTTGCATTTTAAATATTGCATTGAAAGCTAAATAATCTTTTATTAATAGCCAATATTCAGTTCTCTCAGCTGGGGTCATCAGATATTTCTGTTGATCAGCCCATAGTTATCCACCCATTTACTCTTAATGATTGGAAAATTGCAAACAAACCCATAGAACCGCTCTCCTGGTGCAGGAAGGAGTTTACTCACCTCACAAGGTCAGCGAAGGTAAGAATTATGGCAGAAAACTATAATCTATATCTTAAAACTTTTCAGTCCACAAAATAATATTAATCCTAAATGTACAGTCAAAAATGTAAAGGTATAACTGTGAGTTTATAACTGCGGTATGTAACTGCAGTGTGCAGTTATACCTTTAATATTTAATGTGGATAAATATGAGGTTATCCACTTTGGTAGTAAAAATAGGAAGTCAGATTATTAATTGAATGGGTATAAAATTAAGGGAGGTGGATATTTAACGAGCCCTTGGTGTACTTGTGCATTAGTCGCTGAAAGGTAGCGTGCAGGTACAGCAGGCAGTAATAAAGATAAATAGTATTTTGGCCTTCATAGCGAGAGGATTTGAGTGTAGGGATCAAGATGTTTTACTGCAATTGTATAGGCCGTAGGTGAGGGCACACCTGGAGAACTGTGTGCAGTTATGGGGCTCTATTTTACCATTTTGATTCTAAGATCCAATTTTTAGACCCATTCTCCGGGGCCCACACACACACTCTGCCTGAAAAAATATCAGTGATTCTGAATCATGCTGCAGAAGCCTGTAGATGGGGCTTAACATGCCCAAAATCCTGAAATCCGAACGGCGCCTCCAACTACGCGTACTTAGAGCAAAAAAATGATAGAATGCGGTTCCCCTGCCACATCTCTCCTGGGCCGGATAATGCCTCCCCCTTGCCCCCACAGACATTGCCCCATCCCCGCAACATTATTGACCCCCTTATAGCCCCACTGCCCCCCTCCACCATCCAGACTGATCGAGGGCCCTCCTCCCCTTCCCCCACCCCACCGATCTCAGGCACAGAGGCAGCAGATTCCCCCCTTCCCCCTCACTGACCTCAAGCAGAGTGGCACATTGTGGGAAAAATTAAACAACCAAAAGTTGGTTTGTGCATTAAATAAAAGTTCAACCCCCCGCACCACTGCTCCCCCCCCCCACCCACCTCCAAAGGGGCAAGGAAATCATTTTCCAGTCAGTTTTTACTGCTTCCAGTGGGCACTGGTGAACAGGGTTTGGTCACCCATTGACAGCATTAGTTCACAGGTTTTTAAGTAGGGCACTCCCTCCCTAAAACCATTGTGAAAGCACCACATATGCACTGCATTAAAGCTCACCACCTCCTTCTCAGGGACAATTAGGATGTGGGTATTGAATATTGGACTTTCTATCGACATCCCATGAATGAATAATTAGTAGTTTGTAGAGACTCTTTTTAAATAGACTGCTGCAACTCCTGCGTAAACTCCTGCCTTAGCTCCAAATGAATGGCTGACACAGTGGTGCCATGAGACACCTCGATAAAGGAATCAAGCGGTTAGCACTGCTGCCTCACGGCACCAGAGACCCAGATTCAATTCTTGGCTTGGGTTACTGTCTGTGTGGAGTCTGCATGTTATTCCAAGTCTGCATGGGTTTCCTCCGAGTGCTCTGGTTTCCCTCCACAGTCCTAAAGGCATGCTGGTTAGGTATATTGACTGTGCTAAATTTTCCCTCAGTGTACCTGAACAGGCACTGGAGTGTGGTGACTGGGGGATTTTCACAGTAACTTCATTGCAGTGTTAATGTAAGCCTACTTGTGACACTGATGAATCAATTTCACTTAAACTTAAAACCTCCCATGTCTGCATGGGTTTCTTCCTCATGCTCCAGTTTCCTCGCACAGTTCAAAGATGTGCGGATGAGGTGGATTGGCCATACTAAATTGCTTAGTATCGGGGGATTAGCAAAGTAAATACATGGGGCTATGGGGATAGGACCTGAATGGGATTGTTGCTGGTGCAGGCTCAATGGGCTGAATGGCCTCCTTCTGCACTGCAGAGATTCTATGATTCTATCTCAAGAAATGACGAAACAGACTCTACAGGATGAATGGCCTATTTCTTCCCCTGTGTCTTCCGATCTCATCCTCCACACTTAAAAGTGAGTCTTTCCCCTCTGATTTTACGATGCATGGCAGCTTTGAGTTTAATGTCTGCAGGGCAGCTAGATACAGTTTAACCCACATGTAAATCACTATTGGGTTAAAGCAGGGAAATACCAGCGCTCCCATCTCCCTGTCTTCCCCCTCATGAGGAAAAATCCCTGTCCGCAACAGTCTAAAGTCAAACTGTCAATGCGGTGATTTTTGTTGCCGTCATGGGAATTGTTTCGGGAAACATTTTGTCAAAGCGTGGCCCAGGGAGATTAAGTGACATTTTCTCCTTCGCCTTCTGGTCAAATGTTGAGACAACCCCTTCTGCTGCTGATTCTAAAGGCGTTCCAGGGAATTGAAACAAACATCACATTGGCTTTTCACAGCTTGAGCTTGCCCCTTTGTCAGGTGACCCAGTAGGTCTGAAAGGACTGAAGTAACCTTTCTGATCTTTATTTCCAAACTCCAACCATTTAAAAAATGAAATCAGACCAGCAGGTGAGTTTGGATGAACAAGTCCAATCTGTCTATTTGATCTCCTTTCTCCAGACTTGCAATGACATGGCACCTTACATGGTTTTAATAATGCAGTCAAAAGATAATGAATCTACGGAAATCATTGCCACAGAAGACTGTGGAGACCAGGTCACTGAGTGTATTTAAGACAGAAGTAAATAGGTTCTTTGTAAAGGGATCAAAGGTTATGGGGAAAAGGCGGGAGAACGGAGTTGAGAAACTTATCAGCCATGATTGAATGGCAGAGCAGGCTCGATGGGCCAAATGGCCTTATTTTGCTCCAATATCTTATGGTCTTGTGGTGAAACAGATTGGGTGTGACAACCTGCAAAATCCTTCCAAACACGCCAATAGCTGGTGGTAAGAGTGGGGAGAGACTCCTGGTCAGCCATGCTTAATGTAGAGTGGCGCCCTTCAAGGATGAAAACAGATGAAAGTCTGCTTTCCTCTACCACTAGGTACAGGAAGAGAATCAGATTGGATTACATGGCTTCAGGATATCCCAAAGCATTTTGCAGTCTATTACTTACTTCTAAAATGTTAAAATTTAGGATATTTGACAGCCAATTTGCTTAACCCTAACCCAATTTGCCCACAGAAAGTTCCTACAAGCAGCAATAAGATAATAAGCTGATAATGTGTCAATAAGTATGTTCAAGGTTGAGATAGGCAGATTTTTCATCAGTAAGGAGAACAAGGGTTATAGGGATAAGGCGGGAAAGTGTAGTTGAGGATAATCATATCCAGATCAGTCATGATCTCAGTGAATGGTGCAGCAGATTCGATGGGCTGATTAGCCTACCTCTGCTTCTATGCCTTATGGTCTGATCTGTTATTTCAGTGTTGATTGAGGGATTGACATTGATCAAGGCACCTCGATAACTCTCCCATTCTTGAGAATCATGCCATGGATTCTTTTACATCTCTTTGAGAGGACAGACTGGGCTCAGTTTAATATCTAATCTAAAAGGGAGCACTGCAGTTGTGCAACACTCCTGTGTCAGCCTTGATTTTTGTTCTTGACTTGGATTTGAACCGACAATATTCGAGCTCAGAAGTAAGTGTGCTTACCAGCTGAATCAAAGCTGAGAGTAATTCTAGCCCACTGCAAACTATATGGACCCAAGTTTGATTTGAATTGATTTGATTTATCACTGTCATATGTATTGACATACAGTGAAAGTTATACTTTCTTGCACGCTATATAGACAAAGCATACCATTTATAGAGTACGTAGGGGAGAAGGAAAGGAGAGAGTGCAGAATGTAGTGTTACAGTCATAGCTAGGGTGTAGAGAAAGATCAGCTTAATATATGGTCATAGAAGTTTACAGCATGGAAACAGGCCCTTTGGCCCAACTTGTCCATGCTGCCTTTTTTTAAAACCCCTAAGCTAATCCCAATTGCCCGCATTCAGCCCATATCTCTCTATACTCATCGTACCCATGTAACTAGCAAAATGCTTTTTAAAAGATAAAATTGTACCCACCTCTACTACTACCTCTGGCAGCTTGTTCCACAGCTTGTGAAAAAATTGCCCTTCTGGACACTTTTGTATCTCTTCCTTCTCACCTTAAACCTATGCCCTGTAATTTTAGACTCCCCTACCTTCGGGAAAAGGTATTGACTGTCTACCTTGTCTATGTCCCTCATTATTTTATAGACCTCTATAAGGTCACCTCTCAGCCTCCTACGCTCCAGAGAAAAAACTCCCAATTTATTCAGCCTCTTCTTATAACTCAATCCATCAAGTCCTGATAGCATCCTAGTAAATCTTTACTGCACTCTTTCTAGTTTAATAATATCCTTTCTATAATAGGGTGACCAGAATTGTACACAGTATTCCAAATGTGGCATTACCAATGTCTTGTATAACTTCAACAAGACATCCCAGCTCCCAGTATTCAATATTCTGACCGATGAAACCAAGCATGCCAAATGCCTTCTTCACCATTCTATCATCTGTGACTCCACTTTCAAGGAGTTATGAATATGTACCCCTAAATTTCTTTGTTCTGTAACTCTCCCCAGCACCCTACCGTTAACTGAATAAGTCTTGCCCTGGTTCAATCTACCAAAATGCATCACCTCACAGTTATCTAAATTAACTCCATCTGCCATTCGTCAGCCCACTGGTCCAATTGATCAAGATCCTGTTGCAATTGGAGATAACTTTCTTCACGTCCACTATGCCACCAATCTTGGTGTCATCTGCAAACTTATTAACCATGCCCCCTATATTCTCATCCATGGTAGGTTCATTCAAAAGTCTGATGGGAGCAGGGAAGAAGCAGCTCTGAGTTGTTTGGTACATGTTCTCTGACTTTTATGGAAGAGAATATGCCCAGGGTGCGTGGGGTTCTTGATTATGCTAGCTGCTTTCCCAAGGCACTGGGTAGTGTAGACAGAGTCAATGGATGGGAGGCTGGTTTGCGTGATGGACTGGACTACATTCACAGAACACTTCTAGTTTCTTCTGGTCTTAGTCAGAGCAGGAGCCATATCAAGCTGTGTTCATCTGGAAAGGATGCTTTCTATGGTGTGTCTGTAAAAACTGACGAGAGTTGTAGTGGACATGCCGAATTTCCTTGATTCCTGCTGCATAGTTAGCTGCTGACAGTTGAGAGTGGTATATTACAAACAGCCCCAATATCTCAGAGGGATAGCCTAATGGTATCATCACTAGACCATTAATCCAGAAACTCAGTAATGCTCTAAGGGCCCAGGTTCCCAGATGGTGGAATTTGAATTCAATAAAAAAAAATCTGGAATTAAGAATCTAATGATGACCGTAAAACCATTGTTGATTGTTGGAAAAACCCATCTGGTTCACCAATGTCCTTTAGGGAAGGAAATCTACTGTCCTTACCTGGTCTGGTATATATGTGACTCCAGAGCCACAGCTGTGATTGACTGTCAATTGCCTTCTGAAATGGCCCTAGCAAGTCACTCAGTTGATTCAATTGCTACAAAGTCTCAACAAAGAAATGGACCACCGGGCATGAACCTAGGCACCAGAAAGGGCAACGGGAGAACAAACAGCCCTGTTGAACCTGCAAAGTCCTCCTTACTAACATCTGGGGGCTCATGCCAAAATTGGGAGAACTGTCTCACACACTAGTCAAGCAACAGCCTGACACAGTCATTCTCATAGAATCATAGCTTACAAATAACACCCCAGGCACCATCATTTCCATTCCTGGATATGTCCTGTTCCACCAGCAAGACAGACCCAGCAGAGGCGGCGGCACAGTGATATGCAGTCAGGAGGGAGTTCGTTCAAACATGAACGAAAGAGCTGAATTCCAGAGGTGAGGTGAGAGTGACAGCTCTTGACATCAAGGCTGCATTCGACCAAGTAAGGCATCAAGGAGCTCCAGCAAAACTGGAATCAATGGGTATCAGAGGGCAAACTCTTCGCTGGCTAGAAACATATTTGATAAATAGGAAGGTGGTTGTGGTTGTGGAGGGTCAGTCATCTCAGCTCCAGGACATCCCTGCAGCAGTCCCTCATGGTAGTGTCTAGGCTCAATCATCTTCAGCTGGTTCATCAAAGGCCTTTCCTCCATCATAAGGTCAGAAGTGGGGACGACTGATTACTGCACAGTGTTCAGCACCTCAGATACTGGAGCAGTCCATGTTCAAATGCAACAAAATCTGGATAATACCCAGGCTTGAGCTGACAAGTGACACGTATCATTCGTGCCACACAAATGCCATCACCAATAAGAGTCACTCTTACCACTGCCCCTTGACATTCAGTGGTGTAACTATCACCAAATCCCCCACTGTCAACATTCTTGGTGTTACCGCTGACCAGAAACAGTGGCTTCAAGAGCAGGTTAGAGGTGAGAAATACTACGGTGAGTAACTCATTTCCCGACTCCCCAGAGCCTGTCCACCATCTACAAGGCACAAGTCAGGAGTGTGATGGAATATTCCCCACTTGCCCGGATGGGTGCAGCTCCAACAACACTCAAGAGGCTCGACACCATCCAGGACAAAGCAGCCTGCTTGATTGGCACCATATCTACAAACATCCACTCCATCCACCACCGATGGTCAGTAGCAGCAGTGTGTGCTATCTGCAAGATGCACTGCAGCAATTCACCAAAGATCCTTAGACAGCACCTCCCAAACCCATTACCACTTCCATCTAGGAGGACAAGGCAGCAGATACATGGAAACACCAGCCCCTGCACATTTCCTTCCAAGCCACTCACCGTCCTGACTTAGAAATACATCGCTGTTCCTTCGCAGTTGCTCAGTCAAAATCCGGGAATTTTCTCCTTAATGGCATTGTGGATCAACTACAGCACATGGAGTGCAGCAATTCACAAAGGCAGCTCACCACCACCTTGTCAAGGGCAACTAAGGATGGGCAACAAACACTGGCCAGCCAGGAACGACCATATCCCATGGAAAAAAGGAGGAAAATTGCAACCAGGATTCTGAGGGCTGCCTTGTGAGGGACACATGAGTTGATTTGGGTTCAACTCTGATACCCTCCGTTGCTGAACACTCACCAGCCAACCTCAAACATGATGGCTATTGGATCAAAGTGGTGGTGGACAACTGGCCTTCAAGGAACTGCCTCCTGGGCTGCACTCAGGAGACAGAGAACAAAATTGACACAGTGGCAAGCAGCAACTGAGTTACAGCTGATTCCAGGGGAAGAATACTGAGACTGCTAGGAAACACAAAGGAAAGCATGAATTTTAACATTTATTTATTAGTGTCACGAGTAGGCTTACATTAACACTGCAATGAACATAGAACATAGAACATAGAACACTACAGCACAAATAGGCCCTTCGGCCCACGAGTTGCGCCGATCACATTAACACCTACCAATCTATAGACCTATCTATAACCCCCAATCCCATAAAACCCCATATACTCATCCAGAAGTCTTTTAAAAGACCCCAGTGAGTTCGCCTCCACCACCACTGACGGCAGCCGATTCCATTCACTCACCACCCTCTGAGTGAAAAACTTACCCCTAACATCACTTCTGTACTTTCCTCCCCGCACCTTAAATCTGTGTCCTCTCGTAGCGACCATTTCAACCCGGGGAAATAGCCTCTGAGAATCCACCCTATCTATTCCTCTCAACATTTTATAAACTTCTATCAGGTCGCCTCTCAACCTGCGTCTCTCCAGGGAAAAGAGACCCAGCTCCCTCAACCTAACTTCATAAGGCATGCCTCCCAGTCCAGGCAACATCCTTGTAAATCTCCTCTGTACCCTTTCAATAGCTTCTACGTCTTTCCTATAGTGAGGTGACCAGAACTGCGCACAGTACTCCAAATGAGGCCTGACAAGGGTCTTATAAAGTTGCAGCATTACCTCCCGACTCCTAAACTCAATCCCTCGATTAATGAAGGCCAGTACACCATACGCCTTCTTGACCACCTCTTCCACCTGCGAGGCCGATTTAAGAGTCCTGTGGACCCGGACCCCAAGATCCTTCTGCTCTTCAACACTACTAAGACTCCTGCCCTTGATAGTGTACTCGTTCATCCCGTTGGTTCTGCCAAAATGGACGACTACGCATTTATCCGCGTTGAAGTCCATCTGCCACTTCTCCGCCCAGTCCTGCATCCTATTTATGTCCTGCTGCAACTTTTGACATCCTTTCAGACCATCCACAACACCACCGACCTTCGTGTCATCAGCGAACTTACTTACCCATCCCTCCACTTCCTCATCCAGGTCATTTATGAAAATGACAAACAGCAAGGGTCCTAGAACAGATCCCTGGGGCACTCCACTGGTGACTGACCTCCATTCAGAAAAAGACCCGTCCACAACCACTCTCTGCCTTCTGCAGGCAAGCCTGTTCTGGATCCACAAGGCCAAAGGCCCTTGGATCCCATGCCCTCTCACCTTCTCAAGAAGTCTTGCATGGGGGACCTTATCAAACGCCTTGCTGAAGTCCATGTACACCACGTCCACGGCACTTCCTTCGTCAATGTGTTCAGTCACATTATCGAAGAACTCAACTAGGAGGCACGACCTGCCCTTGACAAATCCATGCTGACTATTCCTGATCATGTCAAACCTCTCCAAATGCTCGTAAATCTTGTCCCTCAGAAGCCTCTCCATCAGCTTACCAACCACTGAGGTCAGACTCACCGGTCGGTAATTTCCCGGGCTATCTCTGTTCCCTTTCTTGAAAATAGGGACTACATCCGCAATCCTCCAATCTTCCAGAACCTCTCCCGTCTCCATTGACGACGCAAAGATCATCGCCAGGGGCTCTGCAATCACTTCCCTCGCCTCCCACAGTATCCTGGGGTACATCCCATCTGGTCCCGGCGACTTATCTATCTTGATAGAATTCAAAAGTTCTAACACATCCTCCACCTTAATATCCACAAACTCAATCCTTTCCATCTGCTGCAAATCCGTAGGAAAATCTCCCAGATCAGCTTCCACCGTGAATACTGAGGCAAAGTACTCATTAAGCACCTCTGCCATTTCTTCCGGTTCCACACAGACCTTTCCCCCTTCACCTTTTATAGGTCCTATCCCCTCTCTTCTCATCCTTTTACCTTTCACATATTTATAGAAGGCCTCGGGATTCTCCTTAATCTTACCCGCCAAGGTCTTCTCATGACCCCTTCTGGCTCTCCTAATTTCCCTTTTAAGCTCCTTTCTACAGTCCTTATACTCCTCAAGATCCTTAACCTCTCCTAGTTCCCTGAACCTTTTGTACACCTTCCCTTTCCTCCTGACTAGGTTCAACACAGCCTTCGTGCACCACGGTTCCCGCGACCTACCAAAACCCCCTTGTCTCATCGGAACGTTGTCATGCATAGCTCCAGACAAACATTCCTCGAATATCCGCCACTTTCCTTCGGTACTTTTCCCTAAGAACGCCTCCTTCCAGTTTATTTGTCCAAGTAACTTCCTGACTTCTTCGTATCTCCCCTTACTCCAGACAAACACCTTCCTAGCCTGCCTGATCCTATCTCGTTCCAATGCAATTGTGAAGGAGATAGAATTATGGTCACCATTCCCAAGATGCTCTCCTACCGAGAGATCCATCACCTGCCCTGGTTCATTCACCAGTACCAGATCAAGTACAGCCTCTCCCCTCATAGGCTTATCCACATACTGTGTCAGGAAACCTTCCTGAACACACCTAACAAACTCCTCCCCATCCAAACCCCTTACCCTAGGGATATTCCAGTCGATGTTTGGGAAATTGAAGTCTCCCATCACGACAACTCTGTTATTAATACATCTCTCCAGAATCTGTTTCCCTATCTGCACTTCAAATTCCCTGTCACTATTGGGTGGCCTATAGAATACACCCAGCAAAGTTTTCGACCCTTTGCTGTTCGTAACTTCCACCCACAGAGACTCTGTAGATAGTCCCTCCACGGCATCCTCTTTCTCTGCAGCCATGACACTGTCCCTGATCAACAGTGCCACTCCACCACCTCTTCTGCCATCCTCCCTGTCCTTCCTGAAGCATCTGAAACCTGGCACCTGAAGTACCCAGTCCTGTCCCTGAGACATCCAAGTCTCCATAATGGCCACCACATCACAATCCCAAGCAGCAATCCACGCCCTAAGCTCATCTACCTTATTAATTACTGTGAAAATCCCCAAGTTGCCACACTCCAGCATCTGTTCGGGTACACTGAGGGAGAATTTAGCACGACCAATGCACCTAACCAGCACATCTTTCAGACTGTGGGAGGAAACCGGAGCACCCTGAGGAAACCCATGCAGACATGGGGAGAAAGTGCAAACTCTACACAGACAGTTACCCAAGGCCAAAATTAAACATGGGTCCCTGGTGCTGTGAGGCAGGAGTGCTAAGCACTGTGCCACCATGCCGCTCTTCCTGCACCTGTAAATCTTTGCCAAATTTCCTTCAGTAACACTGGCAGTGCTGATGAAACTGAGGCATGGCATGGTACAGTTGATTCACACCCTGCCTATTCATCCAAATATATTTTTAGAACTTACAACTAACCAAGGTGCTTCACAGAGGCATAATCAGACAAAGAAGAAGACAGGAGCTATGAGGTTAGGTGAAGTTTAACCAAAGATGTGAGTCAAAAAGAGCATCCCAAAGAAGTTGGAGGGAGAGATGGAAAAGCCGGAGGAATCAACAAAGATATCCAAACTTCACTGAACAGGTGAAGGCAAAGCAGTCACAGGTAGGGCAATGGTATTGGGAATGTTCACAAGAGGTCAGAATCAACGAAACGCAAAATCCGGATAGCTGCAAGAGATTCATGAATTGATGATGTCCTCTCTGCTGTGTGTGTGTGTGTGTGTGTGTGTGTGTGTGTGTGTGTGTGTGTGTGTGTGTGTGTGTGTGTGTGTGTGTGTGTGTGTGTGTGTGTGTGTGTGTGTGAATCCAGAATGAAATGAGTTTGCTTTGGCTTCAACTTTATTCACAGTGGGCAGAGTAGATGACACAAAAACTGACCCAGTGTTCAGCAGCCAATAGCAACCACAGTCAGTCATTCATTGGGCTACCTGCAGAACACTTCCTGTTAACCCCTCCCCAACAATGGCAGTTCGTGCCAAATTTTGACAAGCAGTAGAATCATAGAACATCTTTAGTGTGGAAAGAGACTATTCAGCTGCACTGACAACAATCCCACCCAGACACTATCTGCATAACGACACGTATTAATCTCCCTGACACTAAGGGGCAATTGAGCATGGCCAATCAGCCTAACCCGCACAGCTTTGGACCATGGGAGGAAACCGCAGACACAGGGAGAACATGCAAGCTTCACACAATCACCCAAGACCGAAATTGAACCAGGATCACTGGCACTGTGAGGCAGCATTACGAGCCACTGTGCCACCATGCCGCCCTCAATAAAATTGGCATTTCTCACAGCAGCAAGAAACTACAAAGAATTGTGAACATAGTCCAGTCCATCACAAAAACCAGCCTCCCACCCGTTTACTCCATCTACATTTCCTGCTGCCACAGTGAAGCTGCCAACATAACCAAGGACTCCATGCACCCCGGATATATTCTCTTCCACCTTCTTCTGTTGCGAAAAAGATACAGAAGTCTGAGATAACGTACCAATCGACTCAAGAACAGTTTCTTCCCTGCTGCCATCAGACTTTGGAATGGACCTATCGTATATTAAGCTGATTTTTCTCTAGCTATGATTGTAACACTATATTCTGCAGCCTCTCCTTTCCTTCTCCCCTCTGTACATTATGAATGGTACGCTTTGTATAGTGTGCAAGAAACAATACTTTCCACTGTATACCAATACATGTGACAATAATAAATCAAATCAAATCCACCTTGCAATCTCCCTTGCGACAGGGGATGGGGATGGGTGTGAGAGAGAGAGAGAGAAAGAGAGTGAGAGACAGGGAGCGAGATTACCAGCCTGTGGGCAGCTTTGTCCTCCAGATCCATGACCACTGGGACCTGTAATGAAGCCGCCCCCAAGGCTAATCCTGACTTAGGGCCGTAATAATGCTCAGGGATGTGGCTACTTTTATCCAATGAGCCTGGATTCAAATTGAAGTTAGAACTCTGGAGATAAAAGGCCAATGTGGGAGACAATCATGCTGGCTCTCTGGAGAAATTAAAAAGTTTTCCCTGCTTCTTCTTTGGGTTTAACAGAGAATTTTCAATTGAAGGATCAGCACCACTATTATTTATTTTGCTTCTTGCAAGGCTACAGCAGTGTACACACCATGAAAATAACAGAGGAAATGAAACGGATTAGAGCCTCAGATTTATGCCGACGGTGCCAACTCCAGCATGTAAAATGCCCCATATGCAGCTGTGATGGAAGATTAGACTGTATAGATTCTCCACTGGCTATGCATTCCTGACTCATACAGTTACAGCTATGGGACATGAAATGGAGATTGATAATTTAAATCCATAAACTTATCATTGTTGTATTCATGGAACCTTGTGGCTTTAATAACCATGCCATTACGCTCCGCTAAGAAAATTTGGCATGCCCGTTAGGACACTCACCAATTTTTACAGACAATCCTCTCTGGCTATATCACAGCTTGGTATAGCTCCTGGTCTGACCAAGATCGCAAGAAATGAGAAAGGGTTGTGAACGAAGTCCAGTCTATCACGCAAACAAACCTCCCATCCATTGACTCCATGTACACTTCCTGCAGCCTCAGAAAAGCAGCCAGCATAATCAAGGAACTCCATGCACCCCGGACATACTTTATTTAACCTTCTTCCATCAGGAAAAAGATACAAAAGGTTGAACCTACCAACTCAAGAACAGCGTCTTCCCTGCTGCCATCAGATGGTTGAATAGGCCTACCAGCTGATCTTTCTCTATACCCTACCTGTAACTGCAACACTACATTCTGCACCCTCTCCTTTCCTTCTCTAGAACTAGATGATGAATTGAGTTACAACATTTCTCTTGCTGTATTTGGATTACCAGTACTAAGTTTGCTTTGATATGGGAAGGTGCAGATGATATTCACCCTAGGACTAGGAGTCCTACACATCTCACACACCCCAAATATATTCTCTTCCACCTTCTTCCGTCAGGCAAAAGAGACAAAATTTCTGAAGTCATGTATCAACCGACTCAAGAACAGCTTCTTCCCTACTGCCATCAGACTTTTGAATGGGCTTATCATATTTTAAGCTGATCTGTCTCTGCATCTTAACTATGACTATAACACTATTCTGCACCCACTCCTTTCCTTCGTCCCATGTACTCAATGGGCAGTATGCTTTATCTATATAGCGCACAAGAAACGATACTTTTCTCTGTATCCCAATACATGTGGCAATAATAAATTAAATTGTTACTTATGTATTAGTGTCACAAGCTGGCTTATATTATCACTAAAGAAGTTAATGTGAAAATCGCCTAACTGCCACATTCTGGCACCTGTTTGGCTACACTGAGGGAGAATTTAGCATGGCCAATGCATCTAACCAGCACATCTTTTAGACTGCTGGAGGAAACCGGAGCACCCAGAGGAAACCCACACAAACACAAGGAGAATGTGCAGAATTTGCATAGGCAATGACCCAAGGCCAGAAATCGAACCCGGGTCCCTGACGTTGTGAGGCAGCAGTGCTAACCAGCGTGTCACATTAGATTGTTCTCCTGTCACAAAAACATTCATTAAATTTCATTAAAGGGAAGTCGTGTCTGACAAATTTACTGGAGTTCTATGAGGATGTGTCTAGGGCGGTGGATAGAGGAGAGCCGGTGGATGTGGTCTTTCTAGATTTTCAGAAGGCGTTTGACAAAGTGCCTCACAAGAGGTTATTGCAGAAGGTCGAGGGACATGGAGTTGGGGGTAGGGTGTTAGCGTGGATAAAGGATTGGTTGTCAAATAGGAGGCAGAGAGTGGGGGTCAACGGGTGCTATTCGGATTGGCGGATGGTGACTAGTGGAGTGCCCCAGGGGTCGGTGCTGGGGCCTCAGCTTTTTACCATTTATATAGATGATCTGGAGGAGGGAACCGAGTGTAGAGTGTCGAAATTTGCTGATGACACCAAGATTGGGGGAACGGCAAATTGTGCGGAGGGTGTTGAGAGTCTGCAGAAGGATCTAGATAGGCTGGGCGAATGGGCAAGGAAATGGCAAATGGAATTTAATGTTGGCAAGTGTGAGGTGGTCCACTTTGGTAGGAAAAATGGTAGGAAGGACTATTACTTACGAGGCGAAAAACTGCAGCAGGCGACGGTGCAGAGGGACCTCGGGGTCCTTGTGCATGAGTCGCAAAAACCCAGCTTGCAGGTGCAGCAGGTGGTCAGGAAGGCGAATGGGATGCTGGCCTTCATAGCGAAGGGGATTGAATATAAAAGTAGGGAGGTCTTGCTGCAGCTGTATAGGGCATTGGTGAGGCCGCAACTGGAAGATTGTGTGCATTTTTGGGCGCTGCACCTGCGCAAAGATATTTTGGCCTTGGAGGGAGTGCAGAGGAGGTTTACTAAGCTGATACCGGAGTTGAGGGGGTTGAGCTATGAGGAGAGGCTGAATAAACTGGGCTTGTATTCGTTAGAGTTTAGAAGAATGAGAGGAGATCTCATTGAGACGTATAAGATGATGAATGGGATGGATAGGATAGAGGTGGAAAGACTCTTCCCGCTCAAAAAAGACAATAGGACTAGGGGGCACAGCCTCAAGATAAAAGGGGGGCGGTTTAGAACGGAGTTGAGGAGGAACTTCTTCACTCAAAGGGTGGTGAATCTCTGGAATTCTCTGCCCGTTGAAGTGGTGGAGGCTGCCTCGCTAAATATTTTTAAGACGCGGGTTGATAGGAGAGGGGATTAAGGGTTATGGGGAGAGGGCGGGAAAGTGGAACTGAGCAGCGACAGATCAGCCATGATCTTATTGAATGGCGGGGCAGGCTCGAAGGGCTGGATGGCCTATTCCTGCTCCTATTTCTTATGTTCTTATGTTCTTATGTTCATTCGGCAAAATCCTTTTTTCCGTTTCTCTTCTTTACACTCAAATCTGCCAACTTGTGCTCATAAGCAAGGGTTAGGAAAAATGTTCCTGCAGAAAGCCCTCTAAACTCTTAATTCAAATATATTCAAATATTCACATCTTCTGGAGTGATGAAGGGGACTGAAAACCACTAGTTAAGTTCCACATAGATACAACCCACACTCAATTATGTATAATTTTTTTAAGGCAAATGAGATTCTAAGTTTTCAATTGAATGCAAAAATGAAGAGGTAATGATGGATTTCGGTTCGAGCTGTTGGAACATTGAACCGTTTTAGGAAATCTTTCACGGAAAGGATATTATGACCATTAAAAAGAGTTAAGTTCACTGCATACAGGTTGGCCAAGATCAGAAAGTCTGGTTATGATGAGATTTGAAGTCCCAGTACTCAATATAATTGAGCACAAAAGGTTCTAGTGAAAACTTTTCACAGCATGAATAGTCAAAGTCAGTCTTCAGTGGTTAGGGAATTGGGAATCAGGAGATGTCACTGCACAATAGAGGAGGAATCTATTCTTCGTCTATAGTTATTAGAATATAAAGTGCATTTCTGTGAGTGATTTGAAAATAGAGGCAATTACAATGAACATAGGAACATAGGCTGAGATTAACAGCCCCCTGCCCCTCCTGCGGTGTGCTTTCCAACAGCAGAGACTGCTCACCATTGCCCACCACCAGAATCTTCCAGCCCCGCCGAGGTCTATTCCAACCAGTGTTTTGTACTATATAGATGTTTCTATCTATGTGTACATTTGCTGATTATTCAATAATCAATATGCTGGATTCATTTCCTCATAATTTAGTGTTGTGTTTTTTATGCTTCCCTGCCCTGCCACTGAAGGATCCCACCAGCAGGAAGGCTTGGGAAACCTCATCCATAGGAACAGAAGTAGGCCCTTCAGCCCCTGTGCTGCCATCCACTGAGTTCCTGTCTGATCTTTTGGGTGAAAGAAGGAATATCAAATGATGAGATAAAGGCAAAAAACTG
The DNA here is from genome assembly GCF_965287045.1 of Carcharhinus amblyrhynchos. Classification (NCBI taxonomy): domain Eukaryota; kingdom Metazoa; phylum Chordata; class Chondrichthyes; order Carcharhiniformes; family Carcharhinidae; genus Carcharhinus; species Carcharhinus amblyrhynchos. The sequence continues at coordinate 10,501,631 of NC_137358.1, read as the reverse complement.
TGGATGCTGGAATCTGAAACAAAAACAAAAACTGCAGGAGAAATTCATCAGGTGTGACAGCATCTGTGGAGAGAGAATAGAGCCAAAGTTTCGAGTCAGGATGACCCTTTGTCAGAGATTAAATGATAAGTGTTTTACTCCAGAAAGCCAGTCGGCAACGGATAGAACTAGAGCTAATCTTTTTACACGCTTCTAAGTGACCATTTCCATCTAGAAGGACATGGACAACAGAAACATGGCTAAACCACCACCTGCAAGTTCCTCTCCAAGCCACTCACCATCCTGATTTGGAAATATATCAGCTGTTCCTATGCAGTCGTTGAGTCAAAATCTGGAATTCTCTCCTCAGTTGTGGATCAGTCCACAGCACATGGATTGCAGCGATTCACCACCACTTTCTAAAGGGCAACTAGGGATGGGCAATAAATGCTGGCCAGTCAGCAATGCCCATGTCCTACGATTGAATGTAAAAAGCATCTATGTACACAGTTACACATTACAAGCAAGTGCCCCCTAACCAACAACTATAATGACTATACCTCTTTCCTGCCCCTAACACTAATTAGGTGCCCAATCGAAAGGGACAGTCACTTTTAAAAATATTTTTGCAAACATGAAACAATTAAGTTCCCCCTTGAGAAAGGGTCACTTTCAGCCCACTGTTACAAGAACAAAAACTTCAAAGGAAACTTAAATCAAGAAGTGATTAGCAAGGATGATGATGTACTTCATATCTGCTGGCCTTGAAAGGACATATCTATCCATTGGGGCACAAGTAAATTTCCAGTTAATGTCAATCACCTGCAGACAATTAAAAATGAGCAGGGAAGTGGATTCAGAGTAGGTTTTCCTGATATGGATTAGACCAATAAGGGAAGAATTGTTTCCCTTTGCACTAAAAATTTCATTATTCCATAGTTCTACGAAAGGCTAATATACAACTTATGTAGTTTGGTACTACAGAATTTGAGTGTTACTGAAAAAGGACACATGCTATCAAAGCTTTTCATCTTGCACCCTTCAGGACAAATTGCAAGAGCACCAAATTATGAAGAGAACAATTTGTACTGCATGGGAAGAGAGTGCTGTTTGCTTGACAAGTGGATTCTGATGAGTAGAGGCATTGCCATGGTGGTATTCTCCCTGGCAATGCCTCTGCTAATCATCACCCTCTTTTCATGTAGTATAAATTGTTGTTCCTTTTACAATTTGGCACACTTGCATGTTTTCCTAATGAGTGCAAGACAAAAAGCTTCAACAGCACGTCTTTTTTAGCAATACTCAACATACGGCTACTTCTCCTTTTGTTAATCTATAAACCTATGAGTCTTCTGTGGTGTTAAGCAGGTGAAGGGATATCAAACAACATGTATAATATAAAATGAAATAATATAATCTTACAGCATAGTTTAAAGTTTATTGATCATTTTCACAAATGTTAAGCTTACTTCAACACTGCAACAAAGTTACTGTAAAAAATCCCGTGGCCATCACACTGTGGTACCTGCTCGGGTACACTGAGGAAGAGTTTAGCATGGCCAATGAACCTATTCTTACGGAGGTAACTGGAGCACCTGGAGGAAACCCATGCAGACATAGGGAGAATGTGCAGACTCCACACAGACAGTGACTCAAGCCAGGAATCGAACAGTGCTAACCCACTGTGCCACCATGCGATTCCCCCAAGTTGGAATTAAATGCCCATGCCAGTGGGAAAACCAGCATGTTTTCCATTGGTGTTAGCAGCATCTCTCAGGCGGGATTCTTCTGCCCTGCCAGGAAGATGCAAAATAATGCATACCGAGAAACCAGCCGGCTTTTTGAACCCAGGTCCCTGATGCTGTGAGGCAGCAGTGCTAACCAATGTGCCACTGTGTTGTCCAGCAGAAGACCACTCAGCCCATTGTGCCTTTGCAAGCTCATTGAGTGTCCTACTTAACCAGTTTCGCTCCCTGGTTCCTCCCCAGGAGTCTTGCAATTCTTTGCCCCGCTTCAAGTTAATCTCCCCTTCAATCCAATTTCTTTCAAACGCCACCATTGAACCTGCTTCCAACACCCTTTCAAGCAGGGCATTCAGATCATCACAACTCACTATTTAAAAAAAATGTTCCTCATTTTCCCTTTTGCCAAACATCTTAAGTCCTTGCCCTCTGGTAACTAACTCTCCTGCCAGTGGTAACAGCTTCTCTTAATTCACTGGAGGTGGGTCATGTGGAGTTTAATTGCTCTTTGCCTGAGGATGCTTCCTACATTATGGGAACTGTCTATCTCCAGCCAAGGGACAAAATATCCCGAAATGATGGCCTTTCTCCTTTTAAACATACTTGTGACGCTTTGAAGTGTGACAGCTGAAGGAAGCATATGCTCTCAGAATTCATACAAAAATAGTTTGTTGAGAAAGGGAATGTTTCTCACAGTGCATAGCTGACCATGTCACCATTTGTGAAACCCAGAGGCAACAGTAACTGAGCAAAGGCACTTGAAAGGCCTCTGGTCTCAAGAGCAGCTTTAATCTGCTGCTTTGCATATCGTCACGCACACATTTTCCCCTTTGGGCAACAGTGGAGGAAGGATTCGCAGCACAGCGGCACAGTGGTCAGCACTGCTGCTTCACAGTTCAAGGACCCGAGTTTGAATCCCGGCTTCTGCTTGGGTTTCCTTTGGGTGCTCCAATTTCCTCCCACAGTCTGAAAAACATGCTGGTTAGGTGCAATGGCCATGCTAAATTCTCCCTCAGCGTACCTGAACATGTGCCAGAGTGTGGTGACTAGGGGATTTTCACAGTAACTTCTGTGCAGTGTTAATGTAAGCCTACTTGTGACTAATAATTAAACTTTTTAACTTTAGGTATTCAGCCCATTAAACCACACCACTGACACTCCGTCTGTGACCAGCCAGCCCTGGTGGGGACTTGAACACAGAATTTCTGGCCAAGAGGTAAGGGCACTGCCCACTTCACCTCTTAGTGACTTTAAGAATATTTTAAGATCTTGGGCAGCACAGTGGCACAGTGGTTAGCACTGCTGTCTCAAAGCTCCAGGGACCCGTGTTTAACTCTGGCCTTCGGTGACTGTGTGGAGTTTGCACATTTTCACCCTGTTTGCGTTGGTTTCCTCTGGGTGCTCTGGTTTCCTCCCACACTTCTGCACACCATGGTAGGCTTCTGCAGAAAATGCAGATGTATGGGATTGAGGGTAATCTAGGAAATTGGATCAGGAATTGGCTAGCAGATAGGAGACAGAGGGTGGTGGTTGATGGTAAATATTTGTCATGGAGTTCGGTTACGAGTGGTGTGCCTCAGGGATCTGTTTCGGGGCCACTGCTGTTTGTAATTTTTATTAATGATCTGGATGAGGGTATAGTTGGGTGGATTAGTAAATTTGCTGATGACACCAAAGTCGGAGGTGTGGTAGATTGTGAGGAAGGGTGTCATAGTTTGCAGGGAGACTTAGATAGGTTGCAAAGCTGGGCCGAGAGGTGGCGGATGGAGTTTAATGCGGAGAAGTGTGAGGTAATTCACTTTGGTAGGAATAACAGATGTGTCGAGTATAGGGCTAACGGGAGGACTTTGAATAGTGTGGATGAACAGAGGGATCTAGGTGTATGTGTACATAGATCCCTGAAAGTTGGGAATCAAGTAGATAAGGTTGTTAAGAAGGCATACGGTGTCTTGGCGTTTATTGGTAGGGGGATTGAATTTAGGAGTCGCAGCGTCATGTTGCAACTGTACACAACTCTGGTGCGGCCGCACTTGGAGTACTGTGTGCAGTTCTGGTCCCCACATTACAGGAAGGATGTGGAGGCTTTGGAGAGGGTGCAGAGGAGGTTTACCAGGATGTTGCCTGGTATGGACAGGAGGTCCTATGAGGAGAGACTGAGGGATTTGGGGTTGTTTTCGCTAGAAAGAAGGCGGCTAAGAGGGGATCTTATTGAAACATATAAGATGATTAGAGGTTTAGATAGGGTGGATAGTGATAGCCTTTTTCCTCGGATGGAGAAAGCTAGCACGAGGGGGCATGGCTTTAAATTAAGGGGGGGTAGTTATAGGACGGATGTCAGGGGTAGGTTCTTTACCAGAGGGTGGTGAGGGATTGGAATGCCCTGCCTGCTGCAGTTGTAAATGCACCTAGTTTGGGGGCGTTTAAGAGATCCGTGGATAGGTTTATGGACGAAAAGGGATTGGTTTAGGTTAGTGGGTCATTGTTTTTTAACTGGTCGGCGCAACATCGTGGGCCGAAGGGCCTGTTCTGCGCTGTAGTGTTCTATGTTCTATGTTCACAGTCCAAAGATGTGCAGGTTAGGTTGTTTGGCCATGATAAGTAGTCCCTAAGGCTTATAGGTTAGGGGGATTCGTGGGGTAATATATGGGGTTATGAGGGAAGGACGTGGGATGGGCCTGGTTAAGATGTCAGAGAGTCAGTGCAGGCCTGATGTGCTGAATGTCCTCCTTCTGCTCTGTTGGAATTCTACAATTCGATAAGAGTTTAACTATCGCACCTTCTTTCTCTTTGGCAGTTAGCGTTGATGCTGTGAAATAGATAGTGGGTGGTACAGAAAAGGCTGTGTTGATGTATGCGGGGAGGGTCCAGTCACTGTAACTGTGCTGGTTGTGTGATCCAAACCTTCTACCTACCTTTTTCTTTTCAATGATCCCTGAACCCCACAAGTTTGAGAAATTTTTACAGTTTTCTTGCTTCCTTTCCTGCTTGTCTTCCTCCATACGCACATAAGTCTTGAGTACATCGTCCAATTCCCTTGAGTTTTCTCACTCTGTCTCCAGCTGTCTCCAACTGTATCACTTCTGACAATGAACCATTTCCTCTTTCCTACTTGAGAACTTAATAGATCAAACTGGACCAGCCATATAAATACTGTGGCTGCAAGGGAATTCTATGAACAGTGATACATCTCCTGACTCCCTAAAGCCTGTCCACCATCTACAAGGCACAAGTCAGGAATGTGATGGAGTACTCCCCACTTGCCTGGATGAGTGCAGCTCCAACAACACTCAAGAAGCTTGCAACTCACTTGATTGGCACCACATCCACAAACATCCACTTCCTCCACCACCAACACTCAGTAACAGTAGTTTGTACTAATCTACAAGATTCACCAAAGATCCTTAGACAGCACCTTCCAAACCCACCAAATTAATCAAAGAGCCTTAGACAGCACCCTCCAAACCCACAACCACTTCCACCCAGAAGGACCAGGGCAGCAGATACATGCTAACACTGCCACCTGCAAATTCCCCTCCAAGCCACTCACCACCCTGGCTTGGAAATATATCACTATTCCTACACTGTTGCTGGGTCAAAATCTTGGAATTCCTTCCTTACTGGCATTGTGCACATGAACTGTAGCAATTCAAGAAAGCAGTTCACTACCACCTTCTCAAGGGGCATTTGGAGATGGGCAATAAATGCTGGCCAACCAGTGATGCCCATGTCCCACAAACGAATAAAATTTAAAAAATCTTGATTTGCAAATATATTGCTGTGTCTTCACTGTCACTGGGTCAAAATCCTGGAAATCCCTCCCTAACAGAACTATAGGTGTACTTACACCTCAGGATCTGCAGCAGTTCAAGAAAGTGGCTCATCGCCATTTTCCCAGGGGCAATTAGGGCTGGACAGCAAATGTTGTCCTGGCTAACAACAAATCCCAAGAACAAACAGAACAAAGTGCACCAGGGCTATACTAGTCTGCCATCTCAATTACCCAAACCAACTACTCTGATGCAACCTCCCAGGACAAGATTGTTCGTCCAATGTCAATTCGGGACAATTTTGTGAAGTGGAATCACAGCAAATAGGAATTAATTTAAGACTGAACAAGGTTCACTTCAGTTTGGACACTTGAGCAGATGGACAAGAGACAACCTTCGCTCAAAAACCCTATTTACTGCTGTTGTAAAGAATGCACTTGGATTTTCACCGTGCATGATGAGCCATTTTGAAGCAGAATGTTAATGGCCATTCTTACAGCTTTGTCAGGAGGAGCAATGCCAGCATGGTAATGTACAGAATTAGTCGACTACAGATTCAGGGCGGAATTTTCCTGTCCCCCCGCCACAGGAATTGTAGCAGGCGGGACACGGACCATGCAAAGGTCCACTGACCTCAGGCAGGAATTTTTGGCCTTGGGGCGAGCATGGCCAGAAAATCCAGCCCTCAGACTCTGGCCTGGGATAAATTAGCCACTGTTGCAATTGGCCTCAACAACCAGGGCTATAACAAATGGATCAATCAACCAAGGTCAAAATCCTGATCATTATCCAGTGAGATTTGCTGTGCTGCGCATGCAGTGTCAGGCCAGCTTGTGTGCCCACCAGTACCTGGACACCCACACACCCTATCTACCCCTACCCCATCATCCTAGAGATCCAGGCTCAGATATTAAAAGCGGAAACTTGTCCAAGGGAACAGAGGATGGACTATATCGTTACAATCAAGGGCCAGGCAGGGATCCATTCCTTCAAGAGAAGAGGTAGGAAATAAAAACAGTGGGCAAAATGCTTGCTTATACAGACAACACAGCTTAGCAGTACAAAAACAGGCAGCCATTTGGCTTCTCCCACCTGTACTGGCTCTTAGAAAGTGCAGTCATGCTTAGTCCCAGATAGCACACTGTTTTTTCCTGTTGGTAACCCTGGAAATTGGGATTTTCCCATCCTGCCGCAGGGAATGGAGATGTGGCTAGCCGCCAAATTCTCTGACCTCACTGTAGTACGAGCATGGTATGAAAGAGTGATAATATCCTACCCAAAGGTGTTCCCCTCCACAGATGCTGCCAGACCTGCTGAGATTTTCCAGCACTTTTTTTTGTTTCAAATTCCAGCATCCGCTGTATTTTGCTTCTCCCAGAAGTTCTCCACCCCCCTTCTTCTTTTGTGGGGTCTTTTAAGCCCACCTGAGTGGGCAATTTGAGGCCTCAGTTTTATGCCTCACCCAAAGGAGGACATCTCTGCCTCCTAAATATCAAACCTTAGATTTAATACACAGAGTCAATGTTAACATAGATCAAACAGCCTGGCAGACCACACTGTGTCTGTGATGAATATGTTCTACTTAGCTTTATTCCCCACCACAGGTTTCCAGTCAGCACAAAGCTATAGTGTAAAGATGTAAGAATTTCTCAGCTGAACCTAGCTGACCTACATCTAAAAGTGCAATTCTTTGAATAAACAAGAGCTTTTATTGTAATAAAGCATCCAAAGGAGCCTTACAGGAGCATTATCAGACTATATGTGACAAGCAGCCACATAAGGAGCTATTAGGACAGGTAGAAAGAGGCTCTATGATGTGGAGGGTGAGATAGAGAAGCAGAGAGGTTAAGGAAGAGAATTCCAAATTCTGTGGCCAGAATTTTACCTAAACATTTTGGTGCGTGCCTGACCCGGTGTCATGCACACATTCTGACATCATCATGCACTCAGGCAATATTTCACTCTGGACAAGCGCTCAAGTCAGAAGCGTACCTGCCAACACTAAAGAAGTCAATTTAAATCAAGTTAACATCAATTGGCCAAAACTTTAAGTTGCCCATCTGCCTTTACAGATGGCAGACGGGCCAATTGGTCAGGCAGCCTTTACCGTTTTAGCTGCAACCCTGACCCAGCGCAGGACGATCTGTCCAGGCTGAAATAAAATGAACAGGTGAGTCTGGGGACTGAGGTCTGTGTATGATCATGTTGCCCAGACACCCGTAACATTGTTTTTCCATTGGTATTTATTTTCCACAAGGTCTGAGACAATTCTGCAGTGACTGCCCCCCTGAGAGAGCACGCTGGAAACGCCAGTCTTTTTCTTGTCACCCACCCTTTTCTCATTACCCACCTTCATCCTGTCTCCCCAGCAACAGTCAGCTTTTCACAGCATGTGTTTCACAATGGCTGCCTGTTAATTAGCCAGCCTGGAAGGGTGTGGTTTATCCAATTCTAGGCCTGTGGGAGGTAGTGGTGCAATGGTATTGTCACTGGACTCGTAATGCAAAGAGCCCAGGACAAGATTCAGAGACCTGGATTTAAATCCTACCATGGCAGATGGTGAAATTTGAATTCAATAAAAATCTGGAATTAATAATAACCAGGAAACATTGTCATAAAAACCCATCTGGTTCATGAATGTCCTTTAGGGAAGGAAATCTTCTGTCATTATCTAGACTGGCCTACATGTGTCTCCAGATGTGGTTGCCTCTCAAATGCCTTCTGGAATAGAGGGCAGTTTGGGACAGGCCATAAATGTTGGCCCAGCCAAAGATGCTCACATCCCAAAAAAATGGATAAAGAAAATGAAAGTGTGTGTGACAATGGGTGAACAATTCAGGCCCAGGTGACTGAAGGCATGGCCATAACTGGCAAGGTGATGTGCAAGAGGCCAGAATTGCTTTTTTCATGGATTCAACATAAACTCAGGGTAAAGTCTGTTAAGTCTTTTATGGCCATGCAACATATATTTGACCCCTCACCAGTTCGTGCAGTCCACAGTGCAATAAAAGTTAACAGCTCATTCGCATCTTGCACTTTGTTGCTGGTACATTTATTGCAATGATCTTTTTTGTGTCGTGCAAACCCAAGGTAATAAGTAATGATATATTCACATCTGGTACTGCATAGCTCACACTGGTGTCACTTCAACTCCTTGTGTGTGCCAGATTCAGCAAAAGCTGACAACTTGCTACTTTAGCATTCAGTACTTCATATACATCTGAGAATCTATTGTTGCTCAGGTACACTGTAAGTGAGGTAAGATATTAGAGTCAGAGAATAATGTGATCCAACTTGTTCAAAGAGAAATGGGGAGATGGTGGCACAGTGGCACTGTCAATGGACCAGTAATGTAGAGCCCCAGGCTTCTCACACCCCCAGAATACGACAATAGTCTTGATTCTTTTCAACCTGACTTGTGCCAGGCTACGATTTGATTTGATTCGACTTGATTTGATTCATTATTGTCACAGTATTGGGATACAGTCAAAAATATTGTTTCTTGCGAGCTATACAGACAAAGCATATCGTATATAGAATACGTAGGGGAGAAGGAAAGGAGAGGGTGCAGAATGTAGTGTTTTGAATGTAGTGTTACAGCCATAGCTAGGGTGAGAAAAAGATCAACTTAATATAAGTCCATTCAAAAGTCCGATGGCAGCAGGGAAGTAGCTTTTGTATCTTTTGTATCTTTTTCCTAAAGGAAGAAGGTGGAAGAGAGTATGTCCGGGGTGCGTGGGGTCCTTGATAATTCTGGCTGCTTTTCTAAGGCAGCAGGAAGTGTAGACAGAGACAGTGGATGGGAGGCTGGTTTGCATTATAGACTGGGCTATGTTCACAACCCTTTGTAGTTTCTTGTGGTGTTGGTCAGAGCTGGAGCCATATCAAGCTGTGATATATCCAGAAAGGATGCTTTCTATGGTGCATCTGTAAAAAGTGGTGAGAGTTGCAGCGGACATGCCAAATTTCCTTCGCCTCCTGAGAAAATAGAGGTGCTGGTGGGCTTTCTTAACTGTAGAGTCAGCATGGAGGGACCAGGACAGTTTGTTGGTGTTCTGGACACCTAGAAACTTGAAGCTCTCAACCACTATTCCAGACTTCCAGTTTGACGAGGTTCGAATCCCACCATGACAGCAGATGAAATTTTAAATTTGATTAATAAAACCTGGCATAAAGCTAGTCTCAGTAATGGTGACCATGAAGCTATTGTCCCATCGTCGTAAAAAACCCATCTGGTTCACTGATGCCATTTTACATGAGGAAATCTGCCATCTTTAACTGACCCAGCCTATCTAAGATTGCAGTCCTACAGTATGTGGTTAACTCTTGATTTCCCTTCCAAAATGGCTGAGCGAACTGTTCAGTTTAGAATCCCTGCAGTGCCGAAGGAGACCATGCGGCCCATTCAGCTAGTACCAAAAACAATCCCACCCAGGCCCTATTCCCATAACCCCACATATTTACCCTGCTAATCCCCCTGACACTGAGGGACAATTTATCATGGGCAATCAACTTAACCCGTACGTCTTTGGAATGTGGGAGGAAACCAGGTCACCCAGAGGAATCCCACACACACACACACAGGGAAAACGTGCAAACTCCACACAGGCAGTCACCTGAGACCAGAATCGAACTCAGGTCCCTGGTGCTGTGAGGCAGCAGTGCTAACCATTGTGCCACCGTGCTGCCCTTTGCTGTCCATTGTCCCACCGTGCTGCCCTTAAATCTAAGTTTAAGAGCAATTAGGGATGGCAACAAATGCTGGCCCTTCCCAACTCTGAATCCCATGAAAGGGAAAATAAAATCCCACTGTTCTTTTCTCTTATCTCTGAAATTTTTCTCCTCTAGACAGTTATCCAATTTCTTTTGACAGCTTTGCTTGCATTGGCCTCCATCACTCTCTCGGGCAACATATTTCCAATCCTAACCACCCTTCGCATAAAAAGGTTTTTCTTCATGCTGCCTCCGGCTCTATTGCCAATCGTGTTAAAAATCTGCCCTTTCATTATCGATCCTTCAGCCATTGGAAGCAATTTTTCTTAATTTATTCCACCCAGATATGTCAAATGATGCATTTATATTGCCACATTAAGATGGCTGAAGGATTGTTTTGTACATGTAAAACAGTAATGATGCATGTTCACAGACTTTATCACATACACAAAAGGTATTTTTTAATAAGAAAAGACTGTCCAGAGGTTAGCAGCCCCCCAACACCCCCCCCCCCTCCCGCAACTGCTCTGGAGAAGCCCTCTGGCTGCCCCATTCCCTATGTGTCTTCCGCACGTCCCCATAGTGCCCTCTGCCCAAGTGAGAATCTCTCCCCCGCCAACACTCCCTCACACTTAGTCCCAATTAGTCCCCCAAGCCAGGTGACCCCCCCCCCCCTTCTTTTAATCTCGATAAATGCAAAGTGATGCATTTTGGTAAATCTAATGCGGGTGGAGCTATACAGTAAACAGCAGAACCATCAGGAGTATAGACACACAGAGGGATCTGGGTGTGCAAGTCCACAGATCTTTAAAGGTGGCAGCACAGGTGGAAAAAGAGGTGAAGAAGGCATATGGCATGCTTGCCTTTATTGGACGGGGTATAGAGTATAAAAGTTGGCATGTGATGTTGCCGTTATATAGAACGTTGGTTAGGCCACATCTGGAATACCGCGTCCAGTTCTGGTTGCCACACTACCAGAAATGTGGAGGCTTTGGAAAGAGTGCAGCAAAGGTTTACCAGGATATTGCTTGATATGGAGGGTATTCGCTATGAGGTGAGATTGAGTAAATTAGGGTTGTTCTCCCTGAAAAGTCAGAGGTTGAGGGGCAACCTAATAGAAATTTATAAAATTATGAAGGGCATAGGGTGAACAGTTGGAAGCTTTTTCCCAGATCAGAAATGACATACACAAGGGGTCACAAGTTCAAGGTAAGGGGGGAGCAAGGTTCAATACGGATATGCGGGGGACGTATTTTACACGAGGGTGGTGGGGGCTTGGAATGCACTACCAAGTAAGGTGGTTGAGGCAGACACACTTGGATCATTTAAGACTTATTTAGATAGCCACATGAACAGACTGGGAATAGAGGGATACAAACGGATGGTCTAGTTAGGAACACATGATCAATGCAGGCTTGGAGGGCCAAAGGGTCTGTTCCTGTGCTGTATTATTCTTCGTTCTTTGTTCTGTTGTGTTACCCCCTAAAGAACAATCACCACAAGTACCACGTAGGCAGCTTGGCAACACAATGGTTAGCTCTGCTGCCTCACAGCGCCAGGGACCTGTGTTCAATTCCAGTATCAGGTGACTTTGTGGAGTCTGCACATTCTCCCCGTGTCTGCATAGGTTTCCTCCAGGGGTTCCAGCTTCCTCCCACACTCCAGGGTGTGTGGGTTAGATTGATTGGCCTTGCTAAATTGCTCCTTAGTCAGGGGGGATTAGCAGGATAAATACTTATGCCTATAGGGATAGGGCCCGGGTAGGATTATTGTCAGTGCAGATTTAATGGGCTAAATAGTCTCCCTCTGCACTGTAGGGATTCTATGATTTTGCAAAATCACTACAACGATCTTCATTTAAATACCTAGCCAGTGCAAGATTCAGTGGTTATGTACTGAGTGGAGTGAGGAACAAAATGGGTCATTATGCGTTTTCTCCAACATGCATCTATCATACCGCAACAGGAGGTTGACAGAATGGCCATTAAAGTACCTTTTTGTTTAGCCACCTACGCTGCTTTGCAGGGCTTTTTGCTGGAGAAACCCTTGTGTTTATAGGAATCATTTAAAAAACAGTTGAGAGTATAGCTTGAGTCGGGTCATTGTCGCTCAGCTGAGGTTATAACACACCCAAGAAGACTAGTTCCTGATTTATTTTCATTGCTTGGCAAGCTTGTGATCATATCTCGTATTGAAGCTGTAACTTGTTAATACATGGTGATATAGTTGGCACCCCCTGTCTGTCAGAAGGCAGTTATTTCCTTTTTTGTTTATTAGTGTCACAAATAGGTTTACATTAACACTGCAATGAAGTCACTGTGAAAATCTCCTAGTCGCCACACTCTGGCACCTGTTCGGGTATACTGAGGGAGAATTTAGCATGGCCAATGCAACTAACCAGTGCGTCTTTCAGACTGTAGGAGAAAACTGGAGCACCTGGAGGAAACCCACACAGACACAGGGGGAACATGCAGACTCCACACAGACCATGATCCAAGCCAGGAATCAAACCCGGATCCCTAGAGGCTGTGCCACCATGCTACCCATGAGCATAGATGGAAAAAAGGATGATAGCTGTGGATAAGAACTAGGCAAGCCTCCAGCAACAGGAAGGTGAGGAAGGACTATCTCAGATTGTGGCAAATGGCCTTGCTTCTTTTCAATCTGATGTGCCAGCCTGTGATATTATCCCTCAGGCTTGAGCCATTTTTTTCAGCCCATCTTGCCTTGATTAATCTAACACTCCACCTTATCATTGTTTTTTGTACTTTTGTCCCTCTTCCCAGCTGCATTTGCTTAAAAGTAATTCAGGTTTAACATCCAGTTCAGATGCAAGATGACATGAAGCATTCTCTCTATGAAAGCCATCTGACCTGCTGAATGTTTCCAGCATCTTGGGTGGGAATTTACGGCCTCGCTCGTACCAAAAACCATAAAATCCCACCCGAGGTCAATGGATCTTGCTCCGTCCCACACCTGTTCTGATTCCTGTCGCAGGCAGACTGGTAAAATTCTGCCCCTTTTCTATACAGAGAAATGAGAATGTTTTGTTCATCAGAGGCTTAAAGGGTTAAATTATGAGGACAGGTTAAACATTGAGGATTAAGAGATGATCTAATTGAGGTGTTTAAGATGATTAAAGGATTTGATTGGGTAGATGGGGAGAAACTATTTCCTCTGGAGAATGAGTCCAAAGCGAAGGGGGAAAGTCCATAAGACTATAAGACATAGGAGCAGAAGTAGGCCATTCAGCCCAACAAGTCTGCTCCACCATTCAATGAGATCATGGCTGATCTGATATGATAATTCTCATCTCCACTTTCCCACCTTGCCCCCAAAACCTTTCATTCCCTTACAGATTAAAAATCTGTCTATCTCAGCCTTGAACATACTTAGTAATCCAGCCTCTACAGCCCTCTACAGTAAAGAATTCCACAGATTCACTACCCTCTGAAGAAGAAATTCCTCCTTATCTCTGCCTTAAATAACTCTGAAATTATGCCCTCTGGTCCTGGATTCTCCCAAAAGGGAAACAACATCTCAGCATCTATCATGTCAAGCCTCTTGAGAATCCTAGGCATCTCAATAAGGTTGCCTCTCACCCATAAAGTTAAAGCTAGGTATTCAAGGAGTGATGAAAGGAAGCATATCTTCACACAAAGATTTATGGAAACCTGGGGCTCTCTTCCACAAAAAGCTGTTGAGACTCAAGTAAGACTAAGAGGTTAGGCAGGGTATTAACGGTTACAAAATCAAGGCAGATAGGTAAGGTTAAAATACAGATCAGCCATGATCTAATTGAATGACAGAACAGGCTGGAGGGCCAAATGGCCTATTCCTACTCTTATCAAAGGCAAGAAATTGCATTTATTTAACACATTTCGCGATCTTGAGCTTTCGCAAAGTGCTTTATAACCAACAACGCAGCTTTGAGAGGTCGTCACTGTTGTAAGAAATGTGGCAGCCAATTTGTGCACAGCATGCTCCCATAAACAGGAGTGTGGTAAGGACCAGATAAATCGATTTTGGTGTTACTTGTTTTAGAGATGAATATTGACCAGGATACCTGTGAAAACTCCTGACCTTCTTCAAAATTGTGGTGTGTGTGTGTGTGCATGTGCACGCGCATGTGTGTGTGTCTACGTGTGTGTGTGTGTGTGTGTGCGCGCATGTGTGTGTGTTTGTGTGAATGTGCATGCACTTCTCTGTGTGTACATACATACGTGAAAACACACATATACACACATATCTTTTACATCCACAGATGTGGGTCAAATATTATTGTCTCAGATGGATTTTGAAGAAAATATGTGATAGAGACTGCAAACCAAGTTTTATAATCCATTCCAATTCTCTTCTCGCGCCTAATGGTGCACTAAGGCAGACTTCTGTCTGTTTACATGGCTCATAATTCCTGGAACATGTCACTAGTCTGTCGCCAGAGGCTTATAGCTTGAGGGGGCATCACTCCACATCAAGTGTGGCTGACCAGGAGTCTCTCCCGCTCTTATCACTGGTGTATTTGGAAGTATTCTGCAGATTGACACTCAACCCGTTTGGCTGTGTTACAAATGCACCTTCCTTGGCCATCAAGTCCTGGGGTGAGACTTGAACCTGGAGCTTCTGGCTCAGAGGCAGGGATGCTAACCCACTGCGCTACAAAACGTCCTCTAAGTTTTATAGTGAAGCAAAATATCACAAAAGACTGAATTCTGACACCTGAAAAGAATGAATTGTTTAAATTCCAAATAAGTCTTTTGTCAATTTACTTGTTTTACTTCTGTGAAACTGCAATAACTTTAATGAAAAGTTAGGTACAGCTTCAATAAAAGTACCAGACATCTGTCATGAAGGTACTTACGATTTTCGTATTACACATGCTGTGAGGGTTCAGCACTGTATTGAATTAATTCTCTCAAACAGATGACATAATGTACATCAAGGTAATGTCAATTTAATTAAGAAGACAGCAGCCCTTTACCCACTGGAACATCCATTAAAACTATTTTCTTTAAGAAATTTAGGTTGTTCCTATTTAGTAACACAATTAGGAATTGATTCTAGGTAGACTAAAAATAGAAACCATTTTATCCATCAATAATAATGACAGAAATAAGGAATAATCTATAATGTATTAAAGTTATAAAATAATAGTCTCTGTCAAATCATGAGTAGTATTAAGGAACAGTCACTCTCTGTTAATTATAGGTGCAAGTTATTAAGCAAAGTTAAAAAGAACTGTTTGCACTTATATAGCATCCTTCAATCCCAAAGCACTTTGCAGCCAATGAAAGTATTTTTGAAATGGAATCGCTTTTGGAATGTAGTAGCCAAACACTGCTTCCACAAATAATCTAACCACTGCTCATTGGTGTCCAGTGGTGTTACCGTCACTGAACTCCCCACTGTCAACATCCTTGGGGTTACCATTGACTCAACTGGACTCACCACACAAACACCATGGCTGCAAGAGCAGGTCAGAGGCTAGTAACTCACCTCCTGACTCCCCAAAGTTTGTCCACCATCTACAAGGCATAAATCAGGAGCATGATGCAATACGCCCCACTTGCCAGGATGGGCTCAATGCCAACAACGCTCAAGAGGATTGACGCCATCCAGGACAAAGCAGCCCGCTTGATTGGCACCACATCTGCAAACATCCATTCCCTCACCACTGACACCCAGTAACAGCAGTGTGAACCATAAAATGCACCGCAGCAATTCACCAAAGATCCTTAGACAGCACTTTCCAAACCCATGACCACTTGCATTGAGAAGGACAAGGGCAGCAGATATCTGGGAACACCACCACCTCCAAGTTCCCCACTAAGCAATGCACCATTCTTCTTGGAAATATATCGCTGCCCTTTCATAATCATTAGCACTGCTGCCTCACAATGCCAGGGACCCAGGTTCAACTGTGGCCTCGGGTCACTGTCTGTGTGGAATCTGCACATTCTCCCTCTGATTGCGTAGGTTTCCTCCAGATACTCCAGTTTCCTGCCTCACTCCAAAGATGTGCGGGTTAGGTTGATTGGCCATGCTAAGTTGACGCTTAGTGTAAGGGGGACTAGCTAGAGTAAATAGATGGGGCTAAGGGGATAAGGCCTGGGTGGGATCATGGTTGGTGCAGACCTGATGGGCCAAATGGCCTCTTTCTGCACTATGACTCATGCAAACATGCACAACATGCACATAAAAGCATGCACACACATATACACACACATTCGTACACATTCACTCAAGTATATGTGCCATGCATGGACATATATAACACATACATACACATGCACACACAAGCACTCACACACTCATTCAAACATATACATCAGCACACACACTCACACATACACACATACATACACATACATGCACTCACTCAAACATACACAACGCGCACATACAATCATACACTTATACACGTACACACATAATGCACAACACAAACATACACACACACATATATACATGCACACATATGTACACACGTGCGCTCAAATATGCACAACATGCACACACAAGCATGCACCCATACAAGCACACACAATCATATACATTCACTATACGCACCATGCATGGACATATAGACATACACACACACAAGCGTGCACAAACACAAACATGTTCACCCCCAGTTTCAAAGTGCGATATTTCAGATAAGATATTAAACTGACTGTCGCGTTCAATTATTCAGTGGTTGATTATGTGCATCTGTTGACTGTTGACTGCTCACTGTGTACGATCAGTTAAGCCTAGGCATGGGCACTTAATAGAGACTAAACTGCAGACAAGCATGAGCTCGAAGGGCTAGATGGCCTACTCCTGCTCCTATTTCTTATGAGAGTGAAGGTTTGAAAACATTGAATAAAACTCCTGCTGTACATATGTAAGCTGGTGTCTTATCATTGCATATCTCAGAGATACAAAACACACCAAGTCCCCATGTACCCTTTCAGGGTTCCATAATTGACCCTGTGAGGGGCACAGAGGTAATTTCGCTGGATTAATAATCCACAGACCCAGGCTAAAGTTCTAGAGACACAGGTTCAAATCTGCTCACGACAACTGGTGGAATTTCCATTCAATGAATGAGTCTAGAATTGAAATTTAGTCTCAGTAATGGGTGATTGTGAAACAACCATTGATTGTCATAAAAACCCATCTGGTTCTCCAATGTCCCTTCAGAGACCTTACCTGGACTGATAGCTGTAACTGCAGACCTGCAGCAACCTGTTTGACTCTGCAATGGCTGAGCAAGAATCTCAGTTGTAGCAAAGTACCACAGATGGATTGCAGTGGTTCAAGAAGGCAGCTCACCACCACCTTCTCAAGGCCAATTAGGAATGGGCAATAAATGCTAGCCTTGCCGGCAATGCCTATATCACATGAAAGAATTTTAAAAAGTTGCTATTTCAGATATGCGCAGAAACATTCTCCAGAGTGAAGGAGTTTTTAACTTTTCAGTTTTTAACACATTGTTTTAAGAAACCTCAAACTATGGGATATAATCCCAACAGTACAGAAGGAGGTCATTCAACTCATTGAGCCTGCATTGGCAACTATCTCACCCAGGCTCTATCCCCCACATATTCACTCTGCTAATTCCCCCTGACACTAAGGGACAATTTAACATGACCACTCCACCTAACCACACATCTTTGGACTGTGGGAGGAAACCGGAGCACCTGGAAGAAACCCATGCAGACATGGGGAGAATGTGCAAACTCCTCACAATCACTCGGGACTGGAATTGAACAAGGGTCCTGGTGCTGTGAGGCAGCAGTGCTAACCACTGTGCCACCATGTCGCCAATGCCAGGTTTGCTAAAAAGATAGCATTTGGTTCAAATAATAACAAGGGATAGTGTACCATACAATCAAACATTACTGCCTGAGTATGAATTCTGGGAGGTTTGAACAAATTCACAAGGTATTATATTCACTTCAGACTATTGAAGGCTAACTTCAGTGATGTACATTCACGGGGATAAGGGGTGAGGATAAAGATAAGATAGCTGCGTGGCTAGGCCCTGCAATCCTGTGAGAGACTGACAGAAACATCAAAAGCTGCATTTCTGGCTGTGGCTGTTCATCTGCGCCAAGGAAAATAAGAAAATGAAAAACTACCAGCAGCTTATTATGAAGCATGAAGAGAGCCATTTTTGGAAGATCATGGAGATACAACCTGTGAGAAGGCCGAAAACGATGTCAACACTGGGGCTGCCAATTCTACGGAGACGAGGGCCAAATTTTTTTTATTTATTAGTATCACAAATAGCTTATATTAATACTGCAATTAAGTTATTGTGAAAATCCCCTAGTCGCCACACTCCGGCGCCTGCTCGGGTACACTGAGGGAGAATTTAACACAGCCAATCCACTTAACCAACATGTCTTTCAGAGTGTGGGAGGAAACCGGAGCACCCAGAGGAAACCCATGCAGACACAGGGAGAATTCACACAGGCAGTGACTTAAGTTGAGAATTGAACCTGGGTCCCTGGTGCTGAGGTAGCAATGCTAACCGCTCTGTTACCACGCGATTCGCCCAAATTGGAACTAACAAGTCCAATTGGTGTGGTGCCCACACCAGCAGGAAAAACGACATGTTTCCAGTTGGCACTGACTGCATCTGTCAGATGGGATTCACCCCTCTGAAAGATGCAAATTAATGCACTTCAAGATGGTGAGCCCTTCACCCACCTTGAGTTCATTCACACAGTTTTTATTTGAAGCGTCTGAGCTTCCTAGAAAATTAAATCTTTGGAAGTATCTCTATTCCATTGTAAACCTTTGGGGGTGAATTTTACCATTCCACCCGCCACGGGAATTGGAGCAGGCAAGGGTCAAACCATGGAAAGGTCTGTCGGCCTCGGGTGGGATTTCCTGGTTTTGAGGTGAGCATAGCCGGAAAATCACACTCTTGTTTTCTTTCAATCTCACAATGCTTTGAATTAGGCTTTCATTGACAGCTTAATGTTTTTCTACTCAGTCTCTAGTCAGCTGTGTTTATTTACCTTCCCCTGCATGCTTGAATGCATCTCAAGGAATAAGTGGTCTGCAAAAGAGGAAGTGAAACCATTTAACCTCTTTGAAGAAACCACAACTGTCAATCAGGTTTAGGATTTTTGTAAACATTGCAGTTGGAAATAATGGGGGGTACTCACCCATAAATTGGGATGCCAACAGCATTGAGGTAAAAGTAGTGGGGGGAGGGGCAAAGATGGGAAATGTTTCAGGGCAATAAAAGCAAAAAATGCAGTAAATACACAACAGGTCTAGAGGTGCTGTGGAGGGAGAAACAGAGTTAACATATTGAGTTTGTATGACTCCTCTTCGGAGTTGAAGAGAGGTAGAAATGTTGAAAAGAGAGGGGGTGAAGCAGGTGGGGTGAAATAAAAGGTCAGGGATAGGTGGGAGCTTGGCACCGATTTGATAAAGATGTCATGGACACAAGACAAAAAGAGGGGTAATGATAGTGTTCAAGACTAAAGTAGATTCTAATAGTGCCATAAAGGTCAGATCGCAGAACGTGTTAATAGCAGAATTCAGGTCAACGCTATCAGAATGCAAAATGTAGGAACAAGTTACAGAATGGATTCTGGGATATTTCACAGCAAATGGACCTGCACATTCATAGCAAATACCACAGCACGGAATGAGAAAGGATGCCTTGGCTTTTTTTCTTATTGGTATGCCGTGATTGTAAATCCACAACCAAAGTGACTAATGGCCAATTTTAAGATGATGACAAGCAACAGATCTCTTATTAAAAGGATATCCAGTGCACCAGTTTCAAATCTTATGTATGTGCCCTCAGGTTTATTGTTGAATTTATATTGCATTCTCAGTTCTGACAGTCCCGCTATTATAGTCAAGTTCCTCTCTCGAGGGTACATCATCAAGTGTCAAGTTGACTCAGTTGGCTGTGTGCTCACTTCTGAGTCAGAGGTTTGCATGTTCAAACTTCACTCCAGAACACACAGTCCGGGCTGTTACACCACCATTGCATTGGGGTCACCAGCAGTGGCTAAAATGTGACATCTTTAAAACAAAATGATCAAATTGCACTTATTAAAAAAAACTATTTCAAGAAAAGCAGGACTTCATTTTCATGAGACACCCAAAGATTTTTCTCCCCTCTTTGTTCTTTCATGGACTGTGGGTGTTGGTAGTACGGTCAGCATTTGTTGCCCATCCTTAATTGCCTTTGAACTGAGTGGTTTCATAGAATCATAGGATCCCTACATGCAAAAGGAGATCATTCAGCCCATTGATTCTGCATTGATAACAATCCCACCCAGGCCCTCTCCCCATAACCCCATGTATTTACCCTGCTAATCTCCCTGACACTAAGGGTCAATTTAACATGGTCAAAGATATGCAGGTTAGTTTAATTGTATATTATAAATTGCTCCTTAGTGTTAGGGGGATTAGTGGGGTAAATATATGAGGTTACAAGGAGAGAGCCTGGGTGGGTTGATGCCAGTGCAAGCTCGATGTGCCAAATGGCCTCCTTGATTGATTCATACAGTCTATGAATCAACCTAACCTACACATCTTTGGATTGTGGGAGAAAACACCCAGAAAAAACCCACAGGGAGAACATGCAATCTCCACACAGACAATCACCTGAGGCCAAAGAACTGGGTCTCTGGTGCTGTGAGGCAGTAGTGCTAACCATTGTGCCAACATGCAACCCTCGACCATTTCCGAAGGGAAATCAAAAGCCAACCATATATTGTGGGTCTGCCATCATGCGTAAGTCAGACCAGGTAAAGATGGCAGATTTCCTTACATAAAGGGGCATCAGCAAAGTTTTGATGATGTTGGGATCATAGCTCCTTGGTGACCATTACTGAGACTTACTTTATGCCAGATTTTATGAATCGAATTTAGAATTCCATTAGCTGCCGTTGAGAGGGTTCAAGCCCACACTTGGCCATTTCAGGGACCTATTCAGAGTCAACCACATTGCTGTATCACATGTAGGCCAGATCAGGTAAGGATGGTAGATTTCCCTCCCTGAAGGACATGTGTGAACCAGGTGGGCTTTTATTACAATCAACAAAAGCTTCATGCCCATTAACAATTTCAGATTTTTTAATTGAATGTAAATTCCACCAGCTGCTGTGGTGGAGATTTGAACTCCGGTGCGTCTCCGGGGCAATAGCCTTGGCCTTTGGATTATGAGTCCATTAACCTCAACAGTTAGGGCAGTAACATTCCCACTGTTCTGGGAACCCAGGTTTTAATCCCGCCACGGCAGATGGTGGAATTTGAATTCAATAAAAAAAATCTGGAATTAAGAATCTACTGATGACATGAAACCATTGTCAATTGTCAGAAAAACCCATCTGGCAAAGTGTGGGGATAAATAGATGTTGTTCTGGTTGGCAATCAGTGACTAGTGGTGTGCCTCAGGGATCACTGTTGGGACCACAATTGTTTACAATTTACATGGATGATTTGGAGTTAGGAGCCAAGTGTAGTGTGTCAAAGTTTACAGATGACACTGAGTGGTAGAACAAAGTGTACAGAGGACACTGAAAGTCTACAAAGACATACAGATAAAGTTTAAGTGAATGGACAAAAGTCTGGCAGATGGAGTACAATGTTGGTAAATGTGAGGTCATCCATTTTGGTAACAATAACAGCAAAATGAACTATTATTTAAATGGTAAAAAACTTGCAGCATGCTGCTGTGCAGCGGGACCTGGATATCCTTGTGCATGAATTGCAGAAAGTTGGTTTGCAGGCAAATGGAATTTTGTCCTTCATTGCTAGACAGATGGAGTTTAAAAACAGGGAGATTATGTTGCAGCTGTATAAGGTGCTGGTGAGGCCACACCTGGAATACTGTGTACAGTTTCGGTCTCCTTACTGGAGAAATATTATATACTGGCACTGGAGGGGTGCAGAGGAGATTCATTAGGTTGATTTCAGAGTTGAGAGGGTTGGCTTTTGAGGAGACACTGAGTAGTATAATTATAATTTATAATTATAATTTAAAAGAATCAGGGGAGATCTTATAGAAACATATAAAATTATGAAGGGAATAGAGAAGATAGAAGCAGGGAGATTGTTTCCACTGGTAGGTGAAACTAGAACTAGCGGGCATAGCCTCAAAATAAAGGGGAGCAGATTTAGGACTGAGTTGAAGAGTAACATTTTCACCCAAAGGGTTGTGAATCTGTGGAATTCTCTGCCCAGTGAAGCAGTTGAGGCTACTCATTGAATGTTTTTAAAGCAAAGATAAATTTTGAACAGTAAAGGAATTAAGGGTTATGGTGAGCAGGCAGGTAAGAGGAGCTGAGTCCACAAAAAGATCAGCCATGATCTTATTGAATGACGAAGCAAGCTTGAGGGGCCAAATGGCCTACTCCTGCTCCTTATGTTCAAATGTCCGTTAGGGAAGGCAATCTGCTATCCTTACCTGGTCTAGCCTATATATGATTCCAGAGCCACCGCAATATGGTTGACTCTCAAGTGCCCTTTGAAATGGCCTAGCAACCCACTCAGTTTAAGGGCAACTAGGAATGGCAATAAATGCTGACCAGCCAATGATGCCCATGCCCCAAGAATGAATGAATAGAAAATAAAATAAAAGGGCCACGATCTCCCACAGTTCTTGCAATTCCTGAAAAAGATACAGACAAGAAGCTCCAGTAGAAGAGACACAGAAGCAGTGAACGACAGATGTTTCCATTTGCTTGCTTTAAAAAGTAGGAAAACAGAGTGGATAAGCATCTCCAGAATTAGGCTAGAGATCTGCCAGGAGGAAGTGGAGCAGCAGAACGCGGAGACCAGGGATTGTTAAATATAGCTCTCACCTCAATTTAAAGTTTTAATTCATTGCGTGCCTTTTTTATGATGGTTGCCAGCACTGATAAATGGTAGGTTTTTCCCTTGTTGTTCGCAACCATCCTGGGCTCTAAGTACACCCAGCCTCGGCAGCAGGATTTCTCCTGTTCTCCCCCATTAAAGCAGCCTCAAATTCAGCCTCGCTGCAGGAAGCCCAACTCTGCCCAACTCTTTCCTACCCCAGGGGTGTCAAAATCTCTCGTTCCATTTCAAAACGGAGGCTCCATTGCTCATCTCCATCAAGGGGTGATGAAATTGCAGAAATTGGTTTCTCCCATTTTTGGGGATTAAATGCATTTTCTATCTACTGTTGTTTAAGTGATCTCTGAGAATGCAACTTCAGTCCACATATCCTTGAAAGAATAAGTGATGCAGCCATAACAAGAAAGCCAATAACACTCTGGTATTGTAAGTAAGGGTGTAAGATACAAGTGTACTGAAGTAGACAAGGCAGGTACTGAGAAACTGATGTGCAATCATTGGTGCCCCGTTCAAGTAAGAATATTAAAGCCATGAGGTAATTCTGTCAAGATTTGCCCGGATTGTGCCAGAGAAGGCAAACAGTAGTTGTGAGGAGAGATCGGGAGAATTTACACCTCAGCAGAGAAGACTAAGGTTTTTAATTTTAAAAAATTACTGCCCTCCCAATTGCTGTTGTGACATTAGTGTACCTTTAAAAAGTGGTTTTCTTTCAATCATGATCCCTGGAGCTCTCATAGCTTGTGTTTCTTATTGTTGCTGAGCTGTCTACCAGATCTCTATCCATTGCTCCTTAAGCAGCTTAACTGGGGCCCTCAGGTACTTTCTGGGATTAGTTTTAAGACCCTACAATGTTAGGAGGAAAACTGGTTGGCAGGTTGGGCGACAGGAGCTCTTTATTTTACGTTCTGAGTTGCAGGTTTTTAAAAGGAACAGCAAGTGCAAACGAAGTGTCTCTCTCTCCCTGTTTTATTTGGAACTTCTGCTGATTATCTGAAAGCCAGGTCTTGCCTTTTGTAAAAAGGATAATTTGTTGTTGGTGGTTTGCCTAGAGTCTCCCTAGTATTGTGGGAAGCAGTTCTGACTTCAAACTGTTCCGAGTCTATCAAGAGAACTGCAGGATTCATCCAAAGGACTCAATTCCAGTATCACGTGAGCATTAGTCTTTGCTATGTTAGACTGTTTAAAGGGTTGTTTATGGGATTAGTTTTGATTGGGAGATCTTAGATATATTTGTTAAGGGTTACATATTATTGTGTTTTGTTGGTTGTAATCAATAATAGTTATTGCTAATTTTCTTACTATACATGTTAACTATATTCTTTATTAAACTTTGTTTGATGAAAACTCCCTAGTGGTCACTTGAATCGTACCTGAAGTAAAACATGTCATGTTTATCTTAGCCAAATTCAAGGTGTACAACTTATGATTCAGGCAAGCTCCACAAAACACTTTGGAGTTTCTGACCTGAACTATAATACTATGTCTTCCAGTGCTGAACATTCTGCCCTTCCGGCCTCAGCATGCTGACTTTAAACTTAGCGTTGGGCCATCATTGGATATAGCATCCACCATCTGCCCATTCCCACCGGCTCTGCTGGCCCAATCTGATCGCAATTAATGCTGGCCGCCACTCAAGTGACCACTCAAGTGGCCAGCCAGTGCAATATCATAGTTCTGAATTCTGAACAGGACAGCACGGTGGCCAGGTGCTTAGCACTGTTATCTCACAGCATCAGGGACCCGAGTTTGAATCTGGCCTTGAGTGATGCTCTATGTGGAGTTTGCACATTCTCCCCACATCTGCGTGGGTTTCCTCCGGGTGCTCCAGTTTCCTCTCACATTCCAAGGATGTGCAGGTTAGGTGGATTGGCCATGGTAAATTGCCCCTTAGTGTCCAAAGATATGTAGATTAGGTGAATTGATCATGCTAAATTGTCCCTTAGTTTCCAAAGATGCGCAGGTTAGGTGGATTAGCCATGCTAAACTGTCCCTTAGTATCCAAAGATGTGCAGGTCAGCTGGATTGACCATGCTAAATTTCCCCTTAGATGGTAGATAGAATTAGATGTGGGAGTAACACTGCTCTGAAGTTACTGTGAAAATCCCCTAGTTGCCACACTATGGCGCTTGTTCGGATACACTGAGGGAGAATTCAGCATGGCCATTGCTCCAAACTAGCGCATCTATCGGACTGTGGGAGGAAACTGGAGCACCTGAAGGAAACCCATGCAGATGCCAGGAGAATGTGCAGACTCCGCACAGACAGTGACCCAAGCAGGGAATCGAATTGGCACAGTGAGGCAGCAGTTAGATAAAGGGAAATGTGTTCACATAGCAGTGGTTCTCACTTTTTCTTTTGATGGACCCGCTTTCGAATGGATTAGTAATCACGGACCCCCTATTCAAATTCTAATATTATGCAACACTTGTAATATTAACCTGCTGGATGTACAATGTCTTTTAATCATAGAATCCTACAGTGCAGAAGGAGACCATTTAGCCCATCAAGTCTGCACTGATCACAATGCCATCCAGGCCCTATTCCAGTAACTCCACATATTCACCCTGCTAATACCCTATCACTAAGGTCAATTTAGCACGTCCAATCAACCTAACCCACACATCTTTGGACTGTGGGAGAAAACCAGAGCACCTGGAGGAAACCCACACAGACACAGGGAGAATGTGTAAACTCTACACGGACCTGAGGCTGGAACTGAACCCGGGTCCCTGGAGCTGTGAGCCAGCAATGCTAACTACTGTGCCACTGTGACGCCCCTGCCTTTAAGAAAATTACCATTTATTAACTTTGTATCTCCATTAGGGCTCCTCCATGCATGGTCCCCCCCACCCTTGGTGAGACTTAAAAAAGACACATGGCAACAAGGTTCCACCCCCACCTCCTGACTGACACTTACGCATTATTTTCGTGGAGCCCCAGAATGTCTTGACAGACTCAAGGGAATCCAAAGACCCCAGTTTGTAAACCACTGATATATTTGTTTGCTGGAGCGTGGAATATTTTTGCCACAAGGAGTCATTGAGGCAGAGAACATTGCATCTACTTGATGAAGTGGCATGGTGGTCCATATCTGAAGCAGTGAGCTACAACAATGAGATTCATTTTGGACTGCAATGATCTAGCATGGAAACAAGAGGTCAAATGGCCTCCTCTGTCGTAAACATCCACAGTTTTCTGAACAAAAGGTGGCTGCTAATCACTTTACCTTTGCAGTAATGAGATCTTAATACTTCTTGAGCAATTAATGAGCCACTTAAGCTATCATAAATGTTGAGAAATGAAATAACCCATATAATGGTGGAAGAAAACGTCTAAAACTTGTGACTTTATTTAATTAGATGCAGACAGATGGAAACATGCAAAACAACATGGCTAGTGAACGATTAGTGCCAACAATTTACTGCACTTGCACTCTCCAGGCACTTTACACAGGGTTTGTCACTGGAATTTACTGCGTATGAGAGAGCTGAAGTGTACAGTGCTGTCTTCAGGGCATCTGGGACTTAGCTGGAGGGCAAGAGATTGAAGGTGGCTCCTTAACTAACCAAAATTGAGGCATCATTAAAGAGCAGAATTTAAACAGGAAGCCTCAGTTTTGAATTCAACAAAATGTGCAACGACAATAAACTCTCCCTCAATGTCAAGAAGGAGATAGTCATTGACTTCAGGAAGCATTGCGGAGGACATGCCCCTACCTAAATCAACGAGGATGAAGTGGAAATGGTTCTAGGTGACAAGATCACCAGCAACCTGTCCTGGTTCCTCCACACAAACTCTATAGTTAAGAAAGCCCATCAACGACTCTACTTTCTCAGGTGGCTAAAGAAATTTGACATCTCCATTACGACTCTCACCAATTTTTACAGATGCATCCTTTCTGAATATATCACAACTTAGTATGGCTCCTGCTCTGACCAAGACTGCAAGCGGCAGCATGGTGGCATAGTGGTTAGCACTGCTGCCTCACAGCACCAGGGACCCAGGTACAATTCCCGAATTAGGTCACTAGCTGTGCAGAGAATGCACGTTCTCCCCATGCCTGTGTAGGTTTCCTCTGGATGCTCCAGTTTCCTCCCACAGTCTGAAAGACTTGCTAGTTAGGTACATTAGCCATGCTAAATTCTCCCTCAGCATACCTGAACAGGTGCTGGAGTGTGGTGACAAGGGGATTCCCACAGTAACTTCATTGCGTTGTTAATGTAAGCCTACGTGTAACACTAATGAATAAACTTTAAGAGAAACTATCAAGGGCTGTTAACATAGCCCAGTTCATCACACAAAGTCTCCCATCCATTGACTCCATCTACACTTCTCACTGCCTTGGAAAAGCCATGGGCGTACTCTCTTCAACAGATTTGATAACTTGATTGAAGTTTATAAGATCCTGAACAGTACTGACCAGGTGGACATTTAAAGGTTGTTTCCTCTTGTGGGTGAGTCCAGAACTAGGGAGCACTATTTTAAAATTAGGGGTCGCTCTTTTGGGACAGAGTGGAGAATATTTTTTTTCTCTCAGAGGTTATGCAACTTTGGAACTCTGTCTCAGAAGTCAGTGGAGATGGGGGTCATTGAATAGTTTTTAGGTGGAGGTAGATAAATTCTTGTTAGGCAAGAAAATGAAAGACTATCAGAGGGTAGATGGGAATTTGGAACTGAATGCAAACAGATTGGCCATGCTCTTACTGAATGGAGGAACAGGCTCGAGGGGCTGAATGGCATATGTTTGCTCCTATTTCATGGGCAGAATTTTCCCCAAAAAATTCAAACAGTGTGAAAGCAGGAGTGTTCCATGCTAGCCTTTTGGGCGAGCTTGCATTGTAATCTTCCAGCACTCTGTCAGTTTCTCTGTGTGTCAGATGGACACTATCCATCCATGCCTACCATCTGGGGGCTTCAATGGTCCAAACCCCCCAGCATGGCCTGCAATACTACAAGCAATTGAGATTGTAGCCACACTGACAAGGGTGGAAGCATTCAGGAGGGCGGAAGCAGCTGCGTCGAACCAGGTAAGTCATGTCATCATTTTAATGTCAGTAGGTTTTGCGCCTTTTCTGGGCACAAAGCCATTTTCACCGGTAAAGAGGGGTCAGGTGTGAATCGGACTTTTGGCCTCCCGTGCTATCTTCCTGCCTCGTCACACTGATCGACTGGCGCAAGAGCCAGTAAGATCCTGCCCCATTTGTTTGTAGTTCCAGCATCCACAGCATTTTGCCGCTATCTAAATGCAATTTGTTGCTCTCGAAACATGACCAGGAATTCACCGCAAGATTTACAACGCAAGATCTTTTCTTCACCAAGGTTCAGCCACCTTTCATCTATCCTAACAACTGTCTACATGGATATCTCCAAAATCATCAGTACAGACGTCCAGCAAGTCTTGATAACAGACAGTTTTAATGCATTTCTTAGTGGCTCTCATGCTTCTCGATATGATGAATGTCAGTGATAGCAAATGGATTTTTTTTGTACACCTGTTCTGTATGGCCAGTGCTACAGAACAAAGACAAGGTTGTTCTGAGCACTCTAAATCTCAGAAGGGTTTCACTTACCCCCCGCAGCTGACAATTTTCATTTTCCACCCTTTGTGGCTTTTATTAAGCTGAATTAATGGGTGACTGAGTGGTAGAAAGCTTTTATAGAGTGGGATTATTCCCACTGAGAATGGAATGAATCTTCCACTTGTCTTTTCACCTCACACCTGGCAGCAGGAGGGGAGATGGTGGCATAATGGTAATATAAGTGGACTAGTCATTCAGAGACCCAGCTAATGTTCTGAGGATGTGGGTTCAAATCCCAGCACAGCAGCTGGTGGCATTTAAGTTCAATTAATAAATCCGAGAGACTAAATCAGTGAGGATTATATTCATTGGAGTTTAGAAGAGTGAGAGGGGATCTCTTCGAAACTTATAAAGTTCTAACAAGTTTAGACAAAAAGAATGTTCCCGATGATGCGGGGGTCCAGAACTAGGGGTCATAGTTTGAGGATAAAGGGGTAAATCTTTTAGAACTGAGATGAGGAGAAATTTCTACACCCCAAGAATAATGAATGTGTGAAATTCACTATCACACAAAGTAGTTGAGGCCAAAACGTTGTGATTACAAAAAGAAATTAGGAATAGCTCTTGGAGCTAAAAGCATCAAGGGATATGAGGGAAAGGGGGATTAGGATATTGAATATGATGATCAGCCTTGATCGTAATGAATGGCAGAACAGGGCCGAAAGGCTTACTCCTGCTTCTAGTTTTGATGCTTCTATGTTTCTACGTAATCTGGAATTAAAAGTTCACAAAAGTGATGGTGACCATATTGGTGAAGATTAATCTGGTTCTAAAATGTCCTTCAGGGAAGGAAATCTGCCTATCCTTAACTGGTCTGGCCTCCTTGTGACTCAAGGTCCACTACAATGTGGTTGACTGCCTCTTAAGATAGCAAGCCACTCAATGCAAGAGCAATTCGGAATGGACAACAAATGCTGGCCCAGCCAGCGATGCTATCATCCCATGAAAGAAGAAAAGGGCGATTGGTGTCAATCAGGCAAGGATCCATTTTGTCAAAGGAAATGACCATTTGTTTGGATTATTTGTTTCCAAAGAAAATGACCTGAGTCAGGGTCTAAAACCACGCCTACTATCCCTGCTGGCATTGAGAGTTTGTCTGTTTTTGAGAGATAACCATATTGGAAAATGAGAGCAGAATTGAAGGCTGGAACTTCATCAATGTCTGCAGATTTGGCAAGAGAAACAGAAAAACAATTTATTTTACAGCAAGAAGCCAGAGGAATGAGACAGTGAATATCGGTGTCGATCAAGGCTCACTTCCAATTTGAGTTAAGAGAATGCAAACACATGCACGAACTGTGAAGACATGGGGGTGACATACAAGAAGAGGAGACAGAAGAATCACTGCACTGGACCTGCTTGGTTGTCCCACAACAATGTCTGGTGACCAAGTGTCCTGAAACCTATACTACGGCTGTTATTGAACCATTGAACCATTGCTTTGTAACCTGAGTGGTTGCTGTCTCCAGTCCCAGTCATGTAGCAAGATTGCAAAAAAGGACATGTAGAATTGGAGACTCACAAAGTCCATTTCTAACATATGCACACATTCTAGTTTCTACACAAAGTTCAGTTCATCATTGCCTTTTTTTTCAATGCTTCTAATGTTATGCTTTGTTTCCAGTTTAAGGTTTCAGGGTTACACTGTTCTGCATATGATCACGCGAGTCTGTTGACTGATCTATGTTAACTGTGCTTGATTTGTTAAGCCTGGGTGTGGTCTTAGAGAAAAACCAATTGACTGTTAAAAAAAGAGCTAGGGGAATATCGCGATAGAAACTCTTTCCGTTGGCAGAAGGGCCAGTAACTGGTGGAAGTAGGTTTAAGGTGATTGTTTCAAAAGAACCGAAGGCAACATGAGGACAACTTTGTACCCAGGGATGGTCGCAATCGGGAGTGCACTGCCTGAGAGTGTAGCAGAGGCACATTCAAGTGTGGCTTTCCAAATGGACCACTATCTGAGGAGAAACAATTTTCATAATTACAGGCAAAGGACTGGAGCAAGCTAAAATACCCTTGCAGAAAGCTATCACACATAATGGGCTGAATGGCCTCTCTGTGCTGGAACTATTTGATGATTCTATAAACGGCTTCATAAATTTATCAAAGCCATGCCATTATAGAGTCATAGAGGTATAAAGCACAGAAAAGGGCCCTTTGGCCCATCGCAGCTGTGCTGGTCAAAGTCAAACCACTGAACTATTCTAATCCCATTCTCCAGTATTTGGCCCGTAACCATGTGCGCCTTGGCATCACAAGTGCACATCTAAATACTTCTTAAATGTTATGAGGGTCTCTACCTCCTCCACTCTTGTGAGTTCCAGACTCACACCACCCTTTGGGTGAAAAGGTTATTCCTCATATCCCCCATAAACCTCCTGCCCCTTACTTTAAATCTATGCCCCTCAATGTTGATCCTTCCACCAAGGAGAAAAGTTTCATTCTGTCTATCTACGACCGTCATAATTTTATACATCTCAATCATATTCCCCCTCAGTCTTCTCTGCTGACTGTAGGAAGATATCACCAACCACATCATTACTTGCAGCAAACGTTTACCAAGATGATTCCTGGGATGACAAGTCTGTCATATGAGAAGAAACGAAATCTGTTAGGATTATATTCACTGAAGTTTAGAGGAATGAGAGGGAATCTCATCAAAACTTATAAAATTCTAACAGGATTAGACAGGGTAGATTCAGAAATGAATCAGGGTGAGTCCAGAACCAGGGGGGTCACAGTTTGAGGATAAGGGGTAAACCTTTTAAGAATGCAGTGAGGATGGTGTCCAGAGGATGGTGAAAATCTGTAGAATTCACTCCCACAGAAAGTAGGTCAAAATAGGGGAGGCTAGACTATTAACCCAGAAATTCAGCTAATGTTCTGAGGACCCAGGTTTGAATTCTGCCACGGCAGATGGTGGAATTTAATTCAGAAAAAAAAATCTGGAATTAAGGATCTACTGATGACCATGAAACCATTGTCGATTGCCATAAAAACCCATCTGCTTCACTAATGTCCTTTAGTAGGGAAATCTGCTATCCTTACCTGGCCTGACCTACATGTAACTCCAGAGTCACAGCAACATGATTGAATCTCAACTGCCCTTGGGAAACTGGGATGGGTAATAAATGCTGGCCAACCAGTGATGTCCATGTTCCACGAATGAATTTTTTTTTATACGTTGTGCAACTTAAAGAAATTAGATATAGCTCTTGGAGCTAAAGGGAACACGGGATATGGGGGGAAGGCTGGATCAGGATATTGAATTTGATGATCAGCCATGATCAGAATGAATGATGGACCAGGTTCAAAGGGCCAAGTGGCCTACTCCTGCTTCGATTTTCTTCGCTTTTATATTTCTACTTCAGATCTCTGGCTTCTCACAAGCCAACTTCACCATCTGGGAAGGGAACACATTAACCAGTATCTTAAGACAGTGGGCAGTTCAAACTTTGCTGCACGAGGGTGAGACCCAGATTGGATAATGGAGTCGCCTCCAATCTCTGTGCCTCTGGTCTTGGTTGGGATCATAGAACAGATGTGACTCAGACAGTTAGAAGCACTCAATATGAATCTCCTAAGGGCTTGAACTGGAAATTAAAAGTCAGCACATGCATCAAATAGGTAATTAGATTTAATTTTTTTTATCTCAAGGCGCATGAGCTGACTCAGGGCAGCTTGCATTGTAAACCTTGGCATCTATCTCATTCACTTCAAGTCGTGCTGAAGTCAATTTCAAGAGTGGGGGTGGAGGGGCAGCTATGAATAAACTGAAGGGGCAGCATGGTGGCACAGTAGTTACCATTGCTACCTCGTGGTGCCAAGGACCCAGGTTTGACTCCCGGCTTGGGTCACTCTCTGTGTGGAACTGCACGTTCTCCCCGTGCCTGCGTGGGTTTCCTCCGTGCTCTGGTTTCTTCCTGAAAGACGTGTTGATTAGGTGCATTGGCCATGCTAAATTCTCCCTCAGTGTACCCAAACAGGCACCAGAGTGTGGCAATTGGGGGATTTTCATAGTAACTTTATTGCAGTGTTAATGTAAGCCTATTTGTGACACTAATAAAACAAAGTAAAACATACTCTAAACTAAACTAAAAAGGACTGGGCAATAAATGCCATAATAGAATTTTAGAAAAGCGCCCACTAGTGCCAGTAAAACTAATGAAACGTCAGAGGACAGGGGGGTGCATGATACTTTATAGGTGGAGAAATCCCAGTCAAGGGGCAAAGCTGAATGTGCTCCTTCTGCGCTTTAGGGATTCTATGAGAAATCCCAGTCAAGGGGCAAAGCTGAATGTGCTCCTTCTGTGCTGTGGGGATTCTATGAGAAATCACTGTCAAGGGGCAAAGCTGAACATGCTCCTTCTGTGCTGTATGGATTCTATGAAGAATCCCAGTCAAGGGGCAAAGCTGAATGGCTCCTTCTGTGCTGTATTCTGCTATGGGTCAGTGCCTCTATCATCAAGATTATGAGTTGAAAGACGGTGGTGATATAATAGAATAATAACAGGGAAGTTGAAGAGTTTGTATTTTTATGAGTATCTCTTCACATTCTTGGCACTTCCCACAGCACTATCTGGCCAATGCATTGCCTCTGAAGTCCCAGCACTGTGGAAGTGCTGTTGTTTTTGTAACCAATTTACACACAACAAGATCCCACCAGGTAATTTGCTTTTGTTTGTAATCCACATTGCCTGAGCCCTGAGATGAGGAGAAATCTGTTTACCCAGAGAGAGGTTACTCTATGGAATTCATTATCACAGAAAGTAGTTGAGGCCAAAATGTTGTGTGATTTCTCGAAATTAGATATACCTCTTGGGGATAAAGGGATATGGGGGAAGGAGGAATTGGAATATTTAATTTGAAGACCAGCCATTATTAAAATGAATAATATCATTAAAAAGAAATCAAGGCATACAGATATGTAGCAACTTTCACATTGCAAAAACCTTTACATCCACTGAAGTACAGTTGAAGTATAGCCAATAACATGGGAAACACAGCAGCCAGATTGCACACAGCAAGATCCCACAAACAACAATGTGATAATGACCAAATAATCTGTTTTTGCAACATCGACTGAGGAATAAATATCAGTTAAATTGGTGGTGGGAAGGTCTATGGGGACAACTTGCCTGCTCGTTTCCAAAATAGTGCCATGTGATTTTTTTTTACATCTATCTGAGGGGGCAGAGGGGGCTTTGCTTTCTTGCCTCATCAGAAAGACAGCACCATCAACACTGCAACACTCCCCTCTGTACCACAAGGAAGCATCAGGCTTAGAACCAGAGAATGGGTGCATCACAGAGGCATGTTGTCTCTGTGCTGGCTTGCTACAAGATTCTCTGCCCAGATTGCCATGGTTATTTGTAAGTCATTACTTGTAAATCACCTGAGTGACAGATCAGGACTTATTCAAAGGATTGTTCCTTCAATAGTGCAGCACTCCTCCCCCACCTCCCCCTGTACTGCACTGAAATTTGCAGATTCAACATTTTTTAGGGGGGGCAATAGGGAAGCCATGAGAAGCGAGTGTTGAATGGACAATATTATTAAATTAGATAATGGATGATATTTAATGGAAACCAAAGTCTCCATCCACCCCACCAATGGAGAGCCAGCTTGAGTCCCATGTTGCATCTTTTCAGGAAGGTCAGCCCCATTATGTGCCTATCAAATACTTAACTGGGCAATGTTGGGTCTTCCCCGGGGTCCTTGACCCTGGGGCATGGGGGCAGTCAAATCCCATCCACTATGAACCTCTAAACCAAACAGACCATTCACTGCTCTTCACTGCTCAACAATGTCACCGGAACGGCAGTGGCTTCTGTCACCAAAATACCCACCCTGGGCCCAGAGTGATGCCAACAGACCCAGGCACAGATGAGTGACGGGGATTGGGGGGATTGCAAGATGGAATTTACAAAGGAGAGGTGTGAAAGGCGTCAACAGCAAGGGAGGGGGATGGTAGTTCTCATCTTACTGCACCTAATCACCTCCACCCCCCCGACCCTCCGCCCCCCACTGCCCCCCAGGTCCCAATGTCAGGTCCTATGACCATGCACAGAATGCTTTTGAAAGAGGGACTCCCTCCGCCACCTACCCTCTATAAACCCACAAGCTGAGGCACCAGGGTTTACTTTTCATGCTTCCCACATGATGGATGGAATTTTCTGGCCATTCAGTCCCCACCGTTACTGCAAGCGAGGACGGAGGATTTGACACTCAGCCAAATCTCCGTTCACCGCAGCGGGACCAGAAAATCCCACTGATATGAATGGACCATATGTGTCCCCACCCACCACTCATGTACTAAGGCCCCTAACTGGGCATTAATTGCCTATTTTAAGGGCCTCAATTAGCTGCAAGGCAGGAAGGCAGTCCATGGACCTCCCATCGCCGACTTAATCTGGGAAGTACCAGGAAGGTGGGAGTGCTCCTGTCTGCCACCCACCCACCTGATTAAATGCTCCCCCCCGCTACCTAACTCTCCAAGGTGGCATTGTGAGGGCAAAGGACTCCCATGATGGCAACTCATGGGAAGTGGTGGTGTAGTAATATTGTCAATAGACTAGTAATCCAGGGATGCAGGGTAATGATTTGGGGACCCAGGTTCAAATCCCACCACAGCAGATGTGAAACTTGAATTCAACATAAATCTGGAATCAGAAGTCTAATGATGACCATGAAGCCATTGCCGTACAAAACCCATCTAGTTCACAAATGTCCTTTTGGGAAAGAAATCTGTCGCCCTTACCTGGTCTGGCCTACATGTGACTCCAGAGCCAAGGCAATATGATTGGCTCTTAAATGCCCTCAGGGACAGTCAATAAATGATGGTCCTGCCAGCGACACCCACATCCCATGAATGAATAAAACAAAACTAGGAGAGATGCTTTTATCACATTAGTGCCTACATCCACAACATTTTCCACTTGAAGATTAACAGAAACAAAGGTGGAAGGTTCCCTATCTTTTTCGATGCCATTGAACAGCCATTGAGTGGGCTATGGGGTGTGATAGGTGTAGGACTTACAGTATGGCTTACAGCAAACAGAGTTTATTTTACAGCAAACAGAATCTATTTTATACCAAACAGCAAACAGAGTCTATTTAAACAGCAAACTGTCTAGGCACTCAATAAGAAGTTTCTCCAAACTGCAGTGAATTGAGCTTGTGACTGAAACTACAACAAACTCTCCCAATAAGAGCAGTGTTATTTATCATGAGCGAAATACAGTCAGTGAAGTATAGTTAGCCAATATGTATTATGCATTAAATCCAATCAATGGTTCTATTACAGGTAAATGGTGAAAAGTAAAGTTTATTTATTAGTCACAAGTAGGCTGACATTAACACTGCACTGAAGTTACTTTGAAAATCCCCTGGTCGCCACACTCCAGCACCTGTTTGGGTACGCTTGATGTGGAGTTGCCGGATTGGACTGGCTTAGGCACAGTAAGTAGTCTCACAATGGCAGGTTAAAGTCCAACATGTTTATTTGGTAGCACGAGCTTTCAGATCACTGCCCCTTCATCAGGCGACTCACTGATGAAGGGGCAGCACTCCGAAAGCTCATGCTACCAAATAAACCTGGTGGTGTGAGACTACTTAGTGAAGGTACACTGTGGAAGAATTTAGCAAGGCCAATGCACCTAACCAGCATGTCTTTCAGACTGTGGGAGGAAACTGGAGAACCGGAGAAGAAAGCTTCCGGTCAATCAGATGTCTTATAAATCTAAAAAGCAGCCCAACCTACTCCTTATTAACTTGGGGATATAGTAACATTAAGAAAATGAGTAATTTGTTCTGACCCAGGGGTCTGCTCTGCCATTCAATTAGTCTTTTTTTTTAATTTGATAATCAAAATGTGACATCTTGATCGCAATTTAGCACAGCTTTTTAATGTTTTAAGAGCCTATCTTTACTGAAATGCCATTGAATCATTATTAATAATTAACATGGCTTCACAAGATGAATGGGGAATACATTTTACTGGACACTATGTTGGGGGGATGGGGAGGTCAACCTCTTAGGTTTCTGTGTACTATAGTAGTGATTCAATAATAGTTTCTCTGCTAAATCTTTGGATGAAATTTTCCAGCCCTTCCTGCCAATGGGATCTTCCAGTCCCACCAATAGTGACTTCTCCCACCACCACAGCCGTTTCTCAGCGATAGACGGTTTGGGGCAGCAAAGCCCCGTAGACATCAGCTGTACTGGAAGATCCTGCCCACCAGCAAATGGTGAGCTCCCTCCACAGCTGGAAATTACTATTGGTAAAATCTTGAGAGTTGGGTGTTTAAACTTTTGCTAGTAGACTTTAACCATGTACAATTCCAAATATGGACTTACATGGAACTCTTTAATGCAGGCTTGCGGCTTACCGGGTTCTATCCTAACCTGTTCTCTGACCACGTGCCTACATACATTACTCTGTGGACAATGCCATTCTCCAGTGTCACATTGACACTTACCCTGCTGAGTACCTCACATTATAATGCATGCAGTCACATAGTGTCACAATAAAGTTTGTTTATTAGTGTCACAAGTAGGCTTACATTAACACTACAATGAAGTTACTGTGAAATTCCCCTAGTCACCACAGTTCGTCCCCTGTTCAGGTCAATGCACCTAACCAGCACATCTTTCAGAATGTGGAAGGAAACTGAAGCACCTGGAGGAAATATACGCAGACACGGGGAGAACGTGCAAACTCCACACAAACAGTGACCCAAATCGGGAATTGAACCCAGGTCCCTGGCACTGTGAAGCAGCAGTACTAACTACTGTGCTACTGTGCTGCCCCTCTACTATTACAGAGTTTTATGTCTTGACAATTCTTTCATAATCTCAGTCTGTCATGTGTGAAGGAATGATTGTGGTTCTCTGTTTCTGGTACTTAAATCAAGCAATAAAATTTCTTCTCTTTGCAGCATTTCAATGCAGCATCTCTTTCATCGAACATTTTATCATATTAGTTCTTGAATTTAATTTGAGGTTGCAAAGGCTGCATTTAATTCAAGAGATTTACTCAAAACATTAGGAGGTCTTGCGCTACAGTGGCCCCTGCCTCCAAGCCTGAAGCTCCAGATTTATAGAATCCCCACAGTGCAGAGAGAGGCCATTCAGCCCATCCAATCTGCACCAACTCTCTGAATACCCTATAACCCCACAGATTACCATGGCCAATGCCCCTAACCTACACGTCTTTTCTATTAGTGTGACCATTTCAGCAATCTTGTTCTGGCACATAATCTCAGTTTCTTTCTCTGTCTGAATAGTTGATTCTGCTGTCAATTTCAATGTTTTTAACCTCTTTGGTTAACTTCTCATTGCCAAGCTTCCATTCTTCAAGCTCTTATTCTCCTGATGCAATTCTCCACTGGACTTGTTTTTTTCTGGTTGCTTTTCATGGAGATCAGCTTATTCTACATTGTCTCATTTATTTCTCCTTCTTAACTTCAACTTATCAAATTTTGCATTTTTTTTATTTCAAGTTTGCTGTCAGCATTTCATCTTGTTTTAATGCCTTCTCTTGTTGATTCATCTTTATGTTCAATAGTTCCTACTGTTTAATTTCCGAATTTCTTCTGAAGGGTCTTGCTGTGTTCTTTCTGTTGCCCATGCATCTTGGAACTGTCCATCTTTTCTGATTCTATATTACTCAGGGCCTGGCAATATCTCAAAATCTCAAATGGGTCTATTTGCCCAAAGAGAGGCATTCGGGTGGGTATTTATTTCTTCAGACTTTGATTAAAACAGGATATCAACAGATGTTGGGCCAGAGGTAGTGTCATCATAATCCCACCCTTGTCGCCACATGAAATGATGTGCTTTTGCAGAAAAACTGCAAGAGGCCAACAGTCCAGATAGCTTCCCCAGTCTCCTACATGCCTTCTGCCTATGAGAGGATTCCAACCCCTGGAGTGATTACCCACTCTCAATCCCAGTTGGTCACATAGGCCAGGCAACCTCCCCCTGCTATGTTGCCCTTAAAGGAGCAATTGCCACAAATCACCACAGCAACCAAGAAAGCATTAGCCAAACTAGCATTGACAATAGTCACAATTGTCAAAATCTTGCTGACGTTTATGCTGGTGGGATCTTATGGTCCTGCCTATGACATACCCCCACCAAATGTATGTGGGAGTGATGAGTGCCTGGATTACAAATATATAAAGGAGACTGGCTAGAGTGAATGTTGGACCCTTGGAGGACGAGAGGGGGGATTTAGCGGTGGGCGATGAGGAAATGGCTGAGGCTTTAAATAAGTTTTTTGCCTCGGTCTTCATGGAGGAGGACAGAAATAGTTTGCCGGATGTTAAAGATAGAAGGATGGTAGGACATGAGGGCCTTAATGCGATTACTGTCACTAGAGAGGTAGTGCTTGATAGACTAACGGGACTGAAAGTAGACAAGTCCCCGGGACCAGATGGAATGCATCCCAGGGTTCTGAAAGAAATGGCAGAGGTGATAACGGATGCCTTAGTAATTATTTATCAAAATTCGCTGGGATCCGGGGAAGTGCCAGAAGATTGGAAAACGGCTAATGTTACGCTGCTGTTTAAAAAAGGTAGCAGACAAAAGGCAGGGAATTATAGGTCAGTTAGTTTAACGTCTGTAGTTGGAAAAATGCTAGAATCTGTCATCAAAGAAGAAATAGCGAGGTACCTATAAAAGAATGGTTTGATCGAGCAGACACAGCACGGATTCGTTAAGGGGAAGTCGTATTTAACGAATTTATTGGATTCCTATGAGGATGTGACTAGTGCAGTAGACATACGGGAACCGGTGGATGTGGTGTTTTTAGATTTCCAAAAGGCGTTTGATAAGGTGCCTCACAAAAGGTTGCTGCAAAAGGTTAGGGTGCACGGACTTGGGGGTAAGGTGTTAGCGTGGATAGAGGATTGGTTGTCTAATTGGAAACAGAGAGTTGGAATCAGTGGGTGCTATTCCAGTTGGCAGTTGGTGACTGGTGGAGTGCCGCAGGGATCGGTGCTGGGGCCCCAACTGTTTACCATTTACATAGATGATCTGGAGGACGGGGGCTGAGTGTAGGATAACGAAATTTGCTGATGGCACGAGGATGAGTGGAAAAGCAAATTGTGTGGCGGGTGTGGAAAGTCTGCAGAGAGATCTGGATAGGCTGAGCGAGTGGGCAAGGATCTGGCAGATGGAGTATAATGTTAGCAAGTGTGAGGTTATCCACTTTGGTAGAAATAATAGTAGAAGGGACTATTATTTAAAAGGCAAAAAGCTGCAGCATGCTACGGTGCAGAGGGACATGGGGGTCCTTGTGCACGACTCGCAAAAACCCAGTCTGCAGGTGATCAAGAAGGTGAATGGAATGTTGGCCTTTATAGCAAGGGGGATAGAATATAAAAGCAGGGAGGTCTTGCTGCAACTGTACAGGGCACTGGTGAGGCCGCAGCTGGAGTACTGAGTGCAGTATTGGTCGCTGCACTTGTGGAAGGATATATTGGCCTTGGAGGGAGTGCAGAGAAGGTTCACTAGGCTGATACCGGAGATGAGGGGGTTAGCCTATGAAGAGAGACTGAATAGACTGGGTCTGTACTCGTTGGAGTTTAGAAGGGTGAGGGGGGATCTTATAGAGACGTATAAGATAATGAAGGGGATAGACAGGGTAGAGGTAGAGAGATTCTTCACGCTTAGAAAGGATAGCAGGACGAGGGCACAGCCTCAAGATAAGGTGGGGGGGCAGTTTAGATCGGAGTTGAAGAGGAACTTCTTCACTCAAAGGATGGTGAATCTCTGGAATTCTCTGCCCATTAAAGTGGTGGAGGCTACCTCGCTGAATAGATTTAAGTCATAGGTGGATAGGTTTCTGATAGACAAGGGAATTAAGGGTTATGGGGAGAAAGCGGGAAAGTGGAACTGATCCACTTCAGATCAGCCATGATCTCGTTGAATGGCGGGGCAGGCTCAAAGGGGGCTAGATGGGCTACTCCTGCTCCTATTTCTTATGTTCTTATGATTTCCTTCCCCTTTGAGAGGGAGGAATAACATCCTGCTGATAGCAAGAAACATACCTCAAAGGGGGAGGAAATCCCCACTCTCTGTACTGATAATTGCTGACTCAAAAAAAGGCATCTAAAATGGAGCAAGATCAAGACTAAAATTCAAGCTGTCTATCTGCATTAAAAGGGTAGTGTTCACATGCATGTCCCCTGTTGCTTTTGCTGCAACATTCCCCTGTCCAACTTTGTTAAGGGCAACCCAATGCTTCAAGACAGCTCAACTACTAACATACCAGAGGCAGCACTATGGCATCTAAACAAATTACAGACACTGGGAGTTAGTTTCAATGAGGCAACCTCATACATTTTGAATGGCAGCTCTTTTGCAACTGCTCAAATTATGGGTTGTGAATTCAAGTGCTTTATGTGGTGATGTGTCACAGTTCACTCAGGGAGACCAACTTGCTCGGGCGTTGTGCACTTCTACCTATGTCGTATATATGGATAGTGACGGTAGATGCTCTA
Source organism: Carcharhinus amblyrhynchos (assembly GCF_965287045.1). NCBI lineage: Eukaryota > Metazoa > Chordata > Chondrichthyes > Carcharhiniformes > Carcharhinidae > Carcharhinus > Carcharhinus amblyrhynchos. The sequence goes on along the minus strand of NC_137358.1, from coordinate 10,460,499 downwards.
ATTATAGCTTTAAATTGAGGGGTGATAAATACAGGACAGATGTCAGAGGTAGGTTCTTTTCTCAGAGGGTAGTAAGGGCGTGGAATGCCCTGCCTGCAGCAGTAGTGGACTTGCCAACTTTAAGGGCATTCAAATGGTCATTGGACAGACATATGGATAATATTGGAATAGTTTAGGTTAGAGGGTCATTAGATTGGTTCCACTGATCGGCACAACGTCGAGGGCTGAAGGGCCTGGACTGCGCTGTAATGTTCTATGTTCTATGTTCTAATCTTCTCATCAAGGGACTGACCAAGACGCGCTGCCGCTCTCACCACCCATCATTAGCATGTGATGGAAGGAGTTACAGGTTGATACGCAACCTATTTGGTCACCTTCCTTAGCCATCAAGGCCTAGACGTGGTGTGTTCAATTCCAGCCTTGGGTGAATGGCCTGCCCTGCCATTCAATAAGATCATGGCTGATCTGAAGTGGATCAGTTCCACTTTCCCGCTTTCTCCCCATAACCCTTACGTTCTCCTTGTGTCTGCATCGGTTTCCTCCGGGTACTCCGGTTTCCTCCCACCGTCCAAAGATGTGCAGGTTAGGCAGATTGACCATGCTAAATTGCCCCTTAGTGTCCAAAGGTGTGCAGGTTAGGCAGATTGGCCATGTAAATTCCCCTTTAATGTCCAAAGATGTGCAGGTTAAGTGGATTGGCCTTGCTAAATTGCCCCTTAGTGTCCAAAGAAATGCAGGTTAGGCAGATTGGCCATGCTAAATTCCCCTTTAATGTCCAAAGATGTGCAGGTTAGGTGGATTGGCCTTGCTAAATTGCCCCTTTGTGTCCAAAGATGTGCAGGTTAGGTGGATTGGCCATGTTAAATTGCCGCTTAGTGTTCAAAGATGTGCAGGTTAGGCAAATTGGCCATGCTAAATTCCCCTTTAATGTCCAAAGATGTGCAAGTTAGGTGGATTGGCCATACTAAATTAATCCAAGTTAGGCAGATAGGCCGTGGTAACGTGCAGGGTTACAGGGTTACAGAGAGTTGGCGCAAATTTGATGGGCTGAATGGCCTCCTTCTGCACTGTGGGGATTCTATGAACCTGAACCTTCAGGCTGAGTGGCAGGGGCCACTGTGGCGCAAGACCTCCTAACGTTTTGAGTAAATCTCTTGAATTAAATGCAGTCTTTACAACCTCACATTCAGCCCACACTGATGGGGAGGCTCGCTGTCTCTCTCTCTCTCTCTCTCTCTATTTTCTTTCTCTATCTTTGCTGGGAGGAGTCAACTTCAAATGATCGTTTGAGCCCACTACCTTGCAAGCCAACAGCCAATCTGAATCGGCAGGAGATTAGTTCCAAGAGTTGATGACTGCCTGATCCAGCATTTTTTTTTAAACACCACAATCCAATTGACATGGCTAAATCCAGAGTGCTTATCCTCATCCAGACACTGACAATCTCACAGCACACGCGGACATGATGATTCATTGGTTGCTGATCTGCTCTCTGACCTCGAGCCTCTGGCACCCCTCCCCAATAAATGCCCCCCTCCCCAACGGCCTTAATCTATTCTTCCTTCTCCAAACCCAGCAAAGGAAAAAAGACTTGCATTTGTAAAGCACCTGCCATGACTGCTGGCTGATTCAAAGATTAGAAGGTCACCAATTGCTGGGAGCCAGGAGAGATTACAGCAAAGATGTGTAGGTCATGAGACAGAGGTTAATGACAGGTACATAATGGTAAGATATTAGAATGTGCTAATGGGAGAATAAAGGTCAGTGCTCAGTGAAAGCAAAACTGAAGAACAAGTGACAGAAGGCCCAGCGGGGGAGGGGGAGTTGTGATTTTGCATTGGGACAAAACAACATTCCAGATAAAACCATAGAATCCCTACAGTGCAGAAAGAGGCCATTTGGTCCATCAAGTTTGCACCAATTCTTCAGAAGTGCATCTTACCCAAGCCCACCACCCCATCCTATCCCTAGAACCCCATGGCTTTTGGGACACTGCGATGTGAAAGGTGCTATATGAATGCAAATTCTTTCTTTCTTCTTTACAGCCAAGGTCAGTGTGACAAACATTTCTCTCAAAGAATGAGGCTGTTCAACCCATTGTGCCCACTCTGCCACCCCCTCCCTATAGCCCTGTATCTTCTCTGGAGAAGACGTTCTCTTTAGTAGGCGACACTAGGATCCAAGGGCACAGCAGAGTAATGGGATGATCCTTCAGAACCGAGATGAGGAGGAATTTCTTCAGCCGGAGGGAGGTGAATCTGTGGAATTCATTATCACAGAAGGTTGTGGAGGCCTGGTCATTGAATGTATTTAAGGCAGAGATGGATAGATTCTTGCTTGATAAAGGGATCAAAGGTTACTGGGAAAAGGCAGGAGAATGGGGTTGAGAATCATATCAGCCATGATGGAATGGTGAAGCAGACTCGATAGGCCAAATGGCCTAATTCTGCTCCTACATCTTACGGTCACTGCATTAGAGCCTGTATCATATTGATATAAATAGGTATAAAACTGTCGGAGTATCCAAGATATTGGACAAGATTATCCAGCCGCGCTCACCCCAAGACTGGAAAATCCTATCTGAGGTCAACGGACCTTTGCATCGTCCACCCACCCTCGCAACATGGCTTTGTTAGAGGGAGGTCTTGCCTTACGAATCTGGTGGAATTCTTTGAGGAGGTGACAAAAACGGTTGACGATGGGAGAGCCGTTGATGTCATCTATATGGATTTCAGTAAGGCGTTTGACAAAGTCCCTCACGGTAGGCTGGTAGAAAAGGTTAAGGCGCATGGGATACGAGGCCAGGTAGCTAGGTGGATTGAGAACTGGTTGGGAAATAGGAGACAGAGGGTAGTTGTGGAGGGTACCTTGTCGGGCTGGAGGCCAGTGACCAGTGGTGTGCCGCAGGGCTCGGTACTGGGACCTCTCCTCTTTGTAGTCTACATAAATGACTTAGAAGAGGGAGTAGGTGGTGTGATCAGCAAGTTTGCTGATGACACCAAGATGGCAGGGTTGGCGGGTACAGAACTGGATTGTCAGGTGATACAACAGGATATAGATAGGTTGGTGCAGTGGGCAGATAGGTGGCAGATGGCATTTAATCCTGACAAATGCGAGGTGATGCATTTTGGAAGGAATAATGCAGAGAGGAGCTATGTGATAAAAGGTAAGCCGATTAGGAGTATAGACATACAGAGGGACCTGGGAGTGCAGGTTCACAAATCCATGAAGGTTGCGTCACAAGTGGAGAACATTGTTAGGAAGGCTTATGGGATGTTAGCCTTTATAGGAAGGGGCTTAGAGTATAAAAGCTGCCGTCTAATGCTTCAGTTATACAGAACGTTGGTTAGACCGCATTTGGAGTACTGCGTCCAGTTCTGGTCACCTTATTACCGGAAGGACGTGGAGTCTCTGGAAAGGGTGCAGAGGAGGTTTACCAGGATGTTGCCTGGCATGGGGGGACTGGGTTACGAGGAGAGATTGAAGAGACTGGGGCTATTCTCCTTGGAAAGACGGAGATTGAGAAGGGACATGATAGAGGTATATAAGATACTGAAGGGAATAGATAGAGTTAATAGTGAGAGACTGCTCCCTAGACTGGGTACGAACACAAGAGGTCATCACTTAAGGGTGAGGGGGGGAGGTATAATTTGGAGGTAAGAGGAAGGTTCTTTACGCAGAGAGTTGTGGGGGTCTGGAATGCGCTACCGAGTAGGGTGGTGGAGGCAGGAACGTTGGACTCGTTTAAGATGCAGTTAGATAGGCACATGAGTGAAACGAGAATGGAGGGATATGGAAGGGACTATTAAATAGGGTTAAACCTCGGGAGACACCAGAAGGGCAGGCTGTATGATTAATATTTTTTGTCTTTATTCCACAGGTGGAGGTCCACCTCGTGTCAAGCGAGGGGCATGCACACGGCGGGTTGTCCGTGGGCTGCTCTTGGAAGTCCAGGAGTGGCCTAGTACTTCATGTCGGTGTGTGTGCTTGATCCTGGACCGATAGACGGGCTCCACAACAGCTCAGTGACTAGCACTGCTAGCTGTGCAGATACATGGATTTGAGCCTGTGTCTGTGGGAGTTTGCACATTCTCCCTGTGGTTGCGTGGGTTTCCTCCGGGCGCTCCGGTTTCCTCCCACACCCCAAAGATGTGCTCTTAGGCTAATTGGTTTCCACCAAATTGACACTATTTCTTCCCTGAATCTGACTGAGTAGGGTCCCATTCGTAGACATGCAGGGTAGAATAGGTGTATAGGTGTAGGGCGATGCGGCGGCGCGGGCTCGTTGGGCCGAAGGGCCTGTTTCCCATGCTGGGTTGTTCTTTGTTCTTTGTTCTTTGCCACCCACTCCACCGGCTACAGGACAGAAAAACTTCCCCCATTGATTCTCATATTGCCAAATCTGGTTGGACATATTCCTGCAATTTTCATCACATGGCCCTCTGCATTCGACTGCCCTCCCCAATAAAATCAGCCTTTATCCCCCATTCTTACCCATTCTTCAATACCTTTATAACTAATAAATAAGAATGTTCAAAAGAAATGAAAATCAAAACATGTTCATTTTTAATTATCATGCGATTTTGCTCCTGGTTCTTGCTTGCCTAGGGTTAATCTTCGATTTCTGGAGACCCCAGGCCAAGCCTGGAGGGTTAACAACTCAAGCTTGGCGGCAACTCCGCAGAGCAACAACCACGCTACTGTGGTCTTTTTTAAAAGTGATCTATTCTGCGGGCAAAAAATTAAGAGCAGGTATGGTCACAGGGCCCAAAAGGTTATGGTTAAACTTTAGGCTGGCAATTCAATTCAAAGGGAGTTGCAAGGAACTGCGGTGCACCAGATCTCGGCTTTGGATGGGTGGACCTCCCCTTTGGCGCCTGGCACCATCCCTTTTTTCTCTGAATGCTACAGCAAGCACTTTTTTTTTTAATATCCTCTGACGCAAATCCTTCGGTGCAGATAGCTGGAATGAGCTTAATACCCAGGGCTGGATACAGTAAGCTGCATTATCTTTTAATAATAAAAACACTACCCATTACAAAAAGCAAAAAAAAAAGCTTTTTGGATTTTCCTTTCAGTTCGAACTATGAGTTTAAAAAAAACCCTTGGCTCAGTGGTTTAGGGAAGGGTGAGGAAGATTTAAACTTAAAAGAAAGCCATTGTAACAAATTTCAGTGTTATATTATGCAAAAGGCAAGGCTGGCTTCTGCAAGGGAGCTACATTGATTTAATCGGCAGGCTTTTTATTTTGCTTTCTGGAGACAGGCGAGAGAGAAATGGATGCGCAAATGAAGACGGCATGCCTTTTGTTCAGAAAAAGAATTAATTCCCATTTAGCCTGAGAGTGGCAAGAATCAGCTCCGATTCGTTTTAGTATAAGGCACAAAGAAATCAAGCTGAATATTGAAGGTGGTTGGAGCTCTATCTCAAAACTACAGCTGCAGGGAATTGCGATTAGTGTACGATTTTGTTTTCTATTTGTCCTTTCTGTTTTGTTGTCATGTGAAAAAGCATAAAGGTGTTATATTGCTTTGCTGAGTGCAGTGTCTTTGCAATCAGTGTAGGACTGGGACTCAAACAGGGTGGACTTCATAGAATCATAGAACTCTACAGTGCAGAAAGAGGGCCTTTGGCACTGAACACAATCCAACCCAGGCCCTACCCCCATATCCCTACATATTATACCCACTAATCCCTCTAACCTACACATCCCTAGACAGTAAGGGGCAATTTCTTAGCATGTCCAATCAACCTAACTCACACATCTTTGGACTGTGGGAGGAAACCGGAGTACCCGGAGGAAACCCATGCAGACACGAGGAGAATGCGCAAACTCCACACAGACAGTGACCCGAGCCAGGAATCAAACCCAGGACCCTGGAGCTGTGAAGCAGCAGTGCTAACCATTGTGCTACCGGGCCGCCAGACTTCATCCTTCTTGCATCACGCTATTATTGGGGTGCTTCAGACTAGTGACAGGAGATTAATTGAAGCCCTTATCGATGCCAGGGGGCATCAAGTTGAGATATGTCTCCTCCTCACGTTTAAAATCTTGAAACAAACCCATTCTTAAGCTTGGTTTCTGTCCAATTCTTCAGATTGTCAAAGGGCTGAATCCGTCCTTTCAGTTGTGAACCCCATTGCCTTCCGGCTTCCCCCCTGAGTGCCAGGCTCCCTCATCAAACCATAGAGTCATAGGCCAGAATTTTATTGCCCTGCCCACCACAGGAATCAGAGGGGGTGACAATAGGAAGGTCTGTTGATCTCAGGTGGAATTTTAGTTTTGGATGAGTAAGGCCATAAAATCACACCCATAGGATTCCTACTGTGCAGAAGGAGGCCATTTGGCCCATCCAGTCTATACAGACCACAATCCCACCCAGCCCTGTTCCCGCAACCCCACTTATTTACCCTGCTAATCCCCCTGACACTAAGGGGCAATTTAGCATGGCCAATCTACCTAATCCACACATCTTTGGACTGTGGGAGGAAATGGGAGTACCCGGAGAAAACCCACGCGGACACAGGGAGAACATGCAAACTCCACGCAGACAGTGACCTGAGGCTGGAATTGAACCCAGGTCCCTGGCGCAGTGAGGCACCCTGGCACTGTGCCGCCAGTGCATGGTTGCAAGATGCTTCTGGAAGCCCATGTCTGCGTAATCGAACATGGAATATCAGATAAATGTGTAGTTAGAGCAGCAGGCAGAAGTCCCATCTGGACGCTCTTCCGGACAGTGTGCTGTATTGTTCCCACAGGAAACTGGGAGGTGAGGTGTGGGGGGAGCTTGATGTCCTAACCAGTATTTATCCCACAAAAACACCATTGACAACAAATTATCTGGTGATTATCACAACACATAATTGTCAGAGCTTGCTATGCACAAATCAGCTGCCGTATTTTCAACCTTATGGGGGGAATGCACTTCAAAAATACATAATTGGCATAAAGTGCTCCGGGTCAACCTGAGGTTGTGAAAGGCACTACATAAATGCAAGTCCCTTGTCATAACATTAGTCATAATGGAAGGGTGAGTAGTTTTGGCATTCTAGTTGTTTTAACTATTCCGTGTCTCTGGGCTGAATTGGTTGGACAGAATGGCCTGCTTCTGTGTGTGCAATCTGCAGAATCTTATGTAGCTGCTTCTCTTCAAATTGCAACCGCAATGGTATTTGCCTCCTTGGGCCTCATCTGACTGTCCTCATTGGGTAGAAGCATACATATACACGCAAACCAACTCCTCATCACAGTTATCCCTTCTGAAACCAATTGAGCATTCCTGCCTGACCAACCCCCACCTTCCCATTTCATCTGTGCCCCTTGCCCAGGAATGCATCCATCCGTATTTTTACTTTTTTATTATTCATTTGTGGGACATGGGCATCGCTGACTGGCCAGAATTTATTACCCATCCAGTTGCCCTTGAACCGAGTGGCTTGCTAAACCATTTCAGAGAGTTGAGAGTCAACAAACAGTTGAATCAACCACATTGCTCTGAAGTCACATGTAGGCCAGACTGGGTAAGGACAGCAGATTTCCTTCCCCGAAAGACATTAATAAACCAGATGGGTTTTTCCAACAATCAACAATGGTTTCATGGTCATCAATAGATTCTTAATTCCAGATATTTTTTACTGAATTCAAATTCCACCATCTGCCTTGGCAGGTTTTGAACCTGGTTCCCGGAACATTAGCTGAGGATTAATAGTCCAGCAAGAATACCAGTAGGCTGTTGCCTCCTCAAGGAGCCTGGAACCAGGAAGCGGGAATTGCAAATATAACCCCCTCAGATACCGTTTATGAACACCATTACCAGCTCACCATACTCAAAGGAGATTGGTGCTAAATGCCACCTCTGCACTCCCGAGCAATTATTAGGGTGGTCAATCCTCTCTGATTGGCCTGGAGTCTCCAGGAGTTGAAGTTCAACCTCCAGGGTGTGTGTGCGATCCTGGAGAAAAACCATCTGGACATGAAAACAAATCATTCTTTTTTTCTCTCATTTCCTTTGAACATTTCTCTTTACCAGGTATAAACTATTGAAAATGGCAAAATGGCTGTTAGGCAAGCATCATACAATTCCCTGGGAATGGTGACTTGGAAACATATTGTCGTTCCTTCAATGTCGCTAGGTCAAAACCATGGAACTCTCTCCTTAATAGGGTACACCTGCACTAAATGGACTGCAGAAGTCCAAGATGGCAGCACACCACCAACTTCTCAAGGGCAATTAAGGATGGGCAATAAATGTGGCCAAGCCAGCAACAGCCACATCCAATGAATGATTTTTCAGAAAATTGGGTAATGTGTCCTTTTGGCTTCCAATGAGCAAAGGAAGGCTGTGCACTGCAAGGGTGGACGGGTTAGCCAATTAATGACTGGAGTGTGGGGGCAAGTCATGTGATGAAACTTCCAGAAATACATTTACAAAACAGTTGGTAACCTAGTGACTATCTGGATTACACACTGTTCATGTCTAATAGTCAAACGTTGCTCATCCTCTCCTAGGGTGGCATGGTGGCACAGTGGTTAGCACTGCTGCCTCACAATGTCACAAACCTGAGTTCAATTCCTGCCCTACGTCACTGTCTGTGGAGAGTTTGCACCTTCTCCCCGTGTCTGCATGGGTTTCCTCCAGGTGTTTTGGTTTCCTCCCACAGTCCAAAGACATGCTGGTTACATGCTTTGGCCATGCTAAATTGCCCCTTAGCATCAGGGGGATGATCAGAGTAAATACACAGGGTTGTGAGGATAAGCCCTTGGCTCAATGGGTCCAAATGGCCTCCTTCCTCACTGTAGAGATTCTATGATTCAGACTCGCCTACCTACTCTGCTGATTTGTCCCACTCAGTCCTGCCAAAGAATGGACTAGAGCAGCATGGTGGCACAGTGGTTAGTACTGCTGCCTCACAGCATCGGGGACCCGGGTTCAATTCCTGACTTGGGTCACTGTCTGTATGGAGTCTGCACATTCTCCCCATGTCTGCATGGGTTTCATCCAGGTGCTCCAGTTTGCCCTCACAGACCAAAAGACGTGCTGGTTAGGTGCATTAGCCATGCTAAATTCCCCTTCAGTGCACCTGAACAGGCATGAGAGTGTGGCGACGAGGGGATTGTCACAGTAATTTCATTGAAGTATTAATATAAGCCTATCTGTGATATTAATACTAAAATAAACTTTAACCCTAGCCTTGCTGTTGATTCGCTCCACCCAATGGATTGGTCATGCTAAATTGCTCCTCAGTGTCAGGAGGACTAGCTAGGGTGACTGCCTGTGTGGAGTTTGCACTTTCTCCCTGTATCTGTGTGGGTTTCCTCAGGGTGGTCTGGTTTCCTCCCACAGTCCAAAGACATGCAGGTGGATCGGCAGTGCTAAATTGCTCCTTAGCGTCAGGGGGTTGAGCAGGGTAAATACATGGGGTTATGGGGATAGGGCTTGGGTGGGATTGAGGTCAGTGCAGACTCGATGGGCCAAATGGCCTTGTTCTGCACTACAGTATTCTGTGATTCTATGATCCAATCCTGTGAAAGAATGCACTAGTCAAGGTGTGGCACTTGGTCACTTCAGCAAAGATGTTGGAGGACAGCTCATGATCCTTGGACATATTTCCAAGCCTTCAGGGAGAGGAGGCAGAAAAATTGAGAGAAGGAAAATAAAATTCCTGCTGCCCTGTGTTCTATTGGCAGCATCCAGAATGAACTGCAGGAAATGGTTCCCGTGTCCGCACAGCCCTTTTGCCATGTCTAAATCTGTCTTTTATTTACTTTTCCCTGCCTGCCATCTAGTTTGAAGGCTCGAGGTTTTGAACAAAACTGACAGGTTTTATTTCACAGAAATTTGTATCTAGCCTTGCAGTCGAAGCAGGGAATTGTAATCTGTAAGCAAACTGTTGATTTGAGGCAGCGGTAATGAATGCAGAATTGTAAATATGTCACCATTTTTGTAACAACAGTGTGCTCCAGAGAACTGCTGAACTGCATTACTGTGTTTGATATCAGATTGTGATGTTTAAACTTCCTGCTGGGGAGCAAGTTTGCGGCTTCATGACTGGTTGAGGGCAGTAGCAGCTCTAAGCTGTCAGTTCCTATGGTCCCAATGTCTCTGTGCAAGAGGCTGATCTGGTACACATAAACAGTCACACACAGACAGAAACAGACTGGGCGAGACACACACCAAAAGGTAAACTGATGGGTTAAAATAGTGACAGTAAGAGGAAGATGTGCATAAAGACAGATACAGGAAAATATGCAAGCGCTCTCTCTCTCACACACACACACAGGCATATGCACCACGCTCTCACAAACACACACACTCATATAGACAAATACATTCACACACACACACACACACACACACACACACACATAGACACTAACATAGGCAACTATACACACACAAACACACACAGACAAATGCAATCACACTCGCACAGATACTAACACAGACAAATACACGCACACACTCAAACTCACACACTGGCTTACATGGTGGTACAGTGGTTAGCATTGCTGCCTCACAGTGCCTGAGACTTGGATTTGATTCCAGCCTCAAGTAACCGTCTGTGTGGAATTTGCATGTTCTCCCCATGTCCACGTGGGTTTCCTCCGGGTGCTCCAGTTTTCTCCCAAACTCCAAAGATGTGGAGGTTAGGTGAGTGGCCATGCTAAATCATCTGTTATTGTCAGGAGGATTAGTGGGGTAAATAGGTCGGGTTACGGGGATAAGACCTGGGTGGGATTGTTGTCGATGCACGCTCAATAGACCAATTAGCCTCCTTCTGCACTGTAGGGATCCTATGATCAGTGCCCCAATATGTGCGTTACCCTGCGACAGTGGCATTATACTGGGAAAAAAAACAACACAGACACCAAATTGCATCTCATTATGGGAACAAATGAAAGTCAGACTTCTCAGCACAGTGGTTAGCATTGTTGCCTCACAGCACCAGGAGCCCGGGGTTCAATTTACTGGCTTGGGTCACTGAATGCTGAGTCTATACGTTCTCCACCCATCTGCGTGGGTTTCCTCCGGGTGCTCCGGTTTCCTCCCACAGTCTGAAAGACTTGCTGGTTAGGTGCATTGGCCATGCTAAATTCTCCTTCAGTGTACCCGAACAGGCGCCGGAGTGTGGCAACTAAGCTATTTTCACAGTAACTTAAATTGCAGTGTTAATGTGAGCCTAATTGGGATACTAATAACAAATTTTAAAAAAACCATAGGCAAAGACTCTAACACAGACAAATACACAAGGCAAATACACTACAACTGACACACAGGCAAATTTAGACATTTTCAAACACACACACTTGCGTGCATAACGTACACACAAGTAACAGACATTATTTGATTTCTCCTCGTGCAGGCAAATACATCCCCAATCAAACAGACGGGCAGAAACACCCCCACATACATGCATAGAAAGACACACAATACATATACATGGGCATATACCCTGATATACATATAGGTGTGCACATATAAACACAAGCACATGCACGCTCATACATGCAACACATGACAAAAATAGTTGGAGACAAACAAACAACTGGACACAGAGCTGTAGCTGGAGATATGGCTGGAGACAGACAGTTCGTCAGAACTAGTTATGCAAGTATAATTTATCACAAGTCAGATACAATGTAAATTTATCAGGTCAGTGAACAGAGATCTGCTCCCAAATGTCTCTCCATTCTTGCTGCTCAGCAAAACACAGTCTGGATTTTTGGAATGATGGAGAGATTCTCCATTGCAGTGAAAATGGTGGAGTTGTCCGAAAATCATAAGTTCATCACTTTGCACTTTTACAAGGCAGGAACAGGTGGGTTTGCATTTCACATCATTCGAGGAGGTAGCTGGCCATTAAAATCACCAGCTGTCTCCGCTGTAGCCACATTTTTGCGTCCCAGGGATGTGAAGCCCAAAGTGTGCAGATTAGGGGATAAAAGGGGGGTCTGAACCCTGTGTGATTCATCTGGATTGCCAGTGTACCCTTTTGGATATGGTCCCAAAGCACCTTTGGAGGAGGTCAGGTGCCTGTGGTGGAAGTTTTGAGAAGGTCAAATGACCTCTGGGAGGAGGTCAGGTGCCTTTGGAATTGTTAAAATGAGACGAGAATGTGCTTAAAAAGTGCATAAATGCATCAACTGTCAAAATCATTGGCACTATCAGCTGACCATGGATTAATAAATAAAATAGCATAGACCAGTTGGGCTGAATGGTGTTTCAGTGTTGAGTTATGTTGGTAAATGGAGTGAGGCTGATGCAAGGAGGGCTGTAAGACATAGATAAGATATTTGTTAGAGGAGGTTGACAGATATCAGGAGATTACATACAGAGACAGAGCTGTTAGAATTTCTTGTGTCTTCAGTGGATAGGCAGTGAGAGATAAAGCGGCAGGAAGAAATATATAGAGAGAAGTTAATAAAGGATCGCGGGTGTCCTTTCTATTTAGCTGCATCACATATCAAAGTAAAGAGAATGATATATCAGCAGGATACAGAAAAACAAAGGAAAGGCCTTTGTTGGGAAATTTACCTGTTCCATTTGTCTGTGCAGATTGTATACAAAGTCAGATGGTGAATTACAGCAAGTTTACAGCAAGAAGCCATTCGGCACAACTGTGTGTTGGAGCACTGATTTTTTTCATATTCACGGGACATGGATGTTACTGATTAGCCAGCATTTATTGCCCATCCCAAGTCGTCCTCGGAAGGCAGTTGAGAGTCAACCACACTGCTGTGGTGCTAGAGTCACAAATAGGCCAGGCCAGGTAAGGACTGCAGGTTTCCTTCCTGAAAGGACATTAGTCAACCAAGCTGTTTTTTCCAACGAATGAGAATGGTTTCATGGCCATCAGTAGATTCTTAATTCCAGATTTTTAAAAATTGAATTCAAATTCCACCATCTGCCATGGTGGGTTTGGAACCTGGGTCCCCAGAACATCAGCTAAGTTCCTGGATTAATAATCTAGCGATAACACCACAAGGCCATCACCTCCCTTTGTGGTTAAGGGCGGGTTTTTCTGCACCCTAACCACCTCCCATCACAGCGTGTTTCCAGTGGCAGAAGAGGCACACCATTGGCAAGTGGCAGGATCTTCCAGTCCCGTCACTATCAATGGGTTTTCCCATTATTCACATGCCCCCCGCCACTGGGGGATCCCCAGTGGCGCTCACAGTCAGTGGGACTGGAAGATCCCACCAGCAGGAACGGCAGAAACTTTTATCCTATGTTGCTGGATTAGTAACCTGAGAGGTGTTGTCAATAGCATCATCAAGTGGCATTTATTCACCTGCTCAACAATCCTTCATTTGGGCTCCTCCAATGCAGCTGTGTTCTGTACTTCATTACAGCCTTGGTCCAAACATGGACAAAAGAGCAGATTTCCAATATGGAATGAGACTAACTGCTGTTGACGTCAAAGCAACATTTGATTATATGTGACATCGAGTAGCCCGGGCAAAACTGAAGCCAATGGGAATCAGGGAAACCTCTCTACTGAATCATAGGATTCTTTCAGTACAGAAGGAGGCCACTTGGCCCATCGAATCTGCACTGACAACAATCCCACCCTGGCCCTATCTCCCACGTATTTACCCTGCTAATCCCCCGACACTAAATTGCAATTTAGCATGGCTCATCAACCTAACCTGCACACCTTTGGCGTATGGGAGAAAACTGGAGCACCTGGAGGAAACCCACGGAGACATGGAGCGGACGTGTAAACTCCACATAGTCACCTGAGGCTGGAATTAAACTTTGGTCCCTGTGGGTAGGACAGGAAACTTGCACCCTCTGTCTATCTCAGCCAATATATTCAATGACCTACCCATCACTATGGAAGAGAATTCCACAGACTCATGACCCATTGGGACAAGAATCTCTTATTTATGACTTTCAGGTTTTAAAATATTTTATCTACTTCTGCGCTATCAAAATGCTTTCATTATCTTAAACACCTTGACCCAGGTTGCCCTTTAACCCCTTCTGGAGAAAAGAGCCCTGGCTGGCTCTTTCTTTTGCAGAGATGAAACCTTTCCATTTTGCAATCATCCCAATGTCACAATATTGCAGTCCTATCTCTGAAAAGGTTCCCTCTCATTTGAGCCTGCAGAGTGCGGAATGAGTGCATTTATCTTTGGAGCTGTATATTTTGATGGATTAGACTTTGACACATGAATTATAGAAGAGTGCTAGTTAGAGATACATTGAAAGGCCAAGAGATAGGCACAGCTGTTCTTTATGGATGTAAATCAAATTCCTGGAAAGCGCAACAGTTCTCTGCCTTTGAACACTCTCCAAGTGTTTGCGCTTATCAGCAAGTCTTTTTTTTTCCCATTCCAATAACCAAACCACAATTGCAAAGGAACTGGATTTACGTGAGGAAGTTATTGAGCTGGTAACTATCTAGTAGATATTCTATATCCTGCAGGAAATTACCATGAAAAAGTGTTGCTGCCCATAAAAGTACATAGATTAGAATGTCCATTAAAAGATAGTATTTACAAAAAAAAAATGGGATGAGACCATTAGATTCAATAAGTCCATTCATTTCTCAACTGCTCTCCAACTAATCTCTCATACCTCAAAACCAACACAGTCCCACCAGGGACCTACGTTCAATTTCTGTCTTGGGTCACTGCCTGTGTGGAGTCTGCACGGGTTCCCTCCAGGTGCTCCAGTTCCCCTCCACAGTCCGAAAGACAAGCTGGTTAGGTGCTAAATTCTCCCTCAGTTTACCTGAACGGGCGTCCGAGTGTGGTGACTAGGGGATTTTCACAGTAACTGCATTGCAGCATTAATGTATGTCTACTTGTGACACTAACAAAATACTTAAAACTTTCAATAATCTGGACTGATGATTATTCCTGTGTTCCTGTTGGTACTGAGTTATTAACATATTTTATGTTTTCGTAGACTGCTTTAACAGACAGTATTTTGCTATGAGCAGTTTAATTGTCTGAGAAAACAGGCAGCTCTGATGCTGAGAGCAAGGTAGTAACTAATTTTGGTTAGGAATGTGTTACTTTGTAGGATTAATGGACCTTTTGTTTACTTTAAATTATCCTGGGATTTTAGACTAGCTATGCAAAGTCATGTGAGTTTTGATTAGATTGATTGACAATGATGTGGTTAGTGTGAGAAGCTAAGCCTGCAGGGGAACAAAGTTTCATTTTCATTTTAAACGAAGAGTAGTTGCTGCCTGGAGCTGGTAGACAGATGAAGCTCTCCCTCTCTCTCTCTCTCTCCAGAAGTTTTCTGAAAGTTCCAGGACTGTTAACCCAAGTTAAAGCAAGTATGCCTGTGTTTTGCTAATTAATTTTAAAGAGGGGTTTAAGTCTATAAGAGAAATATTGCTTGATTAGAATTGATAGTTGTAAGTTATTGTTATAATTAAGAACAGATTTGTGTCACATTCAAGTACTGTTAAACTGTTAAATGTTAAGTTAAGTCATTTATTGTGGTTAAACTATGTTGTTAAATAAAGTTTATTTTGACAAAAGTTCTCTGGACTGTCAGTAGAACCACACCTGGATGAAGCATCCTATCCTCATACTAATTATCTTAAATAATAAGTTGTTGGGGTCTTGTCTGGCTTCATAATATATCCTGAAGATTCTGATTTGGTATCCTAACAGAAGAAGGAACAGATGTGTAGAGTATGTCCGAAATGGTAAGAAGTTAGAAAGTGCACATAAACAAAGGGACCTTGGTATCCTTGTCTATAAGTCATTGAAGACTAGCATGTAGGCACAGCAAGCAATTAGGAAGGCTAATAAAATATCAGCCTTTATCGCAAGAGGACTTGAGTATAGGAGTAGTGAGATCTTGCTTCAATTTTATAGGAGCTTGGTTAGACTGCACTTGGAGTACTGTGTGCAATTTAGGTCCCCCTACTTCAGAAAGGATATTAGTGCCATAGAAAGAGTCCAACAAATGTTCACCAGACGTGTTCTGGGGATAGGTGGGACTGTTTTATGAACAGAGATTGGGGAAACTGTGCCTGTATTCTCTAGAGTTCCAAAGGATGTGAGGTGATCTCATTGAAACTTACACAAGACTTAATGGAATAATTAGAAAGGGCACTTGGGCATCCTCCCAACTTCCCTTTAAAGTCACTGCAACCACTCCATGTGATGACAGGTTCCATTTTTCTGTGTAAAGAAACTAGAAAGGGTTGTGAACGCAGCCAAGTCTACACTTCCCACTGCCATGGGAAAGGACCCCATGCACCCCGGCATACTCTCTGCCACTTTCTTCCATCAGGAAAAAGATACAAAAGTCTGAGAAAAGGTACCAACTGACTCAAGAACAACTTCTTCCTGCTGCCATCAGACTTTTGAATAGACCTATCTTATACTAAGCTGAACTTTCTCTACACCCTAGCTATTAATGCAACACTATATTTTGCGCCCTCTGGCACAGTGGTTAGCACTGCTGCCTCACACTACCAGGGACCAGGGTTCGATTCCCAATTTCCTCCCACAGTCTGAAAGACATGCTGGTTAAGCGTTGGAGAGTGGCGACTAGGGGATTTTCACAGTAACTTCATTGCAGTGTTAATGCTTGCCTACTTTTGACACTAATAAGATAAACATAATTTTAAAGACCGCAAACAGGTTACCTCTCAGACTTTGTGGCTCAGTTGGTAGCACGTTTGATTGCCTCTGAATCACAAGGTTTCCAGTTAAAGGCCCACCTCAGGGCTTGAGTTCAAAAATCAAGTCTAGCATTTCAGCGCAGTGCCAAGTGAGCATATTACACTGTTGGAGGTGCCACCTTTCAGACGGATGTTAAACTGAAGCTTCTTTTGCCTGCTCAGGTGGATGCAAGGAGCCCGTGGCACAATTTCAAAGAAGAGCATGGATGTCCTGGCCAATATTTATCCCCTTAATCAATGAGAGGGATTTTCCATGCAATCTGCCACAGAGGTGGCCCGTAACTGTTGGTCCCAGTGGTGATCTTCTGGTCCCACCATTGGCAACAGGGTTTCCATTGAATGCACCCCTCACTGCTGGGGAAACCATGGTGGGGGGAGGATGGAGTTTATGCTATCAAGGGGACCAGATAATCCACTGGTGTGAATGGCCAGAAAATTCCAGCCAACATCGTAAAGAACAGATTATCCGACCATTATTACAGTGCTGCTTGTGGAGGTTTACTGAACAGAGTGGCAACTGCATTTTCTGCATTACAACAGTGACTCATTCCCTCCTTCAGGTTATCTGCCCTAAGACGGCATTGGCAACTGTGGACTTCCATTGGATTGGTCTTACATTTGGCAAAGTATTGTGGTGGCTTGCAGTTGCCTTCTGCAATGTGGCTGACCAGGAACCTCTCCCACCCATACCATATGGGCAGCATGAACTGTCGTGGCTCAGTTCCACATTCCCGCCCTCTCCCCATAACCCTTAATCCCCTCTCTTATCAAAAACCCATCAACCCGCGTCTTAAAAATATTTAGCGAGGTAGCCTCCACCACTTCAATGGGCAGAGAATTCCAGAGATTCACCACCCTTTGAGTGAAGAAGTTCCTCCTCAACTCCATTCTAAACCGCCCCCCCTTTATCTTGAGGCTGTGCCCCCTAGTCCTATTATCCTTTCTGAGCGGGAAGAGTCTCTCCACCTCTATCCTATCCATCCCATTCATCATCTTATACGTCTCAATGAGATCTCCCCTCATTCTTCTAAACTCTAATGAGTACAAGTCTAGTTTATTCAGCCTCTCCTCATAGCTCAACCCCCTCAACTCTGGCATCAGCCTAATAAACCTCCTCTGCACTCCCTCCAAGGCCAAAATATCCTTGCGTAAGTACGGCGCCCAAAACTGCACACAGTACTCCAGCTGCGGCCTCACCAATGCCCTATACAGCCGCAGCAAGACCTCCCTACTTTTATATTCAATCCCCCTCGCTATGAAGGCCAGCATCCCATTCGCCTTCCTGATCACCTGCTGCACCTGCAAGCTGGGTTTTTGCGACTCATGCACAAGGACCCCAAGGTCCCTCTGCACCGTCGCCTGCTGCAGTTTTTCTCCACGTAAGTGATAATCCTTCCTACCATTATTCCTACCAAAGTGGACCACCTCGCACTTGCCAACATTAAATTCCATTTGCCATTTCCTGGCCCATTCGCCCAGCCTATCTAGATCCTTCTGTAGACTCTCCACGGCGGGGCAGGCTCGAAGGGCTAGATGGCCTACTCCTGCTCCTATTTCTTATGTTCTTATGTTCTTATGAGGCACTGCTGCCTCACAACGCCAGGGACACAGGTTCGATTCCGGCCTCGGGTGATTGACTGTGTGGAGTTTGCACATTCTTCCCTATGTGTGCGTGAGTTTCCTCTGGTTTCCTCCCACACTCCAAAGATGTGTGGGTTAGGTGGATTGGCCATGCTAAATTGTCCCTTAGTGTCCCAAGATCATAGAATCCATACAGTGCAGAAGGAGGCCATCCGGCCCATTGAGCCTGCACTGACAACAATCCCACCCAGGCCCTGGCCATGTAATCCTACTTAATTACCCTGGTAATTCCCTGATACTAAGGGGAAATTTATCATGGCCAATCAACCCCTAACCCATGTATCTTTGGACTGTGGGAGGAAACTAGAGCACCTGGAGGAAACACATGTAGACACGGGGAGAGCATGCAGACTCTGCACAGACAGTGACCCTAGGCTGGAATTGAACCTGGGTCCCTGGCGCTGTGAGGCAGTAGTGCTAACCACTGTACCACCATCTGCCCTGTGCTGGTTAGGTGGATTGGCTGTGCTAAATTGCTCCTTAGTGTCCAAAGATGTGTGGGTTAGGTTGATTGGCCATGCCTAATTGCACCTTGGTGTCAGGGGGATTAGCAGGTAAATACGTGGTGTTAAGGGGAGCCAGCCTGGGTGGAACTATTGTTGGTGTAGGCTCGATGGGCCAAATGGCCTCCTTCTGAACTGCAGGGATTCTATGATCAGAAGCATTGGAAAGATTTACAGGCCTCCAGAATACCTACTTGATCATGTTTTGAAAACATCTTCCATGGCTGTCAAGCCCTGGAGTGTGACTTGAAGAAGTCTTGCAACATCAGGTTAAAGTCCAACAGGTTTATTTGGTAGCAAACGCCACTAGCTTTTGGAGCACTGCTCCTTCGTCAGGTGAGTGGGTTGAATCCAGAACTTCCAGATTTAGTTGTAGTGGTGCTACTCAGAGCGCAGAAGGCCTCCAACAGAAAGTGCACTTTTTTAAAAAAAGTACTTACTTGACTTTGCAAGGTTCTGTGGTTGTGAAAGATGCTACTTAAATGCATTCGTTTTCTTTTTCCCTCTCTCCTCTAGAGAACAAGGCTATGATTCAATGAAAGAACTCAGATGACTCACAGTACTGAGAACAATGGCTTGGAAATTATCAGTGGAGGGGTTCTTCATGTGCTATTCCAGAAAGTAGGTCAGAACCATTATGACAGGGTTGTCAATTAAGCCATTGCGGTAAACTCAGGTGGGGAAATGAAAAATGAGAGCGTTTTAAAGTCATCCAAACATCGCAATTGAGATGCTACAATCAGTCTGAGTACCTCTTAACCAAGGGAGCAGGCTGATTGCTGAAAATCCCCATGTGTGGGTGTCAGTAGAGGGAAGATCGAGTTCAGCTCTGATACTCCCCTCCCTAGAATAACCCATCACTGACCAAAAAGAAGGCAGGAAAAATAGAATTAAACAGGAAATGATGGAAAATCTCAGCAGGTCTGACAGCATCTGTAGAGAGACAATAGAGCCAATGTTTTGAGACTGGATGATCCTTCATCTGAAACTTGGTTGAGAGGGGATTTGATCGCGGTGTTTCAAATCATGAAAGGGTTAGATAGAGTAAACAGAGAAACGCTGCGTGATCAATAACAATCAATAACAGATTTAATGTGATCAGTCAAAGGGCAGCACTATGGCACAACGGTTAGCACTGCTGCCTCACAGCACCGCTGCCTCACAGCACCAGGGACCCGGGTTCAATTTTGGTCTTAGGTCACTGTCTGTGTGGAGTTTGGACATTCTCCCTGTTTCTGCATAAGTTTCTTCCAGTGCTCCAGTTTCCTTCCACACTCTAGAGATGTGCAAGTTAGATGGATTGGCCGTGCTAAATTGTTCTTTTGCATTCAAAAGTACGCAGGGTAGGTGGATTAGCCATGGTAAATTGACCCTTATTGTCCAAAGATCTGCAGGTTAGGTGGATTGGCTATGTTAAATTGCCCCTTAGTGTCCAAAGATATGCAAGTTAGGTGGATTGGCTATGCTAAATTGCCCCATAATGTCCAAAGATGTGCAGGTTAAGTGAATTGGCCATGCTAAATTGCCCCTTAGTGTCCTAAACTGTACAGGTTAGGTGGATTGACCATGCTAAATTGCCCCTTAGTGTCTAAAGATGTGTGGGTTCGGGTGGATTGGCCATGCTAAATTTTAATGTCAGAAGGACTGGCAGGGTAAATATGTGGGATCACAGGGATAGTGCTTGGATGGGATTGTTGTGGGTGCAGACTTGATGGGCCGAATGGTCTCTTTCTGCACTATATGTATGGTATGGTATGATAAAGAACTAGAGGCAACATGGGGAAAATCGTTTATGAATTAGAATGCACCTCATGATCAGGAATAGACTGAAGAGTAGCTTTCAAGAAGGGATTTGGATAAAAAACATGAAGGAGAAAAATGCTGGGGAAAGAATGGCAAAGTGGGGCTGCAAGAACCAGCACAGATTCAACAGGCCGAATAGCCTTCCCACTGTTGTGATTCTGATTCAGTAATGCAGTTTCATGTTCTGGCCAATCAGTGATGCTGTCGAGCAGCTTCTCGCCATTTTGCTTCCGCGTATGAAATAAAAACGGTACTTTTGTCAACAAACCTTTAACTTACTTCTATGAAATTCCTCCACCCACTTCTCTTTAACAAAGGTGCTAACCTATTTATTTAAAATGGGTCAATGCTTCCATTAAAATAGCAGTCAGAGGATTTCCAATGTGCTGGCACATCCTTCACTGAAACCACAAAGTGTGATCTCAACTCACAAGATTCTTAAAATACTGATTTTTCTGGAAGAGGTTTATTATGAATATTGATTTTTTTAACACTTCGGAAACATCTAATATTTAAAATAAAAGCCCTAGTGTAATCCTTAATTGCGCTACACTTATTTCAGTTCCCTTGATTTTTTTTAACTCATTCATGGGAATCAGCATTTATTGCACATCCCTAATTGCCCATGAACTGAGTGGTTTGCTAGCCACTTCACAGGGCAGTTATGACACGGCCACATTGAATCACAGGGACATTAGTGAACCAGATGGGTTTTACAACAATCACTTTATGATCATCTTCAGACTTTACCATTTGCCGCAGTGGTGGGATTTGAACCTTGGTCCCCAGAGGATTAGCCCTGGTCTCTGAATTATTAGTTCAGTGACAATATCACTATGCCACTGTCAATATCACTACACCCTGCCACTTAAGAGTACTTATGAATCCTATGCGTGGTTATCTTCTAGCTTTTGATGTCTCCATCCTTCATAAAAACATAGAAACATAGAAAATAGGAGCAGGAGGCCATTCAGCCCTTCAAGGCTGTTCCGCCATTCATTATGATCATGGCTGACATCCAACACAATAGCCTGATCCTGCTTTCCCCCCATGTCCTTTGACCCTGTTTGCCCCTGTGTTATATCTAATTCCTTCTTGAAAACATTCAATGCTTTGGCCTCAACTACTTTCTGTGGTAGTGAATTCTACTGGATGACCAATCTCTGGGTGAAGAAATGTCTCCTCATCATCCTTACTCATCATATGTCATTCTTTTATGATAGAATCATATTGTACAGAAGGAGAGCTGTCTTCTGATAGGAGTCTATAATATTATGAGAGGCATAGATAGGATCAACATTCAGAATCTCTTTCCCAGAGTTGAAATGCCTAATACTAGGGGGTATGCAGTTAAGGTGAGAAGAGGAAAGTTCAAAGGAGATGTGAGGGGTAAGTTTTTTTACACAGAGAATGGTAGGTATCTGGAACGTGCTACCGGGGGTGACCATGGAGGCAGATTCGACAGGGGCATTTAAGGGGCTTTTAGGAATAAAGGGATATGGAGCAAGGACAGGCAGAAGGGAATAGTTTAATTTGGCAGCATGTTTGGCACAACATCGTGTGTTGAAGGGCATGTTCCTGTGCTGTACTGTTCCATGTTCTATGTGACTTATGATGGCATTTGCTTCCTCCGCCCCTTCAAGCTGCACTCTTCCTGATCAGAACAACAACAACAATTTTTTAAAATCACCTCATCTCCCCCTCTGGTTCTTTTGCCAAATATTTTAAATCTGTCCTCTCCTACCTACCTACCTTCCAGTGGCCAGGATTTTCTGGCCTTACCCATCTCCCAGACCCACCGAAGACCAATGGACTTTTGGTTGGCCGGCCGCACTCCCTTCAGCGGGGTCCCACTTCATGTGTCTATCCAGATAAGTCTTAAATGTTGCCAATGTGGCTGCCTCACTTGGCAGTGCATTCCAGGTACCCACCACCCTCTGTGTAAAAAACCTCTCCCGCATATCTCTATTGAACTTTTCCCCCCTTAAAGAACAAAGAACAGTACAGCACAGGAAGAGGCCCTTCAGCCTGAGGAAACCGAGGATACAAAACAGAAATAGTTTGAATTTTTTACTGTATTGTGAGCACCATCAGAAATGACAGGCAGAATTTTCTACGCGACCCTCCGCAGTGTGTTTTGCGGTGGCGGAGGCAGCCCACCTTTGACCAGCGGCAGGATCTTCCAGTCCTGTCACCGTTAACAGATTTTCCTGTTGTTCGCACCCTCTGCTGGCAGAGGGGATGCAGTCAGTAGGACCAGAAGATCCCGCTGGCAGGAACTGTCAGAATATTTCAACCAATATCTGACTGCATCCATTTAACGTGGGCTTGTTTCAGGCTTGAGTAAACACCTCATTCAGAACAGAAAGCTGTACACCATTAATCAGAGTGTTGCTTGAACCAGTCTTGATTTCCCAAATGGGTGGGAAAAGGATTTTCCCAAACTTATTTCCTAATGAGCTTAGGTGTTTACTTCGTTTATCATCAATCCCAGAAAAAACACATGGCTTTCGTGAAACAGGGATTGCATGTATTGCTGGGAGATACACTTTGGAAGGAAGAACATGTAGAGGCAATGGGATTATTTTGAGGGAGAGTCCAAGAGCTGAGGGATCGGGGGATGCATATTCATAAATATTTGTCAACAGGGCAAGTTGAAAGATGGTTATGAAAGTTTATGGATTATTTGGCTTTGCAAATCAGGGCACTGAATGTAAAACACATGGAGGTCATCCCTAACTATTAGAAATCTGGTCAGCCTCAGCTGGGGCATTACATTTTCTTTTATGCTTTTGTGGGATGTGAGCATTGCTGGCAAGGCCAGTCTCTGTTGCTCATCCTTAACTGCCCTTGAGAAGGTCATGATAACCTATCTTTTAAAACCAATGCAGTCCATGCTGGTTAAAAAAAAGGAGTTCCAGAATTTTGACTCAGTGACAATGAAGGAACAGCAATATCATTTTGTGTTGGATGGTCGAAGGAAGGGATGGATAGATTCTTGGTAAGCAAGGGTAAAGCCGTATTGGGGATAAATGGTTTGAGGTTACTATCAGATCCGCCATGATCTTACTAATTGGCGGAGCTGGCCTTTGCTCGCATGGTGGTGCGTGGCTTAGAGGGCAACTTGTAGGTGGTGGTGTTCCTAGGCATCTGCTGCACTTGTCCCAGGTTTGGAAGGTACTGTCAAAGAACTTTGGTGAACTACTGCAGTGCGTTTTGCGTTTGACGCAATAACACAAAATTGCAGATGATTTCAGAAAGGATCGTGATCGACCCAAAATGTTAATTCTGCTCCTCTCTGTAGGTGCCGCCTGACCTACTAGGTATTTCAAGCATTTTCTGTTTTACATTGTTGCTTCCCTTCCCACATCAGAGGTGCACTAAGGCAGACTTTCATCTGTTCTCATAGCTAGTTTTTTTCTGGAGTTGGTCACTAGTCCGTCATGAGGGATTCATAGCCTGAGGGATGCCACTCCACAACGAGCATAGCTGACCAGAATTCCCTCCCACTCTAATTGCCTGTCATTTGTGTTTTGGAGGTTTAGGTTATTTATTAGTGTCACAAGTAGGCTTACATTAACACTGCAATGAAGTTATTGTGAAAGTCCCCTGGTCTCCACACTGCGGCACCTGTTTGGGTACACTGACGGAGAATTTAATATGGCCAATGCATCTAACCAGTACAACTTTCAGACTGTGGGAGGAAACCAGAACACCTGGAAACACGGAGAGAAGGTATAGACTCCGCACAGACAGTGATCCAAGCTGGGAATCGAACCAGGTCCTGGTGTTGTGAGGCTAACCACTCTGCCAGAATGCCCTCCAAGGATTTTGCAGGCTAACACTCAACCTGTTTACCTTCTTTGGCCATCAAGTCCTGGGTGGGATTCAAACCCAGAACTTCTGGCTCAGAGAAGGGACATTAGCCACTACACCACAAGACGTCCACTGCATATGGTATGTCTGCGACAATTCAGGACACTACATTTTAGGGAGGATGGCAATGTCCTGATGAGCTTAGGGAGGAAATTTATTAGGATATCCAACGATGAGGGAATTCAGTTGTGTGCAGAGACTGGAGAGTTGGAATAATTTTCCTTAATGCAGATGGTGAAAAGGAGTTTAAATAGAACTACTCAAAATTATGAAAGGTTTTCATTAACCAAGTCAGGAGAGAGGGTTTCCCCTGGCAAATGATTTGGTAGCAAGAGGTCAGAATTTTTTTTTTAAATATAGCAAAAGAGCAAGAGGGGAATCTTTTCACATTGAGAGATACTAAGATCTGGAATGCATTGTCTCAAGGGTTCAAATTCCATAAAAACATTTAAAAGGCAAGTGGAAAGGTAGCAAGTGGACTAATTTTTAGGGTTATGAGGAAAAGATTGGGGTTTGGCCACTCTTTCAAAGAGCCAGTACAGGCAAGATGAACCAAATGAACTCCTTCTGCGCTGTAACATTTCTTGGTTTTCTCATTTCTACCAGAGAAGGTGCTTACTGTTGTGTAAATATAACATACATCTATTCCGTGGATAGGTTTATGGTCCGTGGATAGGTTTATGGACGAAAAGGGATTGGTTTAGATTAGTGGGTCATTGTTTTTTAACTGGTCGGCGCAACATCGTGGGCCGAAGGGCCTGTTCTGCGCTGTAATGTTCTATGTTCTATGTTCTATTTCCGAAACATGCTGAACTGTTCATTTTCAGTAACACCTTCAAGAGATGATGCAGGAGGTTATGTGGTACCATTCTGGGTTGCCATTCAGGCTATGAATTTAGCAATGTAGGGTTTAGGAGCAGATGTAGGTCATTCAGCCCTTCGGGCCTGCTCCACCATTCAATAAAACCATGCCTGATCTGGTTGTAGTTTCAGTTCTACTTTGCCATCTGCCCCCCATAAGCCTTGACTCCCTCGTCGATCAGAAACCTGGCTAACTCGGCTTTGAAGGAATTCAATAACTCACAGCCTCCACTGCTCTCTGGGGAAGAGAATCCTACAAATTAATGGTCTTTTGAAAGAAAAAAACTTCTCCGCATCCCCATCTTAAACTGCAACCTTTTCATTCTTAAAATGTGTCCTCTGGTCCCAATCTCCCACAACAGAAAACATCCTCCAGATTTCTATCCTGCCAAATCCCCTCAGGATCTTGTATCTTTCAACAAGATCACCTTTCATTCTTCTAAACTCGAAAATGTATACTCCCAAACTGTCAAGATTCATTTTTTACTCAATGGACAGAAAAGCCATCAATCCCAGTCATTTTTTTTAAGTTTATTTATTAGTGTTACAAATAGACTTACATTCACACTGCAATGAAATTACTGTGAAAATCCCCCTGTCGCCACGCTCCGGTGCCTGTTCAGGTACAGTGAGAGAATTTAGCATGGCCAATGCACCTAGCCTGCATGTCTTTCAGACTGTGGAAGGAAACTGGAGCACCCGGTCTATAAAACAATGAGGGGCACAGATCAGGTAGATAGTCAATATCTTTTCCCAAAGGTAGGGG
This sequence comes from Carcharhinus amblyrhynchos, assembly GCF_965287045.1. NCBI lineage: Eukaryota > Metazoa > Chordata > Chondrichthyes > Carcharhiniformes > Carcharhinidae > Carcharhinus > Carcharhinus amblyrhynchos. The sequence goes on along the minus strand of NC_137358.1, from coordinate 10,434,387 downwards.
AGTCTAAGACTAGAGGGCATAGGTTTAAGGTGAGAGGGGAGAGATACAAAAGTGTCCAGAAAGGCAATTTTTTTCACACAGAGGGTGGTGAATGTCTGGAACAAGCTGCCAGAGGTAATAGTAGAGGCGGGTACAATTTTGTCTTTTAAAAAGCATTTAGACAGGTACCTGGATGAGATGGGTATTGAAGGATATGGGCCAAATGCAAGCAATTGGGATTGGCTTAGGGGTTTTAAAAAAAAGGACAGCATGGACAAATTGGGCCAAAGGGCCCGTTTCCATGCTGTAACCCTCTACAACTCTATGACACCCGGAGGGAACCCATAAACACACGGGGAGAACATACAGATTCCACGCAGAAAGTGACCCAAGCTGGGAATCGAATCCAGGTTCCCAGCACTGTGAGACAACAGTGCTAACCACTGTGCCACCGTGCTGCCCTATCTACTAAAATGCTTAAGTCATTTTCTAAATGATTTATCTCTAGGATTATTGATGTGGCATTCAAGGGAGAAGCTTTATTTTTTCCAATGAGCAATATAAACCTTTCATGCAGTTATGAACATCCAAAGGGTATAATTTGCACTAACTTTCAATATCTACTTGCTCCTGTCCCTGCTTCATTGGAAGCATTGAAGATAAGTCCAGTACTCCCTTATTACTACATTGGACTGCTAGCAAAATGTTTAGGCTTGAAGTGGGACTTGAACACAGAAATATTTACACACAGAGGCAAGAATGTGGTTAGCACTGCTGTCTCACAGCACCAGGGACCCAGGTTAAAATACAGCCCTGAGTGACTATATGGAGTTTGCAAGTGTTCCCCGTGTCTGCAACTGGCTTCCTCCAGGTGCTCTGGTTTCCTCCCACAGTCCAAAGATGTGGAGGCTAGGTAGACTAACCATGCTAAATTGACACTTAGTGTCCAAAGATATGCAGGTTAGGTGGACTGGTCATGCTAAATTGCCCCTTAGTACCCCAAGATGTGCAGGTTAGGTGGACTGGTCATGCTAAATTGCCCCAGGTCGCAGTTTGAACATTACTCTCAGATCAACCATGATCTTATTAAATGACAGAGCAGGCTGGAGGGGCTGAATGGCCTGCTCCTGTACCTTATTTGTAAGCTCAGAGGGAGCATTCTTCCTTTGCCTTCCCTATTCTGTCATGGGCCGCTTATAATCAGCACTGAGGCAACTGACCAGATAAATATTGGCTGGGACACCAAAAAGAACGCTCCAGCTCTTCGTCAAATAGCGCTATAGAATGTTTATATCCACCTCAGGGCAAAAATGGTCTAGATTTACCATTTCAGCAAAAGACAACACTTCCTATCAATCTAGATTAAGCAATCCAGGCTTAGGGTTACACCATGATCCTTTGACACCTGAATGATGCTAAAACGGGATATGCACATCACAGAATCCCTACAGTGCAGAAGGAGGCCATTTGGCCTAACAAGTCTGCACTGACAACAACCCCATCCTTACCCCACATATTTGCCCTGCTAGCCCCTGTACATTAAGGGGCAATTTAACCTGCACATCTTTGGACAACTTAGCATGGCTAATCCACTGACCCTGTTCATCTTTAAAGTGTGGGAGGAAACCGGAGCACTGGGAGGAAACCAACGCAAACACAGGGAGAATGCGCAAACTCCATACAGCGGCCTGAGGCCAAAATCAAACCATAGTCCCTGACACTGTGAGGCAGCAGTGCAAACCACTGTGCCACTATGCCACCCAGCAGATTTTCTTTGCTTAAGGACATTAGTGAACCAGATGGGTTTTTCTGATAATAATCAATGGTTTCATGGTCATCAATAGGTTCTTAATTCCAGATATTTTTTACTGAATTCAAATTCCACCAGCTGTCGTGTCGGGATTTGAACCCAGGTCCCCAGAACATTAGTTTTTGGATTAATAGTTTAGCAATAATACCACTAGGCTATTGCCTTCCTAACATCAAAATTGCAACATCTAAAGCTCTGTAACCTGCAGAGGCCTGAAAGTAGGATTAAAATGAGTGGCTAGTTTCTTTTTTCTCTTATTTTGGCTGGGTGCAGACATAATGGACTGAATGGTCTTTTTCTGCAATGTTAAGTTGCTATGGTTTCCATGGCTGGAATATCTCATTGCTATAGTACCTTCAGGCAAATTAGAGATAAATTGGGACGTATTGAAGTAGTTAGAGGTAGCTATGCCTCTCCAATTCTAGCCTCTTATGTGTCCCCCATGTTAACTCCACCATTGGCAACCATTCCATTAGTTACCTCTACCCTAAGTGTTGGAATTCCTGCAGAAAAGCTTTCCTCCTCTCTCTCCTCCTCTCTAAACTCCTTAAAAACAGCTTCCCTGCCCGAGCTTTTGGTCACCTATCTCACTATCTCTTTCCATAACGGTGTCACAAAAATATTTGTGTTGATAGCAAACTCTTGCTAAGCGCCTTGAGGCGTTTTGCAATGTTAACTGCGCGATATAATTGTAAGTTGGTGTTGTTGTCTTTACTGATTAGTGAGAAAGGAGTGCTGGAGTTTGGCAGCTGTTTCTAAATCACCAGATCTTCTTGACGAAAAAAATAAAGTGTTCCTTTCTGTGTTTCTTTTTCTGCATTCACTTAAGTGCGACACAGAAAGGTTTCTATGTGGTAAAGTGTGAGGGCCAAAGCCTGGGGGGGTACATGTTGAAAGTTTATATTGCGATAGAAAAAGCTTCTTCCATAAGTATCTTGACGGTTGCTGAGACAGCTGAACAGTCTATCAGATTTGAGACAAATAACGATGCAGGCATGAGTCAGGAATGTTTGCACTGATCGTCCTAAGGCAGACTTTGAGATGAATGGAATGTCTAAAGCCAATTAAAACACCCAGAGTATTATGTTTCCAATTTCAAAGGATTCCGGTTGCCTGAAATTAACATTCACATTTCTAAAAGTTGGATTACTTGATGTCATTTGCTGGATTCTACCCTTCTCATTGCCCAGTGTCTCTCTTTCTTTACAATATTGCAACACCATATTGTGGGCTTGCTGTATCTTGGAAACAGCAAGAAACCGAGAGGGGGAGTTTGGTGAGACAAAATGAGTTGTGTGATTAGTGGCTGCGATCATTTGAGGTGTTTAAATATTTTGATATATACTGGCAGATGGAAAGCACAAGTTGTTAACCTCCAGAGAGTGGTGATGAGAGATCGGAGAGAGAGAGAGAACGATTTAGACAATCCATCACAGCTGGTGATGTGAACGTTTTACAAAAAAGGAAACAGAATAGATGGAACTATGAACATTCTTGGTTGATTAGTCGAAGGAAAATCCAACCTTCCGAAATGATGGAGAAGGGAACAAAAATCCAGGAATGAAATAAGTCAAAGAGTTAAATTTGTAGATATGTAAACATTTTTGCTTTTTAAGTAACTAACCTACACAACAATACTCAAAATCATTACCAAACATATTTAGCTGGATCACAGCAAGTTCTTATAGGTCTATTTAAAATAGAATATTGGCTTATTTTTCTTATTCATAGAATCCTTACAGTGCAGAAGGAGGCCATTCGGCCCATCAAGTCTGCACATACTACAGTAGGGGCAGCACGATAGCACAGTGGTTAGTACTGCTGCCTCACAGCACCAGGGACCTAGATTCAATTCCAGTCTCAGGTGACTGTGGAGAGTCTGCATGTTCTCCCCATTTCTCCATGGGTTTCCTCCGGGTGCTCCGGTTTCCTCCCACAGTCCGAAGATACGCAGGTCAGGGGAATGGTCATGCTAAATTGCACCAAGTTATTTAGGTTAGCAGGGTAAACACACGGTGTTACAAGATAAGCCTGGTTAAGAGTCAGTGCACGTTTGATGGGCCAAATGACCTAATTCTGCACTGTAGGGATTCTATGATTGTATGAATATATGCTGTGTTATAAATGAGTCTGGGTTTCTGGCCTCAACCATCTTTCCAAACAATCCAATTCAGCTATGCATACATAGGCTTCCTGGCATCTGTTGTAGGGTACTGGATGCTGCATATTAGGGCTTAATGAAATCCTTATTGTCTTAAGTAGGTTTACTGTATATATTTATTAACTACAGGAATTATGTACATATATACAGTCAAGAGTTCAAGCTAAGAGCTGTCTCCCTGCTTGCTTGTACGTACAGCTCTGTCCAACACTACAGATTGACCTCCAGGTGTGGGTCATGTGTTCTCTTACATCACTATATGGGCAGTATTGTATTTGGTCCCTATATATGACAGATATTTATACTACAGCGTCCATCATAAAGCAAAAATTTTGTACCTAAGTTTAGGGTTAGCAAGATAAAGCAAAGGGAACACCGATTAGAATAGAAAATATAAAACAATGATGAGACATCCAGTAGCAAGTGGGAAAAGGAAAGAATTTGGATATGATTTTGAGTATTGGGGGCAGCACATTGGCACACTGGTTAGCACCACTGCCTCACAGCACCAGGAACATGGGCCTCAGGTGACTGTGTGGAGTTTGCACGTTCTCCCCATGTCTGCGTAGGGTTCCTCCGGGTGACCCGGTTTCCTCCTACAGCCCAAAGATGCGCAGATTGGGTTTTTGGCCATGTTAAATTGCCCACAAGTATGCAAAGATGTGTACGCTAAGTGGATTGGCCATGCTAAATTGCCCCTTTGTCTTAAAAGATGTCCAGGTTGGGTGGAATGGCTATGGTAAATTCTGCTTAGTGTCCAAACATGTGTAGGTTAGAAGGATTGGCTGTGCTAAGTTGCTTCTTCAAGTCCAATGATGTGTAAGTTAGATAAAATGGCCATGGTAAATTGCCCCTTAGGGTCCAAAGATGTGTAAATTGGGTGGATTGAACATGCTACATTGCCCTAAGTGTCCAAAGATGTATAGCTTAGGGGGATTAGCCATGGTGAATGTGTGGAGTTACCAGAATATGGTTGGGGAGAGGGCCTGGATGGGATAATCTATTAGAGGGTCAGTGCAGAATCAGTGGGCTGAATGGCCTCTTCTGCACTGTAAGTATTCTATGATTCTATGAGTGCACTGAAAGCACAATGTGAACTGTAATCAGTAAGTCCAATAGGAGGTCTTGTGGAGCAGTGAGTCGTGCCCCTACGTCTGAACCAGAAACTCTAAGTCCAACGCCAGGACTTGATGACCAGAGAAACAGTTCATAACGTGATTCAATGGGCTGATAATCAATTTAGGAAGCCTTCCGCCCCTTTATTTCCCAAAAGGAAAAACAATATGTGCGCAAAGATACACTTTTAAAAAAAGTAGTCCAATCAAGCACAAGCCTGCATTTCAGTTGTGAGACCTGACAGATGCAAGACCTTGTATTATTTATTGAGGATATACAGGATTATGTAGACCTGTAAAAATAAACATGTGTGGTTTTATTTTCTTACCTGCCCTATTTGATGCATTATTTTATTGACCACAAACAATTCACTTGTAAAACAGTCAGCTATCATTGCACTCCCATAATGTCAGGCTGCTGTTAGATCAAAATAACTCGGCATCCTACTGCTTTTACGGGGGATAATTCACCCACTGCCTCAGGGTGTGGTTATGTTGCTCAATCCCCCACACAACAGCACCACACATGAAACGGAGCTGAACGTGAAGGGCAAGCCGTTGTATAATGAAGGGTAATTTACCAACCCACGGGCAGCTTTTGACTCCAATTGTCTCCTTTCTTTCTCTTTCTCTGAGCGTGAAGGCCAAACAGTTTTGGCTGCTTGTACCAGTGATAGGAACAGATGAGATCGAAAGGTCTGATCATCTCTCCTTTCACACGTTCATGCTGGGACGTGGTCCCATAGGTGTTGACAGCCATCCACCATCTCAATCAAGTGATCATTTTACATTGGGGCGGTGATGGCCTAGTTATTAGCCAGATAATAATAATCACCAGATTATTAATCCAGAAACTCAGCTCATGCTATGGGGACATGGATTCGAATCCCGCCACAGCAGATGGTGGAACTTGAATTCAATATTTAAAAAATCTGGAATTAGGAACCTACTGATAACCATGAAACCATTTTGATTGCTGGAAAAACCCCTCTGGTTTACAAATGTCCTTTAGGGAAGGAAATCTGCCATCCTTACCTTACCTGGCCGACATGTGACTCCAGAGCCATAGCAATGTGGTTGACTCTTAACTGCCCTCCAAGAGCAACTAGAGATGGGCAATAAATGCTGGTCAGCCAGCAATGTCCATGTCCCATGAATAAATTAAAGAAATACATGAGCCTATATTTTTACTGTCCATTTTAACATAGAGAAGGGGTCACTTATTTTCACATAGTGTGTCGCACAAGTGCCAACTCCAACTAAGGAGAATCTGACCTTCTCTCCATGACATTCAATGGCATTATCACTGAATATGCCGCTATCAATATCTTGAGGGTTACAATTGACCAGAAACTTAACTGGACTAATGTAAATACCATGTCTACAGGAGCAGATCAGAAGCTGGGAAATCTACGGCAAGTAACTCACCTCCTGACTCCCCAAAGCCTGTCCCTATCGACAAGGCATAAGTCAGGAGTGTAATGGAATATTCTCCACTTGCCTGGATAAGTGCAGCTCCAAAAACACTCAAGAAGCTCGACACCATCCAGGACAAAGCAGCCCACTTGAGTGGCACTTCATCCACCACTTTCAGCATTCACGCCCTCTACCACTGACACAGCAGTGTGCACAATCTGCAAGATACAGTGCAGCAACACACCAAGGCTCCAGCAACTTCCAAACCCGCAACCTCTACCACCTAGAACAACAAATGCAGAAATACATGGAAATACCACCAACTTCCCCTCCAAGCCATACGTCATCCTGACTTGGAAATATATCACTCTTCTTTCACTGTTGCTAGGTCATAATCCTGGAAATTTCTCCCAACATTGCCTGCAACCATGTCGGTGTACCTACATCATTTGGACTGCAATGGTTCAAGAAGGCAGCTCGCCACTTCCTTTTCAAGGGCAATTGGGTATGGGCAATAAATGCTGGTCTAGCCAGCGAAGCCTCCATTCCCAGAAAGAATAGAATAAAGTATCTATCTGTACCCATTATTTAAGAGAGAGATTGCCAGTCCAAAGCTGTGAGGGTTAGGTGGATTGGCCATGCTAAATTGCCCCTTAGTGTCGGGGGGCTAGCTAGGGTAAATTCATGGGGTTATGGGGATAGGGCCTGGATGGGATTATGGTTGGTGCATACTCGATGGGCCAAATGGCCTCCTTCTGCACTGTAGGATTCTATGATTGCAATATTGAGGTTAAACCCTTCAGCCTAGGTTCAATTCACACCAAACCTACTGGGCCCTGACAGAAATATCCACAAAATATTTCCTAATGTTGGCCCTAGGTCTTCTTTCATGCATTTGTTGTCCTTTCCCAGGATGTTTCCTTGAGAAGGAACAACAAATACATTCCTTGCTGTGAGATTGGGTTTGGGAATAAAGAAGGACTTAGTCGTAATGGTCTGGCTATCAGGATCTGGGGCTGAATGCAACTGATTGATGTTTCCTGCCTATCCAACCTAATGGCACATGTTAGATAACTCAGTCCAAATGATGGATCTAATTTGAAGTCAATGTGGAATTACCCTGTCGAAAAGCATCTGTCTCCGAGTTGAAGAAGTTGTGATGCAAAGTCTTTGGGTATACTTTGCTCATTAGAGTGCTTGGAAATGCATTCCATCAAGTAATGGAAGAGCTTCTCACCTTAAGGATTCAGGACTGAATTATCAATGGGAGATTGAGGTGATAGTGGATGCAGGTGAGGCCACGATTTCCCTCTGCGGCTGGCACACAATCCTTGAGGCTGAATCATTATGGGAGGTGGGGGGGAGCAAATGGTGTTAATGGCTAGCTACCCATGAGCTTTGGGTGGCCAATTAAGTTGCCCATTGAGAGTACACACCAGACTACAGACAGGCCCCCATCGCCCAACCAATGAATTGAGGCATCTCCAAGCAGTAAATCAGAAACTAACAATGATTCATTATCTCCCACCAGGCCACCAGGCCAGAAGACCACAACAACGGTTGCAGGTGGGCCTGTCCTCCACAACATTAGTCTGGCAACTGCTGTTAAATTTTATTTCTTATTTTTATTGGTATGGCTCCAGCTCTGACCAAGACCGTAAGAAGCTACAAAGGGTTGTGAATGTTACCCAGTCCATCACACAATCCAGCCTCTCATCTACTGACTCCATCTACACTCCCTGTTGTCTCTGAAAAGCAGCCAGCATTATCAAGGACCCCACATACCCTGGACATTCTCTCTTCCATCTTCTTCCATTGGGAAAAAGATACAAAAGTCTGAAGTTACGCACTAACGGACTGAAGGACAGCTTCTTCCCTGCTGCCATCAGTCTTTTGAATGGACCTAACTCGCTTTAAGTTGATCTTTCTCTACACCTAGCTATGATTGTAACACTACATTCTGCACCCTCTCCTTTCCTTCTTCCATAGAATCCCTAAATGAGAGAAGAAGGCCATTTGACCCATTGGGTATTTACTGACCACAATCCCACCAATTTACCCTCATTTACCCTGCTAATTCCCCTGACACGAAGGGTCAATCTTAGCATGGTCAATCATCCTAACCTACATATCTTTGGACTATGGGAGGAAACCAGAACACCCAGAGGAACATGCAGAACATGCAAATTCCACATAGACAGTGACCCAAGGCTGGAATTGAACCTGGGGTCCCTAGCACTATGAGGCAGCAGTGCTAACCATTGTGCCACCATAGCACCCAAGATCCAAGCCTCCCCTATATATTCTATGAACAGTATAGCACAAGAAACAATACTTTTCACTGTACATAATCCATAGAATCCCTAAAGTGCAGAAGGAGGCCAATCAGCCCATTGAGTCTGCACTGACCACAGTCCCACCTAGGCCCTATTCCTCTAGGGTCACTAGGGTCAATTTAGCATGGCCAATCAACCTAATCCGCACATCTTTGAACTGTGGGAGGAAACCAAAGCCCCCGAAAGCAGCCTATGCAGACACAGGGAGAATGTGCAAACTTCACACAGTGACCCGAGGCCAGAGTTAACCCAGGTCCCTGGCATTGTGAGGCAGCAGTGCTAACCATTGTGCTCCATGCCGTCCAATACAGTGTCAATAATAAATCAAATCATTGAAAAATGTTCCCCTACACAAATGGGCAGCTCCCACCTCTAATGATGGAGCCATCAACCTTTTCAGTGCTGGTGATGCTGCCTATCCTAAGGCCCTCCACCTTAATGGGACGGAGCTCCAAGAGACAGGCTACTTAATCAGTGTCTCCTCAAAAGTTGCCTTCTGCTTTGCTACGGGCATTTTTGGGATCCCAACTCACAGCTCCGGCTGATGGCAGGATCAGGGACTGGGAATGAAAATTCAGTCCTGGGTGTCAACATCCATGTCAGAGGAAGCACAGTGAGATAACGACTAAAGCTTCCTTCTGCCTTTTGCCTTCAAACGTCCTTAGCCATCAGCCTCATGCAAACCCCCACCTACTGCACCGGATAACGACACATTTCTCACAATGGGCCTCCTTGTAACCTTGCTGAATGAGATTAACAACTTAATGTCAATATAAAACATGACAGCACAGAAGGAGGTAGTTCGACCATCTCGTTTGTTCAAGCCCAATGCTGAAGCAACCCCAAATTAGCCCCACTGTTCTGTCTCATGTCATCTTGGTATTTTCATCTGCTTTAAGTGCTTACCTGTTCTTCTTCATACAAAGAAGATGCAATGGTTTCTGCCTTATGTGTTCATAGATGTCAGTTCAAGTACTGCAGGGTCCACTGGGATTGATATTGGCTAAGATTAGTTCATGCAGGACCTTGCAGTTAGCAGAGAGAGCGAAAAAGACAAGACCTTTATACAACTGTTTTTCAGCTAGATTCTAACCAAGGTCCTCGAGGAGAATAGTTAAAAGCAATGCATTCCCCAAAATCTCAGTAATTCCCTTACATAGGATACAAAGCCCAGCTGAGACACACTGCAATTTGCTGAAATTTCATAATCCTTAATGAGAATTTTATAATTGACATTCAACAGAACACATATCAAAAGCTGCTTCTTGGACATAATTCCTTTAGGGAGTGCTGAAATATTAGTGTTTTGTCCTTGAAATTATACTCTACATATAAACAACTCCTTGTTTCCTGAGGTACACTCAATCTAGTCAACCTTTTGTGATATCACTACTCAAGACATCTCCACTATCTCCACCATTGCGTTCACAATGAGTAACTTTAATTCTTGGGTTTTAATACCATAAGACCATAAGATATAGGCCCATCAAGCGTACTCCACCATTCAATCATGGCTGATAAGTTTCTCAACCCAATTCTACAGTCTTTTCCCCAGAACTTTTGATCCTCTTACCAATCAAGAACCTATCTATCTCTGTCTTAATTATACTCAATGACTTGCCCTCCACAGCCTTCTATGGCAATTAATTCCATAGATTCACCTCTCTTTGGCTGAAGAAATCCCTCCTCATCTCGGTTCTAAAGGGTCATCCCTTTACCCTGAGGCTGTGCCCTCAGATCCTAGTCTCTTCTACTGGTGGAAACATCTTCCCTACATCCACTATATCCAGGCCTTTCAGTATTCCGTAAATTTCAATGAGATTCTTCTTCATCCTTCTAAACTCTACTTCTCTCTAGTTCCATCTTTTCACCATCTGTCTCCTGTGTCTGTTTTATATAAGTACTATTTTCATAATTATTGTAATGATTCTTAGTTATGAGGCTGCGGAACAGCAGAGCGTCGTACCTCCCAATCTTGAAAGCAGGGAAGTGAAAGTTGGGTATTTATACTGTTAAACAATGATGAACTCAAGAAACATTACAGAGATCTGAGTGCCACATACTCAGGTGACATTTTACCACTGTGCATTTACCCCTCAACACTTGATAAACAGATTATCAGATCCTTATTTCATATAAGGAAAGGTTGAGCAAGTTGGGCCTATACTCATTCACAGGATCACAACTTGTTATGGCGCAAAAGAAGACTGGCCTATCATGTCTGCACAGGCCCTCCAAATTAGCAACATGACTTAGTGCCATTCCCCTGCCTTTTCCCTGCACATTGAAGTTCAGAAGAATGAGTGGTGTTCTTACTGAAATATATAAGATTCTGAAGGGGCTTGACAGGGCGGATTCTGAAAGAATGTTTCCCCTTTTGGGGGAGTCTGGAATTAGGAGGACAGTTTAAAACTCAATGGGTCTCCAATTCAAGAAGAGATTAGTCAGAATCTTTGCAATTTTCTTTTACAGAATAGTGGCGTTGGTGGGCCACTGAATATTCAAGGTTGGTATAGATAGATCTTTGATCAACAGGAGAGTCAAAGGACAAAAAGGTAAAAGGAAAAGTGAACTTAAGACTATCATGATCAGTTCAACCATGGCCTTACTGAATAGCAGAGTAAGGTTGAGGTGCCAAATGGCCTGTTCCTGTTCCTATTTCTTATGCTCTTACTGAATTGCTAAACACAATTTGACTGCTAAAGTTACCGACTCTGTAACAGCAAGTTCAAGTATTTCATTAGCTGAGAGGCACTATGCCAATAAAAGACACCAATGGATGTCTGTTCCTAAAATAAAATCCAGAAGATTTGGTGAAGAAAGAGAGAGCAAGAAGTGGAAAGTTGTCAGGACTTGGGTCTTGGCAGCACAGTGGCACAGTGGTTAACATCCCTCATTCTTTGACTATGCACAGGATTTTCTGGCTGCGCTCACCCCAAGGCTGGAAAATCCTGCCTGAGCCAACAACCCTTTGCATAGTCCAGCTCCTGTCTGTATCCTGTGGCGGACAGGACGGGAAAATTCTATCCCATCTCTGCGCAATACATTTCTTCATCAAGTATTTATCCAATTCCTCTTTCAAGGATTTTATTGAATTTGTGTCCATCACCCCATCAGACTATGGGGTGATTGACACAGATTCAATAAAATTCTTGAAAGGGGAATTGGATAAATTACTATGATTAAATGAATTCCTGGAGGTTTCATCACATGACTTGTCCCAACGCTCCAACCAATATTCCTGGTAACACATTGTTTTCCTACGTCACTCAGAAAGAAAGAAGACTTATTAGCCTTATTAGGGGCAGCACGGTGGCACAGTGCCAAAGACCCGGGTTCAATTCCCAGCTTGGGTCACAGTCTGTGCAAAGTCTGCACGTTCTCCCCGTGTCTGCATGGGTTTCCTCTGAATATTCTGGTTTCCTCCCACTGTCTGAAAGACATGCTGATTAGGTGCATTGGCTGTGCTAAATTCTCCCTCAATGTATCCGAACAGGCATCAGAGTGTGGCGACCAGGGGATTTTCACAGTAACTACAGTGTTAATGTAAACCTACTTGTGACATTACAAATAAACTTAAACAACCATTTTCCACAAACCACCATTATCCCCACCTTAATCTGCACCCTCACAAGGACTGACACTAACCCCAATCTATTGTTGACGAGAGGAAGAAAATACCACACTATTTTCAGTACACGCACCTGTGCTCGCTGACCCTCACGGATGCCTAGTCAAGCAACACCTTGAATTTAAAATTTACATCCTTGTTTTCTAATTCCTCTATGGGCCTCACCACCTCTCACCATCTCTGTAATCTCCTCGGAGATACCTACACTCCTTGAATACTCACTTCTCCAGCATCCTCAAATTTTATAGCTCCACCTTTAGTGGCCATGCATCCAGTTACCTGAGTCCCAACCTTTGTAATACTCTCCCAACCCCTCAACAAAACTCACCCTCACTTTCTTCCTTAAAGACACTCCACTCCTCAAAGCCTACCCAGTCTTGACCAATCTGACCTAAAATCTCCTTTTGTGGCTCAGTATCATAGTTTGCTTTATAATGCTTCCATAAAGCACCTTGGTATATTTTGTGATGTCAAAAGCACTATATAAATACAAGTTGGTGTTGCAGGAAAGAGAGACATGTTGTCAAGGTTTTTCATCTTGCACTCAGCAGGAAAAATGCAAGAAAGCCAAATTTCAAACAATCACAATAATTTACACCACAGGAAAAAAGTATGCTGATTGGTTGGCAAGTCAACTCTGATCAGCCGAGGCGTTGCCACAGAGAAAAGCAACGGGATAAAGCATAGATTCCCCAAGCTCCAAAAAAGGCACAGGGCTTGAATATGTTGCTTTTGCTTGTGAAATTTGGCATCCTTGTATTTGCCCTGATGAGTGCAAGATGAAAAATTTCGACAGAGTGTCTCTTTTTTCAGCGATGGCCAAGTTTGGTACCACCAAGGTGTTGGTGTTGTTTCTCTTGTTGTTGTTGACATTCAGGGACAGGATTTATCTGCCACTACAAGTGCATGCTCCTGTTAGTACCTATTTGCTTACTGTTACTCTTTTACAATGTATGTTTTATCTGGCTGACTCTTTGCCAAATCACCTACGTATCCTGCAAGCCTTGTACTTTGACATCTCTCCATCCTTTCCAGGGCCTTAATTCTCCGAAATTCTGATGGGCAGGTAACTTATTAAAATCCGTAGTTGTGTGATATTAAGAAATTTACAATGAATTCCTCGGTGTGGTGTTTTATGGAGGTGTTAAGGAGCTTAGACAAAACTAGTCAACGTCTCTGTTAAAATATCAACAAAGGAATTTGCCATGTCTCAAGGCTTGAATACTGTTCCCTTATCTAGCACCTCCATCAAACTCCTGGACAGAATACAAGAAAATACTTGAAATCTTACAGGCAATCTTCCTCTCAGCATTAACCTGCAACCAGCCATTTGAATTTTTTTTTGTCTTTGCCAATTTAATTGACAATGCCATCTCCACCATCTGAAACTCTCATTCCTTGTACAGCCTGAGTACAACAACCTAAATGCTCTTTCACCTCAATCAAGGCTCAATGAACCGTCCTCTGCTCTGACTGATTAAACAATAATGTTGCACAGCATTATTCTCTGGGACACCCATGGCTGTCACATCCTTAACTCACAGAGAGGCAGAATGCTGGGCCTTAGACCCTGAAGTTTTCAATGTTATAGAGTCATACTCAGGCCCCTGAGGCATTATAAACTTTGGTAGAGGTGAGACTGATAGCAGGTCGACCCCCTGGAGGCTGGCACTAGGGGTGCACTGCATCCATAGCCAGGCAGGCCTAAAGGCCCTCCTTACCTGCCTGGGTGTCCCCACCCTCCCACTGCTGTGGCTGTGTTTGCCATTTTTAAAAAGTGGCTGAGGACACTCTCTTGATGTTGCGCCTTCTCAGTTACTGGCCCTTTACTGCAGCCAAGGGCTCTTATGAAGCTGGAAGGCCTCTGAATGGCCCTTGGGGTGGGATTTTCCAGCCTTGCTCACCCTGAAATTGGAAACTACTGCCCGAGACCAGTGGATCTTTCCATGGTCTGCCCATTGCCCAATCCAATTCCTGTGGTGGGCGGGATGGTAAAATTCGCCCCTTGAACTTTGACAGGCCACCATTCATAATTGGACAGAAAACCTGTCTTCATGCCAGTTAAGGAGGCATCCCGGTTACAATTCCAACCAGTAACTTTCTACTATGGAGACAGGTGCCCAATTTCAATTCTCTTCCTGCATCTAGTGGTGCACTAAGGCAGACTTTCATCTGTTTCCATAGCTCATTATTCCTGGAACAGGTCGCTAGTCTGTCACCAGGGGTTGAGGGTTGACACTCCACATCAAGCATGATTGACCAGGAATCTCTTCCACTCCTACTGCCAGTCATTGGCATGTTTGGAAGGGCTTTGCAGGTTGACACTCAACCTATTTGGCCACGTTATGAATGCACCTTCCTTGGCCATCAATTCCTGGGATGGGACTCGAACGCAGAGCTTCTGAGTCAAAGCTAGGACGCTAAATCCACTGCGCCACAAGACTCCCCAGGGATAGATCAGGGACAGGAAAATCGTCCCAGCTCCTGGTTCCCACTTTCAAAGCCTATGATAAATAGTGCTACACAGACAAAGGCCATTCGGTAAGTTTACCAACTATGATTGGAGCTTTTATCACGAGTTGTCCCATGCACTAGCCATTAGTCGGCCAATACACTATGATGCACTGCCTTCCCAATCCACTTGGACAGCAAAAGGACTCATTATCCAATTGGATGATACTTGACCATCAGCCAAACAACTTTTTTTTCACTCCATTTGCAATATTTTGATTTCTAGTAAAGAGAAATGTTCAAAGAAAATGACAAAGAAAGAATCAATTTTAACATTTCCTGGCTTGAGTCACTGTCTGTGTGGAGTCTGCACATTCTTCCCATCTCCCTGGGGCAGCACGGTGGCACAGTGGTTAACAGTACTGCTTCACAGTGCCAGAGACCCAGGTTTGATTCCCGCTTGGTCACTGTTTGTGCAGAGTCTGCACGTTCTCCTCATGTCTGTGAGGGTTTCCTCCAGGTGCTCTGGTTTCCTCCCACAGTCCGAAAGACATGCTAGTTAGGTGCACTGGCCATGCTAAATTCTCCCTCAGTGTACCCGAACAGGTGCCGGAGTGTGGCGACTAGGGGATTTTCACAGTAACTTCATTGCTGTGTTAATGTAAGCCTACTTGTGACTAATGAATAAACTTTACTTACTTTGCTTTACCGTGCAGGTTTCCTCCGGGTGCTCTGGTTTCCTCCCACAGTCCAAAGATATGCAGGTTAGGTGGATTGGCCATGTTAAATTGTGCCTTAGTGCCAGGGGGACTAACTAGGGCAAATGCATGAGCTTATGGGGTAATGGGGATAGGCCTGGGTGGGATTGTGGTCAGTGCAGAGTCGATGGGCTGAATGACCTCCTTCTGCACTGTAGGATTCTATGGATCCAATCATTTCCCCCCAAGCCAGTGTCCTGGTGATTGATCTCCAATTGCTGGAGACTCCGGGCCAACCGTGAAGATTTAGCAAACCTACCATTTGGCCCATCGAGTCTGCACTAGCTTTTTCAAAGATAATCCAGTGAGTCCCACAACCCTCTACTCTTTTTCCACATCTCTGCAATTTTTTTTCTTTATTACGATTCCAGTTGGTGTTATAACTATACGGGAAGATCTCAGAATGGAATCCTGGTTCAAAAAACCATAACTTTTATTTAATTTTCACCAAACTTGGGAGAAACCACAGTCACAGGATTGCTAATTACTTTTAACAAGGGAAGATACATTTATTAAACATGAAACATGGATTAGAATACAATACTCCTTCATTCCTCCTTTTGCTTAACAATTACACACAGATTTTAAGATTAACACGGATGACAAAGTCCATTTGATGCTACCACAGAAATTAGTTGAGACCAAAACATTGAATATTTTAGAGAAGCAGTTCGAAATAGCACTTGAGGCAAAGGAAATCAAAAGATATGGGGGGGAAAGCAGGGTCAAGCTACTGAATTGGATGATCAGCCATGATCATAATGAATTATGGAGCAGGTTCTAAAGGCCGAATGGCCTCCTCCAGCTCCTATTTTCTATGTTTCTGTGTTACTGTTTACCCGTCCAAATATAAATCCCGTAAAGCTTTAGCCACTCAACTTAAATCAGTGTTCTCTGGTTACTGACCCCGTCAGCCATCGGAAATTACTCTAACTAGTTTTTAATGACTGTGTATAAACCTTCCATAATTTCAAACACCTCTGACGCATTTCCTCCTCTACTCAAAGGAGAACAGTCTCAGCTTCTCCATCATATCTATGGCGCATCCTAGGGTGCATTGCACTAAATCTCTTCTTTGCAGAAGCGTCTCCAAAACCTTCAGGTCATTTCATTTCAATCAAGTTCCTAGTGGGGGCAGGGTGGGGTTGGGGTTATAGAGGGTAAATCATATCCTCCCAGCCAACGTACTCAGGTTCACTTCCTAGTGCCGTTCCTCTTTACACATTCATGTGATGTGGGTGCCATTGGCAAGGCCGACAGTTATTTCCCCTTGAGATGTGGTTGTGAGCCACCTTCTTGAATCCAACTGAGTATCGATTCTCAGCTTGGGTCATTGCCTGTGTGGAGTTTGCATGTTCTCCTTGTGTCACGTGGGTTTCCTTCGGATGCTCTGGTTTCCTGTCACAATCCAGAAAATGTGCTGGCTAGGTGCATTGGCCATGCTAAATTCTCCCTTGTACGGAACAGGCACCAGAGTGTGGCGACTAGGGGATTTTCACAGTAACTTCATTACAGTGTTAATGTAAACCTACTTGTGACACTAATAAGTAAACTTTAACTAGCTTTGTGTGGTCACATGTGGGCCAGACCAGGTAAGAACACCAAATTCCTTCCCTAAAGGCATTAGTGGGCCAAATGGGTTTTTACAACAATCCATTCATTTCGTGGACACCATTACTGGTGCTAGCTTTTTAATACCAAATGTGTTCAATTAATTGAACTTAATTTATCCAGTGAATGAATGGCTAGTTTCATGTTTTGCCAAGCAGAATTTGCTGCTCCCTTCAAGGCTGATTCTCACCATCCCCTTCCCACCCCCCCGCCCCACTATCACCACCCCCGAGGAACCTGCATGCCTGAACCAAGATGCAATTTCATGTTTGGGTGGGCAGGACCTTGGGTGGCAAGCCCATCCATTCACCTATTAAGACCCTCAGAGTTGGGGAACCCTGCCTCCCTTCCCCCCAGCAAAATGTTGTAGTTCCAGGACCCCATCCCCCAGGCCTAAATGCCCGAGGTCACAATCGCCCCTTCCCAATTCATTCCCGCCCCCCCCCCCCCGCCCACCCAGGTGTTCCCTACCCTTCTACACCCAGATCCACAGGATCTAGTCCTAGGCAGAGCAGTGCAGTGCCACATCTGTCCTGTGGATGTTCTGTGCCTGGCCAGGTTGAAGATCCAAGAGCAGTTGGAAACTCCTGCCCACTGCCCATCACCACCCATCACTTGCCATGCTTAAAATTTTGCCCTGGGAATCTCTTATGTTCTTTCACTGGCACATGTTGGAAGGATTTGCAGATTGACATTTGGCCACGTTATGAACGCACCTTCCTTGGTCATCAGGTCCTGGACTGGGACATGAACACAGTAAGAAGTCTCACAACACCAGGTTAAAATCCAACAGGTTTATTTGGTAGCAAACTAACTTTCAGAGCGCTGCTCCTTCATCAGGTGAATGGGAGCCCTGTTTGTGAACAGAAATCTTACTTACCTGACGAAGGAGCAGCCCTCCAAAAACTAGGGGCTTTTGCTACCAAATAAACCTGTTGGACTTTAACCTGGTGTTGTGAGACTTCTTACTGTGTTTACCCCAGTCCAACGCTGGCATCCCCACATCTTGGGACTTGAACCCAGACTTCCTGGCTTATTGGAAGAGTTGCTGCCCACTGCACCACAAGACCTCAGTGCTATTCTGCCAGGAATGGTTAATATGAACAACTTGACTCAATCTCCAGCTGAGTGCTTACCAGTGAAACACCACACTGGGAGCAAAGAAAAATCTTACAGTGAGTTTCGCATATAAGATCTTGAACCTTTTGAGCATTGTAATTTTAATTTTAATAAGGAGATTCATCATTTTCAAGATGCTGTCAGTTTCCTGCACGAAACTAAGATCAGGGATTTAGGAAAACTTTTGAAACCAGATTTAATTCTTACTAAATTATCATTTCATCTGCAGTGAGAAGGGAAAATCAAATAAGTGGCATTCGGCCCCCTGCTCCTGAAACTTAGATATCCATCTCCTTAAAGCTGCACATTAGCATTTTTTAATTTGAAAACTGGGAAAAGTGTCAGTCCCCACACATTGGAAACCATCAAGGTTATAAAGAGATGAGATGAATTAAGAAGTTGTATTTAAATACGGCCAAAGCTGGGCTGCAACAGAGGGAGCTCAATGTACTCTCATGTACACAGAAGCTTGATGCAGTCAGGGGAAAGTCCAAAAGGATCAAGAGAAGAACTTACGCTCAAAAGGATTAAGAGAAGATCTTTAACCAAAAAGGATCAGGAGAAGAGTCAGTGCAGACTCGATGGGCCAAATGGCCTCTTCTGCACTGTAGGGATTCTATGATTCGATAATTCCAGGAATGTTTTTGAAGTTTATTTATTCGTGTCACAAGTAGGCTTACATTAACACTACAAGTAAGTTACTGTGAAAATCCCCTCGTTGCCACACTCCGGCACCTGTTTGGGTACACTGAGAGAGAGTTTAGCATGTCCAATCCACCTAATCTGCACATCTCTCAGACTGTGGGAGGAAATCAGAGACCCGGAGGAAACCCATACAGACGTGTGGATAACATGCAGACTCCCCACAGACAGTGACCCAAGTCAGGAATCGAATCCAGATCTCTGGCGCTGTGAGGCTGCATTGTTAACCACTGTGCCACTGTGCAAATGTTCAGAAGAATAATGGAGTTAGGAAAATAGGAATTAGGAGTAGGAGTAGGAAATTCAGCCCTTCAGGCCTGCTCTGCAATTCAATCAGATCACGGCTGACCTCATGCTGGTCTCAATTCTACTTTCCTGTCTGCTCCCCATTCCGCTTTTCATCAGAAACATATCAATCTCTTTCTCGAATCTGTTGATTGATTCTGCCCCCACTGCACTCCGGTGGAGTGAATTCCACAGATTCAGAACTCTCCAAGAGAAGTATTAATAGTATTAATTAAGTGAACAAAGGTGTGTTGCAATAAAGAGAGCAAGAGATTTTAGAGGAGATAGTGAAGGTGTTAGAATCTGCTTGAGTCCTGTAATTATCAGAATTTGGCTTTGTGTTTACATCTGTTATTGACCAGAACAATGGGAGTAGGAACAAGAACAGGCATGTTGGCTACGTCCCAAGTCATGTAATATTGGGTTTTGGCAAGGACAATGAAACTACCCAAGTAGTATCACTTAACAATTTGAGGTTATCTAGGTCAGTCAGTCCCTTTTGAGATATGAACTGCAGTTAAACCGTCAAAACAGCCACTGTCAACTCTTTGGCGGTCAGGCAGGAAGGAAATCTCTCCAATATAAGCCCTAGGGTTGCGATACAACTCACAAAGAAAAGGTACGCAAAGCATCAGGGAATATCCCTCCAAGGTCAGAACTCACGGAACAGTCAGATGTCCAAACATCGACTGGAGCCATGTTAGATCACTCAAATAAAAGCAAAATACCGTTGGAAATCTGAAAAAGAAACAGAAAATGCTGGAAAAACCTAGCTAGTCTGGCAGTATCTGTGGAGAGAGAAACAGAGTTTATGTCTCGAGCCTGTATGACCCTTCTACAGAACTGAAGAGGAATAGAAATGTGACGGATTATATACTTGGAAAAGACTGAGAGGCAGTATGGAAAGTCAGTGTTAGGTTGGAGTCAAGGAGAGGTTGATAAAGGTGTTATGGACATACGGCAAATGGGTTGATAATGGTGCCATTAGGGATGACAAGTGTTAATGGCAGCAAAGGTAGGATAGCAGGATGTGTTAATAGGAGAACAAAGGTTAGTGTTCTCTATTTAGCTCCGGCCTATCACTGATTTTGTATTCTGCCCCACTCCCCTCCCCAAGTGTATAATTCATCACATTTCTATACCTCTTCAGTTCTGCAGAAGGGTCATGTGGACTTGAAATGTTAACTGTGTTTCTCTCTCCACAGATGCTGTCAGACCCGCTGAGTTTATCCAGCATTTTGTGTTTTTATTGGATCTGCCAGAAGCCAGATTGCATGAATCGATGGTATAACAATATTTGTCATTACTCTACTGGTGCCTGAGCAGTACATTCACATTTGGACAACTAACTTGAGCCTGAACCACAAGTAATTATTTAACTGGGTTTAAAAGATTTCCCAACAGAATGAAAGGTTGCCTATAAAGGTAGCAGGTATTTTCCTGTATCCTGTCTGGAGGTTTCATAGAAGTGGTAAATGTGAGAACAGTACTCAAATCTTGAGACACGTTTAGGATTTCAGAAGAACTAACTGCTGTGAAGAGCATGGAAGTGGATTAGTAAGCTTCTTGGTTTGCAGCATTTCTTTTAAAATTCATTCATCGGATGTGAGCCTCGCTGGCTGGGCTAGGATTTATTGCCCATCCCTGAGGGCATTTAAGAGTCAACCACATTTCTGTGGATCTGGAGTCACAAATACACCATACCAGGCAAGGACGACATATTTTATTCTCCAAAGGACATCAGCGAACCAGGTGGGTTTTTTTTACAACAATCAACAATGGTTTTATAGTCACCAGAAGACTTTTAATTCCTGATTTTCTTTCAATTGAATTCAAATTTCATCATCTGCAATGGTGGGATTCAAACCCAGGTCCTCAGAGCATTACCCCATGTCTCTGAATTACTAGTCCAACGACAATACCATTACGCTATTGCCTCCCTGTTATTCTTTGGTTCCATAAACCAGACTTAAAGATCCATGATAGAAACCCCGAAAAACACAATAGCGGGATTTGTTGAGTAAGGCATGTCCATATCCCCCTGAGCTTAAATGATCTCGGCCAAGTGCTTTGGCAGGTTCACAAATGTCTATAATTGGGGATTCTGTACCGGTGTGCCAATCTCACTTCTGGAAAATATTCTCCCCTCTTGCAAGATCAATCAGACAATTCCCAGAATATTCATCCTATGGGGCACCACTGATAGACAAGAAATTATGTTTTACACTTTCCAATTTTCTCTAATTTATTCCTGAAAGCTCGACCTCTGAATGTGATACCAGTTCCACTGCAGACTGCAATTTCTTAGACCACCATTCACATGGCCATTCTACAAGAACAATGCCCTAGTAATGAATGTTGTCCAGTTATTTGCTGACATTGCTGTACTCCCCTTGCATCCACCCTGCAAGAGAGAATCCAACCATCTTGCCTCGGCAATCAGCGGCATTGGCATTACTGAATCCCCCACTATCCACATCCTGGGGCTACCATTAACCAAGAACTGAGCAGGACCAGTCATGCAAATATTCTGGCTACCAGAGTAAATCTGAGGCTGGGAACTCTATAGAGAGTAATTCATCTCCTGCTTTCCCAAAGTCTGTCCACCATTTGTTTACAAGATATAAGTAAGGAGGGTGATAGAATACTCTCCACTTGTCTAGATGAGTACAGTTCCAACATCAGTCATGAAACTCAATATCATCCAGGACAAAGGAGCCCCATTTGATTGGTAGCCCATCTAACACCTTAAATAACCACTCTCTCCACCACCGACGCACAGTGACAGCTGTGTACCGTCGACACAATGCAACGCAGCAACTCATAAAGGCTCCTTCAAAAGCACTTTCCAAACCTCCAACATCTGCCAGCTGGAAGGACAAGGGCAGAAGATATAAGGAAACACCACCATTTGAAAATTCCTCTCCAAACTTTACATCATCCTGACTTGGAAATATATCGCTGTTTCTTCACTGTCACTAGGTTAAAATCCTGGAACTACACCACATGGACTACAACGGTTCAAGAAGACGATCCGCCACACCTTCTCGAGGGCAATTAGGCGTGAACAATAAAAATGCTGCTTTAACCAGAGATACTCACATCCCACTGAAGATAATAAAAGCCCCACATTCTATGGTCCAATGTGGATAGTAACCTAGAGTAAGGTTGATTGTTTTATCCTCTAACTCTCAGGGAACGGAGGCAAATCAGTAGACTGTTTAAACACAGCAATGCAGGCTGACACTCCAGTGCAATACCGATGCAATAGACAGAACTGCAGGCCAAAAATTTCCCATCTGCCCATCATGGGAAACATAGCATGCAGAACAGGAAATTCGGTGTCAAGGTCTGTTGACCTCGTGGATGGGAATTTCCAGCCTTCAGGCTCATGTGGCTAGAAAATCCTGACCGCAGTATTTCAGTTCAGATGCAAACCAAGGTTTGGTACTTTCTCAGATGAGCATAAAAGATCCATGGGTGGCATGGTGGCATAGTAGTTAGCACTGCTGCCTCACAGCACCCAGGGACCTGGATTCAATTCCAGTCTCGGATGACTGTCTGTGTGGAGTTTGTACTTCTCCTGTGGGTTTCCTCCGGGTGTTCCAATTTCCTCCCACATTCCAAAGATGTGCATGTTAGATGGATTGGCCATGCTGAATTGCCCTTGAATTGTCTCAGGGTGTGTAGTTTAATGGATTAGCCATGGTAAATGCTTGGGGTTATGGAGATAGGGTCTGGGTGGGATGCTGTACTGGAGAGTTGGTGTAGACTGCACTGTAGGAATTATATGATCCCCCAACACTATTTTGAAGAAGGACAGGAAGGTTATCCCCAGTGACCTGACCAATATTTATCCCCTAGTCAACAAAATAAAAGATTCTCCGCTCATTATTACATTGTGGAAGCTTGCTGTATCAAAATCAACTGCTTCATTTCCAATATTACCACAGCAACTACACTTCAAAAAGTACTTCAATGGTTGTAAAGTGCTTTGATGTCTACTCTCCAAATGAGCATTATGACTTAGTGTCATTCCCCTGCCTTTTCCCTGTACCTTTTGCGCATTGTTTCTATTCAAATAATCACCTAATGCCCTTTTGAATGCCTCAATTGAAGTTGCCTCCACCACACTTCCACAGGCAGTGCATTCCAGACCTCAACCACTCGCTGGGTGAAAATGGTTTTTCTCGCTTCACATTTGCTTCTTTTTTCAAATCTCTTTCAATCTGTGCCCTCTTGTTCTCAGTCCTTTTACAAGCAGGAACATTTTCTCCCTCTCTGCTCTGTGCAGCCCCACCCTCATGATTTGGAACACCGCTATCAAATCGCCTCTTAGCCTTCTTTCTAAGGAGAACAATCCCAACATCTCCAATCTATCCTCATAGCTGAAGTTTTTCAATCCTGGAACCATTCTTGTAAAATTTTACCCAGTGTTGATAGTCCCAACTGCAATGAAAATGTTAAAACTTGCCTTGCGGTCCTGATACTCCTGGGAGAGGATCTTTGATTTTAATGCCACAAAGAACAGTTGATTAGTAATAGTTTGCTTTGTTCTATCTCCAGGGTAGGCAATGGCCCAGTGGTATTATCGTTAAACTATTAATCCAGAAACTCAGCCAATGTCTTATGGGCCCAGGTTCAAATCCCACCATGGCAGATGGTGGAATTTGAATTCAATAAAAATATCTGAACTTCAAGAGTCTACTAATGACCATGAAACCATTGTCAAAAAAACCATCTAGTTCACTAATGTCCTTTAGGGAAGGAAATCTGCCATCCTTACCCTGGTCTGGCCTACATGCGACTCAGAGCCACAGCAATGTGGTTGACTGTTAACTGCCCTCTGAAACGGCCCTAGCTAGCCACTTAGCCAAGGACAAGTAGGGATGGGCAATAAATACTGGCCCAGCCAGCAGCACCCATGTCCCATGAATGAGTACAAAAATCCGCGCCTGAACCAACACAGCTGAACTGATTCATCCACCTGAAGTGCGAGCTTCTACACCGCTTAATGCCAGCTTGGGGGAAGCTTGGCAATGTGCCAGTTTATATTAGTTTGACACACCTCCATTAAAAAGAAGGAATGAGGGCTAATGAAAGTTCATTGTTCTGAGAAAGGGCCAAACCTGGGAAGATCTGGAGAATTGTCCTGGCTTACATATCACCACTGGTGATTATGGTAATAGCTTGGAATAACCTACCGTGTTACTATAGCAATGCATTTTATGATGCATCATTCTGAGTACCAGTTTAGACAGCTCTGTGATATCAAAAATAACAGCAGAAAATGCAAGCATGGTGGGTTTTTTGAGAATTACTGATTGATGGGACGCCTCGAAGGCCAAGTTTTACATTAAACTTTTTTTTATGAACATTGCATTTAGATTATTGATCCAGGTGGCTTTTGTTTCTAGATATGCAGATCTCATCTTTTTCTTGGAGAAAATTTTCTATAGTTTTCTTCCCAGTGGTTGAAGGGTCAATAACCAGAAAGCACAGAATTGAGGTGACTGGCAGAGGAGTCAGCGGAGACCCGAGGAAAAACTCTTTTTGGGATTTGGAATGCACTGTCTGACAGAGGGTCACTATCTGTGTGGAGTCTCCCCATGTCTGCATGAGTTTCCTCCGGGTGCCCCGGTTTCCTCCCACAGTCCGAAAGACGTGCTAATTATGTGCATTGGCCATGCTAAATTCTCCCTCGGTGTACCCGAACAGTGGTGACTAGGGGATTTTCACAGTAACTTCATTGCAGTATGAATGCAAGCCTACTTGCGACACTAATAAATAAACTTTAAAAGCTAGCCAATCGGATGATGCTTGACGATCAGCCAAACAGTGTTTTTTTTCCCCCCATTTTCAATGTTTTTATATCTAGCAAAGAGAAACAAAAAGCAATCTTTTTTCAATGTCCCAACCCTCCAGGATTGATCGGGGTCTTCGGGAATTGAAAATGAATCTTCAGGGCTTTGCTGTGTGCAACCTTGCAGGAAAATCATTGGGACATTGAAAAAAGATTGCTTTTTTGTCATTTTTTCTAACGCTTCTCTTTGCCAGATATAAATACATTGAAAATGGGGGAAAAAAACACTGTTTGGCTGATAGTCAAGCATCATCCAACTGGCTAGTTTTTTAAGTTTATTTATTAGTGTCGCAAGTATGCTTGTATTCACACTGCAATGAAGTTACTGTGAAAATCCCCTAGTCGCCACTGTTCGGGTACACTGAGGGAGAATTTAGCATGGCCAATGCACATAACCAGCACGTCTTTCGGACTGTGGGAGGAAACCGGAGCACCAGGAGGAAACTCATGCAGACATGGGAAGACTCCACACAGATAGTGACCTAAAGCCAGGAATCGAACACAAGTCCCTGGCGCTGTGAGGTAGCAGTGCTAACCACTGTGCTACCATGCCACCTCTAATAAGGCTAATAACTCTTCTTGCTTTCCAAGTAACGTAGGAAGACAGTATGTCACCAGGACGGACGTGTGGGCCAACTATTAGCTAGAGCATTGGGACAAGTCACATGATGAAACCTCCAGGAATTCACTTAATCACAGCTGGCATCAGTAAACTGATGGGGTGATGGACACAGATTCAATAAAATTCTTGAAAAAGGATTTGGATAAATACTTGATGAAGAAATAGATTGCACAGAGATGGGGTGAAATATTCCTGTCCCGCCCGCCACAGGCTATGTAACAGGCAGGAGTTGGATCATGCAAAGATTTGTTGACCTCGGGGGGGATTTTCCAGCCTTGGGGTGAGCGCAACCAGAAAATCCTGCCCTTGGTCAGAAAGTGAGTTGGAAGAGGGAATAGGTGGTGTGATCAGCAAATTTGCTGATGACACCAAGATGGCTGGATTGGCGGGCAGTGAGGAGCAGTATCCGGCAATACAGCGGGATATTGATAGGCTGGTTGATTGGGCAGATACATGGCAAATGGAGTTTAATCCAGATAAATGTGAGGTGATGCATTTTGGCCGGAATAATGTAGGGGGGAGTTATATGGTAAAGGGTAAGCCCGTAAGGAGTATAGAATCGCAGCCAGACCTGGGGGTGCAAGTGCACAAGACTTTGAAGGTGGCAGTGCAAATGGAGAGTGTGGTGAAGAAAGCCTATGGTATGTTAGCCTTTACAGGAAGGGGTATAGAATATAAGAGCTGGAGTCTAATGTTGCAGTTGTACAGAACGTTGGTTAGGCCGCATTTGGAGTACTGCATCTAGTTCTGGTCGTCTTACTACCGGAAGGACGTGGAGACTCTGGGGAGAGTGCAGAGGAGGTTTACCAGGATGTTGCCTGACTGGGGTATGAGGAAAGATTGAAGAAATTGGGGCTCTTTTCCCTTGAAAGACGCCGACTGAGGGGGGATCTAATAGAGGTATATAAGATTATGAAGCGTATAGATAGAGTAAACAGAGGTAAGCTATTTCCTATAATAGAGACACGTAGGACAAGGGGCCATGGACTTAAGGTGAGGGGGGAGAGGTACAACACAGATATTAGAGGGATATTTTTCACACAGAGGGTAGTGGGGGTATGGAATGCTCTGCCAAGTAAGGTGGTGGAGGCAAACACGCTAGAGTCATTTAAGAGTAACTTAGACAGGCACATGACTGGGTTGGAGATGGGTGGATATAGGAGGTTGTTTTAAATAAGGGTCATTAGCATTGGGGCGTCCCTGGTAATGTAAATGGGAATGGTATGATAATAATGTTTTTCTCTTTTCATTCACAGGTTCTAAGTCGGTCCACCTCGTGTCCAACGAGGGGCATTCACGCGATGGGTCGTACTGGGGCTGCTCTTGGTTGTTCGAGATTGGCCTAGTGCTTCATGTCGTTAGTGCGTGCCTAAACTGGACAAGATACTGGGCAAGACGACAGCTCAGTGACTATCGCTGATTGCTGTGCAGACACATGGATTTGGACCGGTGTCTGTAGGAGTTTGCGCATTCTCCCCGTGCTTGCGTGGGTTTTCTCCGGGTGCTCCGGTTTCCTCCCACACCCCAAAGATGTGCTGTTAGGCTGATTGGCAGGAATAAATTGTCCCTAAATCAGTTTCCCTCAATCTGGATGGCCATAAAACATTAGACAGGAGTCATGGGTGGAGAGGGGGACTGGTGGTGTTGAGATGGTGGCGCGGGCTCGTTGGGCCAAAGGGCCTGTTTCCCGGGCTGATTTTGTTCTTTGTTCTTTGGAACTAATAGGATTGCTGTTCAAAAGAGCCAATAATCTTGATATGCCAAGTTCCTTCATCGGTGCTGCAGTATTCTATGATTCTCCTGTTTTATGCATCGCATCAGCTGGAACTGAGGTTGCAAGAGCTTTCCTAGTGCTAGGCTAATACTCAGCTGAAAGCAGCCACTAGCCACTCTTTTCATTTTGGTAAGGGCCTATACCAAACGCCTCGAACCTTCACCGCGGTTCCCAGGTTACAACTGAATCACCAACAGAATCTGAGGTAAATGCTTTTCTGATCTGACCTCTCACCCTGTGATCAAACCTGACTGATCTCATCACAATACACAGCAAGATAACCTGCAGGCATAGCCAATCCCTTTCCTCCTGTTTTTGGGTCGAGTTTTCAACACAAAGTTCTACTGTCGCTCATTGCCCCAAAGTACACAACAACCCTCGCATCATAAGAGTAAAATATTGCAGGTGCTGTAATCCAAAATAAAAACAGGAAATGCCAGATAAACTCAATAGGTCTGGCAGTGTCTGTGGAGAGAGAAACAGAGAGTGGAATTCAATGAAAAATATCTGGAATTAAGAATCTACTGATGATCATGAAACCATTGTCGACTGTTGGAAAAACCCATCCAATTCACTAATGTCCTTTGGGAAGGATATCTGCTGTCCTTACCCGGTCTGGCCTACATGTGACTTCAGAGCTGCAGCAATGTTTGATTCGATTTTATTTGATTTATTATTGTCATGTGTATTAGCATACAATGAAAAGTATTGTTTCTTGTATGCTATACAGACAAAGAATGCCATTCATAGACATGGCAGCAGGGAAGAAGCTGTTCTTGAATCGGTTGGTACATAAACTCAGACCTTTGTGTCTTTTTCCCAATGGAAGAAGCTGGAAGAGAGTATGTCTGAGGTAAATCGGGTCCTTGATCATGTTGGCTGCTTTTCTGAGGCAGCGGGAAGTGTAGACAGAGTCAAGAGGTGGGAGGCTGGTTTGACAAATGGACTGGGCTTCGTTCACAATCCTTTGTAGTTTCTTGCAGTCTTGGTCAGAGCAGGAGCCATAACAAGCTGTGATACAACCATAAAGAATACTTTCTTCAGTGCATCTGCAAAAGTTGGTGAGAGCCGTAGCAGACATGCCAAATTTCCTTAATCTTCTGAGAAAGTAGAGGTTTTGGCAGAATTTCTTAACAATAATACCCACATGGAGGGACCAGGACAGGTTGTTGGTGATCTGGACACCTAAAAACTTGAAGCTCTCAACCATTTCTACTTTATCCCCATTGATGTAGGCAGGAGCATGTCCTCCACTGTGCTTCCTGAATTAAATGACTATCTCCTGTGTCGATGTGGTGGACTCTCAACTGCCCTTGGGTAACTAGCAATGCCCATGTCCCATGAATGAATGAAAAATAAATCTTCACGCCCCCACACCCTCTCCTGCAGCACGTTTTCGCATGGTAGAGACGGCTCGCCATTGGCCAGCAGCAGGATCTTCCAGTCCCGCAGAAGCCAGTGGCAATTTATATTCCTTGTCATGCCAGGATCAACTTCCAGCAGAACTGGATGATCCCACAAGCAGCAAGGTCTGGAGGGTTCCATCCAGCATTAATGTTTTGAGTCCGTATGACTCTTTTTCAGAGCTTTAGCTGTATTACACATCGAGTAGCGATATATTCGAAAAGTTAACTCTGTTTTTCTCTCCACAGATGCTACCAGACCTGCTGAGTTTTTCCAGCATTTTCTGTTCTTACAACCAATCTTATGTTTAATTCTAAACAGGATTTTCTCCAAATATCATTCTGCATAGGCAACATTAGCTGGATAGCTCAAGCGACCTTCACACTCATGAACCTAACCATCTCCCCTTGACATTCAATGGCATTACTATCACTGAATCCCCCACATTCAAAATCTTGGGGGTTACCATTGACCAGAAATCGAATTGGATCAACCATATAAATAATGGGCTACAAGAGTAGATCAGAGGCTGGGAATTCTGCAGCAAGTAATACATCTCCTGACTCCCCAAAGCCTGTCCACCATCTACAAGGCACAAGTCAGGAGTGTGATGGAATATTCTCTACTTGCCTGGATGAGTGTGTCTCCATCGACACTCAAGAAGCTCGACAGCATCCAGGACAAAGCAGCCTGCTTGATTGGAATCCCACTTACCACCTTCAACACTCACTCCCATCAGCAATGACCCATAGTGGCAATGGTGTGTAAATCTATAAGGCGCACTGGACAGACAGAAAAGACTTCAGCTTATGCCTCACTAAAATGACCGACATCTTATTTCTATGGAGTCAGTACAGCTGGCTCTATCAGACCTCTGTTTTGCCAGCGGATAGCAAATTCTCTACGCACTGGGTGCCAGAGATTCTCTGGCACCCAGTGCGTAGAGAATTTGCTATCACGCTGGCAAAACAGAGTCTGATAGAGCCAGCAGTACCGACTCCATAGAAATCAGAGTGGTCATTTTAAAGGGTGCCCCAATCTTGCTTTAAAAGAAAATCTCTTCACCCACCTCCCCCCCACACCCACAATGGACCAGGGGGACCCTCCATAAGAAGTAGAGCAACCTCCTCCTACCACTCCAACACTCCCCCTCCTAGTCCCACTGAAGCACTGGGGCACAAGCTTCAGACTGTGAGGAACAATGGAACTGCATTGCATGTTGAAAACTCCCTTCAAACATAAGGGAGAGCCCGCACAAACAACAGGGCAACATCCCACCCCCTCCTGAAACAAGCACCAGATCCCACCCCGACACAAGTACCAGGGCAACCCTCCTCCACACATAAGGGGAATTCCGTCCCCAACCATGGCACTGCCAGGTTAGCACTGCCACGTTGGCAATGGCAGGGTGGTACTGCCAGTTTGGCATTACTGTGGGGCAATATCAAGGTGCCAGCATGTCCCTCTCCAACCCCCTCCCCCATCTGAAGTTTATACTTAACTTTGCACCCCTGATGGGTTCCACTAGACTAACTCCTATTTTGTAATAACTGTTGCAAACCTTCCATCAATTCCCACCATAGAATTCCCACAGAAACTTCAGGCAAATTCCCTCAAACTCATTGTGCTCCCTTAAGTTTTGGATCAGTTGGGGTTGATGGAGGTGCCACTTGATCAGTAACCCATCTACCACCCTACACATTCTTTCCCTTCAGCCACAGTGCACAGAGGAGTACAGATGCGCTGCAGCAAGTTGCCAAGGTTCCTTCAACGGCGCCTTCCAAACTTACAATTTTTACCATCTAGAAGGACAAGGACAGCAGATGCATGGGAACACCATCACCTGCAAGTTCCCTTCCAAGCCACTCGCCATCCTGACTTGGAAATATATCAGTCTTTCCTGCACTGTTGCTGGGTCAGAATCCTGGAACTCCCTCCCTTACCACTGTGGGTGTCCCTACATCTGCAGGGACTGAAGCAGTTCAAGAAGCTAGCTCTCCACCAACTTCTAATGGGCAATTAGAGAAGACAACAAATGCTGGCCTAACCAGTGACACCCACATCCCATGAATGAGAATAACAAAAATAGTCTGTCTCCCATTCTTATTTGAATTCATTCTTGTTTTGAAAGTCACTGAGGAAATTAGTAAGACTGCTTTAGGACATCATTAGGTGTCTGCTACACATTCTCTCGGTTAATGTTCTCCACTCTTAAAGGCTCAGATCCTCAGTGAAATCTACAATTCCTGGATCACACCATTATTTCAACAAGGAGTGCATTATACATGAGCCTTGACAGAGAATATCAGCAAGCTATTGAACTGCATAACATTCTCAGCCATCCACCTCCTAATCTTATCTCACTCACTTGATTCTATTTGATAGCAGTGTGCAGGCTTATGACAGGTTTAGATAAGGTGGACAAAGAAAGTTCCCATTAGTGGAAGGTACAAGGACTAGTTTTGGGCAAGAGATGTGAGAAAGAGCTTTTTTACGCAGTGAATGGTAATGACTGAGAACTCGATGTTTACTAGGGTTGAGGAGGTGGAGAGATATAAACATACAGGGCGGCACGGTGGCACAGCGGTTAGCACTGCTGCAACAGAGAGCCATGGAACCAGGTTCGATTCCAGCCTTGGGTGACTGTGTGGAGTTTGCACATATCTGTATGGGTTTCCTCCGGGTGCTCCAGTTTTCTTCCAAAGTCCAAAGTTGGGTAGGTTAGGTGGATTGGCCATGCTAAATTGCCCCTTAGTGTTCCAAGATGTGTAGGTTAGGTGGGTTCGCCAGGCTAAATTCCCTCTTATAATCTCCTTAGCCTGCACATCTTGGGACATTAAGGGTAATAACATGGGGTTACGGTGATATGGTCTGGGTGAGACGCTCTGCTGGAGAGTCAGTGCAGAACCGCTGGGCCAAATGGCTTCCTTCTGCACCATGGGGATTCTATACAAAATAGAAGCAGGAATAGGCCATTCAAGCCCTCAAGCCTTCTCTACCATTCAATAAGATCACAGCTGATCTGCTTGTGCCTCAAGTTCCACATTTCCATATACCCTCAGTAAAGAAGCAAAATAATTT
Organism: Carcharhinus amblyrhynchos; assembly: GCF_965287045.1. Taxonomy (NCBI): domain Eukaryota; kingdom Metazoa; phylum Chordata; class Chondrichthyes; order Carcharhiniformes; family Carcharhinidae; genus Carcharhinus; species Carcharhinus amblyrhynchos. Next base: position 10,402,269 of record NC_137358.1, on the reverse strand, counting down.
CAAAAGGTAGTTGGATAGGCACTTGAGGGAAATACACTTGCAGGGGTACAGGAATAGAACGATTGACTAGATTGCTCTGCAGGAGGTTGGCATGCGCTTGATAGGCCAAATGGCCTCCTACTGTGCCATTAGGACATTACTTCCATGAGGGAACACTTGGCAGCTACCAAGTGCTGGAAACCATAAAATCATAGAAATGTTATAGCACAGATGGAGGCCATTCAGCTCATTTTGTCAGTCCAAGGACATCCAAGTGCTCTTTCTAATCCCATCTTCCTGTACCCAGCCCATTGCCCTGTAGCTTACAGCACTTAAGGCACAAATTTTAAGAACTTAGGGTCTCTGCCTCCACTACCAATTCAATGGTATAACAAACTAGGGTAATATAATCCCATCCAGCCTTCAAACCTACAAGATCTCTGCGCTCCTCCAAGTTGTACATCCTTGGTTTTAATCATGCCGCCATTGGCAGCCATACCTTCAGCTGTTTCGGCCCTAAGTTCCCTAAGTTCTGTTCCTGGGTGACTGTGACATTTTCCCTGTGTCTGTGTGGGTTTCCTCCAGATGCTCTGGTATCCTCCCACAGTCTGAAAGATGTGCTGGTTAGGTACATTGGCCATGCTAAATTCTCCCTCAGTGTACCCAAACAGGCACCACAGTGTGGCAACTAGGGGATTTTCACAGTAACTTCACTGAAGTGTTAACGTAAGCCTACTTGTGACACTAATAAATAAACTTTAAAACTTTATTAAAACATACTCCTCTGATCCCTCGCCTTTCCTCATACTCTTTTGTGCTGTTCAGTATTTGATTTTGTTCTTTAACAATCCTCTTGAAGCAGGCATCCTACAATGTTAAGGATGGTTATGCAAACATACATTATCATGGACAACACGGTGGCACAGTGGTTAGCACTGCTGTCTCACAACACCAAGGACCTAGGTTCAATATCAGTCTCGGATGACTGTCTGTGTGGAATTTGCATGTTCTCCCTGTGTCTGCGTGGGTTTCCTCTGGGTGCTCCTGTTTCCTCCCACAGCCCAAAGTTGTATAGGTTAGGTAGATTGGCCACGCTAACATACCTCTTAGTGTCCAAAGATGTGTAGGTTAGGTGGTTTGGCCATGCAAAATTGCCTCATAATGTCAGGGGGACGAGCAGGGTAAATATGAGGGGTTATCGGAATAGGGCTTGGGTGGGACAGTTGTCTGTGCTTGATGGGCTGAATGGCCTCTTTCTAACTGTAGGGTTTCTATTCAGCTAATGTTCTGGGGACCCGGGTTCGAAACCTACCTCAGCAGATGGGGGGATTTGAATTCAAGAAAAATATCTCAAGTTAAGAATCTACTGATGACCATGAAACCATTGTTGGAAAAACCCACCTAGTCCTTTAGAGAAGGAAATCTGTTGTCCTTACCCGGTCTAGCCTACATGTGACTCCACAGCAATGTAGTTGATTCTCAACTGCCCTCAGGCAACTAGGGATGGGCAACAAATGCTGGACCAGCCAGCGATGCCCATGTCTCCGAATGAATAACAAAATGATTCTATGCTATGATCTAACCCACGTTGCCGAGGCGATATCGTACAGCCCAGCTGAGGTTTGGTAATCCAGCAGAGCCTACAGTTTGAACCTGGAACCTCCCTGGTGTGTATGACTCAGCTGCAGACAATAAACTTGCTGAGCCATGAAGGGATCAGATGACTTGGCCCATCTGTGCTGTGTGTCCTCTCTTATTTGTGCTGCATGTATTATATTCCGAGTTGCAGGTACCTGGGAGCAGACTGCAAGGCTGTAATTCAATCAAGGGGTTCTGATGATGTAATTAACTACAAGACTGAAATTCATGCAGTCCCTCATAATCAACAGTGCCAAACTGAATTACATTCTTTGAGTCACTCCCAGTCGATGATTTCTTTTAATACACTACATATATATATTTATTTATGCGGTCCAGCTTTTATGCATCAATTCTCCACCCTTCTCTTCTAAAGATGTCGATTTACGCTGAAGCGTGGCACCACAGGCACTACCTGCCCTCAGTACCTCACCCAAGCATTTATTCACATTGTGTTAAACCAGACAGTGAACGTGCAGAGGTTGCTTGAATAAGGGTAAATAGTAACGGTCAGGTTACTAGAATAGACTAGTAATCCAGAGAGAGGAGTTAAAATCCCACCAAGGCAACTGTGGGAAAATTCAATTCATAAACTTGGCCACAAAATTATGCTGATCACAAAACCACCAGATTGCTGTTTTAAAAAAAAGCATCTGGTTGACTCTCATGCCCTTCGGTGAAGAATGCCATTCCAACCCGGTCTGGCCGAAATGTGACCCCAGATGCCTAGTCACGCAGTTGACCCTTAACGACCCTCTGAAATGGCCAAGCAAGCCCCTCTCTTGCATCAAACTGCTGCGGAAAAGACACCGTGAGTGGTGCATCCACATCACAGAAGCCACAGCAATACAACAGTGGCTTGCCACCACCTTCTAAAAGGTACTTGGGGGATAGGTAATAAATGCTAGGAATTGCCCATGCCAAACACAACACAAGAACGGATGAAAGAAGTTTAGCAGCAATGCAGCCAATTGTGATTCTGTCCTCATTAGACACACGCACAAGCAAACATACATGCACATTCCATAAAGAGCTATTAGATAGCAACGAGGAGCAGGATTCCTGACTGATACTTTCTTTCTCCAGCTGAGGAAATGGTGACAATTTGACATCCCTAATGACAGCACAAGTATGGGGCCTTTCTACCACCCAGGCAGTGCCACCCTCCATTCTGAAAACTACATCACTGAGGGATGCCACCTAAATTCTAAAAATTAGAAGTATTTACATATTGAACGTCGACTACAATGTATTTAAAGTTTATTTATTACTCACAAATAGGCTTACATTAACTCTGCAATGAAGTTACTGTGAAAATCCTCTAGTTGCCACACTCCGCCGCCTGTTCAGGTACACTGAGGGAGAATTTAGCATGGCCAATGCACCCTAACCAGCACATCTTTTGAACTGTGGGAGGAAACTGGAGCACCCGGAGGAAATCCACGCAGACATGGGGAGAATGTGCAGACTCCACCCAGACAGTGGCCCAAACCAGGAATCGAACCCAGATCCTCGGCACTGTGAGGCAGCCGTGCTAGCCACTGTGCCATAGTACTGACCGTGCATTTTAATCAGCTCTGCACTTCCCCACTGCAGTACCACACTCACAGGCATGGGCCAGAAATATTAGGCACAAGCGCAAATGCAACTGTGAGCAATCACTGATGAATGAGTGCCTACGGTATCAATAGAGAGGCATCATAAGTGTACAGAAACCTTGCAACTTTCTCCACACAAACATTGACTGCAGCATTATTTTCAAGCAGAAGAATGTTGAACGATGTGAGACTTTACTGTAGATTTTAGAAGAGGTCAGAGCAGAAGGTGATTAAACGTACGTCCATTGAAACTGGAGCAAGCCATTCAGCCCCTCGAGCCTGCTCTGCCACCAGTTTGATATTGTGAGGCTTGTGTTCCCTTGAGTATAGAAGATGAAGGGGTGATCTGATACATGATACTTAACATGATTCCAGAGTTTGATAGCGTTGATTATGGAAAACTATTTCCTCTGGCGGAGAAGGCCAGAACAAAGCGGCATGACCTTAAAGTTAGAATAGTTCAACAGTGATATCATGAAGTATTTCTTCACACAAAGGACTTATTTATAAAGACTCCACTCAGACAATGACCCAAGCCAGGAATTGAACCCAGGTCGTTGGCGCTGTGAGGCCACTGTGCTGCCCTAAAAGGTAGTAGAAATCTGAAACTGTATCAGGAAAGCTATTGAGGCTGAAGATAAATTGCCAGATTCAAAACTAATACTGATTTCTATTCAGGCTCATAGAACCAAAAGGTGGGATATTCTGCTCCTCACCGCTTCCCCGCATGGTGTGTTTTCCAGGAGCAGAGGCAGCTCGCAATTGGCCCCTGGCAGGATCTTCCAGTCCTGCCAAAGTCTACAGTATTTTGCATTGCACACCCATCCTGCTGCCAGGGAACCTGCATTTGGGATCATCTTCAGAAGATCCTGCCAGCGAGAAGGGCCAGAAAATCCCACCCAAAGTATATGGTGAAGTTTAAGATATAGATCCACCATCATCTAACTGAATGGTAGAACAACTTTGAACGGGGGGGTGGGGGGGGAGGAATGGCATACTCCTGGTTTTACTTCTTTAATATCAACCATCTTCAGCTTTAATCATTTCAGTAGCCTCTTAACTCTCTTAAACCCTACAATCTAAAGTCAAATCCAAGTCTAACATCATCAAATCTGTATTTCATGATTAAGCTTATCCACACACGTCAGTTAGGGTTACCATCTTTGAATGGTCATATTGCTGGAGGTTTCGTCTCCTGGCCTTCCAACTTTAATGGCCCTAGCCCTAGAAAAGAGACCTTCCCAACCTCTCTATCCCACATTGCTAATATTTTTATATTTGGGAAACATGGCCATTAGAAGATAAGTCAAAGTCCCATTGATTTTCTTCCTGGATTCCTCTTAGCAGTGTCCTGGAGATTCATCTTTTATCCCTGGAGACTCCAGGGAAATCTGGGAGGTTGGCAACCCTATTTTTGACCTGGGTGATATCTTACACCATGGAGTTTTGCCCATCATGGGTTCCTTCATAATAAAGGAAAGGTTGATGGAAAAATAGGCAAGTCACAGAGAAACTGTCTCCTTTGGTAAGTGAGCACAGAAGAAGGGAGCTTAAACCTAAAATAAGGACCAGGTCATTTAGAATTGAGAGCAGGAACGAGAGTGAAAACTGTTCCCTTTTCTGCAAAAGGCTGCAGGTGCTGAGAGGGTCAGTTGAAATCTTCCAGTCTAGATTGAGAGGTTTTGGAATGAAGACGAACAAACAGAATTGATGCAGAGATTGACAATGGCCCGATAGAGTGAGAGAATGGGCTTGAGGGGCTGAATGGCATACCCAATTTCCATGTTCCTAAATGTCACATTGAGAGCTGGATACAGATACCTAATACTTGTGACTCTCCCCATGTCAGCCAAGCAACCAGTCATAGAAATTCTTTAAGAGGGCTTTCAGCTTATAATAAAGTTTAATGAGATAGAAGGAGGGAACATGATTCAATTGTCAAGGAATTCAAATCTATGGACTGAAACATATAACATAGTCACTACTATATCTAATAAGAAATTCATGAGAAACTTCTTTATCAGGAGAGCGCTTAGAATGTGTAATTCAATATCACAAAAAGTGGTTATGACAAATAGCATAGAATCCTTTCATGGAAAGCTAGACAAACATATGAGGGAGAACAAATCAAAGGATATATTGCTAGAATTAGATAAGATGGATTTCATAGAATCCCTACAGCGCAGAAGGAGGCCATTCGGCCCAATGAGCCAACACCAACAACAATCCCACCCAGACCATATCCCCATAACCCCATGTATTTACCCTGCTAATTCTCCTGACACTCAGGGATAATTTAGCATGGCCAATCCACCTAACCTGCACATCTTTGAAGTGCGGGGGGAAACTGGAGCACCCAGAGACTGCCATGCAGACACAGGGAGAATGTGCAAACTCCACACAGACAGTCACCCAAGGCTGGAATTGAACACGGGTTCCTGGTGCTGTGAGGCAGCAGTGCTAACCACTGTGCCAATATGCCACCAAGTCTATATTCAAATCTATGGGCTAAAACATATAACATAGTCTCTATCTGAAAGGGTGCTCAGAAGAAACTTCTTCATCAAGAGAATGCTTAGAATGTGTAATGTAATACCACAAAAGTAATTATGACAAATAGGTGGAATCCTTTCAGGGAAAGCCAGATAAAGATATGAGGGAGAAAGGAATCAAAGGGTATATTGCTAGAATTAGATAAGGTAGGTTGGAAGGAACAGTTGGACCAAATGGTCTGTTTCTGTGCTTTGGATTCTATGTATTCATGGCTACACCACAATTGGTTTGGCGAGCTGATTTGACTTATAGCAGCAAAAGCTGTGCTGTATACAACCTTGGCTGAGGTGGAGAGAAGGAGAGGGGGAGAGGGGGGGAAGACAATACAGCTAAAGCCTTACACCTCTGGCTACCGAGATAAAACAACAGATCACACACACGTGTGAACTGTCTGTTGCTGTCTGCTATGGAACGCCTAAGGTCAAGAAAGCACAAAAATAAAAGGAAAACAACAGAAAAATCACAAGAAATCTGTAACAACCATAAATTGTAAAGAATAGGTCATCCTCAAAAGTATGTGTCATATAACATGTGAAAGAATATACAGTATACTCATGCGAAAGTTAAAGAAATGATGGGCTTCCGGTGTCCTTAATGCTGCTTTTTCAAGAAAGCCACACTCTTTGCCTTCCACACTCAGCATGCTGGTACAATATGTAAATGTCAAAGCTCAGTAAACAACAGCTATATTTGATAGAGCCTCAGCAATATCCGTCAGTCTGTTTGAAGCAGCAATTGAGCTGATGGCACAGTCAGAACTATTCAATTAAATCGCTTCCTCATAAGTCACCACCAGCCATCTATTATCCTCCATTTGCTTAACCAATTAAACTTAAATAAATAAGCTTTCCGAGTTTCCAGAACCCCATTCCTCTCAAAACTTTTGTGTGAATGAACAGAATGACATTCCATGAGATTAAGTTCCTTAAGGAGGCAGGTATGGCTGGGAGCGGCAGGGGACCGTTGGTGGTGGTTAAAAGTAGGTTTGCGAGTCAAGACTGTGGGGATGCTCACTCAACCCATTAGTTCATCCAGCAGCACGCATGTCTTTTTTGCAAGTTTTAAATTATTTAAAGCTTCTGCTAATTGCATTGGATCTAATAACTGAACCCCACCACCTCCCCTTGCACAGTTGAATAATTTTCTCTCTCAAATGGATGTTGTAGCCTCTTTCAATAAAATCACAGATGATGTAAACAGGGTCCAGAGTTATTTGGGGCAATATAACAAACATCCACAGTTTTTGTGATAAGTGATTGCAAAGTCCTATATTTATAACGTTACTCTCAGTGTCTCTCAACCTGCAGCTTGTCGGAGAGCAGAGACACAAGTTCAGCCGAAGTGACAAATCCACACATTTTGCTAAGGTTCTTATGAGCAGTGATATTTTGTTGCTGGGACGTTCCAATTAGAAAGGGACAGTTAGAGCAGAAGACTATAAGAAATAGGAACAGCCATTCAGTGCCTCAAACCCATTCAATAGGATCATGGCTGATCCAACATTCTTCATGCCCACTTCTCTGTCCTTTCCTCATAACCTTTGATTCCCTTGAAAAACATCAGCTGGACATGACAGTGAAAGCCAAACACAGAGACAGCCAAGTCCATGGTGCCACATGGTTAGCACTGCTGCCTCACAGCGCTAAGGACCCAGGTTCAATTCCAGCCTCGGGTGACTGTCTGTGTGGAGTTTGCATATTTTCCCCAAGCCTGCATGGATTTCCTCTGAGTGCTATGGTTTCCTCCCACACCCAAAAATGTGCAAATTACACGGATTGGCCATGCTAAATTGTCCCTTAGTGTCCAAAGATGTGCAAGATAGGTGGATTGGCCATGCCAGATTGACCCTTAGTGCCAGAGACGAACAGATTAAATATGTGCGGTTACTGGGGTCGAGTGTGGGTGGGATTGTTGTCAGTGCAGGCTCAATGGGCCGAATAGTCTCCTTCTGCACTGTACGGATTCTATGATTTTATGATTCTACATCCCAGTTGTGGAGTCTTTCGACATGGAAGGAGACCATTCAGCCTACTGTGAAAGAACTATCCAATCGAACCCAATTGTCTGCCCTCTCCCCATAGCCCTGAAAATTTGCCCTTTACAATCATACATCCAAAATCTTTTGGCGGTTCCTATTGAATCTGCTCCCAACACCTTTTCAGGTCATGCATTCTAGATCATGGCAACACACGGCATAAAATAAATTCCCCCCTGGTTCGTTAGCCAGTTAACTTAATGTGCCCTTTGGTAATCAACTCTACAGCCGATGTGAATAGTTTCTCCCTATTTTGCTCCATGAAAAGCCCTCAAACCTGTGAACAATTTGGTGATGTCCTGTCTGAAAATCTGCTGGCACTGCATTTTTTTGTAAGTTTGCTTAACCATTAATGTCATTTTTTTTGAATGAATGATCAAACAAATTCCATTCATATTCCCACAGCAGATGCAACTCAAGAGAGTCCAAGGATTGGAGAAAAACTGTGCCTTCCTCACTGTCCTGACAGTGATTCCCAGCCAATCACAACTTTTTCTCAAGCCACACTGTGAAGAGATTTTTCCAGGCAACTTGTAATACTGTCATACATTGTCTGCATGCAACACCTCCAGAGGTGATCTGTGAAAGACCTTTTTAGCAATTCCTGTGCATTAAAACAGTATTAGATGTATTTTGATGTATTTCTAACATACAAAGAAATGTACATAAAAAGCATTGCGAAGAGGTTCACATGGATAAGATGATATTAAAACGTGTCTTACCTTCTTGATTATTTAAGATCAAAACCAATTGCATCCCTGGACTTTTCCGTCCCTATTCCAGCTGATTAAAATCCCCTGGTCCTCTTAATGCCTGTTTTGCTTAATAAAAACAAAGATATTCGATTTTCTTTATCAGTCCTTGTACGATGTACCTGGGTTTCAATTCCAGGGGCTGGAGTTCGAATCCTGCAATAGAAATGAATTTTACAAAACATTGATGAAATCGCAGAGACACATACATCATGCCCTCCAACAGAAACTCAGGGCATGAGAGTAAAACACCAAAAGCGAATAAGAAAGATGATACATACGTGCATGTAGTGAGAGAAAGCAATCTAAATTAATAGGTGAATAGAAACAAACAGAGAGAAAGAGAAAAATAGATGGACACAAGCATGGAGAGAAAAAAAATACTCAGATACATTCAGCGAAAGAAAAAAATAGTGGGATAGGTACAGAGATATACATATAATTGATACAGAGATAGATAAAAGATAGATACCGAGTGAAAAAGTGAGACAGAGAAAGATATAGATACATAAATAGGTAGGGATAGGGGAGATAGATAGATAGATAGAACTGAGAGGGACATAGATAGATAAGAGATATACAGGTAGAGAGAAATAGATAGACAGATATGAGTTAGATAGATAGAACTTATCTAGTCATATAGACTTCAAAACAAATTGACAAGCAGGCATTTTTAATGCACATCTGTTGATGGCTGATAGGCGTTACAGAATATGAGCATGTTGCACGTAAGACATCTAAAACAATATAAATTCAAAGTAAATAATGCCTAACATGCTGGAGAAAACACATACTTAACATGGTGTACTGTAATCAGCAATATACATTAAGGTACATTATTAATACATCCCGAAGTAGATACAGGTGCAGAGGTACATGTGTAAACAAACAGATAGTTATGTCCGTGCAGTCTGATTCATACAATTCATGCATTATAGATCAGAATGCTCAAATCAAGACTCTCATTCAGCCGCGTACAGCTTTGCAAATTTGTTTAACAGTCTCAGATCAGAGGTCTTCAACATCTGGTAACCAATGCAGAATACCAACAGACTCCATAGCGTATCACAGGAAAGTGCTAACGGCTGGGTTCCTGAAGTCAAAATAATTATACATAAACTTTCTGTTTAATGCGTTTGTGTGTATGCATTGATACACTCATCTGGTTAACCATCCATCCATTCATATTATTTTGCACATGACTTCTGGGCAGTGCTTCCATATTCCCCCAACACCCCCCAATCCAACATTTCCTCTGCCTTCGCTAACTGGTTACGATTTACAATAGATTTCTGGACAAAACATACAATCTCCTGCACGCAACAGTCTGTACCTATATGTCCATGCACGCAGTCACCTACCCATGGCGTTTGCTGAAAGTTAACGCATATGTAGTTAAAACGCTGGGTGCCTATTATAAATACTGTTGTTTTGCTCAAGGTAATAGTTTCATTTCCATAATCACCACCTATTCGAAGGCTATTGTGAGGAGCGGGGCGACAGCAAATATGAATCGTTAGCCTGCTGCACACATCTTTCCCGTGTTACAGTACATGTCAGTAGATCTATAGATTGTGTGGATCAGGGTCATTTAATCCATTGTTGCTTAAACTTACACAGCTAGCAGACAGTCAAAACTGTAAAGATCCCCGTGTGGAGATTCCAACTCAATGAATCCGAGTGGTTTTTTTTTAATGCACAGTTTCATTGCAAGGCTATGCCCCTTCATTATAGAGTAAAAGATTGCTGCAATATATATCACCCATGCGATCATCAGTCAAGCCCTTGAAATAAGTATTATGAGGGCTTTTTTTCACTTTGCTGCCAATGCGATGTAATAAGACTCACACTCCATTTCATCACAGAGACACACACACACACAGACACACACACAGACACAAATCACTTCTTGCTAAGGTGCAGTAACTCAGTTTCCAAAGGACCTGAAGACTTGCAAATTTCATTAGGATGTCACAACCACGCAGCCCCTGTGAATCCACTGACTGGAGGGGCAGTCAGCTTTATCAGATAGATCTCACATCTCATAATGGACACAAATTTATATTGCTTTTTTATTTTGTATGTTCACCCCACCCCCTCTCCCAGCTGATAATTTATTGCTCTGCTATTTCTGCTTGAGGCTATCACTCTTGGGTTTATTTTTTTAATCCATTTCCCCTTTTCGAAGGCAGAAGGCTTTTATTTATTTTAGGCAGATCCTTGATATCACAAGCCATCCTTACAAAAAAAAGCTAACTTGCATCTTGTCCTCACACACAGATCCACACACACACTGCATGCAAAAAATGAGGAATATATAGAGATTTTGCATTCCTCTTCCCCAGAAAGCGAGGTTAAAAAACGCTCCCTACCTCAAACAGAAAGGCTGCTGCCATCTCCAAGGCTGAACCACAAATGGCTCGACTAGCCAACGTGTGAAAGAAAAATCCCCTTCAATGAAATTTTGAGGATTAGGTGGAGAATAGCTGATGTGAGTTCTGCAATGCCGTGGGTTGGATGTGTGCGTGAACAGCTAACTCCACTCATAGTCTCTCGCTGGCTGGCTTGCTGGCTCCCTCTCTCTCTCACACTGACTCTCTCTTGTATATACACACACACGCACACACACAAACGCGCACAAATATACAGAGAGAGAGAGTGGGAAACCTACTGCTGATGCTCAGAGCTCCTGCGCCAGGCTAGAATTTTATTAGTACTCAAAAAAAACTGATTAATTCAGGCTGGCTTGATTGAAAAGGTTTAGTTTTAGCACTGCAACATGTCGCTCCCAGCTGGAGTAGGGTATTTTTTTCTGGACAGCTAGATTGAATTGGAAAAATATTGCATATTAAGAGAAATAGATGTCGAGTGTACGATTACAAATCTACCTCCATAATTATGTTCCCAATCATGACAATTGGGAGAAAATGTTTACTTGCTCTTTTTAAAGGGAACCCTTCTTTTCCTTTTTCCCAGAAGTCTCTCCAGTCACTGGTCTCTTTCTCCCAGCTGGGTGGAAACTTTCTCCCAGGCTTCTGGCCTGACCTCTAGCCAAGGGGGTTTTTGACATATAGCCTAAGGCTGACCAGCCCTGCCATGTTGCCCCAGCTCTCCAAATCTTCACCTGCCACCTCCCTGTGGCTGGGTTATGAACAAGCCAGTTTTTGAGTTAGTCTAGTTTTTTGAGAGGGGGGTTCCAGAAACTTTCACTGTGCAAAGTCAAGCCAGCATTAAGCTGCAATGTTCAACACTATACATTGTACTTCATGATGTGGAGACTGCCATTGAGATAATTGAGCTTTGTGATTCATCTCTGTCACCGAGACATAGAATTCAAGCCATTATCCCATCCTTGATCCAGCCAGTCTAAGTCCGGACCTGGATTGATACAGCTAAGATTAGGAACTCAAGTAGATGGGAACTGTAATTATATCAACAGTACATTGTAGAAATAGGGCATTCAGCCCAAGTAGACTATTCATAAAATCATAGAATCCTACAGCACAGGCGAGGCCATTCGGCCCATCAAGTTTGCAGACCACAAGCTTACCCAGGCCCTATCCCCAGCATTTACCCTAGCTAGTCCTCTGACATTAAGGGGCATTTTAGCATGGCCAATCCACCTAACCTGGACATCTTGGGACTGCAGAGGAAACCGGAGCACCCAGAGCAAACCCACACAGACACGAGGAGAATTTGCAGACTCCACACAGACAGTGACCCAAGCCAGGAATCAAACCCGGGTCCCTGGTGTTGCAAGGCAGCACTGCTAACCACTGTGCCACCGTGCCACCCCCATTCTAGTATGTTACCTGTATATTGATTGTAGGTGGGCATCAACTGGGGATTCACCTGCGACCCTCTAAGTAGGAATGGGCTGAAGAGGTGGTTATTGGGCTAGGAGGCGCTTGCGGCCTTCACACCACCTGCCCCATTTGTGACATAAGAACATAAGAAATAGGAGCAGGAGTAGGCCAACTAGCCCTTCGAGCCTGCCCCGCCATTCAATAAGATCATGGCTGATCTGTCTTGGCTCAGTTCCACATTCCCGCCCTCTCCCCAGGGGCTGTAGATCGCGCATTGGACTATGTGGAGAGTCTAGATCAACAGAACCTGTATTCACTTGTAAAGATGCATGTTCACCATTTTAGGGAAAACAGAACTAATTTATTAACAGGTTAAAACTATACAGAGACTTCAGCCTCATGGCTGCAATCAGCTCCCAAGATGATTCTGAGCACAGAAGCCCCCCCTTCATCAGGGTGATCCGCCACCCTGCTCCCCGATTGGTTCTCTGAGTCATAAAGATTCATCCTTAAAGAGACAATCATCACATCCCTCTCCCTCTATGTCCTTTTTGTACAAATGCCAATACTCAATTTACACAGTCCACAATAATTAAACATTTAGTACATAAATTTAGTTATTAGAGGGGATGATTTCAAGCCTGCACTCTCTGCAGGAATGGCGCACATGCTCACAATCCGAAAAGCATGACTTACACCGGTGAGTTTCTGAATTCTGATCATATCAGCCCCTCACCAGTGGAGTGGCGTGAAATTTGCCACAGAACCACAGAAAGCTCATTTTAATACATTAGCATGTTATTAGCAAGCTGAGCACTCTCTTTGAGCTTCCCACCCCCCCCCACCAGATATTCAGTGAGCATGCCATCATGCTGGCACCATTTACAACATGTTCACCTAGACATGATCCTGCCATGGGATCTCTCCTGCTCATAAAGATAAATATAGCCCCTGGGGAGAGAGACATGCAGTGGCAGTGGCTTGGCAATTCCCCCGGCACTGCTCCTTCCAGTGCCAACCTGTGCCGAAGGGCAGGACCAGTGGTAGTCTCACTGGGGAGGGGAGGGGAATTAATTTAGATGTGGTGGTGGTCAGGAGTGGACAGAGAAACTGGGGTTGGCAGTGATGGCCACTAGTGGGTGGTGGATGTGGGTGCTGGCTCAGATCATGGGGGGAAAATGTGAAGGTGCCGATGATCGGGAGAGGGAAGGAGGGGGCAGAAAGGATTAGAGAAGTGCCAACTCCAATTGGACCTGGAGAAGGGATCACTGAGACTTCAATGCTGGGCTGGAGTAGTGGGTGAGGTTTAACTCAGGTTTTGATCAGGGAGCCCTTTAATAATGGCACCCCAATCTCCGAATAGTGGGATTTTGCTGGCATGTTGAGGCCCCAGCCCCTATATATCAGTGTGAAACACATCCCCTTAATATTTTTGGCAGAGTGTTATAAGATCGCGAGAGAAAACTGACCAATTTCTCTGGAGAGAAACAAGGTAAGATTTCTCCCAGTCTTTCTAGGGGTTTCCAAATCCTTGTGGAGCGGGTGTAATTCTTCTGTCGGGGACGCTTCCATAGGATTACTGTCAGCTGAAACCACAATGACAGGTGCTTCTTCAGGCACAGGCAGTTCAGTTCTATCTGTTTCCGTGGAGATGTCAGTTGTGCCTGCCACAGGACAACCAGGTACATTAGTGGCAATATATCTCCTGATGGCAAAACTAGCTGCTGGGGCATCTCTGTTTCTCTCCAATGGTCTATGTGTTTTCAGACGATCCATCCTTCTATGTCCACTCGATAAGTCCAGTCTTAGAGACAATGATTCCAGTGATCCAACTCGTCCCACTACCAAAATTCCTCACATACACAGTGTCATCCACCAGAAACAAACGTTTTGACTGACATGAATCATGTCTTGCCTTCTGATTGCTTTGGCTGGCCTCCACCCTCCTCGGCAGATTTGGAAACACAAGGCTCAGTCTTGTTCTGAGACAAAGGTTCATTAGCAACACTGCTGGTGGGACTCCCATTGTGAAGTGGTCCCATAGCCCAGAAGGAATCGGGAAATTCCAGTCTCCAGGATTCCTTCTGATGGCATCTTTAGGCCAGCCCTAAAAGTTTGAATGGCTCACTCAGCTAATCCATTGGTCGCTGGGTGGTAAGGTGCAGTTCTAATGTGTTTTATACCATTGAGTGTGGTGAAGTTTTGAAATTCAGGACTTGTGAAGGCTATTCCATCATCAGACACTATGGCTTCAGGTATTTCATGGGTGGAAAAATATTTGTCTAATATTTCAATGGTGGCATGCGATGTAGGAAACTTTGCCTCAAAAATGTCCATCCACTTAGATTATGTAACAATAATGAGAAGAAACAATATGCCCATGAATGGACCAACATAATCAATATGAATTCATATCCATAGCCAGCCAGGCCATTACCAAGGGTGCAATGGGGCTGCAGCAGGCAACCTTTGTTGCAATTGGCACTGTTTTACTAGGCTCTCAATGTCAGCATCAATGCCAGACCACCACACGTAACTTCTGGCAAGGATCTTCATCTTTGAGGTGTCCAGACGAGCGCTTGTGACTCCAATAGAAGTCTGGTATAGGGACGACTACTCTTGCTCCCCAGAGTGTGATACCATCCTGGCAACCTAATACTTTCTTGTGGGTAACAAATGGTTTCATTTCTTCAGAAATTAGTTCATTGGCCCAACCTGTATCTCACTTCAGACAGAAGTGAACACCTACTGGTCCATTATAGTTTGCTTCACCGAAACTGGCAATGTGTCCAGAAAATTCAATGTCATGACAATTTCTGCGGTACTGGGGCAGCTGTAACACTTAAAGTTTATTTCTTAGTCACAAGTAAGGCTTACATTAACACTGCAACAAAGTTAGTGAAATTCCCCTAGTCACCACAGTCTGGTGTCTATTCAGGTCAATGAACCTAACCAGCACATCTTTCAGAATGTGGGAGGAAACCAGAGTAACCGGAGGAAACCCACACAGACACAGGGAGGACGTGCAAATTGCACACAGACAGCGACCAAAGCCGAGAATCAAACCTGAGTTCCTGAAGCTGTGAAGCAGTAGTGCTAACCACTGTGCTACAATTCTCTTAAAGGTAGGTGGCTAAGTGCATCAACATTCACTATGTGTTTTCTGGGTTGCTGCTTGAATGTATATTCTTGTAGGCGGTTAGAATCAATGCCCAGTGCTGAATTCTCGCCAATGAGAAAGACCCAAGAGTGGTTTGCGGTCAGAAAGTGCCGATCATATAAGTACTGTTGGAATTTCTTGACACCAAAAACTATTGATAATCCTTCTTTCTCAATTTGTGAATAGCTTTTTTTTGGTCTCTGAGAGCGTTCTTGAGGCATAGCCTTTTGGCCTTTCAGATCTATCTCATGGGGCTACACCGCACCAATGCTATATGGGCAAGCATTAAAGGTTAATACCAATTTCCTAGACAGGTTAAAATGTGCTAACAGATTCAAAGAATGCAGCAATTGTTTTACTCTGGGGGGATCTTCCATGACGAATGCTGGTATTTCTTTAGCAGAATATGCCAACAAGTTTGGTAAAAGAAAATGCCCATAAATAATTTACCACTCCAAAAAATGACTTGAGTTTAGATGTGTTTTTGAGGCCAGTATATCCTTTATGGCCTTGACCATGTCTTCCATGAAGTGTAATCCATATGCATCTATACGGTACCCAAGGTAGGTTACCTCAATGGCTTGAAAAGTGCATTCCTCCTTCTTCAGACAAATTCCAGTCCCTTGAAAACTCTTCAGCATCTCCTCTAAGTTTGCTAGATATTTGGCTTCTGTCGATCTAGTCAAATGTGACTTCACCAATTCCATCAGCTCACTGAATGATTGGAGTCGGGCAAGCTTGGGGTTGTGAGACTGCAAAGCAGATTATAAGCTTGAGTTCCAAACACATTCAGGAGACATGCACTTTGCACTTTGCCTCCTCCACTATTTTGTTCTCTTGGAAATAATAGTAAAGGCACTCTATATATTGTGTCCGGTCCTCCACGCAGGAGTTAAATGGATCTATCTGTCCAAAGAGGGGTGTTTTGGTACATACTCTTTTCCTTTCTCAACTTCACTCAACTTCAATGTAAACTGGATACTCAAAGTCTGAAGATCATTCTTTGTCAAATGTAAAGATGCTGGTTCACCAATTTAGGAAAAACACAACTTGTTTATTTGCAGGTTAAAACTATACAGAGGCTGACAGCCTTGTGGCTGCAGTTAGCTCCCGAGATGACTCTGAGTACAGAAGCCCCCGCTTATCAGGCTGATCCCCCACCCTGCTCCCCAGTTGGCTCCTCGGGTCATGTGGCCTATATGCTGCAGACTGAACCGTAAATAGACAATTACCGCACCCCTGGAATTTACAAGAATTGGAGGGGATCTAATCAAAATGTATAATATTCTGACAGAGCTGGACTGACTGGACTCTGGGAAGTTGTTTCCTCTGGAAGGGGTGGGGGGAGGGGGGTGGCTAGGACAAGGGATCACAGTCTCAGCATATCGGATAGGCCATTTAGGACTGAGATGAGGTAAAGCTTATTCACTCAAGAGGATGGTGAACCTGTGGAATTCTCTACCACAGAAGGCTTTGGAGGCTAAGTCATTGAATATATTTAAAAAGGAAATAGATGACAAGGGGTACGGGGAGTGCAAATGTATGGACTTGAAGTAAGATAAGGCCCATAGTCCTGAATGACCATAGGCTGCTCTCCCCTTTGAGAGGGAGAGCTGACTGGTGATAATTTAATCTGAGGATTGCCATGCCTCGAACGAGGGGCAAGGTTGAGAAGGCAGGGCCTTCATTAATAATCTCAGCTGGTATGGGAATTGAACTTACGCTGTTGGTGTCGCTCTGCATCACAGACTAGCCATTCAGCCAACTGAGCTAAACCCACCCCTATTTGAGGTAGAGGGTCAGCAATGATGAAATTGAATGGCAGAGCAAGCTCGAAGGGCCAAATGGCCTATTCCTGCTCCTATGTTCTATGTTTCTAGGTTTCCATGGACTTATGCGTCACCTCAGAACCTACCAAATGGGAGTAGAAATCAATCTTGATCCCAAGGAACTGCCAAAGAAGAAGAAAAAATCATGGTTGTAATGGTTCTTTCTGTAACCAAATGCTTAGAAAAGTGTGTAAGGATTAGTTCCAGTTCTAGCCTTCAGCACCTGGCTTTCTGGAATATTACATACACTAAATCCTCCCACTTTGTTTCTAACCCTATCTACAGGAGTAAAGTTATGATCTGCAGTTGCTTTGAATTTGAGTTCTGAATTCCCCTAGTTGCGTGGGATGATAAGAGGGTTGAGGCTTCAAATTGTTGTCACACCAAAGTTGCACTTCTTTGGTGCTAGATATATTTTCCCCTTTTGTATTATTGGTACAACGCAAATATCAAAATGCTCTGGAATTGTTGCAAGCTGCCTAGCTATTAAAGCAGATTCTTCACATGGTTTGCCAATAGAACTGCTTCTGAGAGACACAGGCCGGGATTTTCCTCCTCAGTGCACCTGGCACACGCATACACATCTAGCAATATCTGAAAATTGCACATTCCTAGCCCATAATTTTCCAACCATTAAACTAAAGGCATTGAAGTGACAATTCTAAGCTATTGTATCTAGTTGGTACGCATATATGACAAGCTGTCAAAGTTAACATTGTAAAAATCCAAAAACACAATCAGTTAAAAAAAGTACAATGTGAACAGGAAGAAGCGAAATTCTTCGGCCTACTTTCCCCTGATTGTTATTGGAGGACCACTACCCAGATGCCACTTGACATAGTGGCACAGTGGTTCACACTGCTGCTTCACAGTACCAGCGGTCCAGGTTCGATTCCAGCTTGGGTCACCGTCTGTGCAGATTCAGCATGTTCTCCCCATATCTGCGTAGGTTTCCTCCAGGTGCTCTGGTTTCCTCCCACATCTGAAAGACTTGCTGGTTATGTGCATTGCCTGTGTTAAATTCTCCCTCAGTGTACCCGAACAGGTGCCGGAGTGTGGCAACTGGGGCATTTTCACAGTAACTTCATTACAATGTTAATATGAGTCTACTTGTGACACTAATAAATAAGCTTTAAACTTTACATTACAAAGTACTTGTATTTCAAAAGATAAGTCCTTCATTGACAGTAAAGCTCTTTGAAACATCTCCAGTTCATGAAAGTTGCTATATAAATGCAAGTCGTTCTTTCTTTCACAGTGCTGCAAATGTTTCCAATATGAATATTTCTCCTACATTGGCTTTCAACACTTTTGCAGAAAATATTCTCCTCCAAGCAGAAAATAAGCCAATGAAAGTTTGTTAATCTGGCTGGAGCTTGCACAAAGAGGATAGACTCTGTGGGAAAAGTAGGAATTTTGATTGAAATGAGTGCACTGTGACTTGTCTGTACTCACATCAAGTCCCATTCGGCCATCACTCCAATGCTTCTGGACTAACATTGGCTCCCAGCCAGGTCTTGATTTTAAAATTCTACCCTTCTCATCCCTCCATGCCCTCCCTTCCATAATCGCCTCTCTTTGAGACCCCTGTACTTACCTAATTCTGGCTTTTTCAGGAATTGCAAGAACTGTGGGAGCTGGTGGCCTCTTTATTTTCTTTTTTATTCATTCATTCATGGGACACGGGCATCGCCAGCATTTATTGCCCATCCCTAATTGCCCTTGAAACTGAGCGGCTTGCTAGGTAGGCCATTTCAGAAGGAAGTTGAGAGTCAATCACATTGGTGTGGCTCTGGAGTCACACACAGGCCAGACCGGGTAAGGACAGCAGATTTCCTTTTCTAAAGGACATTAGTGAACCAAATTGATTTTCATTGCTGTCCTTATCACCATTACTGAGGCTGGCTTTATCTGCCAGATTTGATTAGTTGAATTTAAGTTCCACTAGCTACTACCATGGTGAGATTTGAATACATGTCTCTAGAATATTAGCCTGGGCCTCAGGATTTCTAGCCCAGTAACATTACCACTCCAGCACTATCTCCCCAATTCAAGGATAAAATAAGATCATGAGCTAGTGTATCGGAAAATGGCTTCTAGCAGTTGCATGGATGAAGAAGATACAGAGCTACCAGTGGCAACTGTAATCCAGCATTGAACAATAACTGCAGGCACCACATGCACATACACAAAAGTGATGAACTCCAGTGACTCAAGCACAGGAGGTCAAGGATACATACCATTCAGATATGTCAGGGGTAATCACAGGCTTGACACATTAGCAGGCCTTCTGAGTCCTGTCACTCGCCCACCACTCAGCAAGAGGAGTACTTGGGAGAAGGATGCGTTCACAGGATTGGACACAGACAAGAGGAGTGAATGAAGCAGAGAGGAAAAAAAATTTCTTACCTTTTACGATGCATTCACGGGTTTACGATCATTAGTGGGATAGCATTTATTGACTCTCCCAAGTGGCCCTGAAGCTAGCGGCTTACTGGGCCATTTTGGAGGACATTTAAGAGTCAATCACATTGCTGTGGGTCTGGAGTCACATGTAGGTCAAACCAGGTAAGGTGGCAGATTTCCTTCATTAAAGGACTATTTGGGTTTTTACGACAATGCTTTCATGGTCATCATTAGATTTTTAATTCCAGGTTTTTACTAAAGTCAAACTCCGTCTGCCAAGATGGGATTTAAAGAGTACCTTGGATCTCTCGATTACTAGTCCAGTGAGTTTATCACTATGCCATTGCCTCCCCTGCAGATCATCACTTGTAGGAAATATGGTTCCATTTTTATGCATCTTGTGGATTATTATGTTATTGCGCAGAGAAGAATGTTGTCAGTTGTGCGAAAGACAATTAAATATTTTCAGATGAAACATGAGTTCTGCAATTGGGAATATCAACACATTTTGTTCCTTTACTTTTCCCACCACTGCCACCTTCGTCTTGCACCATCATCGGGCTGAATTTTCCAGCCCTTCTAGTGGGTGGGGTTTTTCAGTCCTGGCAATGGCGAACCCCTCATGGCTGGCTGCACAGGGGCATACAATGCAAAAATACCCTAGGTATCGGCAGGAACTGATGATCCTGCTACCAGCCAATGGTGTGTTGTCTCCAAGCCACAGGGGGGAGGAGAGACAGAAAATCCCACCCATAATTTTTGTC
Source organism: Carcharhinus amblyrhynchos (assembly GCF_965287045.1). NCBI lineage: Eukaryota > Metazoa > Chordata > Chondrichthyes > Carcharhiniformes > Carcharhinidae > Carcharhinus > Carcharhinus amblyrhynchos. The sequence continues at coordinate 10,381,749 of NC_137358.1, read as the reverse complement.
ATTGAGTCATTCCTACCCTCTGCCTAATCACATTGCTTTCATTTTTTCTTGCTCTCTTTTTCCCTTCCAGTTTTTCATAGGATTGGACATCACTGACTAGCATTTTTATTGCCCATCCCTGATTGCCTTTGTGAAGGTAGGGTTGACCCCACAGTCTTTGAGGTGTAGGTACACCCACAGTGCTGTTAGAGAGGGAGTTCCAGATTTTGACTCAGCAGCAGTAAAGAAGAGCAATATATTTCCAAGTCAGGATGATGTGTGGCTTGGAGGGGAACTCGCAGGTGGTTGTGCCCTTGTCCTTTGAGGTGGTAGAGCATATGGGTTTGGAACGCGCTTTCAAAGGAATTTTGGTGAGTTGCTTGTAGGTGGTACACACTGCTGCCACTGTAGAGGTGGCAGAGAGAGTGGATGTTTAAGTTGATGGATGAAGGGCTGATCAATGACTTTGTACTTACTTAAAAAGTGTTAACTCTGATGTTTTTCAGTCCTGATGTAAGATAATCAATCTCCAACATTAACTCTTGTTTCTCTCTCCACCGATGCTGCATGTTTTTCCCGCAACTTCTGTTCATCTTACGATCTATTAGAAATCTTTAACACATGAACGAATTCTTTGATTGCTTACATTTTCTCTCAGTAAAGTGTTATCCTTACTGACAACGTTTTTGTCACAGCTTTTTTTCAACTCTCACCATTACAAATTCCTATGTTCAATACAATCATGGAAATTGCCCATGTAAACTTCTCACTCTGTAGTTACATCCTCCTGGAGGTGATGGCATTGCAGCTTTCTATTTTGCAACTCCCAGTTCCACGGCCACAGAAATCCTGCATTCCATGTGGCATATTTGTTTCCCAAGTTGCTGCATGTTCTGTTTTTTTTAAACTATAAAAATGAATATAAAATTTGAAGTAATCATGTAAGAGCAAAGGCAGGACATTAAATTGGAGTCTGAATTACCTTTTAAATCACCGCACCCCCCCCCCCACCACCCTCTAATCCCAATTAACCTGAAGACCTCACAACTCACCGTGTACAAGGCTGTGTGGGAGGCTGATGAGTATATTGAAAATGCGTCCAATGAATGGGAATTGCAGCAAATTGCGGATCTCACAAGAAGCAAACTTGGGCTAGATGGGCTGCATTCTTTGTGAATCTATGTCGGAAACCCACAAACACTTCTCAGCAGTATTTCATCCTTGAGCCTTTATCTTGTAGATCTTCCAAATTTTGCTTCTGGTTCCTTGCTCATGTCCACAATGAGACTTCCGGGGTGGGGTTTCAACACCTGTTCATGCAACGCTCCCACTGCAATTAATTCAGCAAATTTGGTGGCCAGCCAAATCTCTGATCAATGTGGCAGAATGTGAAATCCCGTTGGCGTGAACGGTGGTAAGATTCCAGCCTTGGAGTCACCCATGGGACATGGGTGTCACTGGCTGGCCAGCATTTATTGCCCGTCCCTAGTTGCCCGAGAACAGCTGGAAGTCAACCACATTACTGTGGCTGTGGAGTCACATGTAAGGTCAGACCAGGTAAGGAACGGTATATTTCCTTCCCTAAAGGGACATCAGTGAACCAGATGGGTTTTTCCTGACAATTGACAATGGTTTCATGGTTATCGGTAGATTCTTAATTCCAGATTTCTTTTCATTGAATTCAAATTCTACCATCTGCCGTGGTGGGATTTGAACCTGGGTCCCCAGAACATTAGCTGAGTTTCTTGATTAATAGACTAGCGATAATACCAGTAGGCCATCGCCTCCCCGAAGTAAGCCCACTTGTGACACCAATAAATAAACTGTGGAGGCCAAATCGCTGAATATATTCAAGAAAGAGACAGACCATTTTTGAGACTTTAATGGCATCAAGGGGCATAGAAAGGAAGCGGGAATATGGCATTGAGATAGAGGAGCATCCATGATCATATTGAATGGCAAAGTAGGCTTGAAGGGCCAAATGGTCCATTCCAGCTCCTAGTTTCTGTAACAGAGGGCCAACAACTTGAAACATTGGCCAGAATTTTACTGACCTGCTCACCATAGGAATCGGAGTGGGTGAGGGGAGGATCATGGAAAGGTCCATTGACTTCAGGTGGGATTTTATAGTTTTGGGACAATCAAGGCCATAAAATTCCACCGACTATGTCTGTTTCTCTGCCAATTATCAAACGCTTCCAAACCTGCTGATTGCAGCCACCATTTTCTGCTTTTATTTCAGATTTCCAGCATCTGCAGTTTTGTGTTTCCATTGCTCTCCATGTCCACATCACAGTTCATGCCATTAGAACGTTCCTACCTTTCTTAGGCATGCACTAAATGCTACAGAACTGAAAGTTTTTTTTAATAGCAACTAACAATCAGAATAATAAATGTTCTGTTACAGTCATTGCAAGCAGCTGGAGGGACTGTGCATTGGCAGGGACATGGCTGAATTTCACCCCAAATCGCCATCAGTGCAGCACACCCTCAGTACTGCACTGAAATGTCAGCGTAGATTTTTATACTCAAGTTTGTAGAAGCAAGATTTGAACCCACAACCTTTGGATTCAGAGGCATAAGTGCTACCCAGGCAGCCACCAATGAATAGAATCAAAAGCTGAGCAAAGATAAGTACTGGATGAAAAGAAAGGTGAAAGTGCAGATTATTACCTCAATATTGTAGAGTTGAACCCATGTCAGCCCAGTTGAAATTAATTTCCATTTCACTGAATTAATTTATTCTTAATAAATTGCAATAAAGGGTGGGAATTTACCCTTAAATAGAATAATGAAAAGAACATTTTAAAAATTATCAGCTAAATTGAATTAAGCTGTTTCTCACAACTGTCTCATTGAAGCTGCAAGTCTATTTCAATTGGGCATCATTTCTCCAGGTTTGCGCCCTCAATATTCTTGCCGGTGGTTCAAGCAGGGTGAGGGGATAGTGCAAGGTTAGGATTAGAGTTTGCAGCTGATGCCACCAGCAATGTCACCAGGAAAGCAGGCAAAACAAAAAAGAATCACCTTTGGGAGACTGCTAGGAATCGTTGAGTAGCAATAATAGACTTGGTTGGAACTTATACATGGATCACAGGACTTACTCAAACGTGCAAATTATCTACAAGTTGCTGTAGCAGCCCAGGCTCAATCTTCAATCTGTCTATCAGATGAAGAAGACGGGAGCCAAAAATACTGCTGGACATTGTGCTACATTTCATGGTGAGCTCTGACTTTATTGCCTTCAGAGAGGATATAAAGGTCTTTCTTTATATACCTATTAATATTATTATAGGCTATCTCCCCGCTAGTGAGGATGAATGTCTTCAATGTGTCTGAAGATGGTTGATAAGACCAATTCAGAATCTGCACAACTAACCTAACATGTTTTTCACATCCCACATCCTGTAAGGATCCCATTCAACCTACCCCTTCAGAATCTGCAGGCTTTATGACATGTAGGTTATTTGTTCTCATGTGGGGTGCCTGATGGTGTGTTATTTGCTTGGGTCTTGGTGCTTTCTTTTCGCCATTCTCACTTTTTCTCTTCATTTTTGTGGTTGTTTAGTCTCAATATGCTGGGATCAGTCCAGCAGACTCGGTCGGCAGCTGGTTCAGTCTCATGGGTTTGATGCCAACTTTGCATTTTTTCATGTCAACCTTCAGCACATGCTTGAAGCGCTCCTTCTGTCCTCCTTGGGTGCATCTGCCCTGACTGAGCTGGGAGAAAAAGACCAGCTTTGAAAACCTGGCATATTGACATCTGAACTGTGGCACGCTGGCACAGTGGTTAGCACTGATGATTTACAATGTCAGGGTCCCTGGTTCAGTTCCAGCCTTGAGAGACTATTTGTGTGGAGTTTGCACGTTCACCCTGTCTCTGTGAGGGTTTCCTCCAGATGCTTTGGTTTCCTCCCACAGTCCAAAGATGTGCAGGTTAGGTGGACTGGTCATGCTAAATTGCCCCTGAGTGTCCAAAGATGTGCAGGTTATAAGGACAGTGGGGTAAATATGTGGGGTTATGGGGATGAGGCCTAGGAGGATGCTCTGTCAGAGAGTCGGTAAGACTGAATGGGCTGAACGGCCTCCTTCCACACTGTAGGTAATTCTATGATTCCATGAAATGACCAATCTAAGCCTGGTACTTTTACTTCAACTACTTTTGCAATACTTTCAATTGTTTCCTTTGTCAGCTGTGATTCTCATTGCTGAGCTAAATACTGCCAATAAAAGTTGAAGATTAATTACAGATTCTTTTATGAACCCAAACAAGGCTATTCAGCCCTTCATACCTATGCTGATTCTCTGACAGTCACAATTCAGTTAGTCTCGGTCCCATTTCCTCAAACACTTCTCAGTTTGCATTTCCAAATGCTTAGTCAGTTTTCTTTCTATGTTTATTATGGATTCTACTGCCACCAAGCTTTCTAATAGTGACATTCCATGATTATATCAACAACAGCATTTATATAGCACCTTTTGTGTAGCAAAATACGCAGGGCACTTCACAGGAGCATTATCAAATAAAATTTGACACTGAGCCACATAAGGGATATCAGGACAGGTTGGTTCAAGAGGTAAGTTTTAAGGAATGCCTTAAAAGAATGGAGAGAGATAGAGAGGTGGAGAGGGTTAGACAGGGAATTCCAGATGGAGTCTAGGTAGTTGAAGGTGGTCAAGGCAGTTGAAAAGGCAATTAAAAGCTAATTAAAGCAAATGTCCTAACCTCTCGCTTTATATTAAAGTAATAATTCCAGTTAATGCTCATTGATCAATGGAAATCATTTTTCCTAATTTGTATCATCAATTTTCACCTAACTTTGAATACCTCGATTAGATCGTCTTTTAACAATCTTGTTCTAAAGGAAAGTTCCCCAATTCCTCTGATTTTTCTTCCTGTCATAGTGAATCATAGGCATACAGCCAGAAAATGCACTGCTTAACACCAGAACTGAGATGTTAGTCATGCCAAAATAAATCGCCACTGGTAGATAGATTGATGGGACTCCCTCCTCCCGCCTCACCAGTGGTTCTGAGAACTTCACCTTTTTTTCTCACATTCTCCTCTTCTCTCTTGAAGGCACTCGCTCTAATGGAATGTGGTTCCCGACATTAGGCATTTGTTTGGTATTTAATTTGCCCGTATCAGCACTTTGCATGTGTGTGGCATGACAGAGTTTGCTGGCTTTGGGACTAAGCTCGATCTGTCCTCCACTCAATACTATAGCGAATTGATCAGGAATGGGAAATTGGCTCCCATTATTTTAAGCACTGTCACCTCCCTATCCATCAAGATCTTGCCAACATCCCTAACCTCCACTTGAAGACCTTTTGGACCCAATGACTATACAGAATCATAGTTTGGCCTCATTTAGAATATTGTGAACAATTTTGGTCACCACATTACTAGAAGGATGTGGAGAGGGTACAGAAGAGGTTTACCAGGATGTTGCCTGGTCTGGAGGGTATTAGCTATGAGGAGAGGTTGGATAACTCAATTTATTCTCACTAGAACAACAGAGGTTGAAGAGTGACCTGATAGAGGTTTACAAGATTATGTGTGGCATGGACAGAGTGGATAATCAGATGCTCTTTCCTAAAAAAGTCAAGTTCTAGGAGACATAGGTTTAGGGTGCGTGGGCAAAAATTTAGAGGAGATGTGCGAGGCAAGTTTTTTTATACAAAGGGTGGTGAATGTCTGCAACGTGTTGCCGGAGAGGTGTTGGGGGCAGGTACAATAGCAGCATTTAAGAGGCATATAGACAAATACACAATTATGATGGGAATGAAAGTATACGGACTCCATAAATGCATACGGTTTTAGTTTAGGCAGGCATCATGATTGGCACAGGCTTGGACGGTCAAAGGGCCTGTTCTTGTGCTGTACTTTTCTTTGTTCTTTGTAACTTCTGGTATTGTGACTTCAACCTTGAAGGAACTTGGAAAAATGAGAAGTTATGAATAAAACACCTTGTGGAGGACCCAACAGAAAATGTCCCTGTTTTTGACCTCCTGCAAGGCTCGTGGACATCCCTAAACCACATCCACACAAATCATGGCACAAATGGAAAGTTAAAAACTCTCCTGTGTGCGACTATGGTCACCCACAACAGAACATGGAACAGATAATCGCAATGCCCCACTCATAAATATAGAATAAAACAAAATTATAGAATCCCTACAGTGCAAAAGGAAGCCATTCGGCCCATCGCGTCTGCACCAACCACAATCCCACTCAGGCCCATCCCCATAACCTCACATATTTACCCTCCTATTCCCCCGATGCTGATGGCCAATTTAGCATGGCCAATCCACCTAACCCACACATCTTTGGAGCACCTGAGGAAACCCACGCAGACATGGGGAGAACATGTGAATTCCACACAGATAGTTACCCAAGGCCAGAATAGATTGTGGGTCCCTAGAGCTGTGAGGCAGCAGTTCTAACCACTGTGCCATCCAAGATAAAGTCGTCATAGTCCCTTTGAGGGGGAGAGCTGACTGGTGGAGATTTAATCTGAGGACTACCATAGCTCAAGCAATCTGCAAGACTGAGAAAGCAAGGACTATTTGGGAATTGAACCTGTGCTGTTGGCATCGGAATACATCACTAATCAGCCATCCAGCCAGTGAGCTAAACTGACCCAAATGTAGGAAGTATTATGATGATACACACCACTACTCCTGATGGAATATTCTGACTTGACTACCTTGATGTTAAAAGATATTGCTGTTCTATATCCAGCCATATGAAAGACGAAGGAGTCATCTTACCTTTGACTCAGAAGGCTGTAGTTTCATAAACTCAGAGATGGTGGCATAGCAGTAATGTTACAAGACTAGATGTGCAAGCTAATGCTCTGGGGACATGGGTTCAAATCCCATTACAAGAGCTGGTGGAATTTAAATTCAATGAATAAACCTGGAATTTGAAGTTAATCCTAACAACAATAATCATGACAACTATCATTGATTGACAACAATCATTGGTCAACTGACAATGATTGTTGTAAAAACCCATCTGGTTCATTAATGTGCTTTAGGGAAGGAAATCTGCCATATTTCCCAGTTTGGCCTACAAGTGGCTCCAGACCTACAGCAATGTAGTCAACTCTTAACTGCCCTCTGAGGTGATCCAAGCTACTCAGTTCAAGGGTAATTAGGGTTGAGCAAAAAATGCTGGCCTTGTCAGTGATGCCTGCAGCCCATAAAAGAATAAAGGAAAAAAACACACTTCCTCCTCCTGTATGGAGCAGCACGTGGCAAGGTAGTTAGCACTGCTGCCTCACAGTGCCAGAGACCCAGGTTCAATTCCAGCTTTGGGTGACTGCCTGTGTGGAGTTTGCACATTCTCCCTGTGTCTGCATGGGTTTCCTCCAAGTGCTCCGGTTTCCTCGCACAGCCCAAAGATATGCGGGTTTGGTAGATTGACCATGCTAGATTGCTCCTTAGTGTCAAGGAACTAGCTGGGTAAATGCGTGGGGTTATGGAGATAGTGGCTGGGTGGAATTGTTGTTAGTGCAGGCTCGATGGGAATGGCCTCTTTTTGCACTACAGGGATTCTACAATTCTATGATTATATTCTTCACATTTATGAAACCCAGTTGTATCCTGTTCTTGTTTATTCTTGCTCAACACCTAACGTGTAAAAATTTCTTTCGTCAGCAGTTCCTGAGTGTCAAGGTTGACTTCTTTCCACTCCAGGGAGGTGGGTTCTGCCATGAATAGACCAATTCTGGGCCACAGTCTCTGCTGCTGGTTTGACAGGTGGTGTTTGGCAAGATGGGTGATTGGAACGCTCTGGATTCTACGCTCTCTCTCCGCTGTTTATACTTTGTTTCTACATGCTCCACCCAATGATGCTCGAAGCACCTTCGCAGATGCTTCTTTTCCAGTTGTGCATTCCAAGGCAAGCCATTCCCACGTGTCTGATGGGCATGTTGCATTTATTTAGGGAGGTTTTCAGCTTTTAGCACTTCCTCTGCCCACCTTGTGATCACTTACCATTGCTGAATAGAGCACTTGTTTTATGTTGGGCATGTGGATAATGTGACCACTATTGCAGCTGGTCAAGCACGACCAGTGCCTCAGTACTGGGGATATCAGCCTGGGAGAGAATACTCATATTGGCATGCCTATCCCGCCAGTGGATTTGCAGGATTTTGCGAAGGCAACTTTGATGCTATCTTTCCAGAGATTTGCTGTACACTGTCCATGATGATGAATGGGATGGATAGGATAGAGGTGGAGAGACTCTTCCCGCTCAGAAAGGACAGTAGGACTAGGGGGCACAGCCTCAAGATAAAGGGCGGGCGGTTTAGAACGGAGTTGAGGAGGAACTTCTTCACTCAAAGGGTGGTGAATCTCTGGAATTCTCTGCCCGTTGAAGTGGTGGAGGCTGCCTTGCTAAATATTTTTAAGACGCGGGTTGATGGGTTTTTGATAAGCGAGGGGATTAAGGGTTACGGGGAGAGGGCGGGAAAGTGGAACTGAGCCATGACAGATCAGCCATGATCTTATTGAATGGCGGGGCAGGCTCGAAGGGCTAGATGGCCTACTCCTGCTCCTATTTCTTATGTTCTTACGTTCCTGATGCATATAGGAGCGCGGAAACCGGCCGCTCTGTAGACCATGAGCTTGGTGCTGGATTTCAGGTCTCAGGCTTAGAAAAGTCTGTTCCTCGGGCTTCCGAACACTGCACTGGCGCAATGGAGTTGATGCTGGATTTCATCATTGATGTCTGCTCACTTCGAGAGGAGGTTCCTGAGGTTTGGGAAATGATCCATATTGTCCAGGGGCTCTCTGTGGATCGTGGGGGGCAGGGGGCATTGTGTGACAGGAGTAGGCTGGTACAAAGAACAAAGAGAACAAAGAACAGTACAGCACAGGGACAGGCTCTTCGGCCCTCTAAGCCTGTGCCGCTCATGCGCCCAACCATTCATTTGTATCCTTCTATTCCTAGTCTGTTCATGTGGCTATCTAGATAAGTCTTAAACGATCCCAGCGTGTCCCCCTCAACCACCTTGCTTGGCAGCGCATTCCAGGCCCCCATCAGCCTCTGTGTAAAATATGTCCCTTGACGTCTGTGTTGAACCTTGCCCCCTTCACCTTGAACTTGTGACCCCTTGTGTTTGTCACCTCCGACCTGGGAAAAAGCTTCCTACTGTTCACCCTTTCTATGCCATTCACAATTTTATACACCTCTATTAGAACATAAGAAATAGGAGCAGGAGTAGGCCATCTAGCCCTTCGAGCCTGCCCCGCCATTCAATAAGATCATGGCTGATCTGTCGTGGCTCAGTTCCACATTCCTGCCCTCTCCCCATAACCCTTAATCCCCTCGCTTATCAAAAACCCATCAACCCGCGTCTTAAAAATATTTAGCGAGGCAGCCTCCACCACCTCAACGGGCAGAGAATTCCAGAGATTCACCACCCTTTGAGTGAAGAAGTTCCTCCTCAACTCCGTTCTAAACCGCCCGCCCTTTATCTTGAGGCTGTGCCCCCTAGTCCTACTGTCCTTTCTGAGCGGGAAGAGTCTCTCCACCTCTATCCTATCCATCCCATTCATCATCTTATATGTTTCAATGAGATCTCCCCTCATTCTTCTAAACTCTAACGAGTACAAACCTAATTTATTCAGCCTCTCCTCATAGCTCAACCCCCTCAACTCCGGTATCAGCCTAGTAAACCTCCTCTGCACTCCCTCCAAAGCCAAAATATCCTTGCATAAGTACGGCGACCAAAACTGCACAAAGTACTCCAGCTGCGGCCTCACCAATGCCCCATACAGCCACAGCAAGACCTCCCTACTTTTATATTCAATCCCCCTCGCTATGAAGGCCAGCATCCCATTCGCCTTCCTGACCACCTGCAGGCTGGGTTTTTGTGACTCCTGCACAAGGACCCCGAGGTCCCTCTGTCACCCCTCATCCTCTGTCTTTCCAGGGAGAACAACCCCACTTTGCCCAATCTCTCCTCATAGCTAAGACCCTCCATACCAGGCAACATCCTGGTAAACCTTTTCTGTACTCTCTCCAAAGCCTCCACGTCCTTCTGGTAGTATGGCTACCAGAACTGGACGCAGTATTCCAAATGTGGCCTCACCAACATTCTATATAGCTGCAACATCATATGCCAACTTTTATACTCCGTGCCCCATCCAATAAAGGCAAGCATGCCATATGCCTTCTTCACCACCTTTTCCACCTGTGCTGCCACCTTTAGGGATCTGTGGACTTGCACACCCAGGTCCCTCTGTGTGTCTATACTTCTGATGGTTCTGCCATTTATTGTACAGCTCCTCCCTACATTAGATCTACCGAATGCATCACTTCACATTTATCTGGATTAAATTCCATCTGCCATTTCTCTGCCCAATTTTCCAGCCTATCTATATCCTGCTGTATTCCCTGACAGCGTTCATCATTATCCACAAGTCCAGCAATCTTTGTGTCGTCCGCAAACTTACTGATCACACCAGCTACATCTTCTTCCAAATCATTTATATATATCACAAACAGCAGAGGTCCCAGTACAGAGCCCTGCGGAACACCTCTAGTCAGACCTCCAGCCGGAAAAAGACCCCTCCACTGCTACCCTCTGTCTTCAATGGCCAAGCCAGTTCTTCACCCATCTAGCTAGCTCCCCTTTTATCCCGTGAGATTTAACATTTTGCACCAGGCTGCCATGAGGGACCTTGTCAAACGCTTTACTAAAATCAATATAGATTACTTCCCTCGTCAATCGTTTTTGTCACCTCCTCAAAAAGCTCAACCAAGTTTGTGAGGCATGACCTCCCTCGTACAAAACTATGCTGTCTATCGCTAATGAGATTGTTCCGTTCTAAATGCGCATATGTCCTATCTCTAAGAATCTTCTCCAACAATTTCCCTACCACGGATGTCAAGCTCACCAGCCTATAATTACCCGGGTTATTTTTGCTACCCTTCTTGAATAACGGGACCACATTTGCTATCCTCCAATCCTCTGGGACCTCACCTGTGTCCAGTGAAGAGACAAATATTTCTGTTAGAGGCCCAGCAATTTCATCTTTTGTCTCCCTGAGTAGTCTAGGACAGATGCCATCAAGCCCTGGGGATTTGTCTGTCTTAATGTTTCCTAAAAGACCTAACACTTCCTCCCTTGTAATTGAGATTTTTTTCTAACGGGTCAACACATCTCTCTGAGACACTACCAGTCAACATGTCTCTTTCCTTTGTGAATACTGATACAAAGTATTCATTTAGGATCTCACCTACTTCTTTGGGTTCTAAGCATAATTCCCCTCCTTTGTCCCTGAGAGGTCCGATCCTTTCCCTGACAACCCTCTTGTTCCTAATGTATGTATAAAATGCCTTAGGATTCTCCTTAATCCTGTCTGCCAAGGACATTTCGTGACCCCTTTTTGCCCTTTGCTTTCTGGATGTTTAGTCTGAAGCCCATTCTCTCATATATCTCAGTGAATGCATCCACGATGGTTTATAGTTCCACCTCTGAGTGTGCACACACACAGGCATCTCTGCAAACTGCAGCTTGAAGACAGAAATTGAGATGGTCTTGGCTCTGGCCTGGAGGTGTTGGAGGTTGACCAGTTCCCTGCCTGTCCATGGAGTTTAGCTCCACTCCAGCGGGGAGCTTTAGAGTGATTGGGTGAAGTGTTGCTGTGAGGAAGTTGGAGAAGAGCATTGGCTGATGACAATGGTCTTGTTCATTTCTTCGATAACCAAATGAGGAAAACTTTTTTTTGGCTCTTAGCATTTGGAATGCACTGTCTGATAAGTGGTGGATGCAGAATAAACTATATTTCAAAAATGAATTGGATAAATATCCAAGTTACATACTCAGATTACCAAATAGTACAGATCAAGTGCTGGAAAATGGCATTAGAATAGATAGGTGTTTGATGGCTGACACAGACATGATGGGCCGAAGGGTCCCTTCTTATGCCATAAAGCTGAATGATTCTGTAAGTCCATAAGTCCAAAAAAGAAAAGTAAGAGTGCAACCAACATGAGCCAAGTCATAAAAGTTTACCACATGTTCTCCTCAAAACCTTTCGGTGAAGCGAATAACAACAGCTTGTATTAGGGCGGCACGATGGTACAGTGGTTAACACTGCTGCCTCACAGCACTAAGGACCAGATTCAATGTCTAGCTCCCTCTCAGTAACACCCACTCCATCACCCTGAATCTCCTTGTTGGACTGGACCTAAACTGCCTTCTGCATGGAGTTTACACGTCCTCCTCATGTCTGCGTGGGTTTCCTCCAAGTGCACCAGTTTCCTTCCATAGTCCAAAGATGAGTGGGTTAGGTGGATTGGTCATGCTAACTTGCCCCTTGGTGTTAGGGGGATTAGCAGTGTAAATACATGGGATTATGGGGCTAGGGTGTGGGTGGAATTGTTGTCGGTGCAGGCTTGATGGACTGAATGGCCGCTTCCTGCACTGTAGGGATTCTATGATTTTATATAGCATTTTCAGCATCATAAAACTTCCAAAGTCACTTCATAAGGACATGATAAAATAAAATACAACACCAAGCTACGTAGGATGTTAGGTCAGATGACCAAAAGACTGGTCAAAGTGTTTGGTTTTAAGAAGCGTCTTCAAGAAAGAAAGGGAGGTGGGGAGATTGAACAAGAGTATTCCAGAGCCTTGGAACTGAGACACTGAAGGCACAGCCACCAGCATTGAGGAAATTAAAATCGGGAATACTCAAGAGGCCAGAGTTGGAGGAAGCAGGTAACTCGGAGGGTTGTTGGGTCAAAGGAGGTCAGACAGGAAGGGATAGAGTCATTAAAGGATTCAAAAGCAAGCTTGAGATTTTTAAAATTAAGACATTGCTTGACCCAAAAGCCAATATTGGCCAGAAAGCAGAGGGGTGCTCGACGATGAGTACAAGTTACATGTGGGACAACAGCTTTTTGGATGAGCTCAATTTTATGAAGCGTTGACTGCAGAAGACAAGCCAGGAGTGCATTGGAATAACAAGAGTCGACAGACAGAGTCACCATATGTAACTATTAAGAGGCATTTCCACTGCTATAATATTCCACAATGTGCTAATTTACCATTTATCACTGTCAGCTGGCACTTAACCTACGTCTAGTGCTTAACTAAGCCTCTCTATGTCAAAACATAAGAACATGTTGAAAGCAGAATTGAATATTCCCAAAGACTTGCATTTCTATAGAGCCTGTCCTAACCCCAGAATGTCCCAAAGGACTCTGTAGCCAGCGAGCACACAAGAAATAGGAGTAGGACAAATACTCTGTCATTTCTGCTCCTATCCCCATATCCGTTTGCAAACCAAATTAAGTACCTTTGAAGTGTACTTACTGCTGGAAGGCAGGAAACGTGGCAGCCAATTTCCATCCAATAAGATGCTGCAAACAGCAACAAAATAATACTTACCGCCAGAATTATTCAACCTCGTTATAGCTGGGATTTTCTGGTTCTGCTGCAGTGAACTGGACTGAGTGCCAATTCTCCGTTCTCGTTGGCAGTGATGGCAGGGTGTACGACATTGGAGAATTCTGGCCCATATAATCACTTGTAATTGGATATAGTTGGAATAAAGAGACATGCCGTCAAAGCTTTCACTTTGAACTCATCAGAACTGTTTTGGGGAGGCGATGGCCTCGTGATATTATCACTAGACCATTAATCCAGAAACTCAGCTAATGTTCTGGGGACGCAGGTTCAAATCCTGCTATGGCAGATGGTGAAATTTGAATTCCATAAAAAAAACTGGAACTAAGAATCTACCAATGACCATGAAACCATTGTTGATTGTCAGAAAAACCCATCTGCTTCACTAATATCCTTTAGGGAAGGTAATCTGCTGCCCTTACCCGGGTCCGGCCTACATGTGACACCAGAGCCACAGTGATGTGGTTGACTCTCAACTGCCCTCTGAACAAGGGTGACTAGGAATGAACAATAAATGCTGGCCAATCAGCGACGCCCATGTCCCACAAATGAATTTAAAAAACTCAAAAGAAACAACAATTTGTTCTGCATGGAAAGAGAATGATGATCGGTTGGCAAGTGGGTCAGTCAAGGGTTTGCCAGGAGAATGCACCAGGGAACAGTAAACTGCCAAGCTGGTGACCAAATTCAAACAAGGCAGGTCGACTTTGATTGGTAAAACTATGCAGGCTGCATGTCAGCTAAGAAGGTGGGGTGGAGGTAGGAGGATGTGCACTAGTCCAAGCATAGTCAAGGGCATGGACATGGAGCAGAGGGGTAGCTACTAACAGTCGCCTGACTGCTCTTGCTGCTGGTCCTCTTATCCCCCCACAAAATAGCCCCTATTTTCTCTGCAAAGCAGTCCCCCACCCCTCCCACTTTCCACAAAGAGCATCTACTTTTTTCCTAGGTCACTCTATAATCCCTAAACTCTGGGCAGCGCTGTTCTGGCTCTAAGCACAGCCTCTTGCTTGGCACTGCTGAGTGCAAGATCTGATGGATTCTGATTTGCCAGCAGCTTTTGGCATGTGGGAAATCATCTTCCAGGGTCCTCATCTGGCAGAAGACTGTAAGAAGTCTGAACAGATAACACACGACAATTGTCAGGCAGGAGTACTCCCTTCCAGTTGGGCAACACTTCAGCAGTCAAGGGCATTCAGTCTCTGATCTTCGGGTAAGCAATCTCTGAGACACACGACAACGCAGAATTGCTAAGCAGAAACTAATAGCCAAGTTCTGAACGGGACCTTGGGTTCATGTCACACTTCACGTAACCCCTACCATACTGCCTGGGTTTGCAAAATTCTACTAACTGCCTTGGCTTGAGACAATCCACACCTCTTTAACCTGTGATTATCCCTCTCTCCACTCACACTGTCTGGATCTGTAAAGACTTGATTACCTGAAAAGACTCACATTCCAACCATTCTTCACATTCCAATCTGTAATTTTCTTGCAATTGTGTCTTTGTTTATATATGCCGTGTTTGTGAATATACCTCTCCACTCACCTGATGAAGGAACAGCACTCCACAAGCTTGTGATTCCAAATAAACCTGTTGGACTTTAACCTGGTGTTGGGATACTATTTACTGTGCCCACCCCAGTCCAACGCCAGCATCTCCACATCATGGTAGAAGACCTGCAGCTGTCTTGATGGGCAGAAGATACAGCAGGCCTGCGACCTCAGAGTCAGTGCCAATGTTTTGCCACTTTTTCAGGCATTGAGGGAGATGCCTGCCAAAACCAGATTCCGCAGACAGAATATTGGCCACACCAACAGAGAGAACTCTGCCCCTTTACTGTGCAAAGTCAGATGGGGAAACAGGATCTCGGTTTAACAACTTGCCTGAACTATAGCACCTCTTCCTCACTCATGGCACTGAAGTGTCAGTAAGGGATTTGTATTCTTTGGAGTGGGACTTGAACCCACAACCTTTCTAGGCACAAGTGCTGCCCACTGACCATAGCTTATACCTCCTACCCAATTGCAGCTTGAATTCCTGCAGTGCTAAGCACATGTTAGATACTTGGGGTGGGATTCTCCGATCTTGTCCGTTCCCGCCCTGCTGCCGGCGAGAATGAAGAATTTGACACTCAGTCAAAACTTTGTTCACTGCAGCAGCAGCACCAGAGAATCCCAGCCCCAGATGAAGTTGGCGGTTATCGGCATTAAACAATTGCACAGGCTTTAACACATCAATATTCTCTGAACTGTGCTGAATGCAGAATAAAGCCCTGCTCTGCGGAGATTCCAATCAAGTGAGATGGCACTAAACAGGGAGAAGGAAGATTTGAAGGGAAGTATCAGGTCGGTAGGCTTGTGGTGCTATGGTAGAATCCCTGCCTCAGAGCCAAGGTCTGGGTTCAAATCCCATCCAGCACTTGAGGGCCAAGGAAAGTGTGTTCATAACGAGACCAAACAGGTTGAGGGTGTAAACCTGCAAAATCCTTCCAATTACACCAAAGGTTGGCGGTTAAAGCAAGAGAGACTTCCGGCTAGCCACACTTGTGATGTCCCTCAAGCTTTAAGCGTCTGGCAACAGACTAGCAATCTATCCCTGGAATTACTAGCTATGGAAATGGCCAGAAGTCTGCCTTAGTGCACCACTGGCTGTGGGAATATAGGAGCATAGAAATTAGGAGCAGGAGCAGACAGTTCAGCCCTTCAAGCCTGCTCAGCCATTTAACATGATCGTGGCTGATCTTATCCTGGTCTCAATTATACTTTCTTGCCTGCTCCCCACAGCTTTTTATCCCCCTTTTCATCAGAAGCATATTTATTGATCTCTCTCTTGAATCTGTTGATTGATTCTGCCTCTGCTGCACTCTGGGGCAGTGAGTTCCACAGATGCACAACCCTTGGAGAGAAGTAGTTTCTCCTCATCTCAGGAAGATAATTGGAATCACGTCTAAGGCACCCAGCTGCAGCAGAGAGTCTCTGACAAGATGGCCTTGTGCCCATCTTCTCCATCTAAAGACATGAAGAAATGGGGATTCACGACGAATGGGATACACCTACGTGCGGAAAGCAAATAAAAATAGCATAGAACAAACAATTACATACACAAAACAGCACATCCTATCGACAGAACTGCACAGAATGTACAGCACACAAGCAGGCCATTTGGCCCAAGTGGTCCACACTGATGTTTATGCCCTGCTCAATCTTCCTTCTATTCTTCTTTATCTCACTCTATCAGTCTAATCTTCTACCTCTTTCTCCCTTGAATGCTGATCTGAAATTTCCCTTTAAATGCTGTTCATTCCGAATGTTTCAAGGCCAACTCAAACCAATTATTGAGGGAAAAGTTATAATATAATAGAAATGCCATGACAGCGATTCAATGTGCAGTTGTTAATTTTAACACTGTGAAGAAAAATCAATGGTTTATTAAGTGATTGAAGTTCTCTGATGAGCATCTTTAAACCTGTCCACGTAACTTCTCTTTCCTGTTTAATATTTCAATGTTCCCTCACTGCATGGGATGTATTTTTAGTGATTCCTTTCTGACTGACTCTGACAGTCATTTCTGATCTGTGGCAAAACTCTCCTCTGAGTTAAAAAAAGAGGCCAGTGAGAAACTTCAAAGAGAAAAGAAAATGAGATGAAATGCCATAAGGAGGGAGGGTGCCTGTTAAAGGTGCTGGATTCGTCCTGTGTTGCCTGTTTCAGCAGATTGAAAACCCAAGCATAAATACAGGGGAGGGAGCGGAAACCAAGGATGACTGACAGGCAAAAAGTGAAGAGAAAAAGGGAGCATTAGAAAAGAATTAAGAAGTATGTGAGAGGAATTGAAAACAAAGGAAAAACTTGCATTCATATAGCGCTTATCGCAACCACTGGACCTTTCATACAATCCCTACAGTGCAGAAAAGGGCTTTCAGCCCCTCGAGTCTGCACTGACTCTCTGACAGAGTATCTTATCCAAGCCCCCTCCCCTGCCCTATCCCGGTAACCCCTATGCATTTACCATGGTGAATTCATCTACACATCTTGGGACACCAAGAGGCAATTTAGCATAGCATATCACCCTAACCTGACTGTGGGAGGAAACCAGAGCACCCGGAGGAAATCCACACAGACATGTGGAGAAAATGCAAACCACACACAGTCACCCAAGGCCAGAATTGAACCCGGTCCCTGGTGCTATGGGGCAGCAGTGCTAACCACTGTACCTCCATACTCCTCTCAAAGTACTTTACAACTAATGAAGTACTTTTATTGTGTAGTCACTGTTGATATGCAGGAACTGCAGCAGCCAATTTGTGTACAGCAAGCTCTCACAAACATCAATTTGATAACGAGATTGTCAACTTTTGTGATGTTGATTGGGGGACAAATATTGACCTGAACACCAGGGAAAACTCACCTGCTCTTTGAACCAGTGCCATGGGACCTTTACATCCACCTAAGAAAGCAGATGAGCCTCAGCTTGGCATCTCACTCCAAAGACAGCACCTCTGACAGTGCAGCACTCCTTTAGTTTGGCAACGGAGCCTCCGCCTTGATTATTGTGCTTAGGTCCTGGAGTGGGGCCTGAATCCAGAGCCTCAAAACTCAGCAATCAGCTGCCAACTGGGAAGTAGGCAGCTAAATCCTTCCCATCATCAGGCCAGATTCACGGCTGCCATTTTCTTATTGACACTGGGCCTAGAAACTAGGTCATGCAGTCCGTACTTTTCAGATATAAAAGGCTCCAAAATGAAGACCAGAAAGAGTGTGTGTTTCCAGTTGGAACTGCACCACCCACCATGTTGGGTAAGGACACTAAAGATGCGTCCTTTACCATGTCTAAAGTAAGTGTCAGGCCCTATATTTGGGTCTAAACATTCAAGGTCACCACTGCAAGTAATTTTCCTTCAGATAGCCAGAACCATTGATCAACCAATGATTCACTTCCCCTAAATATAAAATACCCCCAGCCCCTGCCCTCCTAGTGTCCCCCTCCCCAACCTTAATCAGCATCTCTCCTTATATCTGGGCCATGAAAGGGCAATCCAGATGTTTTCCAACCAGGAACCTGGGCTCGACCATTCCTTAACTAACAATTTAAGAAATAGGAGCAGGAGTAGGCCATTCTCAATATTTCACCTGTTTTTCCTATTTTTTTCAAGCTGCACTTCGAGGCCTAAGGTAGATGTGGGTAAAATTTTCCCTTGGCTGAGGAGTCTAAAACCAGGAGACGCAATTTCAAAATCAGGGAGAAGCCAGTTAAGACCGAAATGAAGAGAAATTTTCTTACACAAAGGGCTGTGAATCTTTGGGATTCTCTATCCCAGACGGCTGTGGAAGCTCAGTGTTTGAGTATGTTTAAAGCACAGATTGATAGATTTCTGATTAACAATAATAAAGGCTTATGAGGATTGTGGGTGTAAAAGGCATTGAAGTGTCTGATCAGCCATGATTACATTGAAGGGTGGAGTAGGCTCGATGGGCTGAATGGTCTACTCCTGTTCTTATGTTGTATGCATGTGTAAGGACTGGAGTCTCCGGAGCACGAGGATTTGACTGGTATTATGGTCACCACAGTCATTACAGCCATTTTAGCAAGGAAATGATGGCTACAGCAGCACTAAATCAAGGAGGCACCAAAGTCACAGCCTAAGCTGAAAGCTCATAAGCAGACTCATGAATCCTAATTCACTACTGCTCAATCTTAAATCTACAGAACACGGACGAGATACGTTTCCTGTCTTTATGAAGTGTACCCTTCTGTCCACTGCCATCAGCTCACAAGACAGTTATTTCCTGTGAAATACATGTGTAAACTCCTGTATGCTCACTAATACATGTGCGATAATAAATGTGTAATATATGTACTTGTAATAATTCTTGTTCTTCCCTTAACTGGTAAACAAGAATTCACCACTTAGGTAAATGACAACTGCAATGTTTATTTACAAATAAGTATAATACAGAGGTTTGCAGCCTGATGGCTGCCAGTCAGCTCCCAAGAAGGTTGTAACTGTTAGTTAAAAGCAGGTTACTGCGGATGCTGGAATCTGAAATCAAAATAAAAAATGCTGGAAAATCTCAGCAGGTCTGGCAACATCTGTAAGGAGAGAAAAGAGCTGATGTTTTGAATCCAGATGATCCTTTGACACAGCTTTGATAAAGGGTCATCTGGATCGAAACATCAGCTCTTTGCTCTCCTTACACATGTTGCCAGGCCTGCTGAGATTTTCCAGCATTTTCTTTTTTGGTTGTAGTTGTTAATTATCTATCTGATGAACCAGGATTATTACAGTGCTGTGTATTAAGCTTGCCCTTCTTTGAAGCCAGTGCATTATGGGATCTAATTATCCATGTTGTTTGTGATAGTTTATTTGCTGAAGTTAAATAAATGGAAGCCGCATAAATCATCTCCATAACTACATGTGTATTGATTGATCTAACAGTGTTAAGATGTGGCAAACTGGCGACAAGATGCCTTATGGTACTCAAAACTATGAGTAAATGGGGACTGTTTTTATAAAATTTACTGTTGGACAGCCATTTTATTTATCTACTTAACATGCAGCAAAATGATTTCTCACCTCACCTTCCATTTCCTCCTGAGATCTACAGGCTTCCAAACACATATCCTTTGCTACTTCTTTCTCATTCACCTGTTTCTCCTCTTTTTTCAAGCTACACTTAGAGGCCTAGGGCCTTTTACCCAGCTTTGTCAATGCACAGAAGCTCTGCACCAAAATTGATAAGAGATTGCATGAGAAAGGTATATCAGAGAGAGACTCAGAGAGTCTCCTGGGCTCTGTGGGAACGTCAACTATTAATGAAAAATGCATTATTTATCAGACAAAATGCTAATCCATAAGTAGCGTAGTTTGTATACAGTCTTTACAGGATAACTGACACAGTGACACAGCTGGATTATCCTTGTTAACCAGGTTCGTCAGCTATTCCCCTGGTGAAACACAAGCTTAAATACGCACAAGTGAGGCCTATGAAAGGTCAGAGATTAAAAATGTCCAGGCATTTGAATTCCACTCATAATATCGACTGCAGCTGACACTTAACTATCTGCCTGTTTGTCACAAGCAAATGGATGGATAGATAGAAAGAAAGATGGATAGAGAGGTAGAGGTAGATCGAGTGATAGATGGGCAAAAGATGGATGAATGTGTAACTAGGTAGCTAGACAGATAGGAAGTATAAATAAAATGGAAAGAACTGAAAGTGCTGAAAACACACATCAGATTTTTCATTACCTAGAAAAAGAATAGATAAATTACTATACTGGATAAATATTTCAGGTCCAGTCTGAACTAACAGGCTGATCATTTCAACTTCTACTCCTAGTTAAATAGACATTTGATGGTGACTTTGGGAAAGAGTTTTGGGTGATTTGGCCCATGCAAAATGCAGCTGCCAGTATCCCATCCTATGCCAACTGGCACCCATCCAATGCCCATGTCCTCAGTAACCAAAGTGACTGCCAATCCTCTTAGTGGTTAATATTTCCAATTGTCAATCTTGAACTGCCTCCGTGGCCTCAGCCCTGTCCATCACTGGAACCTCCTCCCGCGGACAACCTCATCACATCAATTAGCTCTCCTGTCTTTCGAAAGATTTGCTATGAGAATCAATAAAGCAAAGGAGGAAAAAAAGTAGACTGACCGTGTTCTATCAAACACGAAATGGACTGGTGGGAGTTGACAAGACAAAGCACCTAATACCCTCTGGCAACGACAAAACGGGGCAGTATGGTGGCACAGTGATTAGCACTGCTGCCTCACAGCACCAGGGATCAGAATTCAATTTCTGGCTTGGGTCACTGTCCGTGTGGAATCTGCACGTTTTCCCCCGTGTCTACATGGGTTTCCTCCGGATGTTCCAGTTTCCTCTCACAGTTAGGTGTATTGGCCATGGTAAATTGCCCCTTAGTGTACCCAAGCAGATGCCGGAGTGTAGCAATTCAGAGATTTTCACAGTAACTTTATTGCAGTGTTAATGTAAGCCTAATTGTGACAATAATAAATAAACTTTAAAACATGACGTAGCCAAACGTACAAGTGACAAACACCATGGCCGGAATTCTCCCAAAGAATTTGCGTGAAAACTGGAGTAAATCAAGCTATTTTTTTCAATGCAAGTTCAGAGAAGAATCTTCTACAGTGCGCTTCAGTGCACTGAAGAGGTCACTAGCATGTATCATTAAAAATCAGTAGGCGGGATCTAATTCCACTGGAGAGGCCAGCAGCATAGCGCTGAGCGGGCCACTATGCATGCATCAATCTGTCAGCACCGAGATCGGTGCATTACGCAGTAGCCCTGCACTGACAGCCACCTGATTGCTGGCCAGATCGATCGCTGTCCAGCCCAGGGACTCCCGCATTGCTGGCCCTCCGCCCCCATCACAGCCCAATCGCTGGCTTCCCAACCATTTCCAGTCCAGCCATGAACCCACCCTCCCAGCCTGCCCTGGTCTCCAACTCCCCCGTCAATTCCCCAGCCCTGCAGTCCTGACAACTCCCCCCACCCCCCCACCCCTAATCACTGGTCTCCCTCTTTCCCCCAACGATCCCTATGCAGAGTGGCAGTGGAAACCCCACCCCCGTCGGTTGCCCCACCAAGTCTTTCCCCATCACGCTCTGCTCCCTCAGCTTCATCCCCACAGACCATGCCACCTTGGCACTGTCCCGTGCTCCCTGGGCATTGGCACTTTGCTCTTTGAGCAGTGCCAGGAGCCCAGGCTGGCCCTGTCAAGGTGCCAATGCCCAGCAGGCAACTCCAGCCACCACCCTACCCTCTGAGGGCCCCATTTGCTTCCCCTTCATTCCAGCGGAGTCAAGTCACTATTCTCCATTAGTGGGGAGCTACTGTAAGCCCCACTAGAGTGAACCACTCTGGTGGGGAGGATGATGTTGATGGGCCCAGAGACTTCAGTCCTTAGCCCGCTAATTATACTTAAATTGTATTAAAATTACCATTTAAATGGTCTTTGGGCCTTCCCACTAATTTTTGGTGCAAAGCTGACCCCACTGGAAATTCGGCACTGGGAGACACTATCGAGGCAGGAATGCACACGAGCCCCGTGAATCGGCCGACGCGAGAACCTCCCGGCCCACTGCATTGAGACATTAGCACAGCGGGATGGGAGAATTGCCTCCTCCCTCCATTTGTCTCCAAGACAGCTCATCAACATTCTTTCTTCCCAAAGACAATCCCACAATGGAACAGGCCATCAAAGAGAACAGTCATAGCCCCTCACTTGAAATTTTCATGAGGTCTTCAGATTTTTTCCATTTATAAGATCGTTCATCACAGTTACAATATGAGTTGGTTCAACTAACCACATAAATGCAGGGATGTTGTTTCCTCTGACTGGAGGGACTCGAGAACAAGAGGTCACAGTCTCAGGATACAGGGTAGGCCATTTGGGGCTGAGATGAGGAGAAACTTCTTTACTCAGAGGGCGAAATTCTCTGCCACAGAAGGCTATGGAGGTCAAATCACTCAATATATTTGAGAAGAAAATAGATAGATTTCTAGACTCTAAACGTGTCACAGGTTATGGGAAGAGTGAGCGAGTATGGTGTTGGGATAGAGTAACATATTGAATGACGAAGCAGGCATGAAGGGCTGAGTGGCCTACTCAGCTCCTAATTTCTGTGCTCCATCTCTATCATTGGCTTCACTGTCTTCAACTCTTAAGGGAGTAAAATTCTCTCCCTTCACTTCTTTATCCTCCTTTAAGATCTTCCATAAAATGCTTTGCTCAAGGTTATCGATCATCCTTTAGAGGCCTCTGCAAAGTGATTTGGGACACTTTTTCATGCTAAATGCACCATATAGATATAAGCTATTGTTTTTTTTTTAAACTTTATTCCAATCCAATCAAGTCAAATTAAACCCAATTCAGAGTCCCAACAAGTTGGGACATTCCCGATCCAAGCTGACAAGACAGGGCTCTCACCTCCTGTCTTGGGCTTGATCTACATGATCCAAGCTGACTGGAGTAGGTGTAGCTCCTCCTCCAGGGCTTGATCTTATTTGCATCTTAGCCAAATGGCCGAGTTGCCGCTTTAAAAAATTGCTTCAAATGAAGCTGAAATGTAACCTAATGACTTCAACCAAGTGCAGCATGTCGATACTACACTTGATCTTAGCCAAAAGGCCGAGAAGCGATATAAGCTATTGTTGGTGCTGCTGGGCAGTCTGGTTGCAATGCTTGAAACAGCTCCATAATCTACCCTACTGAGGTAGTTCCACAGCACTTAACCCCGACAAAGTGAGGCTGTCGGTCTGAAAGCCACCTTTGGCTTTTTTTCCTGTTTTTTGGTAGATTTAAAACCATCTGAAAGGACAGAAGTTGGGTCATATTCTCAAAATTTCAAGTGACCTTTCGAAGATTGCAGAAGATTGCAGACAACAAAGTAGTGTTTATTTCAATATCCACCTCCCTATGTATTTCTTCATGAGATGGGTGACATTGGTAAAGTCGCATTTCAGTTCCATCTTTAGTTTCCCTCAGCAGGTGATGGTGAGTCTTCTCCTTGAATGAGAATTTTGATTTCGGAATGAAATGAGAACGGCAAGATAGATCCAAGACAGCAAGACTTGGGGGAGGACTTGGAGGAGCATCTGGAGGTGATGGCTATCCACTCTTGCCTACCATTTCATTTTCTTCATAGCATTCTTGCCAGCTTTCTAAAAGCATGTCTAAATTCCAATGGCCTATTAAAATCCAATATAACCGACACAATTCTCCAGCTGCTCATGCCCTGCCGGCGCTGCCGGAGGGGATGGAAAATTTAGTGCTCAGTCAAATCTCCATTAACTGCAGCAGGAAGGGAGAATCCCACTGGCATGAATGATCAGAGAATCCTGGCCAACATATGTTACCTTAGAAACTGGACTGCCATCTATGCGTTTTCCAAGCTGCTCAAACTACCATCATGTTGGCAGGAAATGTGTGCCAATTTATTAGTTTATTTATTAATGTCACAAGTAGGCTTGCATTAACTCTGCAATGAAGTTACTATGAAAATCCCCCAGTCACCACATTCCGGCACCTGTTTGGGTGCACTGAGGGAGAAATTAATATAGCTAATGCACCTAACCAGCACATTAGGAAACTGGAGCACCCAGAGGAAGCCCACGCAGACACAGGGAGAACATGCAAATTCCAAACTTTTAGGCATGGTGTGCAGTGATTAGCACTGCTGGCTCATAGTGCGAGGGACCCTGGATCAATTCCAGCCTCAGTGACTGTGTGGAGTTTGCATGAGGATAGGGCCTGGGTGGATCTGTTGTCAGTGCAGGCTTGATGGGCTGAATGGTCTCCTTCTGCACTGCAGGGATTCTATTATTCTATGATCCACACAGTCACCCAAACTGGGAATTGAACCTGGTCTCTGTCACTGTGAGGCAGCAGTGCTAACCACTGTTCTCCATGCCATTTTAAACAGTACATGGCCACCGTACCGGATAAGGACAAAAAAGGGGCAGCCTATACTCATATCTGAAGCATGTCTGAGGCATTTTCTTTAGGCCAAAAAGTAGGCTCACTGATATATACTTAGGCTGAGTTTCTCTCTGTTCTTGGACAAGCTATTAGTTGCTTTTATATCCATTGATTTCTGATTCCACAAGAGTAGAGGTTCAGTTAGACAAATAAATCTTTTTGCTTTTTCCTTTGCACTAACTTGGCACAGGGTGATGAATGACTTTTAAAGCACATGCGTTTAAATACCAGAAGCTACAAAATTAAACACATTCTACATCCCAAAAGCTACAGCACCATCTATTGGACATCTCCCTCAGCCGTGCTCTATTTTCACGTCATTGCAATTGCTGCATCAGAACTGAAGATTAAACCCATTGTTAATCTGTTGCTATGGAACTGAATGGAAAAGCTGCTACCGACTGCAGACATCCCAAGTCTTCCTCTGGCTCCTGAACACAAGCGTTCGGATATGGTGCCAGTCAGTCACTAGCATCTCATAAAATCGTACAGAGTAGAAGGCGATGATCTAGTGGCATTATCATTATCCAGAAACTAAGCTAATATTCTGGGGACCTGGGTTTGAATCCCACTATGGTAGATGGCAGGAATTTGAATTCAATGAAAAAAATCTGGAATTAAGAATCTACTGATGACCATGAAACCATTGTCAATTGTCGGAAAGACCCACCTGGTTCACTACTGTCCCTTTAGGGAAGGAAATCTGTCGTCCTTACTAGTCTGGCCTACATGTGACTCCAGAGCCACAGCAATGTGGTTGATTCTCAACTGCCCTTGGGCAACTAGAGATGGGCAATAAATGCTGGCCAGCCAGTAATGCCCATGTCCCACAAATGAATACAAAAAATATTCATTCCATCATCCTTGTCCCAGCTTTTTCAAAGAACTGTCCAATTAGTCCCACTGCAAAACCTGTCAAATATTTATTTTCCAATTCCTTTTCAAAATGGAATTTCCTTGCATTGCCTTTTCATGCAGTGTATTTCAAATTGTAACTAAATGTATGGATTAAAAATTCTCCTTGTCTGCCTTCTGAGTCTTTTGCTGATTAGCTGATTCGCCCAAGAGTTCATGTTTCACGTGGAAACCTTTGCAGACGCTTCAATCATAGAGTCCCAGTGCAGACAGTACAGGAGGCCCACCAATTCTGCACTGACTCTCTGACAGAGTATCGTACCCAGGCTCTTTCCCCCACTACATCCCCCTAACCCCACACATTTACCGTGGGTAATACACAACTAGGAACACTAAGGGGCAATTTTGCAAGGCCAATCCACCTAACCTACACATCTTCTGACAGTAAAGGGCAATTTAGCATGGCTAATCCACTAACCTACACATCTTCCAACATTAAGGGGCAATTTAGCACGGTCAATCCATCTAACCTGCACATCTTTCAACATTAAGGGGCAACTTAGCATGGCCAATCCACCCAATCTGCACACCTTTTGACAGTAAGGAGCAATTTAGCATGGCCAATCGACCTAACCTGCACATCTTTGGACACTAAACGGCAATTTAGCATGGCCAATCAACCTAACAGCATGTCTTTTGGACTGTGGAACAGGAGCACTCGGAGGAAACCCACACTGACACTGGGAGAACGTGCAAACTCCAGTCACCCATGGCCAGAATTGAACCCAGGCCCCAGGCACGGTGAGACAGCAGCGCTAACCATTGTGCCACTGTGTACAGGGTGTCTAATATGATGTCAAATCTTGAGTGCAATAAGTCAAGCTTCATAATCAATGACATTCAACCAAAGGTGTAGTGGTATTATTGCAAGACTATTAATCCAGAAACTCAGATAGTGTTCTCGGGATCCGGGTTCGAATCCCCCAACGGCAGATGGTAGAATTTGAATTCAATTTTTTTAAATCTGGAATTAAGAATCTACTGATGGCCATGAAACCATTGTCTATTGTCTGAAAAACCCATCTGGTTCACTAATGTCCTTTAGGGAAGGAAATCCTAAGAGACCTGTCCCGATGACCCAGAGCTCTGACAAAGGGTCATCTAGACTCCAAAAGTTGGCTCTATTCTCTCCCCACAGATGCTGCCAGACCTGCTGAGATTTTCCAGCATTTTCTGTTTTTATGCCAAAGACGTGCAGGATAGGTGGATTGCTCCTTTGTGTCAGGGCAATTAGCAGGGTAAATACATGGGGTTACAGGGACAGGGCCTGGGTGAGATTGTTGTTGGAGCAGGCTCGATAGGCTGAATGGCCTCCTTCGACGGGCAACATGACAGCTCAGTGACTATCACTGTCTGCTGTGCAGATATATGGATTTGGGCCAGTGTCTGTGGGAGTTTGCACATTCTCCCCAGGCTTGCGTGGGTTTTCTCCAGGTACTCCGGTTTCCTCCCACACCCCAAAAACGTGCTGTTAGGCTGATTGGTGTTAACAAATTGTCCCTAAATTAGTTGTCCCTCAATCTGGTTATGGTTCCTTTATTGTGGAGTCCAATAGGCATAGACAAAGGTCGTAGGTAGAAGAGGGCACTCACAATGTTAAAATGCGGCGCGGGCTCGTTGGGCTGAAGGGTCTGTTTCCCATGCTGTATTGTTTTTTGTTCTGCACTGTCAGGACTCTACCCACTCTGTCATTATAGCTTCCATGAGTTTATGCCTGAAAATAAGGGTTAGAAAGGCAGAGATGGTTTGGGCTGTTGAGACTGAAGTTGTATCTGAAAAATCGAGTGATTTGAAAGAATCAATACTCTGCTGTGAAAATTAATGCTTCAATGAAAGATGTGTCCAAAGTATCAGAAACTCAATCTGGTGATTTAAACACAACATTGGAGTTTTAGACTGGAAACAGAGTTAATGACAGTTGGAGACAAATTGAAGCTGTCTGAATTAAAAATACAAGGAAAATGTGACCAAGGGGTGACAAGGCTGATGGAGCTTTACTCAAATTTAATGGTGAAACAATGGAGAAAAGACCTCTGAAAAAGAGTGGCACCACTGCAGCCAACACTGACACCACTGAGCTGTGATGGAAGATTTGTATTCTATAGTGCAAATCAAAACTTCAAAATGATAAAGCAGTGACTCTTGCTTGAAAAGAATTAGACAGAGCTCAAACAGAGTGGGAGAAAGAAACGCAAGAAGAAATTAAAAGCATTTGTGAACTGACTGAAAAGGAGTATCAGAATTGTGGAAAGAAACTTAAAGATAAAAGTGATCCTAAATTTAAACAGGATATGAATTTAATTACCTTGCATGACAATTTGGATGTGTGGATATGGAGACTTCCACAGACTTGGATATTAAAAAAAATCACGCAGCAGAAAATGGAAATCAGGAGTTAAAACATGGGCAGGCTATTTTAAAAATTTAAAATCTTGGTGGGTCGGGTTCTCTGGTCATGCTCACCCCAAAACCGGAGAATCCTGCCCAAGGTCAATGGACCTTTGCATGGTCTGCCCCCTGCCCACGCAGTGGAGGAGTGGGGGAGGTGGAATGAGAGAACTCCCCCCTCGTCATCTCTGCTGGTCAAATTACAAAGCGCCAATTTCAACCCCACAATTTTCCAATATTAGAAATCATAGAAAACCTACATTACAGAAAGAGGCCATTCGGCCCATCGAGTCTGCACCGACCACAATCTCACCCAGGCCCTACCACCATATTCCTACATATTTTACCCAATAATCCCTCTAACCTACACATTTCAGGACACTAACGGGCAATTTAAGCATGGCCAATTAACCTCACCCGCACATCTTTGGACTGAGGGAGGAAACCGGAGCACCTGGAGGAAACCCACGCAGAAACCACACAGAAACTCCACATAGACAGTGACCCAAGCCAGGAATTGAACCCAGGTCCCTGGAGCTGTTATGCAGCAGTGCTAACCACTGTGCCACTGTGGGAAACAGTGGGAAAATCATGACAAAATTTCCAACAGGGCGGCACGGTAGCACAGTGGATAGCACGGCTGCTTCACAGCTCCAGGGTCCTGGATTCAATTCCCAGCTCGGTCACTGCCTGTGTGGAGTTTGCACATTCTCTTCCTGTCTGCGTGGGTTTCCTCCCACAGTCCAAAGATGTGCGGTTTACGTTGATTGGCCATGCTAAGAAATTGCCCCTTAGTGTCCAGGGATGCGTAGGTTAGAGGGATTAGTGGGTATAATATGTAGAGATATGGGAGTAGAGCCTGGGCGGGATTGTGTTCAGTGCAGACTCGATGGGCTGAAGGGCCTCTTTCTGCACTGTAGGGTTCTATGATTCTATGATTAGGTGCTATCAGCAGGACAGACACCAGCAGGAAGTTTGAAAATGAGTGCTAAATCCAGCAGTTTAGTAAGACTAAGGGAGAATGGGTGGGTGCGGTGAGGGTTGAAAGCACATGTCAAAATTTCCTGGGAAAGGGTAAAATGCAGGAGCATTCAGAGTGGAGAGAATCCAATCTGTAAATTCTAACATGCTGAACACAAAATATAATAATCTCGCCTTGCACTCAAAGCAAATTCAAAATCTCTTATCTCTGGCTATGAGGGAATTTAAGTTTTAAAATGAATTAACATGAGAAGAATATGTGAATCATTAAAGTGTTCTTCTGTTTTTTGGTGCTAATGTTATTTATAACGGTTCTCTGAACGTAGCAACAACAGGCCATCTAACGGAATGAAAATGTCAACATTCTGGAGAGAAGAATCATAGAGCCTTATAGCACAGGAGGCCATTCAGCCCACACTGCCTGTACCAGTTCTTTAAAAAAGCTGTTCAATTCGTCCCATATCCCTGATCTTTCATCACAGTCCTGAAAGATGTTCTCCCTTGAATCATTTATCCTCTTTGGAAGTTATTATTAAATCTGTTTCCACAATCCTTATTGGCAATGCATTACTGGCATACAAGTTATTCCCCTCATCACCCCTCTGGTTCCTTTGCCAAGTATCTTAAATCTGCGTCTTATGATTATCAATCTGCTGCCAGTGGAAGCAGTTTCTCCATATTTGCACCTTAAAAACCCTTCTGAATTTTGAACATCTCTATTAAATCACTTATAAGAAATAGGAATCATAAGAATCCCACCTCTGCAGAAGGAGGCCACTTGGCCCATTGAGCCTGCACTGACAATAATCCCACCCAGGCGCTATCCCCGTAATTCCACATATTTAACCTGCTAACTTCCCTCTCCCCTGACACTCTGGGGCAATTTAGAATGACCAATCCACCTAACTTGCAAATCTTTGGACACTAAGGGACAATTTAGCATTGCCAATCCACATAACCTGCACAGCTTTGGACACAAAAGGGCAATTTAACATGGCCAATCCACCTAACCTGCAAATCTTTGGACACTAATTGGCAATTTAGCATGGCCAATCCACCTAAACTGCATATCTTTCGACTATAGGAGGAAACTGGAGCACCCAGAGGAAACACATGCAGACACAAGGAGAATGTGCAAACTCGACACAGACAGTCACCCATGGTCAGAATTGAACCCAGGTGCTAATCACTGTGCCACCGTGCCACCCAAGAACCATCTCTTTATTTACACTATAGTTCAGTTTCCCTTGTTTACGCTATCCAAACCAGCAGTTTGGTAGGATTTTGAACTGAAATCTCCCAGCATCTTCTCAACACAGAGGACAATGCTAGTTTCCATGGTTTATCCTTCTCTTGAAAGCCCCTCAACAGAAGCATTGGAAGGGGCAGGAAGATGGAAGAAACATGACCTTCCTGGCAGTGGGAGGGGTACAGTGTAATTTGAGAGGTGCAGGAATGTGTTCCACTTCAATGCCCATGCCAGGCCCACCATGTTGAACACGAGAAATAGGAGCAGGAGTAGATCACACTGCCAATCTCATTGGCTCCATCATTCAGTGTGCTCACAGCTGAACTTGGGCATCATCTCCATTTTTCTGCCTGCTCCCCATATTCCTTTTCAGTCCATATTAATTGATGGATAGAAAATTATGGGCTGTGGGATATGTAGTTTCCCACATATTGCAAATTTGAGGTCAATTGATGTCAGTCATATGGAACTGAATCAAACCTATAAGGACACCATGGCATATCACATCATAGTCCATTTGCATTGCTACATGGGAACTTAGGAATAACTAGATGATTAAAAGTTTAATAGATAATAGAATTATTAACCAATCACAGTGATCCATCTCTAACAGTGATTCTATAAGGGACGCTAGCATAAAATGAGGATAACTCCCAGTGCTGGAACATTTTGGGAACTATTGCCCCAAAGTCCCTCTCCACAAGTCACATTTCAAATTTCTCATGTACAAAGCGGGAGACGCTTCATTTGGCAAGGTACCAACGAAAGGAGACACTGACCTTCCAAGCAACATTTGCAACGCGTGGCGGAGTTTGCAGATTGCTTATTGCAGTTAGTGTATCAGTCGTGTCAGAACCCATCAGCTGCAGCAGAAGCAAGTCACCCTGAGCTGGGCTGTTAAGGAGAGACTGGTGAGTGAAAGGAAGTTTATTTATTGGTGTCACAAATAGGCTTACGTTAACACTGCAATGAAGTTACTGCAAAATGCCTGTACTTGCCACACTCTGGCACCTGCTCAAGTACACTGAGAGAGAATTTAGATGGCCAATGCACCTAACCTGCACATCTTTCAGCCATAAGAACATAAGAACTAGGAGCGGGAGTAGCCTATCTGGCCCCTCGAGCTTGCTCCACCTCTCAATAAGATCATGGCTGATCTTTTCATGGACTCAGCTCCACTTATCCGCCCGCTTACCACAACGCTTAATTGCTTTACTGTTCAAAAATTTATCTATCCTTGCCTTAAAAACATTCAATGAGGTAGCTTCAACTGCTTCACTGGGCAGGGAATTGCACAGATTCACAACCCTTTGAGTGAAAAAGTTCCTCCTCAACTCAGTCCTAAATCTGCTTCCCCTTATTTTGAGGCTTTGCTTCCTAGTTCTAGTTTCACCCGCCAGTGGAAACAACTTCCCTGCTTCCATTTTATCTAATCCCTTCATAAGCTTATATATGTTTCTATAATATCGCCCCACATTCTTCTGAATTTCAATGAGTATAGCCCCAGTCTACTCAATCTCTCCTCATAAGCCAATCCTCTCAACTCCGGAATGAACTTAGTGAATCTCCTTTGCACCCTCTCCAGTGCCAGTATATCCTTTCTCAAGTAAGGAGCCCAAAACTGTGGGAGGAAACCCACACAGATAAGGAGAGAACATGTAGACTCTGCTCCGACAGTGACCCAAGCTGGGAATCAAACCCGGATCCTAGGCGCTGTGAGGCAGCAGTGCTAACCACTGTGTCACTGTGCATTGTCCAATTTAAATTAATATGGTATTTCTGTCACATTCAGTGATTTATTTTAGTTTGTAAGTTACTTCAGTTAGGAATGTACTGCACTGCTCATGCATGGTACAGTGTCTCAACTCTTTCATTGATTTTTCCTGGCAAAGATAACCCTCAGGAACCTAACTCTGACTTTAACATTGATTCCTTTGGGAGACAATTCTTCACTTAAAGTGGTGATTTTCAGGAACGCGATCACCACTTTTCAGCGAGGACTCCTTGTACTGTGTCGCAGAATGCCTGGGAATTGCCTGGGAAAATAATCCATCTGAGTGAAACAACACAGATTTCTGGAGATAGGAATGATTTCCAGCTCTTTGAACGAGCACAGGTTTAAGGTGTGAGGGGCAAGATTTAAAGGAGATGTACAAATCAACTCGCTACAGGGGGAGATAGTGGAAGCAGATATGATAGTGACTTTTAAGGGGTGTCTGGACAAGTACATGAGTAGGATGGGATATGGTCCCTGGAAGGGTAGGGGGTTTTAGTTCAGTCGGGTAGCATGGTTGGTGCAGGCTTGGAGGGCCAAAGGGCCTGTTCCTGTGCTGTAATTTTCTTTGTTCTTTAATTGTTTTTCCAATATTACTACTGATATTAGTTCAGTAACTGACAGTTCAGTTCTTCCCACTTAAAGAATGGCTTTATGTTTTAGCATGTTTTAGGATGTTCAAACGCTTTGTTCCAAAAAGCCAAAACGCCAATGCACAGACAAGAGGGAGGTGAAAGTATAGTTCTATCACTAGTAATCCCACATCTGAAGGTAATGATCTGAGTTCAAATCCCACCACAGCAGATGGTGGAATTTGAATTCAATAAAAATCTGAAGTCAAATGAAACCATTCATGATTGCATTAACAACCTCATATGGTTTCACAAATGCGCTCTAGGAAAGGAAATCTGTCATCCTTACCTGATCTAGGCTAGACATGACTCCACACACAGCAAGCCACTCAGCTTAAGGGCAATGAGTGATGCCCATATCCCATTAACGAATTTAAAAATCAAGACTGCTGCAAAATTTTTGTTGAATTACTCTCCAGCCTGCAGTCATTTAGTATTAGCACTATTGACCTTTCCAATCAGAAGAGTAATGTGAGCCAGTGATGCAATAGCAACACGTCTGACTATGGCTCAGAACCCAGGTTTCGATCGTTGTGACTGGTTGAAGAAGAATTGTTGAGTTCATTGTAAAAGTATGTTTTCATGGGTGGCATGGCGGCACAATGGTTAGCACATGCTGCCTCACAGTGCCAGTGACCCAGGTTCAATTCCAGCCCTGGGTCACTGTCTGAAGGATGCATGTTCTCCCCATGTCTGCATTGGTTTCCTCCGGGTGCTCTGGTTTCCTCCCACAGCCCAAAGATGTGCAGGTTAGGTTGATTGGCCATGCTAAATTGCCCCTTAGTGTCGGAGGGATTAGCAGGGTGAATACAAGAGGTTATGGGGAACGGTGGGATTGTTGTCAGTGCAGGCACAATGGGCTGAATGGCTTCCTTCTGCACTGTAGGGATTCTATGATTGTAAAGTAAAGTTGTCATTGTCCCAGATGACCAGAGGCGGTTCTCCTCTTTGAGGAGGAGAGCTGACTGGTGGTGATTTAACCTGGGAATCATCACATCTCATGCAAGGAGGAAGGTTGAGAAGGTTAGATGAATAACATGAATTCATGAGTAACCCTTTTTTATTTATTCATTTTTACTGGATGTTGGTGTCACTGGCTGGCATTTCCCATCCTAACTGCCCTCCATTTCAGAGGGCATTTGAGAATCAAGCACATTGCTGTCGGTCAGGAGTTACATACAGACCAGTCCGGGTAAGGATGGCAGATTTCCTTCCCTAAAGAGACATTAGTGACCAAGATGGGTTTTTACGACAATCGACAATGGTCATCGGTAGGCTTTTACTTCCAGGCATTTTTATAAAATTCAAATTTCACCATCTACTATGGTGGGATTCGAACCTGGGTCCCCAAAGCATTACCCTGGGTGTCTGGATTGTTAGTCCCATGATAACATAACGATGCCACTGCCTCCTCCCCCACAACAAGTGTGTTGCCTTAGCAGGATGTGCAAAGGTGGGGGATCACTATATCCCCTGTACACAGACTCACATAAATGATCCTAACTATTGATACTACTGCCTGAATGACACAGAGCTGAAATCTGAGGTAAAATGCAAGATTGTTCAAAAAATGGACAGGCTTCACTGCATCAAAAACAACGTTAGAAAATCTCCTTGTATAAGATTTGGGTCATCTTTCTCACAAGTAAGGCAATGGCACCATCTGCTGCTTCTGTCAAATATAGTCACCTCTAATCTTCTCAACCAAACACATGATAAAGAGAGAACTTGCATTTATATTGTGCTTTTTGGATTTCCAGGTGTATCCCAAACTCTCTGAATCCAACTCTTTACCTGGTGTAACTGTAGGCCCACTATGGCAACATGATAAGTCCTCATTCTTTTAATTTATCCGATGTGGCACTCATTTCTTTTTATTTATTTATGGGATATGGACCTCACTGGCTATGCCTGCATTTATTGCCCATTCTTAATTGCCCCTTGAGACGGTGTTTGTGAGTTGCTTTCTTGAATCCCTGCAGTCTCTGAGGTACACCCACAGTGCTGTTAGGGAGGGAGTTCCAGGATTTAGACCCAACGACAGAAGGAATACCAATGTATTTCCAAGTCAGGATGGTGAGTGACTTGGAGGGAAACCTTCAGCTGGTGGTATTCTCTGTGTCTGCTACCCATGTCCTTCTTGATGGTCATTGTTGTGGGTTTGGGAGGTGCAGATGAAGGAAACTTGATGAGGTCCTGCAGTGCACTCTGTAGATGGGACATACAGCTGCCACTGTTAATCAGTGGTGGAGGGAGTGAATATTTGTAGAAAGAGTACCAATTAAGTAGGCTTCTTTGTCCTGGATGGTGTCAAGCTTCTTGAGTGTTGTTGGAGTTGCATTCATCCAGACAAGTGAAGAGTATTTCATCACACTCCTGACTTGTGCCTTATGGATGGTGGACAGGGGCTTTGGGCAATCAGGAGGCGAATTACTTGCCACAAGATTCCTAGCCTTTGACCTGCTCTGGCAGCCACAGTATTTATATTAGTTTAGTTTATTTATTAGTGTCACAAGTTGTCTTACATTAACACTGCAGTGAAGTTACTGTGAAAATCCCCCAGTTGCCACACTTCAGCACTTATTTGGGTACACTGAGGGAGAATTTAGCATGGCCAATGCACCTAATCAGCATGTCTTTCGGACTGTGGGAGGAAACCGGAGCACCCGGAGGAAGCCCACGCAGACACGAGGAAAACATGCAGACTCCACACAGGAATCGAACCTGAGTCCCTGGTGCTATGAGGCAGCAGCGCTAACCACTGTGCCACCCAATGGCCAGTCCGGTTAAGTTTCAATGGTAACCCTCAGGATGTTGATAATCAATAACTAGGTTTTGATGAGCATCTTAAAGAAGGATAGCAAGATCAAGAGGTGAAGAAGTTTAGGGAGAAAGTTTCAGAGCTTTGTGCAGCTGAAGGCACAGCCACCAATGCAGAGCTGTTCAAGAGGGAAAAACTAGGACACATAGATCCCAGAGGGCTGTTGGGCAGGAGAAGGCTACAGAGACAGGATTCTAAATCCTGGAACTTCCTAACAGCACTGTGGGTGTACCTCAGAGACTGCAGCGATTCAAGAAAGCAACTCACAAACACCTTCTCAAGAGGCAATTAAGAATGGGCAATAAATGCAGGCATAGCCAGTGAGGTCCATGTCCCATAAATAAATAAAAAGAAATGAGTGCCACATTGCTGTTCAAAGGCAATCAGATTGACCAGAGTAATGATACAACTACAGATTACTCACACCTGCAGGTAAACTTCTACCAAGTCCCAATTCAGCACAGGAGTCTGCCAGGGTGCATTCACCAGGAGCCCACCAATGTAATGTACCAGCCCCGTCACGTAAAACCAAAATATTGCTGAAATAAAAACAGAAAACACTGGAAAAACTCGGCAGGTCTGGCAGCATCTGTGGACAGAGTAACAGGGTTAACATTTTAGGCAGGATTTTACAGTCTCGCTCACCCTGAAACCATAAAATCCCGCCTGAGGTCAATAGACTATCCCACAGTCCGCTCGTCACCCACTCCATTCCCGTGGCAGGCGGGGCAGTAAAATTCTGGGTTTTGAGTCAGTGTGACTCTTCTTCAGAGCTGAAGCTGGATAGAAATGTGATGGATTGTATAATTGGAGAGGTGGGCAGAGAAGGTGGAGCAGAATTGACCAGGAAGAGGTCAGTGCTAAGGAGGGATTGCAAAACCTGTCACAGACACAGGACAAAAGGATATTAATGGTAACATTAAGAACTAAAGAAGGTGCAGATAATGGCATTAAGGTCAGACAGCAGAATGTGTTAATAGCAGAACAAAGGTCAGTTCTCAGTGAAAGCAAAACTTAAGAACAAGTGACAGATGGCCCTGTGGCAAGAGCAAAATGAAGTAGTTTAAAGGAAAACTAAGTTCAAAACTTACAATTTATCTTGTGGAGTCAAAAACATCATAGTCTCTCTGCTGGCTGACTCAGATTGGCAAGTCCTGCTGAAATCCCACAACTGGTGTCCAAGGATTAATCTCCCACAGGCTGTCCTAGAAATACAGAACATAAGGTGTCCCTTCATGGTTAATGTTGAGTCCAACAACTCTTCTTCTGTTGCAGTCCCAGTGAGGAGTCCTATTCGTTTCAAAATGTTAACTCTGTTTCTCTCCCCACAGATGCTAATGGGCATGGTGAGATTTTTCCAACACTTTCTGTTGTTTATTTTAGATCACCATGGAACACCCACGCTATTTTGCTTTTATTTTACATATCACAGCATAGGAGGCCTTTGGCCCATTATGCCTGCACTGGCACCCCAAATGAGAATGATCTCTTAGCGATCATTTCTAGCACGAGGGGGCATGGCTTTAAATTAAGAGGTGGTAGTTATAGGACGGATGTCAGGGGTAGGTTCTTTACCCAGAGGGTGGTGAGGGATTGGAATGCCCTGCCTGCTGCAGTTGTAAATGCGCCTAGTTTGGGGGCGTTTAAGAGATCCGTGGATAGGTTTATGGACGAGAAGGGATTGGTTTAGGTTAGTGGGTCATTGTTTTGTAACTGGTCGGCGCAACATCATGGGCCGAAGGGCCTGTTCTGCGCTGTAATGTTCTATGTTCTATGTACTTAGTGCCACCTCCCCCCACCCCTTTCCCCACACTCTTGTTTATTTTTTCTAATAATCATCAGATTCCTTCTTGAATGCCTCCACTGAACCTGACTCCACACCACGCTTCCAGGCATCGCATTCCAGACCCCAAACACTCGCTGTGTGAAAACGTTTGTTCTTACATCACAATTGCTTCTTTCACTTTAAATCTGCGACCCATCATTCTTAATCCTTTATGCTCCCTTATGATGTTGAACGTCTCAAACAAATCTCTCAGCCTTCTTCTCTCCAGGGAGAACATAGAACATAGAACACTACAGCACAAACAGGCCCTTCGGCCCACAAGTTGCACCGATCACATCTATACCTACCAAGCCATAGAACTATCTGTAACTTCCAATGCCATTAGATCCCATATACTCATCCAGAAGCCTTTTAAAAGACCCCAGCGAGTTTGCCTCCATCACCACCGACAGCAGCCAATTCCACTCACTCACCACCCTCTGAGTGAAAAACTTTCCCCTAACATCTCCTCTGTACTTGCTTCCCAGCACCTTAAACCTGTGTCCTCTCTTAGCGATCATTTCAGCCCTGGGAAATAGCCTCCGAGAATCCGCCCTATCTATTCCTCTCAACATTTTATAAACCTCTATCAGGTCACCTCTCAACCGCCATCTCTCCAGGGAGAAGAGACCTAGCTCCCTCAATCTATCTTCATAAGGCATGCCTCCCAATCCAGGCAACATCCTTGTAAATCTCCACTGCACCCTCTCAATAGCTTCCACATCCTTCCTGTAGTGAGGCGACCAGAATTGCGCACAGTACTCCAAGTGGGGTCTGACAAGGGTCTGACAAGGGTCCTGTAAAGTTGCAGCATTACCTCCCGACTCCTAAACTCAATCCCTCTATTAATGAAGGCCAGTACACCATACGCCTTCTTAACCACATCCTCCACCTGTGAGGCTGATTTAAGAGTCCTATGGAACCGGACCCCAAGATCCTTCTGCTGTTCAACACAGCTAAGACTCCTACCCTTGATATTGTATTCCTGCATCCTGTTGGTCCTGCCAAAATGGACCACTACACATTTATCCGTGTTGAAGTCCATCTGCCACTTCTCCGCCCAGTCTTGCATCCTATCTATGTCACGCTGCAACTTCTGACATCCCTCCAGACTATCCACAACACCACCAACCTTCGTCTCGTTGGCGAACTTACTAACCCATCCCTCCACTTCCTCATCCAGGTCATTTATGAAAATGACAAACAGCAAGGGTCCTAGAACAGATCCCTGGGGCAGCAAGGGTCCTAGAACAGATCCCTGGGGCAGCAAGGGTCCTAGAACAGATCCCTGGGGCAGCAAGGGTCCTAGAACAGATCCCTGGGGCAGCAAGGGTCCTAGAACAGATCCCTGGGGCAGCAAGGGTCCTAGAACAGATCCCTGGGGCATCCCTGGAACAACCCCAACCTCTCCTATCTATCTTCATAACAGAAGTTTCTCATCTCTGGAACCAGTCTTGTAAACCTCTTTTGCATTTGATTTGATTTATTATTTTACCGCATCCCAATACACGTGACAAAGTATTGTTTCTTGCGCGCTATAAGACAAGACATACTGTTCATAGAATACATTGGGGAGAAGGAAAGAATGTGGTGCAGAATGTACTGATGCAGTTACAGGTAGGGTGAAGAGTAAGGTCAACTTAATATGTGACAGGACCATTCAAAAGTCTGATGGCAGCAGGGAAGAAGCTGTTCTCGAGTCAGCTGGTACATGATCTTAGACTTTTGTACCTTTTTCCCAACAGAAGAAATTGGAAGAGAGAATGTCCAAAGTGCATGGGGTCCTTGATTATGCTGGCTGCTTTGCCGAGGCAGCAGGAAGTGCAGACACAGTCAATGGATGGGAGGCTGGTTTGCGTGATGGGCTGGGCTACATTGAGACCCTTTGTAGTTTTTTTGCGGTTTTGGGCAGAGCAGGAGCCATACCAAGCTGTGATACATCTGGAAAGGATGCTTTCTATGATGCATCTGTAAAAATTGGTGAGAGTCGTAGCGGACATGCCAAATTTCCTTAGCCTCCTGAGAAAGTTGAGGTGTCGGTGGGCTTTCTTAACTATAGCACCGGCGTGGGGGGACCAGGATGGGTCTTGAAGCAATCTCTGTGGGACAATGCCCTTCAGGTATGAGACAGTTGGACATCCCACAGCGGGATGAGAGACCAGCTGAAAACCTGGACTGAGCAACTGGAATAACTTGCCCCAGTGTCATTAGGAAGAAAGTAGCGTGGTATGGTGGCATAGTGGTTAGCGCCGTTGCCTCACAGTGCCAGGGACCTGGGTTTGATTCCCACTTGGGTCATTGTCTATGCGGACTCTGCATTTTCTCCCCGTGTCTGCATGGATTTCCTCCAGGTGCTCCGGTTTCCTCCCACAATCTGAAAGATGCGCTGGTTAGGTGCTAAATTCTCCCACAGTTTACCCGAACAGGAGCAGAGTGTGACAACTGGAGGATTTTCACGGTAACTTCACTGCAATGTTAATGCAAGCCTACTTGTGACACGAATAAATAAACTGTAAAAATAAACTTTGCAGCCAAGAAACATGGCTCCCAGTCTTCAACTCAAATTTCCCGCCTTGAATTCAATCAGCGGTGCCGTTAGACTCCGAGTCTGAAGATCAACGGTTTTTTCCAGCCACCCAAATTCAAACCCATCGATGGGAATGAACGTTCGCTGCGAGCTGAAGGAGGATTGGACGGGCTGGCGTCAAACGCACCAATGGGAATGGGTCTTCCATGCGAGCTAGGAAATAATTGGATAGCCCGGTGACAAATCCACCAATGGGAATGGAAGTCCGATGAGAGGTGCGATACGATTGGATAGGCTCGCGTCAAATCTACCAATGGGAATGGGTCTTCCATGCGAGCTGGAATATGATTGGATAGCCCCGTGGCGAAAAATTCACCAATAGGAATGGAGGTCCGAGACGAGCTGGGATATGATTGGACCAACTGGTGTCAAGTTAACCAATGGAAATGGGGGTTCGATGTAAACTGCGCCAGGATTGAACGGACCGGCGTCAAATTCACCAACGGACATAGACCTTAGATGCAAGGTGGACCATGACTGTCGACAAACCCACCAATGGGAATTCGCTTATGCGTTTTTGGACGTCCCCGGCGACAGATGGGCCAATCATAATAGAGAATGAATAGCTAGTGGGCGGTGCTTCGCTCAGATCCGGCCAATCGGAAGCCTCAACCTATGCTTAATTAGAAGCAGCTGGGCCAATCAGGGGCCGGGCGGATTATTTTGAATGGTTAACGCTCGGGTGGTGGCTGCGAGTCCCCCGTCACTCAGCCGTCATGGAGCCAGCAGCCAGCCGTTTCAGTGAGCGCTACAAGGCGGCCGCCTCCCGGGGCTTGGAGGCCCTGCGGGTCAAGCAGGCCCGCAGCCGCACCCGCTGCCAGAAGGAGAACCGCGACCGGCAGCTCCGCAAGAGCCGCCGCCTGGATGCGCCGCCTCTGGGCCCGCAGCGGGGAGAGGCCGAGGATGGCGGACCCCCCAGTGAGTGGAAGGAAAGGGAGGGGGAGAGACAGAGGGGGGTGAGATTTGGGGAGGGGGAGGAATGGGATGGGGGGGGTGCTGTGGGTGGGATGCAAATGGGATATTGGGGGGGGGAGGGTGGGATGGGATGGGATTTTGAAGGGGGGGAGGGTGGGATGGGATGGGATTTTGAAGGGGGGGAGGGTGGGATGGGATGGGATTTTGGAGGGGGGGATATGCAGGGATGGGATGGGATTTTGGAGGGGGGGGGATGCAGGGATGGGATGGGATTTTGGAGGGGGGGGGGATGCAGGGATGGGATGGGATTTTGGAGGGGGGGGGGATGCAGGGATGGGATGGGATTTTGGAGGGGGGGGGGATGCAGGGATGGGATGGGATTTTGGAGGGGGGGGGATGCAGGGATGGGATGGGATTTTGGAGGGGGGGGGATGCAGGGATGGGATGGGATTTTGGAGGGGGGGGATGCAATGGGTGTTTGGCCTCAGCTTGACATTCTAGGGAGATTTTGAAAACAAGTCTGGTGTCTGCTGTTACTCTTTGGATCTTTGCTTTCTCACCTGGAGGCTGTAATAGGCTAAAATTTGTTTCTTTTAACTAATGTCCATTATTCTTGTCCTTTTCAGAATCTTTGAGGGCAGCACCACAAACGATGCAGCGTTTGGAAATGTTGCAGCGTTATAAGGAGGAAAAACTACTGCGTAAACTGAAGGCAGAGCGTGAGAAACCCAAGCAAGTCTTCAAAGTTGGGATTTACAGACCAGATGTGGTTCCCTTTCAGTCACAAAATACAGTCAAGCCAAAGGTTAAGGTACAGTGTTTATAGTGGCTATGTTTCTATATTAATATCTTGAAAGAGGGTTAAAACTTCAATTAAACTTTAAACAAAGGTGTCTGCAAGTTTATAGATTTCAGTATTCACTTTAAAACCTGGTCTCGTGAGTGGGCCTCCCTTAGTGTACGCGACCAGGTGTGGTGACTAGGGGATTTTCACAGTAACTCCACTGTAGTATTAATGTCACTGTGTAATTGCTTCAGAATTATATGTAATCATATAATTGCTTCAGAGCAATAATTGCTTAGGTTTGGTGGCCGTTGTTGACAGTGGTGGGGCCGGGTAGAAGAATTTGGAGCTCCTCGCTGAAACTTACAAAAGGACAAATCACAAGGGGTCATGGTAATTTTCAACTGGGGTCACATTTGAAGCAGAGTGCCGGGGGAACACGGCTTGTGTTTAATTTCATTGCAGCGAGGGCTGCCACAGATTCAGTGGACCAAGTGACTATCTCCTGTCCAGTAAAGTTTGTGCATCAAACTTTTTTGTTTTGAGGTGAGATTTGAAGATGGAACCAGGCCAATGGTGTCAGGAAAAGGATTGAATTGGAGGTCCAACCACTGATGCTCTTGTTCCTCCTGTGGAATAGCTGAATGAGTTGAGGGCTGCTGAATAGGAGATGTTGGCAGTTTCACTGTTACTGCACTGGTTCTACAAGTTTGTAGTAAATCTGTCATGGTGTGCAGGCTGTGGGCCCAGTGGATATTGCCAGCTATAAAATTCTAGTTAGAGTTCCAATTGAGGAAGCAAAGATAAATTTGAGTCTCAAAGGAGCTTGGTGATCCTTTATTTTGCAATTCATAGAATCCTACAGAGCATCCGGTCTGTTGTGTCTGTACTGACCACGATCCCACCCAGGCCCAATCCCCATAACCCCATGCACTTACCCTAGCTAGTCCCCCTGACACTAACGGGCAATTTAGCATGGCCCATCCACCTATTCCACACATCCTCAGACTGTGGGAGGAAACCAGGGCACCCAGAGGAAATGCACGCAGACACAGGGAGAACATGCAAACTCCACAGACAGTGACCCAAACCGGGAATCGAATCCGGGTTTCTCAGTGCTAGAGGTCTGGTTCGATTCCCGGCTTGGGTCGTTGTCTGTGTGGAGTCTGCATTTTCTCCCCCTGTCTGCATGGGTCTCCTCCAGGTGCTCTCGTTTCCTCCCACAGTTTGAAAGATGTGCTGATTAGGTGCATTGACCTGAACAGGTGCCAGAGTGTGGTGACTCAGGAAATTTCACAGTAACTTCGTTGCCATGTGAATGTAAGCCTACTTGTGACTAATAAATTTAACTTTATCTTAATGCTAACTGGTGCTGTCAGACAGCAGTGCTTGCCATCGTGCCACCTAATTTGTGCCTTCCACCTTATCCAAGATAGTTTAATAGGCCTGACAATAAATATGTGACCATGGGTGAACTGTAATTGTACTTGTTCTTTTTTAAATTGTAGGCTGTTGTGCCTTCTGCCTCTGAGTCGAGAGTGACGAGATCAATGACCAAGAAGCAAGAGGTGACAAAGGCACCCAGTGTACCCAGATTCACAGCTCCTACTAAGGTAACAACTTCAAAAGGCAGGGCTGTAGCATCAGGAGGAGTTATGCTGGGAGCTGATTCTGATTTTACTGCCAATATATCGCCTCGTTATGGATTATTTTTTAGTAAACAGCATTTCTGAAGGAGCAATGAATTGCCCACTGCCCTGGGGGTGTTTAGTTTGTTGGCTGTAAAGTTGTGAAAACAAGTTTTGACTTTCTGTGTTGTGTCACAGGTGGGTCCTGTTAAAAGCAGCACCATTTCTGCTCGAGGTTCTACGATGGCCACTGGGACAAGGAGTCAGCACCAAACCATTCAAACTGCAGGAGCCAAAGTGTCAACTGCAAAGGAGAAAAGGGGTAATTGAATTTCACTGAGATCACCACGGCAACACTTTGGAGATGTTTTAGAACAAAAAGTTTTAGCATCCAGTGAAAGACACTGGGAAGAGGATTCAAAAAAAAATTTAAGCTTATTATTAGTGTCACAAGTAAGCTTGCATTAACACTACGATAAAGATACTGT
Organism: Carcharhinus amblyrhynchos; assembly: GCF_965287045.1. Classification (NCBI taxonomy): domain Eukaryota; kingdom Metazoa; phylum Chordata; class Chondrichthyes; order Carcharhiniformes; family Carcharhinidae; genus Carcharhinus; species Carcharhinus amblyrhynchos. Next base: position 10,337,838 of record NC_137358.1, on the reverse strand, counting down.
GAAAATCCCTTAATCACCACACTCTGGCGCCTGCTCAGGTAGACTGAGGGAGAATTTAGCACCTAACCAGCATGTCTTTCGGACTGTGGGAAGAAGCCAGAGCGCACCAACTTGCAGGTGGTGGTATCCCTAAGTATTTGCTGCCCTTGCCCTTTTAAATGGAAGTGGCCGTGGGTTGCAAGGTGCTTTCTAAGGATCTTTGGTGAATTGCTGCAGTGCACCTTAAGAAGTTTTTTTAAAGTTTCTTTATTAGTGTCACAAGTAAGTTTGCATTAAACTGCAAGGAAGTTACAGTGAAAATCCCCTAGTCTCCACAATCCAGCGCCTGTTCGGGTATACTGGGAGAGAATTTAGCTTGGCCAGTGGACCTAACCAGCATGTTTTCTTTTTGAGTGAGAGGAAATCGGAGCACCCGGAGGAAACCCATGCAGACACAGGGAATACGTGCAAACTCCACACAAACCGTAACCCAAGCAGGGAATCAAACCGCGGTCCCTGGCAATGTGAGACAGCAGTGCTAACCCACTGAGTAAGGAGCCTGTGATTGTAGGGGCTGGTGCAGCCAGTGTGGAAAAGACACTGGTGTTGACTGATTCCATCTACCCCTTGATTATTACTCCTACAAACTCTGCATTGTATTTTCTCTCTCACGGATGCTTGTGGTTTCAGTTGCTTGGCCTCAGAGGCTACAGAGGTCAGAGTCATCTTTAGAATGGCGGAATTCACAAACCAACATGTCGGAAATCTGCCAAGGTGGGGGGGAAATTTCTCATCCCTAACTAAAGCAGATGGATCATCATAATGCTTACTTGGTCTATTGATATTGCCACGAGGTACTCAAAATGCATCAGTTCAATCTATTCTAGTGAGGAAAGCAAGCGTTAAGTACTTCATAGTCATTGGATTCCTGCAGCACTTCATACAGAACACGCTGTCATGGGACAGTTAACTGCATCAGAAACTGCTAGTGTATTCCCCCTTGAATGTAGCTCCCTACACTTGTGCTGTTAAACCAGTCTATCATATCTTGCCACTAAACTCAGCCCTGTATTTGCACGCTCCCAAGGTGAAACACTTTAAACAAGCTCAGCTTTTGGGATCCCCATGAATTTGCACAACTGTCAAGGCAGCCTGACTCATATAGTCACTCGACTGCTGTATTAAGTAATTAAATGTAATATTTATTTACCCTTCAGTGGAGCTTGTATATGTAAATCCTTGTCAAACGGAGCCTGAAATTCTGCAGAACGTTTATCCAGATTCCTGACAACCTGGGGCAGCACAGTGGTACAGTAGCTTAATTGCAGCATTAATGTAAGCCTACTTGTGACACTAATAAATTGTCCCTGGTGTTTAAGTTTATGATTGGAGGAGCAGGACACATATTTTGTATCTTCTTCACAGTAGGAGTCTCTCAAAATATCCTAAGAATAGTAGAAACTCCAGGTAAAAGGGAGGGAGGTGTAGACCGGGTGGTCACAAGGATGCTGCAATGACACCGATCCAAAAGGGGTTTGAGTGTCCAGAACTGCTCAATCTTGTTAAACCTTTTATTGTTAGTACCTGGATGCCAGTTTATTGCAACCCAGTGCTTCTACAAGACAGGCTTCCACCATCACTGAAGATAATGTAATAGGCAGGGGACTTGAGGCTGATGGGTCCTGATGGCCTACGTCCTATGACTTTAAGAGGTTCCAGAGATAGTGGGATACTTTGGTTTTCATCTTCAAGAGACCCCAGGAGATTGGAAATCTGAAAATTTAACACCTAGTTACAATTTGTTTTGTCATAAGTCATCTTACAATGTTGCTATGAAAATCCCCTGGTTGCCACACTCTGGCACCTGTTTGGGTACACTGAGGGAGAATTCAGCAATGTATCTAACCAGCATGTCTTTTGGACTGTGGGAGGAATCCAGAGTATCGGAAGGAAACCTAGGTAGACATGAGGAGAACATGCCGACTTTGCACAGATAGTGACCCAAGCTTGGAATTGAACCCGGGTCCTTGGTGCTGTGAGGCAGCAGTGCTAATCAATGTGCCACTGTAAAGGCATGAGACAGCATAGAAAGCCAATGCCTGTGAAGTATTCTATACAGACCTTTGACTACTTTATTACCCGTGTTTACCTAGGTGCTCTTACTTTGAGACAGACAAAGGACTTAATTTTGTTAAACAGCTTGCAAGATAAAGAGACAGCTCTTACACAAATTAAATTAATCTGTCCCCAAACTAGGCTGACTGCCTGAAAAACATACACTACCCGTTCTGATTAAATTGACCGGGCTGTTGGATTCAATTCACTGGGGCTCGCATTAACAATCGATTATTGAGGTAGTAACAGAAAAGTTAGAAAATAATAACACATTCAGGCAGTGTCCACCCATTTTGTGAAAAATAAATCATGTTTGACACATTCTCATTCTTTAGAGGTAATGAGCAGGATCGATAAAGGCAAGAGTAGATGTATGCTGTTGGTTTTCCAAATTGACCAGTAACAAGTAAAAGTTTACTGTACAGAATGAGTGCTCATGCTGTTATATTAGCATGAATAGTTGGGATAAATACATCATTTTCACATAGTATATAGTGAAATGTATTATTTCTTGCACTCTAAACAGAGAAAGCATACCATTCATAGAGAAGGAAAGGAGCAGAATGTAGTGTTACAGTCGTAGCTAAGGTGTAGAGAAAGATCAATTTAGTGCAAGATAAGTTCATTCAAAAGTGGCAGCGGGGAAAAAGCTATTTGAATCAATTGGTACATAATCTTTTGTATCTTTCTCCCAATGGAAGAAGGTAGAAGAGAGAATGTCCGGGATGCGTGGGGTCCTTGATTGCTGGCTGCCTTTCCAAAGCAGCGGGAAGTGTAGACCGAGTCGATGGATGGGAGGCTGGTTTGCATGATGGACTAGGTTTCGTTCATGACCCCTTGTAGTTTATTGTGGTCTTGGGCAGAGTAGGTGCCATACCAAAGTGTGATACAACCAGAAAGAATACTTTCTACGGTGCATCTATTCACCAGATTCTCTGTCTTTTCTGTTGCACATCTCATCATTGTATGAGATCCAACCCACTACAGTGGTGTCATCAGCAAACCTGAGGGGAATTTGGCCACATAGTCATAGTGTACAAGGAGTATAGTGAGGGGCTAAGGGCACAGCCTTGTAAGGCACCAGTGTTGCAGATGATTGTGGAGGAGGTGTTGTTGCCTACCCTTACTGACTGCAATCTGTGGGTTAGGAAGTATAAGATCCAATTACAGATGGAGCAGCCAAGCCCCAGGCCACAGAGTTTGGAGATGAGTTTTGGCAAACTGAGGGAGTGCAGCAGGAACAGTGCTGAGACCTCAACTTTGTTTCTGACCTATAGCAATCGTTTAAATGAAAGTTTGGTCTTGTACACAGATACAAAGGGTCCCAATGGTACTCTGACAGGTTGAGTGAATGGGCAGATGGAATGACTGAGCAGAAAAATTGGCAGATGGACTATAATGTGGGGAAATGATAGTTGTTCATTTTGCTTTCCTATTCTTCGTGGCAAAATGTTTAGATGGAGCAAGTGCTGCAGTACAGAGAGATCTGGGTATCCGTGTACATGATTCTCCAAGTCAGCATGTATGCGCAGCAGGTAATGAGGAGGGCAAATGAAGTGTTGGCTAGGTTATTGCAATAAGGGTGATGTAGAAAAGTAGGGACATCTTGCTACATTTGTATGGGGCATTGTGAGGCTGCCGCTGGAGTACTGTGTGGTTTTCATCACCTTAAGAGGGTTACTGGGCAAGATGACAGCTCAGTGACTATCACTGATTGCTGTGCAGACACATGGATTTGGGCTGGTGTCTGTGGGAGTTTGCGTGTTCCCCCTGTGCTTGTGTGGGTTTTCTCCAGGTGCTCTGGTTTCCTCCCACACCCCAAAGATGTGCTATTAGGCTGATTGGCAGTAATAAATTGTCCCTAAATTTGTTTCCCTCAATGTGGATGGCCATTAAACATTAGATAAGGGTCATGGGTGGAGGGAGGGGACTGGTGGTGTTAAGATGGCGGCGCAGGCTCGTTGGGCCGAAGGGCCTGTTTCCTGGGCTGTTTTTGTTCTTTTTGTTGTTTTTGTTGTTTGTTCTTTATCATAGAATCCCTACAGTGCAGGAGGAGGCCATTTTGCCCATCAAGTCTGCACCAAGAACAATCCCACCCAGGCCCTATCCCCAGCACCCCATATATCCCCCTGACTAAGGGGCAATTTCGCACATCCAATCAACCTAACCTACACATCTTTGGACTGTGGGAGGAAACTGGAGCACCCGGAGGAAGCCCACATGGAGAATGTGCAAACTCCACACATACAGTGACCCAAAGCTGGAGTTGAGACTGGGTCCCTGGTGCTGAGGCAGCAGTGCTAATGAATGCACCACCATTGCCACACTTATACTAACTACAGTGCAGCCTCATTGTAACGTGGTGGTTGGGGTCCATAAAATGTTATCAGGGTTGCATTGAATCACTAAGCCGGAAAGAGCAAACAAAAGGGTCCATCCATCATATATCATATCTGATTTTGCCCTAAATCAAAGTGAGTAAAATCGGGGTTCTGCTGTATGTTATACTAGCATTCAAAACAGTTCAAAGAAGGATCACTAAGTTAATTCTTGGGATGAAGAGGCTTGTCTCGAGGAAAGATTTGATTTATTATTGTCATATGTACTAACATAAGTAAAAAGTATTGTTACTTGCACACTATACAGACAAAACATACCGTTCATAGAGAAGGAAACTGGAGAGTGCAGAATGTAGTGTTACAGTCAGCTAGGGTGTGAGAAAGATCGACTTAATACAAGGTAATGCAAAGGTTGAGCAAGTTAGACCTATACTCACTGGCGTTGAGAAGAATGAGAAGTGATCTTTATTGAAATATCTAAGTTCCTGAGGGGGCATTGCATTTTGGGGATTCTAGAACGAGGGGACACAGTTTAAAAGAAATAAGTCTCCCATTTAAGCTGGGGAGAAAATTCTTCTCTTGGGGTCAAAGGACAAAGAAAATTACAGCACGGGAATAGGCCCTTCAGCCCTCAAAGCCTGTACCGACCATGCTGCCAGACTTAAATAAAACCAAACAAGATAAGAACAAAGAAAATTACATTGGTCTGGCATTCTCTTCCTCAGTAAGCTGTGATGGCTGGGTGGTTAAGTACGTTGAAAGCTGCGTCAGGCACCTCTTTGATCAAGGAAGAGTTTTGAGGGTTAAGGTGACGGGCAGGGAAGTTGGGTTGAGGCCATAATATTAATTGGTGGGGCAGGCTCAAGGGGCTAAATTGACTATTCCTATTTTCCTATCAATGCATACTGTGCACACTACAGCATTATGTTAGTCTGCAAGCTATGACAGGGTAAAGGTCTGAACTGAGCCAGCTGTTGTGAATACACAAGGTTCTGTGCATGAGTGTGGGAACCAGGCCTGGGATTGTCATAGCAGCACGCAGGGTTCCTTCACCTGACTGAAACTTGAACCCCTACAATGTAGAAAGAGGCCAGTCTGCACCAACTCTGACTATGCCATCCAGACTCTCCCTCCCCCTCCACACTTTCCCCATAACACTGTGCACCTAACGTGGCCAATCCACCTGACCTGCATACCTTTGGACATTCAGGGTGGGCTCCCTCAATTTTTCACTAGGCTGTTGCACCAGAACACCAGTTGTAAGTCTTTCACCTTAGCTCTGTGTACTTTGCTTGATCAATACAGCCTTTTACCTTTTGCAAGGGAGCAAATATTAGGTATTGTCTCTGAATCATGTTCTTTTCAACAGTTGCGTTTATCCATACAAAAAAGAAGTCAATAATATTGGCTTAAAGTTGCACCACAGGATATAATTTGCTTCCAGGGCTGCTTTGGACTGGGAGGAAACCCATGCGGACAGAGGATGGAAAGTGCAAACTCCACACAGTCACCCAAGACATCGTTGAATCCATGTCTCTGGTGCTGTGAGACAGCTGTGCTAACTGCCGTGCCACCCATCTAGGATGTATACAATTCAGCAAAATCATCTTTTGTTGTTGGCACAGACTTTGTCCAGTCTTGCATGTAATAACTGTATGGAAAGATGAAATGTTCATTGGTGTTTTTTTTAAAACTTGGACTTTGTTTTTTGGTAGCCTCTGATTGCTTTTTAAGGTTACTGGTTGGGCCTCACCCAGAACAAGAAAACCTGAGCACTGTTGGATTTCCACAACTAGTCCTTGAACAGGCATTCTATCCCTTAAGAACACTAACAAAGTGCCTATTGCCCTCTTGAGGTGGCCTGAGTATTTTGCCTGTCCCAAAATGGCATTGGACATTTTCCAAGTGTCCTTGAATTCAGGACTTAGCTTTGCATATCTGAATCTGGCAAGGGGCCGACCAAAGCAGATTACCCGAGGGTAAAAGTGAGATGAATAATAGCTGGCGCCAAAATCCTGAAAAACCCACAGTGCTGCTGTAGGTTGACTTTTGTTGCATACGTGAGCTGGAGCTCAGATATCTGTTTTATTGCAGAGCTTCTAACCCAGCTGAAGCCTTTGAACAAACCAGTCTTGAGAACATGATTGTTAATTTCAAAGAACTAGTGTCCCAAATGTGTTGTACAGAACTGCCTAAACACGTGTAAATGCAACCTATCGAAAACCTATTGAAGCATGAAATAACTGATGGAAAATCTATCGGGTTAATCTAACTGACTAACCTCCATTGCATAATCTTTTACTTCAAGTGTCTGGAAAGCAGCCCTGGAAACAAATTATATCCTGCAGTGCAACTTTAAGCCAACATTATTGACTTCTTTTCTGTATGGATAAATGCAGCTCTTGAAAAGACCGTGACTCTGAGACACTACCTGATATTTGTTCCCTTGCAAAAAGTAAAAGGCTGCACCAATCAGGCAAAGTACCCAGACCTTGGATGAAAGAATTAGAACTAATGTTCTAATATGGCAGTTTGAGAAATTGAGGGAGCCCACCCTGCAGTGCCTCAATTGATCAAGTAATGAAAGCTATTAAAGTATGTTTAAAAACATTTGGATGCCACAGATTATCTACAGGATCAACATTGAGAGAAACTAGAACGGCTCCAAAAGCAAGCATGTAAATTTATGAAAAGTGAGATAAAAAGATTGTAAGGGGAATGGTGTTCAGTGTCACCAGTTCTGGAGAAATGCTAATGTTTGCCCATGTGGGCAGGGAAGTGATAGCCTGGTGATATTTTCACTTGACTATTAGTCCAGAAACTCAGCTAACCTGGAGACCCAGGTTCGAATCTTGCCACGACAGATGGTGGAATTTACATTCAGTAAAATATATTTGGAATTAAGAATCCACTAATGACCATGAAACCATTGTCGGAAAAACCCACCTGGTTCATTAACATTCTTTAGAGAAGGAAATCTGCTGTCCTTGCCCTGTCTGGCCTACATGTGACTCCAGAAGCAAGGCAATGTGGTTGATTCTCAACTGCCCTCAGGCAACTAAGGATGGAAAACAAATGCTGGCCAGACAGCAGCATCCATGTCCCATAAATGAATTTCTTTGAAAAGATGATTGTTAGTTTAGAATGTTGTTTGTGTATGGGCAGACACTTCAACCAGTTTGTGTTAAAACACGTGCCCTTACTCATGAGAAGGACAAGTCTTGGTTCACGGATCGACCTGAGTTTTATTAACAACTCCTTAGCGCATCACGCTATTCAAAAACAACTCTTAACTCCCTGAATTACTTAATACTTTATGCTATCTGTCTGAGGTTCCTAACACAATTCAATGAACTTGACCAAGCTGCCAGGTCCAGTTCTGAGCTCTGCTGTCTCTCATCTTCGAACTCCAGATCTTCATGAAGATTGGTCTCGCGTGCTTTTTTTTTTGTATACTTTTTTGGTATTTTGTTCCTAATAAAAAAGCTAATACAAAACAGATCCAAGCTGACAGGACTGGCCATATCTCCCGTTTTGGTCTCAATCAAACGAGATTCAAGTTGACAGGCTGAGGGGTTACTTCTCCTGGGTTTGGTCTGAACTTAACTTTAGCCAAAAGGTCCTGGTGGCTTTTAAAAGATTGCTTCAGGTGGCATCTCGATATTCCCTCTTCTGCCATCTCTGGGTTTCCACCTAGTCTGTGCTGTAGGTGGCCATCAGGTGTCTCCTCTTATCCTTCACACCCTTCAATGGACAGAGGTGTCCATCCCCACGTGCATGTTACTCCTTTCCATAATGGTGGGAATCTGAAGTGCAGGAGAGTCTGGCTGAAACTGGGGAATATATGTCCTCATTTGCTTAGCTGCAGATTCCAATGTTGGACTGGGGTGGGCACAGTATGAAAGCTCATAACACCAGGTTGGACTTTAACCTGGTGTTGTGGACTGCTTATTTGATTGGGGCTGAACACCTCTGGTTCCAACCTCCAGGACAAGTCCAAGCTCGCCCTTGCTTGCCTCTAATCTGTGCCTGTTATTTTTAAACCTGTCTGAATTACCATCAAGCCTGGTCACAGAGACTGTTTATTTTAGATTGTCCAATCCTGTGCTGGGCCTAGTTGCTCAGGCGGTTGACTGCTTGGCCACAAGGAGCTGAAGTAATGTGGATATCCCCAGATAGTTGGAATAAAACTCATTGTGGCTAAAACTTTGAATAAGCTTTGATTAAACAAAATATCTAAGTCGTTTAGGCTTCACTGTGGACACCGTTGGTGGGAATGTTTAGGCTGCTATTGGAAAGGGGTTGACCAGACAGATCAGAAAAGCAATTGTGGAATTATGGTAGATAAAGACCCTTGAGACACCAAGTCAGTCACTGCTATACAAAAGGAATAGGCCATTGGACTGTGAAGCATAATGGCTACTTGTTTTGATTAGTTACAGAGCATTGTGGATGGTGCAGTGGTTAGCACTGCTACCTCACAACGCCAGGGACCCAGGTTCAAATCTGGCCTAGGTCACCGTTTTGTGTGGTGCATGTTCTCCCTGTGTCTGCATGAGTTTCTTCTGTGTGCTCTGGTTTCCTCCCACAGTCCAAAGATGGGCAGGTTAGATGGATTTGCTGTGCTAAATTGATCCTAGTGTCATGAGGGTTACGGAGAGGGGGCCTGGGTGGGATAGTGGTCGGTGCAGCTTTGATGGGCCAAATGGTGTCATTCTGCACAGTAGGGATTTTGTTTGTATGCATTTCTAAAAGACTTGGGGCGAATAAGATCAGAGGGTATGGGGGGGAAGAAAGCAGGATTAGGCTATTGAGTCAGACAATCAGCCATGATCGTAATGAATGGCAGAGCAGATGCAATGGGCCAAATGGCCTCCTGCTCCTACCTCCTAAGTTTCTGTTATAAGATTAGACTGAGCTAGTAAACAATCTACTAAAATTTACATAGGTTTGTGATAAGATGAGAATAGAGCAAAATAACAGGCTGCTTTTGTTCCTGGGCTTTAGGAAGGAGAGTTTACTAATGATTTACTAAAATGGTACCAAGTGTGAGGGGCACTAGTTGTGAAAACCAGAAACTAGAGAAGTTGAAATTGGTTCTCCCTGAAATGGGTCATGGGGAGGTTTGAGTGATCCTCTGATTCAAAATGAAAACGTGAACAGGGAGTGATGTGATTATCTTGATTGACAGTCTGGCTATTTAGAAGACCAGTGGACTGAGTGGTGTAGGGCAGCACAGTAGTTAGCACTGTTCCCTCTCAGTGCCAGGGTTCCAAGTTCAAATCCAATCTCAGATCACTGTGGAGTTTGCACATTCTCCCCATGTCTGCATGGGTTTCCTCCAGATGCTCCAGTTTCCTCCCACACTCCAAAGGTGTGCAGGTTAAATTGGTTTGCTGTGCTAAATTGGCCCTATTGCCAGGGGATTAGCAGAGTAAGTGTGGTTACAGGAATAGGGCCTGGGTGGGATTGTGTTTGGTGCAGACTTGATGGGCCAAATGGCCTCCTTCAGTACTGTAGGGATTCTGTACCATTCTATGCTTGTAAGATTGACAGGAGTTGAAAGGGAAAAGTGTATGCGGTAGTTTACTAAATCAGATTTTGGAACAAATTGATTAGATCGATTAAAATTGGAGCAGTGTTGAAAAACAGCTACCTGATGGAACCTTTTTAAAAAATCATAGGCAGGTGATGCTGCTGTCAATAAATAGTTATACAGCACAGTTTTACAGTCGGCTTGGTTTATGTGTCTGATATCTAGCAGGTACTTGGTTTATAAATAATTCAGCAGCGCTCTTAAAAGCTTTTTTAAAAGCATAGTCAAGCTTTAATGTTTAGTAGAATCAGAATTTTTAAATTTACTGCCTTTAAGAAAACTGAGACTGGCAGCATTTTTATATAAATAATGTAACTCGTAGTACAGTGTGACCCATTTTGATTCCTGAAATGCACACATTAAAATATTGTCCGAAAGTTCTGTTCCTTTTCTTGGTACCTTTTATCTCCATTCAAACACTCTCCTGGTAGCTTGTGCAGCATTTTTTTGTGATAATGAATTTTAATGCAAACTGGAAATATTTCAAATTTTTGATAAAGATATACCTTCCAGGCTATAGCATGGGACTTTCTAGCTTTCAAAAATGGCACAGTGGCTAGTACTGCTGTTTCACGGTACCGGAGACCTAGGTTTGATTCCTGGTTTGGGTCACTGTCTGCGGAGTCTGCATGTTCTCCCCATGTCTTTGTGGGTTTCCTCCAGGTGCTCCGGTTTCCTCCCACAGTCCTAAAGACCTGCTGGTTAGGTGCGTTGGCTATGCTAAATTCTGCCTCCGAACAGGTACCGTAGTATGACGACTGGGGGGGTTGTCACAGTAACTTCATTGCAGTGTTAATGTAAGCCGACTTGTGACACTAAAATGAACTTTTTAAATTTGGAATGTGTGAATTTACTGTTGTTGTGTTATTACAAAAGCTAATCAACTTTAATTCTCCTAACAAAAAATTTCTAGATGTCCAAGCTGCGTCTGTCAAACTGTCGCAGACGAGGGGTCGGGCTGAACAAAAAACTGCACCCAAGTCTCTTAAACCTGTACAAGGTAAGTTCAGCTTGAATGAGTCATGACACACACTAGCTCAGCTAACTAAATCTGAGCAGTTGAACTGGGAAGCTGGGGTTGATTCATAATTTGTGTAGTGGGGCTAATAAAGTTCTCCATTGCTAACTCCAAGTTAGGGGAAGAGAAAAATCTTCCAGAATCCTGGTACTATTTATCATCACCATTGGCTTTTACTGCAATGCCTTCTGCAACTGAATAGTCTAAAAGTAAATGTCACTGGATCCTGTAGCTTCAGTAAATGGTCCATTCAACTCTGTGCCTGCAATGTACTAGTTACACACTTGATATTCAACCAACACTGATATCTGGATCTGGACCTGTTTATGATCAGCTGTAACACATCAATAAACAATGTCCAGAGAAAATAGGCACGAGATGTAGTTAAACATTTTAAAGCTTATTTATTAGTGTCACAAGTGGGCTTACATTCACACTGCAGTGAAGTTACTGTGAAAACCCCCCCAGTCGCCATACTCCAGCACCTGTTTGGGTACACTGAGGGAGGCCCACTCACTAGTCATCTTGCCCATCACTGGATTAAAGTGAAACTAAAACATATAGACTTGCAGGCACCTTTGTTTAACATTTAACTGAAGTCTTAACCCCCAATAGCACATTTGGTGCAGCTGCTATAAACACGGAGAATTTAGCACGGCCGATGCACCTAACCACGTCTTTCGGACTGTGGGAGGAAACCAGAGAACCCGGAGGAAACCCACGCAGACACAGGGAGAACATGCAGACTACACACACAGTGACCCAAGCCAGGAATTGAACCCAGTTCCCTGGCACTGAGGCATCAGTGTAAATCACTGTGCTGCCCCAATCCTGATGCCTTGTGCTTTTAAACTAGACTGAATGAACTAGCAATTATGGTGGGGCAAGAGTTCTGCCTGAAATTTTTAGCTATAGCATTTGCTTACCTAATAAATGGTCCCTTCAAAACAGCGCACCTTTCAGCAAGCAACCCATAAAAGGTTCTAAATATTCATTCATGGAATCCCTCCACTGCAGAAGGAGGCCATTTGGCCCATTGAGTCTGCACTGACAACAATTCCTCCACCCCACCCCCCATATTTATCCTACTAACCCCACTGACACTAAGGGGCAATTTATCATGAACAATCAAACTAACCTGCACACCTTTGGTCTGTGGGAGGAAACCCATGCAGACACAAGAAGAATGTGCAGACTCCACACGAGTGATCCAAGGCTGGAATTGAACGCGAGTCCCTGGCGCTGAGAGTGTGCAGTGCTAACCACTATGCCCCAGTTGACGCAGAAGGCATCTAATAAGTTGATTATTTCTTCATGAAAGAAAATTTATAGCTTTTACAATTGCGTCCCATCTTTAGTGCTGTGTGTCGTTGAAGATTTTTTGATCAATCACTTTATCGTGGGAAGAATTTGTATATTCTGGTGCATTTTTTTTAAATTAAACCAAAGCTGTTCAAGTTTAGAAATCCCCCAGGGCATGGGTCAAAAGCAGACAGATTTATCAGAGCCCAGGATTAAAGAGGGTGTCCAGAAATGAATGGGCAACAAGACTTCCAGCAGTCCCAAAGACATGCTAGTTGGGTACATTGGCCATGTCAGATTCTCCCTTTGGACCCAAACAGGCACCAGAATGTGGTGACTACGGGAATTTCACAGTAATTTCATTACAGCATTGATGTAAGCCTACTTATGATGCACACAAATAAAGTAAATTAATTAACACAGGCAGCATTTTGCAAAATTGTGGGGCTTGTCTGGTTTGAATCTACCTCTGGGGAAAAAGAAACTGGTTTCATTGGGCAATGCTGTCCACTGGAAGGACAAGTCTTCATTGCCCTGTCCCACTTGTATTCAAACAACAGATGAAGTTCAAAGCCGAGCTGTTATCTAGTTGCTGATCAGAGCATTGATGTCCAGAACTCCGTACACTCAAACAAGTTCCCAGTTAACAAGTTTGATTACGATTGACAATTGGTATTCTTGCAATTTTGAGACCAATTTATTTATTTTTTTGGTTTAGCCTCTAAGCCTCAGACAGCTATCAACAAAGTAAGGAAAGCAGGAAAATCGGAGGAGAAATCTAACAGCAAACCGGTGAGGACTATCATCTATTTCAGTAGAATTGCAAATTCCTTGATCAGGCTTTTGGGAGTAGTATTTCCCTTTTCCATTCAAATTGAGATTTTATTTTACTGTAGTGTGCTGTTGCCTACATTTCACAACATCATCTTTGCTTGCATAATTGTAAGTCCCAGGAATATGATGTGTCTGCCATCCCATGGGAAAAATACATCAATTCATTAAGCTTATGCGCATTCAAGAGGGTCTTGGCTGTACAAAGAGGAACAGCAAACAATTGGAAGGCAAATGGCATGTTGGCCTTTGTTGCAAGAGGATTGGAATACCAGCCTAAAAAATCTTGCTAAAATTGTACAGTGACACCATGTCTGGAGTGGACCACAGTTTTGGTCTCCCTATTTGTGGAAGGATATACTTGCATTGAAGGTCTTACTGTGAAGTTTTGGTTCCTGGGGTAAGCATGTTGTCTTCCGCTGCGCTGAGTAAATTGGATCTATTTTTTCTGACCTCGGACTTAGGTGATCTCATTGAAATGTACAGGATTCTAAAGGGGCTAGACGGAGTACACTGAGCTCATTTTCCCCTGGCTGAGACACGAGGGAGCAGCTTCAGAATAAGGGGTTGAGAATTTAGCACTGAGGAAATGCCTTCACTCAAAGGGGTTGTGAATCTTTGGAATTTTCTATTGCAGGGGTTAGGGAGAGTGGCACAGTGGTTAGCACTGCTGTCTCACAGCACCAGGGGCCCGGGTTCAGTTCTGGCCTTGGGTGACTGTCTGCGTGGAGTTTGCACATTCTCCTGTGTCTGCGTGTGTTTTTCTCCCCTCTCCCCTCTCTCTCTCTCTCTCTCTTCCTCTCTCTCTCTCTCTTCCTCTCTCTCTCTCTCTTCCTCTCTCTCTCTCTCTTCCTCTCTCTCTCTCTCTTCCTCTCTCTCTCTCTCTTCCTCTCTCTCTCTCTCTTCCTCTCTCTCTCTCTCTTCCTCTCTCTCCTCTCTCCCCTCCCCCCAACCACCACACACAGTCCAAAGATATGAGTTGGGTTGATTGGCTGTGCTCAATTAACCCTAGTGTTAGGGGGATTAGCAGAATAAATGTGTGGTTACGGGACTAGGGCTTAGATGGGTTTGTGGTCAGTACAGACTCAATAGGCCGAATGGCTTCCTGTACTATAGGAATTGAGGTGCTTCATAATTGAATGTGTTTAAGGCTGAGGTGGACATATTGGTATCAGTGAATTGAAGGGTATGGGATGGAAGTTGCAAAACTCAGTTCAGTTTGAAGATCAACCAAAGTCGTATTCATTGACCAAATAGCATGAGAGATGTATGCTGTGCTCCCAGTTCTTGTAGCCTTACACTAGTGGATCTCCAGTTCTACATGATAGGCCAGCCAATGCACTGTTTTCTAAGGGCAATGTGCACAGCTCTCTAGTTTAAAAAGCAGCAATGTATAATTTGGTGTGCCTTTTAGAGCTATTCTCTCCTGGCGAACATTGTCTTTTTTAATCTAAATGGGGTGTCTCCCAGTTTCATCCTTGAATCATTCTAATTGGTTTGTTTGAGGCCATGGTATTGTCTGAGACAAATGGTATCTGCCACACATTAAAGTGGCCATTCTGATGATCAAACTAAACCAGTTGAGCCCGATTTGCTCTGCTCTTTTATTGTCTGTGTATATTGTTTGCAAGTCTCCCTTGCCCATAGCTTACAGTGAGTTGTTAGGGTTGGGGTGCATAACCAAGAAATCGGTGCGATTGAAACCAGTATTAAACGCTTTTCTACATATTGTAAGCAGACTAATCTTTTACCCACTGCAGTATAACAACTGCAGTCACATAAAGGAACAGCCCTGTGAATCAAGCTACTTAATTCAAAAGCTACGCTTCGGGTTTTCAGATTTCATGCAAAAATGCCATTGTTTGACAATTTAACAATAATGTCACTAGAGGTACCACCACCTCCTGATAGCTGAAGACCAAGGAAGCCTCTATTGTTGGGTTGGTGAAGGATAAGCCTTACAAGTTCCTGGATTCTTGATTTGATAATGTTGGTTCATTAAAACCCTGCAGTGCGGAGGGAAGCCATTTGGCTCATCGAGTCTGCACCGACCATAATTCCAACCAGGCCCTATCCCTGTAACCCCATGTGTTTACCCTAGCTAGCACCCCCAGACACTAAGGGGCAATTTAGCATGGCCAATCCACCTAACCCCCACATCTTTGGACTGTGGAAGGAAACCCACGCAGACACAGGGAGAATGTGCAAACTCCACAACCTAAGCTGGAACCCAGGTCCCAGGTGCTGTGAGACAGCAGTGCTAGCCACCGTGCTGCCTGTGTTGGAATGGTGTTGGTAATGGAACATCTATTAAGAAGTTTTTGTTAACAACAAGTCATTTAATTGCCAATACAGGATTAACACTATCAACATTCTGAAATGAAGGGTTGGGGGAAAATATGCCACCACTTACGAAGTAGAAATCAAGGCCAATGGCTCAGGAGTGAAGTGATCAGGTCTGTTCAAATTAATCCCTCTGCCATCTGTAACAAATTTCTGGGAATATAGTGCACAGTCCCACATTGACCCTGTATACACTAAATCCTTGAATTATAATGTCCTAATTATTTAAAAAGAAATATGCTCCAAAATGACAGCCACCTGCCGTACTTATTTATTGTAGTGAAATGGTGAGGGACATCGCTAACTCATTCAGGCAAAAACTGAGTTCCGGGGGCACTATTAGAAGTGGTAACAAAATGTGGACTTTACAAAGAAAGTGGCAAGGTTTAGGGAAAACACAGCAGAGCTTTGGGCCTGTGTAGTTGGAAGTCCTATTTGGAAAGAGAAGGCATTACAATGCAACAAGAAACCAAAGTTAGGGGTATGTAAAGTTCTTGTAGCACTGGAGATGGGCTAGGCTTAGACCATGAAAAGACTGGAACACAAGATGAAAATCTTAAATTTTGATGTGCTGGACCAGAAGCAAATACTATTCTTAGTAAGGTTTTTGTTTTTGCAGATTACTTGGTCTACAATTTAGTCACTTTTATATGTGAAGGACGTTGTTAGGACTTCTAACTAATGGGACGTTCTATGTGCTCCAGTCTTATCAGAGCCATTGGCCTCCAAATTGAAATCTGGCAAGATACATCAAACCTATTAAATCATTGTTTCCAGTTATAGATCCACAGCTTAATGAAGACAAGTGGTGCGCACACACAGGCCTTTAATGGCTGACAATTCAATCTTCATTATTGTTTCAATTGTACTTGGGAATTTGTCTGCCTGTCTTCTCCTCTTTCATGCAGTCTGTGTCTATTTTACTGTTATTTGTTCCTGTTTGATGAAACTTGAGCGAATTGAGTTGAAGTCTGAAGCAGGGAATTGTGTGATGGCAGAAGTACACGTTGGATATAATTGTTACATATTGCATCAGCTGCATTGTTAAATGTGCCAACATACAGTGGCACAGTGGGTTGGCACAGTGGGTTAGCACTGTTGCTTCACAGCTCAGGGGACCTGGGTTCGAATTCTGCTTGGGTGACTGTGTGGAGTTTGCACGTTCTCTCCATGTCTGCGTGGGTTTCCTCCAGGTGCTCCAGTTTCCTCCCACAGTCCAAAGATGTGCAGGTTGGCCGTATACTAAATTGTTCCTTAGTGTCCCAGGATGCGTGGGTTAGAGGGATTAGCAGTGTAAATGTTTGGGGGTAGGGCCTGGCTGGCATTGTTGTCAGTGCATGCTCAATGGGCCAAATGTTCCCTTCCTGCAATGTAGGGTTTCTATGATTCTCATTATATTTTCATATCTGTGAATCTGGTTACTGACCCTGTTTGCTTGGCTACAAAATGTTCTTGTACGAGTGTGGTTTTAAAGCTGAAAGTTTATTTATCAGTGTCACAAGTAGGCTTACATTAATACTACAATGAAATTACTGTGAAAATCCCCAAGTCACCACACTCCGCCACCTGTTTGGGTACACTGAAGGAAAATTTAACACAGCCAATGCACCATAACCAGCACGTCTTTGGACTGTGGGAGGAAACCCACACAGATATGGAGAGAACATGTAGACTCCTCACAATGACCCAAGCCGGGAATCGAACCCAGGCCCCTGGTGCTGTGATTTTAAAAGGATGATGGTTCAGTTTATATACATGCACACACAACTGGCCCTGAGTAATTTTTAAGATTCCTGTCCAACCTTAAACTGTTACCTTATTAATCTCTGATTTGATGTGTGCAGTACCATAGCTACAATGTAATTTGCTTGTATTGCAAATGGGTCAATTGGCATTTTAATATCGTTTTATGTTTGGTTATATGTGGAAAATGTAAATTGTCCCTTGGCTACTCAACATGTCAGTCATCTGCACACCATGTCATAAAACTGTAATACATTGCTGTAACCTTGCACCTCACCTAAAGCGGTTTAGTCAAAGACGGTGAAGTGAAATTAAGTATCTCATATTTGCAATAAATATTGCTTTGCAGGTTGCTGCTGATGAACCGGAATCTGTCCCTTGTGAAGAACAAAAAATGGAAGTCATCAGCGAGAAAGATCAACCCACAGGTTGTGAGGAGCCGATTCCACCGACTGCAAACGACGATGGGCATCAAATGTTGCCAGTCTTGCGTTCTGGGCGCCTGGGCAAGAGAGTCTCCTTCGCTCCTGAAAATTACATCTTCGCACCGGTGGCCGGACTGTCCGAATTCAAATTTCCCCCACTCAGCCCCCACAGTGTAAAAAATTTCTTTACATCTTGTTCTTGGAGTCCCGTTGAACATAAAGTGTAAGTAGCTGCTGCTTTTGCAAACTCTGCTAATGACCCTCATGAAGCACAGTTAGCAAATCTACACAGCGCAAACTTGTCAAAGTTCAGTTCTTTACAACTTATCCCTATTTGGTCTAACATGTCCTTGCGCAGTATCCACAGGCCATCCCGCTAGGGTGTGTGCTGGCTAGCAATCGGGAAAGGGAACACCGGCTGCTGCTCATTTTCCTTCTCGATCTTCTGTTAGTCAAAACAGTGAAGCCACACTGGCAAAGGGCCACAATTCAGTCATCTGTGCCAAATTAACTGATTATGTTTAGGTCAACAGTTGGGACTATTTGGCCCTTGGCCCACTTGGATGTGGCGTAGGAAATTTGGCTGTAGATGGTTCCAGCAATTCCTGATCAACATCAATTCTCCTTTTTGCTGGAACTGCATAATATTTTGCAAAAGCAAATCAGGTACATCGCTCCCTCTGGACACATCAGTTCCTCGCTGGGGTACAGTTCTAAAGTGTCACAAATCACTGCAATAAAGTTACTGAAAATCCCCAAGCCGCCTCACTCCAGCACCTGTTCGGGTACACGGAGGGAGAATTTAGCATGGCCAGAGTGCCTAACCAGCATGTCATTTGGACTGTGGGAGGAAGCTAAGCAACTAAGAAATTAAGTTGATCTTATCAGCCAAATGGACTGATAACTCCCCATCAAGACTCGCATTTATACGTGAATGCTGACCATTAGGTGTGAAGTACTGGGGAGTGGGATGACATGGTGGCTCAGTGGGTAGCACTGCCCCCTCATAGTGCCAGGTTTGATTCCTGGCTTGGGTCATTGTCAGTGTGGAGTCTGCACGTTCTCTCTGCGTCAGGTGCTCCAATTTTTTGGATTTGATTTGATTTATCATTGTCACATGTATCAGTCTACAATGAAAAGTATTGTTTCTTGCATGCTATACAGACAAAACATATCGTTCATGCAGAAGGAAATAAGAGTGCAGAATGTAGTGTTACAGTCACAGCTAGCATGTAGAGAAAGATCAACTTAATTTCTTAGTTTCTTCTCACAATTCAAAAGATGTGCTGGTTAGGCACTTTGGCCATGTTAAATTCTCCCTCAGTGTACCCGAACAGGTGCCAGAGTGTGGCGACTAGGGCATTTTCACAGTAACTTCATTGCAGTGTTAATGTAAACTTACTTGTAACACTAATAAATAAACTTTAGAACTGTACCACAGCAAGAAGTTGATGTGTCCAGAGGGGGTGGGGGGGATGGAATTAGCATTTCCATATAATTGCTTCAGAGCTTTACAGTGCTTAGAAATAGCTCTTCACCCCATTTAACAATGGCCATCAGGTCGAAGTGACGATAGCATTTCTTCACGGTTTCCATTTGTGTGGTGACCTTTTTCAAAATGTTTCCAGCAAAGCTGCATCGGTGGCACAGTGATTAGCACTACTGCCTCTCAGCTCCAGGGACCCGGGTTCAATTCCTGGCTTGGGTCACTCTGCAGAATTTGCACATTCTCCCTGTGCCTGCGTGGGTTTCCTCTGGGTGCTCCAGTTTCCTCCCACAGTCCAGAGGTGTGCATTGGCCATACTCAATTGCCCCTTTGTCCCGGGATGCATAGGTTAGAGGGATTAGCAGGGTAAATATGTGGCGTTGCAGCGAAAGGGCCTAGGTGGGATTGTTGTCAGTGCAGACTCGATGGGCCAATTGATCTCCTGCACTGTAGGGTTTCTATGTTAATGGGGTAAAAGCAAAATGCTGCAGCTACTGGAATCTAAAATAAAAATGGAACATTCTGGAGAAATTCAGCTCTAACAAAGGGTCATCCAGACTCAAAACATTGGCTCTGTTCTTTCCCCACAGATGCTGTCAGACTTGCTGAGATTCTCCAGCATTCTGTTTTACTATCTGTTCATAGTGCAGAAAGAGGCCATTCAGGCACCGATCAAATCCCTACACCCATAACTCCATGCATTTACCCTAGCTAGTCCCATGGTGCCTAGGGGGCAATTTAGCATGGCCAATCCAACTAACCTGCACATCTTTGGACTGTGGGAGGAAATGGGAGCCCCCAAAGGAAACCTGCGCAGATATGGGGTTTTGCTATGGGTACCTTAAGTGTTATTGAGAGGGGGGGATTAGCCCCAACAAGACTTGTAATGTTTGCCATCTATTGTGCACTCCGTTTTTTCCACTACCATCTCCCCAGCTGTGCTATTTTGTTAGCTATCTCTGATCCATTTCTTTTTGCTGCCCCCTCTGAACCTTATTGCCCTTTCTTCCTGCATGAGCATGCTTTTAATGTCTTAATTAAATTCTGTACATGTGGCAGACACTATTGATATTCCCATGTGGTCGCCTGTGCTATTTACTGACTATCCATAGTAACACTACTAATTTATCTGATCCCTGATTTTTTTTTTTTGAGTGCCACTTTTTTTTGCCTGTTTACTTGGACTTTGTACCTTAATTCTCATGCCCTACCCTGATCCTGCCAAAAGGATGCGCTTAACTTGATTCCTCTTGCTCTGTCCAGGAACACTAATGTTTCTTCTGCAACAAAGAATTCATTAACCAGAACCAGGAGAAGTAAGTTTGCACCGGAAATTGAATCTGAAAGTCTACCCGAAGCAAAGAATGAAGACACTGTTAATGCTGGTAAGCTGACGGGTCTCGACAAGTGAATAACTCATCCTGTGGCAGTATAATGCTGTGGTTCCTGTCATATGTGTTGTAAAATCTCTTACAGTATCCTTTTAACATGATGGAGCTAACCAAAGACTGAATGAGACACTGCAATTAAATTTGAGTCTTATTACCCAAGGGACTTACAAAAATTAGCCTACTGGCCTTCAATCTGCATCACCTGCCTGTGCTTTGTCTTCTGAATTAGTGGAATTACTGATTTTTAAATTGAAACCATCTTTTTTTAAAATTACTCTTATTTGCCTCTATCAAAATTTTTTGGTCTTAAGTTGTCTCTGGGTTCACTTAGATGGACTCCCAAAGTCCACTCGCTGTTCCAAATAGTTTTCAGATCTGCCTCTTTTCTTCACCCCACCCCTTTTTCCCTTAGTGATCGAAGATGTACCGGTGCCTAACAAACTCCAAGATTTTTCTTCAAGCTCTGTAGTCAATATCAACGGACCAGTGCACGACGTTGCTTACTTCAGGTAGGCCACAAAGTTGATATTATCATGCAGTGACAATGCCTGTAACAGTGATGTTTGGATGCATCACATCAATTTACCAGATTAATTTTCTGAGATTAACGTGCCCTCTAATGACATTGAGGAGATGTCAATTTGGAGGCAAAATGAATGTCCTCTATCTTCTAAAAACCAAGAGGAGATCTATTGCAAATTTTGAGTGGTTTGGCTGGATTTATATTTTGCCTCTTTAAGACTCCTTTTTATTCTTCCAGAATTTTCAGGTGTGGGCTCTGAATCTGTCATACATTTGTGTCTCTGCTTTCCTACAAGCAAGGCGGTTGAAGGATGGTGATTTGGAAAGTCACACACCTATTTGTTCTTTGTTATTCATTCATGGGGCATGGGCATCACTGGCTGGCCAGCATTTATTGCCCACCCTTAGTGTAGAGTCAATCATGTTGCTGTGGCTCTGGAGTCGCACGTAGGCCAGACCAGGTAAGGACAGCAGATTTCCTTCCCTGCTGCAATGTGCGTCCAAAATATCGGGTTTTGGTTTTCCAAATGAGTTACCAATTAGCCAAAAGAACAGTCATAGATTGGCTTCATGTTTTCCTATTTCTTTTAAAAAAGAATTGCTCACAGACCAGCTGGTTTGGCCTGCTGCTTGTCTCCTAGCTCACGGCCGTTATTACTTCGTAGCAGAATACTTTAAAGAGGCTTAAAGCTTTGCAACAGATGTAAAGACCTGGAAAACAGAAAATGGGTCGCTGTTGCTATCAGCTGCGAACAGGCATGTTAAGTTTTTTTTTCCCCCCTGTAGTGGCATCAACTGTGGAATCGTTTGTTTGCCTGATAGCATTGCAATAAGATGCAAATCGCTTTGTTATCCTTGTATTGAATATTTTATGAATTCTTATTATTGTTAGTTGAGAAGATCACAATGTATAAAAAGTGGTGGGGATATTTTACATTTTGCTAGTTCATAGAATCCCTACAGTGCAGAAGAAGGCCATTCAGTCTGTCAAGACTGCACTGACAACAAACTCACTTAAGCCCTATCCCATGTATTTACCCTGCCCCTGCAACACTAAGGGGCAATTTAGCATGGCCAATTCATCTGACCTGCATATCTTCGGAGTGTAGGGGGAAACTGGATCACCTAGAGGAAACCCAACCACACACGGGGAGAACGTGCAAATTCCACACGGTCACCCAAGACCCGGGTCGAACTCGGGTCCCTTACACTGAGGCAGCAGTGCTAACTTCTGTACTACCGTGCCACCTGGGGATTCTAAGTTAGAACATAACAGCCATGAACTTGAACGCCCCAGTCAGGGCTTAATTAGCTGAACTGGATTGCAGTATGGCTGTTACAGCTTGTCTCAATGTGGTGGCTTCTACAGGGGATAAAAGGAACATTCCTGATTGCTGTCCACTGATCTGTTATGAAGTGTGTTTGCATTGACAGGAGTAAGCATGGTTGGTAAATTTTTTTTGAGGGCACAAAATTAATAAAAGGGATGTCCACACCAGAAAGTGTGCATGTATAACAATATCACCTCGTTTTGTTACCATTTGAGTCAACCAACAAATACTGTAAATACTTGGAGTGGGCACCATGCCAAAGCAGAACTGACCCAGGGAAAATGAGTTGGATGGTTTTTAACGTGAATGTGTTCTTTTGCAGGGGAATAGTCGTGTCGGAGACAGAGAGCCTGACTGGGCTCTGCCAGCTGTGGGAGGGCTATGCTAATTCCTCTGAGGTTCCAGATGGCGGTAAGATAAATTTTACCAATAAATCCCACTGTCTTAAGGCAATTTTCACAAGCTGGTCTTGGATCCTCTCTAATACTATGATTTAAGAGCGATCTGGTTTTGTTTCACTTCCTGATTGTAAAATGTCGTTACTCTGACAAATTTGCACCTCCCAAGTTAATTTATCAATGGGTCAGTATGTTAATAGGAGTGAACGCCACTTATTTAAGCACATTAAAAGTGACAACATCCAAATGATTATCATTTGTGTTAAATTGCACATTCCTTTTTCTTGTAGGCAAAAATGATTAACCATCATTGTGCCGAGGTGACTATTTAGCTTGGCTTATTTCTGTAGCCTGGAAAAAACATGCAACAAAAAAAATGCATTGCATTCCAGATGGGAGGAGAGAGTAGGCAAGGCATCGATATTTATTTATTAGTGTCACAAGTAAGGCTTACATTAACACTGCAATGGAGTTACTGTGAAAAATCCCCTAGTCACCACCTCCAGCGCTTATTCGGATGTGTAGAATTCCTACAGTGCAGAAGAAGACCATTCAGCCCGTTGAGTCTGCACCAACCACGATCCCATCTAAGCCCTAGCCCCATAACCCCATGCATTTACCCAAGCTACTCTCCCCAACACAAGGGCAATTTAGCATGGCCAATCCACCTAACCCACATGCGGGAAGAAACCGGGGTACCTGGAGAAAACCCACACACATGGGGAGAATGTGCAAACTCCTCACACAGTGACCCAAGTGGGTAATCGAACCAGAGTCCTTAGCGCTGTGAGAGAATTTAGCATGGCCACTCTTTCAGACTGTGGGAGGAAACTAGAGCACCTGGAGGAAACCCACACGGACACAGGGAGAAGATGCATACTCAAACAGGCAGTGACCCAAGCTGGGAATCGAACCCAGGTCCCTGGCACTGTGAGGCAGCAGTGCTAACCACTGCCACCTGTATATTTGTATATTTTGATAACAATTATTTGATAATGCAGATAAACTTCTTGTATCACATTGGTGTTTATTCCTTAAATTTCACATGTTTGTGTTCTTGGCATGAAGCCAGGTTTACTGAAATTATTCCATTTTTTTCCCCCTTCCTTTGCATCCACTGGGTGGCACTGTATGACATGTTACTGACAAGTATTTGAAATGAGCTTGATCCAATCCGTAAAGGCTAAAGTATTTTTGAACGCTATTCTTAAAATTGCAGCCTGGATGACAGCACTGTTAGGCAAACTTGCCTTTCATAAATCTTCCATGAAGTATATGAATTTCTAGTCTGCGTGTGAGTGATTGGAGCTGTGATTTGACAAGCAACTCTGCCTTTTTGAAGTCTGCTGTCACAACCTGTGGTTGGATGTCAGTTAAATTTTATCACCAATCAAGCATAATTAGATTCTATTAGTTAACCTCCACCAAATGGTCAATTCTAGGCAAAAGGTAATTTTTTTTACAGGCTCTGAATGGAAGCGTGGATGCAAAGAAAGTCTACAGTAGCATAAAAAGTAGCTCCAAAGATGTGTGGGTTAGGTTGATTGACCATGCTAAATTGACCCTAGTTATCAGGGTGACTAGCAGTGGCGTTACAGGAATAAGGCCCGAGTGGGTTTGTGGTTAGTGCAGACTCAATGGGCTGAATGTCCTCCTTCTGCACTGTAGGGATTCTGACTGAGGTGCTGGACTAGGCCATTCAGTCCTCCGAGCCTGCACCACCATTCACTATGATCACGGCTGATCATGCACTAAGTATCCCACTCCCACTTTCTCTCTGTACCAAATGATCCCTTTAGCCGCAAGGACAATATCCAGCTCCCTCTTGAACACAAAAAAGACAGTAGGACTAGGGGGCACAGCCTCAAGATAAAGGGGAGGCGGTTTAGAACGGAGTTGAGGAGGAACTTCTTCACTCAAAGGGTGGTGAATCTCTGGAATTCTCTGCCCGTTGAAGTGGTGGAGGCTGCCTCGCTAAATATTTTTAAGAAGCGGGTTGATGGGTTTTTGATAAGAGAAGGGATTAAGGGTTATGGGGAGAGGGCGGGAAAGTGGAACTGAGCCACGACAGATCAGCCATGATCTTATTGAATGGCGGGGCAGGCTCGAAGGGCTAGATGGCCTACTCCTGCTCCTATTTCTTATGTTCTTATGTTCTTATAACTTCCCCAACAGCTTTCTGTGGTAGAGAATTCCACAGGTTCACAACTCCCAGTCAAGAAGCTCTTCCTTATCTCAGTCCTGGGCGGCTTACCCCTTATTCTTTACTGTGATCCCTAGTCCTGGACCTCCCCAACATTCTTCCCACATCTAGTCTGTCCGGTCCCATCAGGATTTTGTACGTTTCTCTGAGATCCACTTCCATTCTTCTAAATTGCCTAGTCGATGCTGTGTCTCTTCATATGTCTATCAAGGACCAATCTCTCCCATTGCCATAGAGGTTTTGCAGGCTTTGATGTTCAGTCTTTTAATTGATCACAACTTTACCCTTCCAAATAAAGTCACAGAGCTATTTTAATACACACTATAAAGTCACAGGTTAATGCTGGTAACTAGCCAGAGTACAGTATTCAGGAATATATAGGCAATTGTAGTTTCAAATTCAATTTCAAGTAATTAGCACATACCAATCAAGATATGAGTTATCTCTGTCCATTCATAGCTGCTGATTAATGTTACATTACATTGGTCTTATTGAATGGCGGGGCAGGCTCGAGGGGCCAGATGACCTACTGCTCCTAGTTCTTATGTACATAAGGTACAGATATTAAAACCAATCAGTTATCACATGCCTGCTTAATTATAATATACAACCAGTGTAAAGATCTATCATGTTAGCTGACCTAATTCATCATCTTTACAAGTTATTAGATGTCCCAGTCTGTGTACATCATTCCTCCTCCGCCTTTGTCTAGATGTTTGATTTTAAGGAATTCTCTGACTAAAGACTTTGGAGCTTATCTGTGGAGACTTTTATTGAGGCTTTTTTTTTCAACCTCATAACAGCTTATATTATTTTTAATCTTGTGCGATTATTAGAGAATGGGCTTTGGTAATTAAAATACAGAAATGTTCCACTCTCTCATGAAAACCCTCGCTGTTCCTCTTTCCAGAAGGTGATCATCCTGCCTCTTTTCCCTCATCTCAGTGTTGATACACAAGCAACACTGGCGAGTGTGATCATCTTTCTTTGTGAGAGAAATACTCCAGATACCGAAGCGTTTTGTTCTTTTGACCCCTATTGACCTTTTTTGAACAAAAAAATACAGCACAAGAACGGGCCTTTCAGCCCTCCAAGCCCTTGCCAATCATGATGCCCTAACTAAACTTGAAAATAAAAGCATCTGCCATTACAGGACCCTATCCCTCTATTCCCTCCCTATTCATGTACACAGCCAGATGCCTCTTAAATGTTGCTAATGTGCCTGTTTCCAGCACCACCACTGGCAGCATGTTCCAGGCACCCATCACTCTCTGGGTGAAACCTCTACCTCTACCTCCACCCACCTTACATATCCCCCTTAAACTTTTCACCTTGAACCTGCGCTCCCTTGTAATTGACACTTCCACCCTGGGGGAAAAAGTCTCTAACTATCCACCCTGTCTATGCTTCTTATTATTTTGTAGACTTTTATCAGCTCTCCCTTTCCTGGGATCCCTTGAGTCATGCCCTGTTGAATGCTAGCCTGATAGACTACAGTACATTTTCCTGAACTTATTCTGCAAGTAGTTTTTTTCTTAAATACAAGATCTCACCTGATTTCCTGCCTTTTCACTTGTGCATCCCAGTCAGCAGAAATGAAATGAAAGACCTGTAAACTTGTGGTTCTATTTGAGTATTTTGCTTTTGTGCCATAATCCAATTTGAGAATTCCCACGTGGCACCATCAAGTTATCCTTTTCCTTGTCCAACTAAAACTATCAAGTCAAAGCGAAAAAATCTGCCTTGCTTAAAGTTATGTTTTCATCTAGTTAAGGACTTGGTTCGCACAACAGTAGGACAAGCGCGCCTTCTGATGTCTGAGCGATTCAAACAGTTTACCGGGCTTGTCGACAACTGTGAATTCAAGACAAGTGAAAAAGAAGTAACCTGCACAGATTTGGAAGGATTCTGGGACATGGTCTATTTCCAGGTATTAATTACAGGTTTTCTTAGCGTGCCAGTCACTGATTTTCCCCTTCGGTTGTTCTAACTAGATGCCATAAACTTGATTTTTTTTTTGTTTTAAAATCGGTTGCTAAGTGCAAACTCTACCCTCCACTCATTCTGCATGGCTCTCCTCAAGAGATTGGCTGACGTGCAGCAAGCTCCCTCAAATGGCTCCTGACTAACATATTACCAGGGCATTAGCAAGACCACATCTCAGACACTGTGCAGTTTTTGTCTCCTTATTTAAGGAAGGTTGTAAATGCCTTGTATGCTTTTTCAGAGGAGGTTTACTGGATTGATACCTTCTACATAAGTAGTAGGAGCAGGAATAGGCCATTTGACCCTCGTGCCTGCTCTGCCATTCAATAAGATCATGGCTGATCTTTTCATGGACTCGGCTCCACTTACCCGCCTGCTCACCATAACCCTTAATTTCTTTACCATTCAAAAAAACCTGTTTATCTTTGCCTTAAAAACATTCAATGAAGTAGCCTCAACTGCTTCACTGGGCAGGGAATTCTACAGATTAACAACCCTTTGGGTGAAGAAGTCCCTTCTCAACTCAGTCCTAAATCAGCTTCCCCTTATTTTGAGGCTACGCCCCCTAGTTTTGGTTTCACCCGCCAGTGGAAACAACCACCCTGCTTCTATCTTATTTCCTTCACTTCCCCACTCCTTTCTTCTAAATTCCAATGCGTATAGTCCCAGTCTACTCAGTCTTTCCTCATAAGCCAAATCTCAACTCCGGAATCAAGATGGAATGTGTGGTTTGTCTGATGAGGAAAGGTCAGGCAGACTGGGCTTATTTCCACTGGAATTTAGAAGTGATGGGGTGAATTGATTGAAGTTTATAAGATCCTGAATGGCCTCGACAAGATGGACGTGGAAAGGATCTGAAAGACATGCATTGGCCATGCTAAATTCTCCCTCAGTGTACCCAAACAGGCACCGGAATGTGGCGACTGGTGGGATTTTCACAGTAACTTCATTGCAGTGTTGATGTAAGCCTACTTGTGACACTTTTTTTCAAATAAACTTTAACTTTTAACTTTAAAACAATATTGTCTTTTTCCTGGTTTGAAGGTTTTCCTCTTGTGGTTAAAGCCCAAAACTAGGGGAGTGCTGTTTTACAATTAGAGGTTGCCATATTGGACAGAAATGAAGTGAATTTCTTTCCCTTAATGGGATGTGTGACTTTGGAACTCTGCACCTCAGAAGGTGGTGGAAACAGGGTCTTTAAGAATATCTATTGGGGGTAGGCGGGGACTGGGGGACTCTGGAACTCAACATTAACAGATCAGTCATGATCTTAGTGAATGGCAGGACAGGCTCGATGGACCAAATGACCATAAGTAACAGCAGGAAATTTTAACTGAGTTCAGGGTGAAGGATCAGGCAAAATCCTTTCTTCTCACTCTTGCAAAGAACAGTAAGCAACAGGTCCTTTAGCCCTCCAAGCCTGTGCTGAACACGTTGCCCTATTTAGACCAACCACCTGTATCCCTCTATTCCCCGTCCGTTTATATGTCTATCCAGATGCATATGTACAAATGCATGTGCTAGTCATCAGAATCAGCAACCCTGGTGGCATCCCATTCTTCTCTTCCCTTCCCTACTCCCAGACACAGAGACTGCAACATGCTATCCAGTAGCTCAACGCAGTCTGGGAATCAACCAGTGATTTTCCGAAAGCAAGTCAGCAGGAAATGAGGCAAGCGCAAGAGGTTAGCCAAAATAAAACTGAAGGAAATGGCTTTAGCTTGCTCTGCACGGAGCTGTAGTGATGGAAGAAGTTTGTAATCTTTTCCTTGGCCAGCTTATGCACAATGACCGGGGTTATTAAAAGTCAGGTTGCTTCTATAAAACGACTGGTGGAACCTCAATTTTTGATTAACTGGCAGTTCAATGAACTGACAAGCTGAGCAAAATGAACCTGGAGTCAACAAAGGATTCTCTATATGAACGTGGAAAGATGCTGTTAGAAAACCATATCCCAATTTGGGCAGCGTGGTGGCACAGTGGTTAGCACTGCTGCCTCACAGCGCCAGGAACCCAGGTTCAATTCCCAGCTTGAGTCACTGTCTGTGCAGAGTCCGCACATTCTCCCTGTGTCTGTGTGGGTTTTCTCTGGGTGCTCTGGTTTCCTCCCACAGTCTGAAAGGCATGCATTGGCCATGCTAAATTCTCACTCAGTGTACCCAAACAGGTGCCGGTATGTGGTGACTGCCAGGATTTTCACAGTAACTTCATTGCAGTGTTAATGTAAGCCTACTTGAGACACTTTATTAAATAAACTTTAAAACAATATTGTCTTTTTCCCAGTTTGAAGGTTTTTTTCCTTCTTCCAACCGGAAACACAACTTTTTATTAAATAAAATGGGATTTCCCTCTAGCCTGCCTTTCCTCATTTTTACGTTGGTTCTACCTTTGTTCCTAATCCAGGTTGAAGACGTGAACAAAAAATTTGAGCGTTTGAAGAAGCTTCAAGAGAATAACTGGCAGGAGCAGAATGTGTTGCCAACGTTACCCAAAAAAGTAGTCAAGGTGAGGAGCAAGAGATGAGGAATTGGTCACTCCCTCCAGCACAGGTGCCTCATGGTCTTCAGCATTTGTAAATTGGCAAAATAATATTGGTGGTCAGTCAAGAATGCTCAACTTTAAGGGCAGTAAGAAGTCTCTCAACACCACTTTAAAGTCCAACGGTTTAGAACAAAAAATTACAGCATAGGAACAGGCCGTTCAGCCCTCCAAGCCTGCACCAACCATGCTGCCTGACTGAACTAAAACCCACTACCCTCCAGGGATCATATCCCTCTATCCCTATCCTAGTCATGTATTTGCTAAGACACCTCTTAAAAGTCACTACCATATCCGCTTCCACTACCTCCCCCAGCAACAAGTTTCAGGCACCCACTACTGTGTTTTCAAAAAAAAACTGCCTTGTACATCATCTTTAAACCTTGCCCCTCGCACCTTAAACCCGTGCCCCCTAGTAATTGACTCTTTCACCCTGGGGAAAAAACTTCTGACTATCCGCTCTGTCCATGCCCACTTAATCTTGTAGACTTCTGTCAGGTCGCCCCTCAACCTCTGTCTTTCCAGTATGAACAAACCAAGTTTCTCCTACCTGTCCTCATAGCTAATGCCCTCCATACCAGGCAACATCCTGGTAAATCTTTTCTGTATCCTCTTCAAAGCCTCCACATCCTTCTAATAGTGTGGCGACCAGAATTGAACACTAAGTTCCAAGTGCGGCCTAACTAAGGTTCTATGAAGCTGTAACATGACTTGCCAATTTTTAAACTCAGTGCCCTGGCTGATGAAGGCAAGCATGCCATATGCTTTCTTGACTATCTTCCCCACCTGTGTTGCCACTTTCAGTGACCTGGGTACCTGTACACCCAGATCCCTTTGCCCATCTCTTGTGGGTTCACTTACAGTATATTTCTGATCTGTATTAGACCTTCCTCATTACCTCATGAACTTTTGGAGCACTGCTCCTTTATCGGATGAGTGAAGGCACCAACTCACCTGATGAAGGAGCAGCATTGCGAAAGCTTGTGATTCCAAATAAACCTGTTGGACTTTAACCCGGTGTAGTGAGACTTCTTACTGTGCCCACCCCAGTCCAATGCCGGCATCTCCACATCACAACTTTAAGAATAAATGGATATTGGCGAAACATAATGCAAGTTTCTATCTACCCAAAACTTGCATCCTGATCATCAGACCAGGACCCACCAGCAACTGGTCTGATGAAACAATAAACTTGTCCTTCTCTTTGGAAACCACTTCTATAAGCTGCTTATGCACTTCCTTCATGCATCACATGTGTTCAGAAGATATATATTCCTTGTAAAACATATAAAATATCAATCTCCCCCCAAGCACTCTTTACTTTGAAAAGAAAATATCTCTAAAATAGATATTGTGTGACTGAGTCCTATAAAGATTAGAACAGAATTGGAGGAGCCAGCCTGACAGTATACGGGAGTTTTTCAAATGTAATTCAAGTCTTTTATTCCTGTAGTGTATGTGAACTCTTGAGTTTTTGAGTTTTTTCATCTTGAAAGTAGCTTTATCACATAGCACTGAATTTGTTTTATTCATTCAAGGGATGTGGGCTTCACTGGCTTGGCTAGGCTAACATTCGTTGCTCATCCCTAATTGCCCTTGAGACGGTGATGAGCTGCCTTCTTGAGCCATTACGGTTTGTATGGTGTAGGCCCACCCATTGTGCTGTTAGAGAGGAGCTCCAGGATTTTGACACAGAGCGGCGGCACAGTGGTTAGCACTGTTGCCTCAGTGTCGGGGACCCGGGTTCAATTCTGGCCTCGGGTCACTGTGTTGACTAGGTGTTGCACGCTCTCCCCATTTCTGTGTGGGTTTCCTCTAGGTGCTCCAGTTTCCCCCCACAGTGCAAAGATGTGTGGGTTAGGTTAATTGGCCTAACTAAATTAACCCTAAATGTCAGGGAGGTTAGCAGGGTAAATATGCAGATTACAGGAGTAGGGCCTGGGAACGGTTGTGGTCAGTGCAGACTCAATGGGCCGAATAGCCCCTTCTGCACTGTCGGGATTCTATGAATGGCGATACATTTCCAAGTGCCTTGGAGGGAAATGTCCAGGTGCTGGTGTTCCCGTGTATTTGCTGTCCTCGTTTTCTAGATGATAGTGGCCGTGGGCTTGGAAGGTGCTGTCTAAGGAGCCATGGTGAGTTTTGGATAGGGTTAAGATGGCAACATAAGAGTAACAAATTTGTCATGGGTTTGAACAGGTGTGCCTTGTCAATTTGTTAATTTCACATTGATCTTTTTAGAAAAAGGTTGCCGTTCCAAAACCCGCAGAAGGCCTTGTAGTTAAAGCCAATGCATCACACAGCCGTCTCGCTGCCTTGAAGGCATCTATGAAAGCCAAGCTGAAACAGGAGGTGGCAGGCTCCAGCAGTAAAGACACTGAAAAGGATAACATTATTGTATTTGACGCTGGATTCTTCAGAGTGGAGAGTCCTGCAAAGAGCTTTGCTGGTAAGATTTATTTCACTCAAGTGGCTGCAAGTGTCCTATTTTAAACAAAAAGTGCAGTGATGCAGGAAGTCAAGATGGGAGAAGTTTGATGGCAGCTTCTGAGAAACTCTTGGAAAGGCTTTACTACCAGTGATTGAGGATTGTTGAAAAGCTAGTTTGCGTATGGGGTACGGTTTTAGTTTCATTTCAGCTAAATTCTGCAGAAACTTTATTCCCGCTCACTAGTCAGTGAGTACTGCCTCTCCTGAGCGTTACAGTAAAATCTCAACCTCAGGCTTTTACGTTTCTGACCACTTTTCTTTCAACCTCTAAAGGAGTGCTCAGCCTGGTACTTCTGCAGTATTCATCAGACGCTATGTGCATCATGGGTCTGTTTTGAACATTTAGTGAACCTAATGCTGTTTCCAGGAGAGTCCAAGGTAATGGTGCCAATATGACGTCCAGATTACATGCAACTGGTACTGAGAATTAGTGTTCTGGTGTGTGCTGTCATAGGCTGATTTCTTTTTCTCTCTCTCTCTCTCTCTCTTCTTCCTCACCCCCACCCCTCCCCCAAAACACACACACACGCAGTCTTGAACTGTGCAGTGGGGTATAAGCTTGGTGTAAAGTAAAAGTTTACTTATTAGCCACAGGTAAGGCTTACATTAACACTGCAATTAAGTTACTGTGAAATTCCCCGAATTGCCACTCTCCAATGTCTGTTCGGGTCAATGCACCTTAACCAGCACATATTTCAGACTTTGAGAGGAAACCGAAGCAGACGTGAGAATGTGCAAACTCCACACAGACAGTGACCAAAGCTTGGAATCGAACCTGGGTCCCTGGCGCTGCGAGGCAGCAACACTGACCACTGTGCCGCCACACACACGGCATTTGTTTCTGTTGCAGCTGGCATAAGAACAGCTCCTAAAAGCAGACTTTGGAATCACAGCACTCGGCTGTGAATTAAGTTATTTTATTGACAGCATGTCTTTCTTAAATAAATGAAACTATTGCAACCTTCATCCTTGCAAGGGTAATTTAACAAATGAATGTGATCATGCCATTTAATAAAAAAAACAATTCTCAGGGTGTGAATGTTGCTGGCAAGACCAGTGTGGATTGTTTGCCCAATCCAATTGTCTAAGAAGATAGTATTAAGCTGTGTTCTTAAACTGCCACGGTAGCAATTAGTGCAACTGATTGACTTGCTAGTTTCAGAATCGGCCCTGTCAACGTGGGGCTGGATTGCATGTCAACCAGATTAGAATGGCAGGTTTTGTTCCTCAGGCATCAGAAACTCTATGCAGATTGCCCTGATGGGGTGTGAACTCAATGGGCGAGATTTTCCAGCCCTGCTTGTCCCAAGACCGGAGAATCCTGGTCAACAGACCTTTTTGTGGCCCGTCCCTTGCCCACTACGATCCCTGTGGTGGGCAGGGCGGAAAAATTCCAGCCATTGTTTTAGTTCACTTTACTGTGTCACACAACCCCATAACCACCACATTTAACATGCCAAGGAGTAACCAAGATATCACAAGCATGCAGCTGTAACCAATGTTGAAGGAAATAAACTAGATTAATAAAATGAATGGGGAAAAAATAGCGTTAATTATAGAATCCCCACTGTACAGGAGGAGGCCATTCGGCCCATCGAGCCTACGCTGGTGATAATACCATCCTATCTCCATAGTCCCACAAATTTACCCTGCTAATTCCCCTGAAAGGTCATTTTAGCATGGCCAATTAATCAAACCCGCACATGGTTGGACTGTGGGAGGGAACCCATGCAGATGGGGAGAACACGTAAACTCCACATAGATAGTGAGCGATCCCAAACCAGAAATCGACCCTAGGTTCCTGGCACTCTGGTCATGCTAAATTCTCCTAATGCACCTAACCATGTTTTTCGGATTGTGGGAGGAAACCGGAGCACCCAGAGAAATCCACGCAGACACGGGGAGAACATACAAACTCCACATAGACAGTGACGCCAGTGTGCCATAAACTGTCAATTTATAACTTTGGGAATCAACAAGCACATCAAATCAACAGTTCGTTGAAAATTGACTCCAATTTGTGTAAAGCGAATGCCGCTAAATCTAGCTCTAATCCTTCCCTCCCTGCCTTCTCTAGTTCTGACAAGTTTTCGATCGTTACATTATAAACAAGCTTTCACATAAACATGAGAGGTTGCCAGTCTCAATGAGTTTAAGTATGTTGAATAGTTGGAATGGGATCAGAAAATCCAGTGTTGCGGGAATCTGGGATTATGTCCAATGCAGACTCGATCAATCTAGAGTTACTAGGATTCTATCCAGGGACTTGATGGTTTGAGTTATAAAAAGAGGCTGGATGGACTGGAAGTTTTTCACTGGAGCACAGGAGGCTTAGAGGTAATCTTATAGAGCTCTAAAATAATGAGGGGCATTGATCAACTGGATAGTCAGTATCTTTCCCTCAAAGATAGGGGAGTCTAAAACTGGAGGGCATAGGTTTAAGATGAGGGGGGAGAGATACAAGAGTCCATGGGGCAATTTTTTCAGTTAAAAAGTCTGACAACACCAGGTTTTAATCCAACCGATTTATTTGATAAGATATTATTATTGATATTATTTTATTTGGAGAGTTCTGGCCTCAGACAGAGGTTAAAGAGATGTGTATTGTCTCCAGACAGTACAGTAAGTGAGGTTTTGCAAACCCAGGCAAGTCACAGGGGTTACAGATAGTGCGACATGAACCCAAGATCCCTGTTGAGACCGTCCTCATGTGTGCGGAACTTGGCTAATAGCTCTTTAACCTGTGATCAGTGCTCCTTCCACTCACATTGTCAACCACTTCAGGTCTTGAACAGCAGGTTAGGTGTAAGGATTCGCATTCTAATCAGTAATCTCTAAACAGTCTGTGCTTTATATGCTCTGTCTGAGGCCAGAACTCTCCATTCACCTGATGAAGGGACTAACCCCGAAAGCTTGTGCGTTTACTATCAAATAAATCGGTTGGATTAAAACCTGATGTTGTCAGACTTTTTACTGTGTTTACGCCAGTCCAACGCCGGCATACCCACATCGCAATTTTTTCACACAGGGTGGTGAGTGTCTGGAACAAGCTGCCAGAGGTAGAAATAGAGGAGGGTACAATTTTGTCTTTTTTAAAAAGCATTGACAGTTGCATGGGTACAGAGGGATATGGGCCAAACATGAGCAATTGGGACTAACTTAGTGGTTTAAAAGGGGGGCAGCGTGGACAAGTTGGACCAAAGGGCCTGTTTCCATGCAACGAACCTCTGACCCTATCTCAACACTGACCTTGTCGTTTGGACACTGAGTGCTCGGCAGTATTTTCCAAGCAGCAAGTTTGCAACAAAATTGAGGCTCGAATGTAAGTTTGATGTGTAGAGATTTAAGGTGACTGATTTATGTTTGGGATGGCAAATAGGCTCATTTTAAATAATGTTTGCACAGCATCCCCCAGCACTTCTGTGATCAATCTGGCATCAAGGCAGCAACTGAAAGAACAGTGCACCCCTACTACAAGAGTTGCGTGCAATGCTGCCCCTACCTCTCCCATGCCCTGTATTGATAAAAGCCAAAATCAACAAGCTTCAGAAGTCTTGCCGGAGACTGAATTGCCTGTAATGATGGCTGAAGAGAGGTGAGTCTTGCTTACCTACCTTTATTTCTATGTATTGTTTCTTAAAAACTAGCGATGAATATTTATGTTGGTCTCTGGAAACAGTGCCAGCCATAATACTGACTCTTTTAAAGTTAATTTGTGGTTATGAACATTGCTGCCTGGCTAGCGTTTATTGCCCCTCTCGGCACCCTTGAATTGAAGGACTTGTTAGGCCATTTTGTAAGACAGTTGAGAGTCAAGCACATTGCTGGGGCTCTGGAGTCGCAAGTAAGCCAGACTGGGTAATGACCGATGGCACACTGCTGCCTTACAGCGCCAGGGACCCGGGTTCAATTCCAGCCTCAGGAGTGGAGTTTGCACATTCTCCTCGTGTCCTGCGTGGGTTTCCTGTGGGTGCTCTGATTTCCTCCCACAATCCAAAGGTGAGATTAGGTTGATTGGCCATGCTAAATTGCCCCTTAGCATCAGACAGAATAGGGCTGTAAATATGTGGGGTTACAGGGATGGGGCGTGGGTGGGATTGTTGTCGATGGGCCAAATGGTGGCCTCCTGTACTGTAGATTCTATTCTATGACAGCACATTTCTTTCCCTAAAGGACATTAGTGACAATGGTTTCATGGTCATCAGTAGATTTTTTTAATTTCAGATTTTGTTTATTGAATTCAAATTCCACCATCTGTCATGGTGGGATTTTAACGCAGAACATTAAGTTTCTGGATCAATAGTCTAGTGATAATACCACTAGGCCATTGCTCAGATGTTGAGGCCATTTGCAATACCCCCAACCTCACCTATCAACAGCTAACTACATGGCTAGGAATCAAGGAAATTCAGCATGTCCATGGCGACTTGAATTTGGCAACTTGAAACATTGGCTCTATTCTGTCTGCACAAGTGCTGTCAGACCTGCTGCGATTTTCCAGCATTTTCTGTTTTTGTTTCAAATTCCACAGTAATTTGCTTTTATCCCAGAACATTAACTGAGTTTCTGGATTAATAGTCTAGCAATAATACTACCAGGCCATTGCCTCCCCTTGCTACTTACTTGACTGCATGGCTTCTCTTAATCTTGAATTGAAAGTTACCTTCTCAACACGTACTGTGTTCTTGACTTCCAAATTGGCACTAAAATTTAAATCATTTGCAACAAGGAAGCAGCTGTGTGTTTGGGAGTTTGAATCTTTGCACTGTGGCACATTTTTCAATGATAATGCAGCCCACTTCCTGGCCATAACAGTAGGGGCCGGACCACTAATAGCTTTGGGTTCCCACTCATAGTCTGAGAAACCAACTGCCGTGCAGTTGAATGGATGCATTCATGAGCTTGTTGTTATCTGAGCAACCTTGGATAATAAGATTGGGTTCTATTCATTTTCATTAAACTGAAGACACCTCCTGGGCACAGATTTTTGTGCAGGTGAAGGTTATTTTATACTGAGTGTGTTCTCAAGACCTTCCTCCTTTTAAACAAATTGGTCCAAACGGCCTTTACAGAGGGGGTTCTGCATCCATCTATTGCAGAGCGCACAAAGTGGGGGCCAATGTTTGTTTTTGTGTGGCTCGGATAAACAGCAAACCAGCTGTTATATTCTTACCCTTTGTATGCACTTCAGTTGGAGTGAATGGATAGCTCGGAGGCACTTGTTCCAAGCAGCAACTATAGGAATACAGCTTATTCTCTCTAACTGGTAACAAAATAATCTTTTGGTCTCGTTAAACTTGGTTGGTTGAATCCCAAACAACTTAGAATTGTAAAATCCTACAGTGCAGAAGGAGGCCATTCAGCCCATCGAGTCTGCACTGACCACAATCCGACCCAGGCCCTATCCCCATAACCTATGTATTTACCTCAAAAATGTACCACAGCTAGTCCCCCGAAACTAAGGGGCAATTTACCACAGCCAATCCACCTAATCTATACATCTTTGCACACTAAGGGGTGATTTAGCATGGCCAATCCGTCTAATTTGCACATCTTTGGACTGCTTAACTCTTAACTGCTTACACCCAGCCACCAGGGGACCTCTCTTCACTGCTACCGCAATGTGCATTTTTTGAACTGTTATTTCCACTCTGCTTTTGTTTTTGAACTGTTGGTAAATCAAACTGTTAAGCTGGGGGTATCACCATTATTCCTAGCTAATAATGGATCTCTTAAATATCTAATATATTCTTTTTTGGGTGAGATCATCTCGAGTCTGCATCAAAGTACTTGTTTTGTTAAATCCTATGCTACCCAGTGGCAGGATGCAGATTTTGTGCAAGTATTTTCTGAGCAGTTTGACTTTTCTGCCGTGGAGAGCACTGAGCAGTTTAAAGAACATGGCTAGAAGGAAGTGAAATTTGCCTTTGTAGCAGATGTGCTGGTTCAATGCCTGGCTCTTCCCCCTTGCGTGTTTTCTAATGAGCATTTTCTTTGCCTAGCACTGCACAGGAGGCTATCACTTCTGGAAAGAGCGCTGAAGAGGTAGGAAGAAGTAATTGGTGACTTTCTCTTAACTAATTGTTTTTTTTTCTGTTTTTCCATTTTAATCCAGTGCCAAAGATTGTCAACTGTGCAGCGAGTAGCTGTGCTGAGAATCACGCTGTGCCACTTGCAAATTTGATACTGGAAGAGGGCTGGGAGGAAGTTGCTCATTCTTGGCTAGGGTTACCTTAACATAGATATTGAGTGTAAACAGCCAGACTTTTACCAACGGAAAATGTCATGCCAGAACATCGAAATTATTTATCACAAGTAGCTATTGAGATAGAAATGTGGATAGATAATTGCTTGAGAAGGAAGAACGAGTAAGGAGTGGGAGGTAGTGGTGAGCATTGGATTAAGATAAGGAGCAGGCTGCACAGTGGTTAGTGCTGCTGTGTCCCAGCACCAGGGACCCAAGTTCAATTCCTGCTTGGGTCACTGTCTGTGTGGAGTTTGCACATTCTCCCCTGTGTCTGTGTGGGTTTCCTCCCACAGTCCAAAGATGTGTAGGTCAGGTGGATTGGCCGTGATAAATTATCCATTAGTGTCTGGTGTGTTTGTGGGGGGGGGATGTTATTTAGCAGGGTGAATATATGTGGTTGCAGGGATGGGCCTGGGTGTGATTGTTGTTGGTGCAGCCTCAATGGGGTGAATGGCCTCCTTCTGCACTGTAGGGTTCTGAATTTTAGAATGCACGCATTGGCAGGTTTCCTTCTTTTATATCTTGCTATGCAAGAATGGGACAAGTTTAAGCAAGGCACTTGAACTTTTCTTTCTTGGATAGGTGGAATTACTACCCCCCCCTTCAAAAAAAAAAGGGGGTTGAGATGAAGCCACTTCACCCAACCCGAGTTGCCAGGGTCTGATCTTGCTGGGATTGATTTGGTTTTAAGGCTGTCTGGTATTTGAATATTTCAAAGAAATTTCAGTATTTCTAAGATGCTTCCCTTATGTGCCCCAGGTGAATGCTTCATTGGAGTTCTCAAAGTATCTCCAGCCCAGGAGCTGTGACCGTGACGTGCCAGAGGTCTTACAGCCTTCGTTTCATGATGGGTCCGAGGCCAAACCCTTTTGCATGGAAGATAATTCTACACGTGGTGTTGAAGCGTCAGAGATGTCACCGTCTGTACTGGATTATGAAGATGTGGAAATGAGGAGTCCAGTGAGTAAGCGATCGTCACCAGCCAATGCCCACCCCATTCCACAAGAGGAAGTGCTTCAACTGAGCAGTAGTTTGGGTAAATAAAATTGTTGCGTGCTCCCCTAGCTGGGAGTTGATATGTGTCGAACAGAATGATATTGATGATAAATGCAGTTTGGGAGGTTGAGGAACTAATTTGAATTCCACAGGAAGCCTTGCAGCTATAGAATCCTACAATGCAGAAGGAGGGCATTCAGCCTATCAAATCTGCACTGAACACAATCCCTCCCAGGCCCCATCCCATAACTCCCCTGACACTAAGGGGCAATTCAGCATGACCAATCCACCTAACCTGCGCATGGCTGGAAGAAACCCACACAAACACAGAGAATGTGCCAACTCTGCACAATGACCTGAGACTGGAATTGAACCCAGGTCCCTGGTGCTGAGAGGCAGCAGTGCTAACCACTGTGCGACGATGCTGTCCCTAGTTCATGTCCTTTAGGTGTTCAGAATGGCTTATTACAAGGTGAAGATTGAATATCAGGTTAGTTTGAAATTCGCAACTATCCTGGCCTGTGATTCAAAGTTACCTGTTCAGAACAGTAACCTTGTGTACACTGGTTTCAACTACCAGTTGTGCTTTGTTCTCTGCAGAAAACATGAATATCGTCACTGCAGTTTTTTATTAAATCTGCTATGATGAATGCTTTATTCAGTTAATGCCAAGTTCTGATGCAAACCTATGTTGAAGGCACTGGGTTAATTAGTAGAAATATGAACAAATGATCCGTGCTTCTGATTTGAATTTAAATACAGCCAGAATTGATGAGGTGAAATATTATGTGGACTCTCTTATAACTGCTGAGATTTAACATTTGGGATTCACGTACCTGCAAAAGCAGGGAAGTCACGTTGGAGTTGTGTAGAACTCCAGTGAGGCCACAGCTAGACTAAGTGCAGTTCCAGTCGCTACATTATAGGAAGGGTGTGATTGCACTAGAGGGGGTGCAGAGGAGATTCACCAGGATGCTGCCTGGGATGAAACATTTAAGTTATGAAGTGAGGTTGGATAGGCTTGGGTTGTTTTCATAGGAGCAGAGAAGACTGAGGGGCAACCTGATTTGAGGGGCATGGACAAAGTGGATAGGGAGCAGTTTTCCCCTCAGTTAAAGGGTCAGTCGTGAGGGCCAGGAGGTTTAGGGGGATGTGAGAAAAATCTTTGCTTACCCAGAGGATGGTGACAGTCTGGAATGTGCTCCCTGGGAGGATGGTAGAGACGGGTTGCCTCGCATCCCTTTTTAAAAACAAAATAGTACCACCCTGGATGAGCACTTGGTACATCATAACGTTCAAGGCTATAGACCAAATGCTGGTAAATGGGATTAGATGGGAGGGCAGGTATTTCTCTCATGTCAGTGCAGACTCGATGGGCCGAATGGCCTCCTGCACTGTATGCTTCTATCTGACACAACAGGTGATATGTACAGAGGGGAGGGTGGCATCCCATTCCTATGCATTGGCGATGGTCACCCACTGGTGAAGACATCAGATTGTTCAGTTCAGTAGATAAGGAATCTGAGCTCAGAGCAGGAAAAATTATTTAAAAAGCTGCAAAATAACATTTTAAAGAACAGCCCAGGGCAAAACACCCTGCTTGATTGGCACCCCACCCACAAACATTCACTCCCTCTACCACAGTGGCAGCTGTGTGTACTATCTACAAGATGCATTACAGGAGCTCCCAAAGGCTCCTTACACAACACCTTCCAAACTTGTGATTGTTGCCACCTGGAGGGACAAGGGCAGTGGAAATGTAGGACCAACATCACATGAAAGTTCCCCTCAAAGCCACACACCAATCTAACTTGAAATATTTTGCCCTTCTTTCACTGTCACTGGGTCAAAATCCTTTGTCCCTAACAGCACTGTAGGTGTATCTATACCACATGGGCTATGGCAGTTCAAGGAAGCACCTCACTACCTTTTTTTTTTGAGGGAAGTTGGGGATGGGCTTCAGTACATGAGGAGTTGTGACAATCATCAGCAAAATAGCCCTGCTTCTGGCCTTTTATGATTGCAATAAGATTATTGAAGCAGTTAAAAGATGATTTGCCCAGACAGTCCCCTTAGGAACTCCTGCAGTGATGATTGACATTGCCTTTTGTAATTTCTTAATTCAATTGTGGCTTTGTTTAAAACGTGCACACTAAACTTCTCATAATTGAATGTTCTTTGGGCCCTAGCGCAATGCTGCGGTAACATCTGTGTTGTAACACATGAAACTGTCTGTTAACAGTTTGAACCTTTTTTCTGGACTCGACACCTTAGTATCCAAGAAGTTCATTAACCTGCAGTGGTTCAATGAACCTGTGATAGCTTTAATTTCATCCTTCACCATCGTTTTGGGTTTTTTCTTTGTTTGCAGTGTTTGACCAACTGTTGGAAGTGTGTGCAGTAACTATGGTGGAAAAGCAACCAGTTAAAGTTTTAAAATTTATTTATTAATGTCACAAGTAGGCTTGCATTAACACACTCTGCCACCTGTTTGGGAAAACTGAGGGAGAATTTAGCACGGCCAGCACGGAGAACGTGCAAACTCGGCACAGACAGTGACCCAAGCCAGGAATCGAACCTGGGTCCCTGGTGCTGTGAGGCAGCTGTGCTAACCACCGTGTCGCCCAAGATGGATGGCCCAAGAGATGTTGTTACTTAATTTCCTTTGAAATGAAACTGGAGTGAAGCCGAATAACATGTTTTGCCTTGCTTTGGAAAGTTGCTTGCTGTTGTAGTGTAAGGTTTCATAATCTCTCCAGGTGGTCCTCCGTGAGACAAGTTAAATAAGAGCAGAAAAGCAAAATCTAACCGTTCTGTTTAGTAGCTGCAAAATAAATGGCATTCATCCAATAAAATGAGTACTGTTGCTGTCAGGGACACATTTTAATCTGTTGCCCACTAGGAGTCAGTACTTTCAAAATCATTATTCCTGTTCCTCACTCTTGATCACTTTGTTCTTTCCTAGGTCTGACTGCTAGTTTTACTTCAGCCAAACGAGGGACTCCGTCCTTTAATTCACTTAATGATCTGATGATTGCAGGAACTGCTCTCCACAGTGTGGTAAGAAAATGATCGCTGCGGCAATTAAACTGATTTCTCTTTTCCTCCACCACCACCACCCACCACCCTCACTGTTTCTCATCGCTGCCAAAGCATTCAGCAGATGACGCACTTCCAGATCTCATCAAATGCTTCTCTGAAAACGGTCATCATGTATAGGTCAGTGGCCTGGATTGTTGCTGTTTTCCATCCTTCCGGCGTTCTTTACTGCAAGACGTAGCTTTAAGGGAAGGAAACTATAACTTCATGCATGGTGGCACATAAATAATTTCCTCTCAAGATCCTCAAATCTATTGATGCAATTCAATTCATACCCTATTCTATTTTCCTCAATTCCTTCAGTTTCTGGAAGTTCATGCAACTGCACCCATGGATTGTTTGCCTCATGCACAACTCTGGCTCACTGTTCAGAAGATGGGTTGTTACATTAGACTTGTATTTCCCCAAGTCTAGAAGATTTCCTCTGAAGGAGTCAAAACAGGGAGGTGTAGGTTTTTTAAAATTCAGTAGATCTGAAGTTACTGAATCAAGCTGGGTGAGTGGAGGGAAGAATAGGAACAGCTATGATCTAACTGGTGGCACAGTGGTTAGCGCTGCTGCCTCTCAGAGGCAGGTTTGATTGCCAGCTTGGGTCACTGTCTGTGTGGAGTCTGCATGTTCTCCCCATGTCTGTGTGGGTTTTCTCCCACAACCCAAAGATGTGCCTGTTAGATACATTGGCAATGCTAAATTGCCCCTTAGTGCCAGCAGGACTAGATAGGATGAATACATGGAGTTATGGGGGTAGGGCCTGGGTGGGATTGTGATCAGTGCAGACTTCATGAGCCGAATGACCTCCTGCATGTAGGATTCTATGCACTGAATGGCAGGAATGGTCTTCTATTCCTGTTTCCAGCCCTCTGGAAATGCGAACGGCATGATAGCACACTGGTTCGTACAGGATGCCTCACAGGAACCTGGGTTTGATTCCCAGCTTGGGTCACTGTCTGTGTGGAGTTTGCACATGCTCCCCATGTTTGGATGGGGTTCCTCTGGGTGCTCCAGTTTCCTCCCACAGCCTGAAAAACATGCTGGTTAGTGCATTGGTCATGCTAAATTCTCCCTCAGTGTACCCAAACAGTCACCAGAGGTTGGCAACTAGGGATTTTCATAGTAACTTCACTGCAGTATTAATGTAAGCCTTACTTGTGACACTAATAATTAAGCTTTGAACCCTTCCATACTTTCAATATTCCTCCGATTGTTGATTGCTTCCCATTTTTGTGCTCGTACGCACAGCCAGGAGACTTGCAGATTACTGAAAGGCCTGGATTAAGTGAACGTGGGGAAGATTCCTCCATTAGTAGGCGAGACTAGGATCTGACTAGGGACGACCCTTTAGAACCGAGGAGAGGAATGTTTTTCAGCCGGGGTGATGAATCAGTGGAGGTAAGGTCATTGAGTATATTGAAGATAGACGTCCTTGATTGGTAAGCAGTCTAAGATGGGAAAATGCGGGAGAATGGGATTGAGAAACATCAGCCATAATCAAATGGCAGAGCAAACATGATGGGCCAAATGGCCTAATTCAGCTCTGATATCTTATGGTCTTATAAGACACTTTCCTATTAATAGTGGTAAGCAAGTTCAATATAGTTGAGTAAC
This sequence comes from Carcharhinus amblyrhynchos, assembly GCF_965287045.1. Lineage (NCBI taxonomy): Eukaryota > Metazoa > Chordata > Chondrichthyes > Carcharhiniformes > Carcharhinidae > Carcharhinus > Carcharhinus amblyrhynchos. The sequence continues at coordinate 10,293,855 of NC_137358.1, read as the reverse complement.
TTACCATTTTAAACCAGGGCCTGGGAAGTAGTTTTGTGAGGATTCTTACTATTTAGCCAGTCTATATTTGCATGGGATTCTCCAGGTGCATTTGAAATGGAGTTGGATGTCTAATCGGAGGCATAGACCACAGCTTTGTGAAGGCTTCCTTTTCCCCTCCCTAGCCTTAAGGATGGTTTTGAAAAATTGCCTTCCTACCTGAAGTTACTCAACTGTTTGTTCTATCGCTGGAATCTGATTAGAATGTGTGACTCATTGCGTGTGCTGAAAGGCAATTTTAGTTTGTGTTTCCTTCTAAGATTTTCACTCCTATTCAGTCTGGACTTTTCTGTTCTGGATGCATGGTTTCTCCAGTTTAATAGCCACAGCCATTTTGATTTGATTTTATTATTTGTCACATGTATTAGTTTACAGTGGAAAGTATTGTTTCTTGCACGTTATACAGACAAAAGTATCGTTTATAGACAAGGAAAGGAGAGAGTGCAGAATGTAGTGTTAGTCATAGCTAGGGTGTAGAGAAAGAGAAACTTAATGCAGACTAGGTCCAGTCAAAAGTCTGACAGCAGCAGGGAAGAAGCTGTTCTTGAGTCGGTTGGTACGTGACCTCAGACTTTTGTATCTTTTTCCCAAAGGAAAAAGGTGGAAAAGAGAATGTCTGGGATGCGTGGGGTTCTTGATTATTCTGGCTGCTTTTCCTGAGGCAGTGGGAAGCATAGACAGTCGATGGATGGGAAGCTGGATTGCGTGATGCATTTTGTAGTTCCATGTAGCTTTGGGCAGAGCAGGAGTCATACCATTTGCTTTCAAAGTTCTCGGAGCTTGAATTTTCTTTATAGTCATCCAGTTTTTGGATATTTTTAACTTGGCTAATGTAAATGCATAAAATTAACAAATCTTGTGTTTTTAAGCATTCTGCAGGAAATTGTATGAGTCCCTTTGAGACAATGGCCAGAGGCAAAGACCGGCAAGTGCTCCCACTTCAAGTAGCCCTCCAGGATTTGATATCGTTCAGTCCCAACGAACACCTCAATGTTGATGACTAGCCATCCTTTAACAAGAAATCCATCGCAACTGCTGCCCTTTCTTTCAGTGTCTGAACACAAAGGACTTGTCACTAGACGCTTCATAACTGGTTACAATACTATGCACTCCAGCTGAATGGAGATTCTTCTCTTCAATGAAGAAAAGCACTGAATGCCAAAGATCAAAGCCTGTATTTGGTGCATGATTTTGCCATTGACTATGAAGCTTCAAGTTTAGTCCTCTAGGGACCCCAACTCAGTTGCTCTGTGACCAATTGCTGGAATAAGAACTTTATAGAGGGTTTGTTGCCATCAGGTGGCCATATGTCAACACTCTAGATGACATTTATGCACTGACCTGGTTTTCTGTTTATCAATGTTTTTGACATCAGTAGGTCTCCTTTTATGAAAGGTGTGGATTCCAGAATAATTCTGGACTAAATGTGAAGGATTTCAATGGAAAGAAGTATTGTGCATGAGTGGTGGGGCTGTTGGCTTCATTCCTGCCCATCCCTATCTACATGCCCTCCAAGTTCCAAATAGCAGCCCCTTCCTTGTAGGAAAGGAGAAAATGCCAAGAAGTGAGGAGGCTCTTAGTTCCTCCTCCCTAACCCTACCCCAAGTGCCATCTCATTCCAATTTCAAAGACGTTAGAAGGGCAGCAGCTCACCATCCCTTAAGGCTGAAGCCTGAAAAAAAATTGAATAAATCGGTAGAACTTGTGTAGGGAATTGGTGAATTTAACCATCTGGAACACTGCCTGTTTTTTTTTAAAGCTTTAATATATGGATCATTGCACAACCCGCAAACGTTTTGACAGCTAACATTTCAATGCTGTTTTTAAACAAACTCCATTTCAGGAGCAGTAAAAGTTCTGAGGAGGGTGCATTTCAGGCACGTGGGCTGTGTAGTAGACTGCATGAAGCAATTTTTATTGTCTTCAGGATTTCTCAAAGTATCTGTTGTATGCTGTTGACTCCTCCATACAAATATGACTTGAGTTGCAAACACATCTGTCAAATACCCATCCAGAATGTAATTGATGTAATTCCCATCACAGCAATTAAAACTGAACTACAAACCCCCTCCCCTTTTGCTCCTATAATGAGTTAATGCCCTATAAAATGAAAGCATTTTATTGAAGTATACAGTTGTGCCAGCTAACATCCCAGCAGGAACAAATTGTATTTGTATGAAATCTGCCTGATTAATGCTGAGGCTGTTATTGAAACTATATAGGTTGTCAGCCCATACCCAAGGGTAAAAATCCAGTGTTGTGACCATCCAATCCCCTAACCATAAATAAAACTAGGTGCTCCAAACCAATGGGACTTGCCAAACCACCACGCTGTGCTCCTGTACTGGAAGGTTTTACTGTGTCAGAAATTTTCTGGTGTGGGTCTGTACATATTCCCTATCTGCTTCCAAGGACTCCACAACTGAAGTCATGCCTTGGATTGATTTACGTGTTCAACATAACTTGCTTGTTTTGACCTCCGCTGCCCAAATTTGTGAATGGCAGCAGCAGCAAATGTAGCGGATGTTTATTGTGCCATTTCTGTACAGAAATTTAATGAGGAAAAGATAAAATTATGCAGTTGTCAATTTCTTATTGCATTAGTGAGGAACCTCTTGCCTACATATTAGTTTTGTATGTCTGTTGACCAAAAATAAAACTGCATGGTTTCAGTTGGGAACTGTTTTAATTGAACATCCTGTGAGCTGGGTGCTGTTGCGTTGTTTGTTCATCTTTCTGGCACCTTATATTTCTATGTTTCTTATTCATTTGTGGCACATGGGTGTCACTGGCTGGCCAGCATTTATTGCCCATCCTTAGTTGCCCAAGAGCAGTTGAGAATCAACCACATTGCTGTGGCTCTGGAGTCACATGTAGACTGGACAGGTATGGATGACAAATTTTTTTTCCCTAAGAACATTAGTGAACCAAATTAATTTCCTGACAGTCAACAATGGTTTCTTGATCATCATCAGTCCTTAATTCCAGATAGTTTTTAATTGAATTCAAATTCCACTATCTACCATAGTGGGATTTGAGCCCAGGTCCCAGAACATTAGCTGAGTTTCTGAGTTAATAGTCTAGTGATAACACCACTAGGCCATTGCCTCCCCTTTTATATGTAATCAAGGAGAAGTGGTGAAGACTTGCCCATTGCTCCTTGAGCCTTTAATAAAGTTTATTTATTAGATACAAGTAAGGCTTACATTAACGCTGCAATGAAGTTACTGTGAAATTCCCCTAATTGCCATACTCTGGCACCTGTTCGGGTCAATGCACCTAACCAGTATGTCTTTCAGAATGTGGGTGGAAACAAGAGCACCTGGAGGAAACCCATGCAGACATGGGGAGAACATGCAAACTCCAAGTAGAATCCTGTAGTGTAGAAGGCCCGTTGAGTCTGTACCAACCACAATCCCACCATGCCCTATCCCCATACATTTACCCTTCTAATTCCCCCCCGACACTAAGGGGCAATTTAGCATAGCCAATCCACTTAACCTGCACATCTTTGGACTAATGGGAGGAAACCAGAGCAACCCCATATGGACACAGGGAGAATGTGCAAACTCCACCCCCACACACACTCACTGACCCAAGCTGGGAATTGAACCCAGGTCCCTGGAGCTGTGAGGCAGCAGTGCTAACCTCTATGCCACCATTAAAAGATCTGATGGTCGGAAATGAGCTCTGCCAAAAAAGCCTTTAAAATCACTTGGGTTGTGTGTTGTGAGATATTGTGCATGTTTTATTCAGTAAGTAGGACAGCCTGTGTACTTTCAAGCATTTTGTCCAGCATTTATTAACCCTTTCTCCTGGGGATTTGTTTTACCTGCATGACTACAGGTGAGGGGAAGTCTGGTTTCTAATCTCCAGTTGTTTAGTGTTGTGTTTTAGACATCAGACAACTCATGCTAAAGTGTGTGAAGTTCAGTTGTGACACTTAATTAGGAGCCCAAACTCCCCTTGTGTACAATCCATCATTTCATAGTACTACTATATCAGCAAAATGTGGTAGACAATCATTATACACCTGCAACATCCTACAGCAACACTGTGAAATTAGAGATAACTATTACTTAGAGGGGACGGGTTAGTGCTACATCCTCAGACTGATGTGTTCTTTACATTAAAGCTGCAGTGACATGCGAACAGGATCTCGGTTTAAATGGCATCACTAAACTAAATGTTTAATAGCAGCACACTGGCACGTTGGTTAGCACTGCTGCCTCTGTGCCAGGGACCCGATTTCCCCGCTTGAGACACTGGAGTTTGCATGTCCTCCCTGTGTCTGTGTGGGTTTCCTCCCACAGCCTGAAAGATGTGCTGGTTAGAGTGCATTGGTCATGCTAAATTCTCCCTTAGTGTACCCAAGCAGGTACCAGAGTGTGGTGACCAGGAGAATTTCACAGTAACTTCATTGTGGTGTTAATGTAAGCCTACATGTGACACTAATAAGCTTTAAACTTACCATTGGTTTGCTGAAAGTGTGACAGAGACTTTGTTGTAATGAAGTCTTTCCAACTTAAGGTTGCCTAACTGTTTCTAATTCACACAAATTTGCATGCAATTGCTTCAAGAGCTTTTAAATTTGATTTAGACTTTGCTGAGAGTGCCTATTGTCTCCTGAAACAGACTTTACTTTGCAGATTTGTGTTGCATCGCGTTCATATAAAAGTTTTTAAAGTTTGTTTGTTAGTGTCACAAGTAGGCTTGCATTAACATTGCAAAGAAGTTACTGTGAAAATCCCCTAGTTGCCACACTCCAGCACCTGTTCAAGTACATTGAGGGAGAATTTAGCACCTAACAGCATGTCTTTCAAACTGTGGGAGGAAACTGGAGCACCTGGAGGAAACCCACACAGACATGGGGAGAATGTGCAGACTTTGCATAGACTGTGACCCAAGCTGGGAATCGAACCCAGGTCCCTGATGCTGTGAGGGAGCAGTGCTAACCACTGTCATCACTGTTACATCACACAAACAAAACATTTGGCCCAATTGCTGTTTCTACATGAGCCTTATCTCTCACCTACTTCATACCTTTATTAGCACACCTGAAATGAAAGCAAAATTCTGGGAACACGCAGCATCTGTGACTGCTGCCTCAGCGCCCAGTCCCCAGGTTCGATTCCTGGCTTGGGCCACTGTGTGGAGTCTGCACCTTCTCCCTCTACCAGCATGGGTTTCCACCAGGTGCTCCAATTTCATCCTATGCTCCAAAGATTTATAGGTTGGGGAGATTAGCCATGGTAAATGCGTGGGGATAGGGTGGGGAGGTGGGCCTGGGTAAGATGCTGTTTTGGAGAGGCAGTGCAAACTCGACAGGCTGAATGGCCTCTCTGCTTTGTAGAGATCCTGTGAGAAATGGTTAGTGTAGATAATCAACCTGAAACATTAACACACTCCCTCCAGAACTGCTGAGTATTCCCTGCGTTTTCTGTTTTGGATTTTGAGCAGCTGAATACATTCTTTGAATTCCTTTTCTCCCTCCATTATCTTACTTTCCCTTGAATGCAGCACTGTTTGACTAAATTACTCCCATGTTGAAGCAAATTTCACAGTATGGCTCCTAGCTTTGGATTTTGGTGATAACGATATATAAGGATAGTTACAGGAGTAGGTAATTTAGGTCACCAAGCCAGTTCTGCCAATCAATGATATTATGGCTAATCTTTGACACTACTCCACAACTTTGTCGTTGTCCCTTGACACCATCTGTAGAATGGGAAATCTAACATTCCATTTTAACAATTGATTTTGCATTAACTGCTTGAGTTCCAAGCTTCTGCCACCTAACTTTGCTCCTGGGAGCTGTCTAGACTCTGTCCCCTATTTCTAGATTTCTCCAATCTCAGTGAAAGCCTATCTTTATTACCTTACAATTTAATCCAGCCCTTAAGTGAATTTTGCATCCAATTTCTCACTCCCTCTACTTCATGCAGCCCAGTTTGGGAATTGAGTTGAATGAGAAAGAGAACAGGAGGTAAGAGAGGAGGGGGAAGTTGTGATTTTGATTAGGGAGAACATCACAGCAGTACTGAGAGGAGATTTATCTGAGGGTTCCTCCATTGAATCTATGTGGGTAAAACAGAAATAAAGAAGGGGGAAGATCACTTTGATAGGAGTGTTATATAGGCCCCCAAATAGAGGGAATTTAAGGAACAAACATGTAAGGAGAAAAATAGGGGACTTTAACCTTCCCAACATTGACTGGGACAGCCATAGCATGAGGGGATTGGATGGAGAGAAATTTGTATGTGTTCAGGAGGAATTTCTCATTTAGTATGTGGATGGTCTGACTAGAGAGGGGGTAAAACATGACCTCCTTGGGAATTAAGGAAGGGCAGGTGACAGAATTGTTAGTGAGGGACCACTTTGGGACCAGTGACCATAATTGCATTAGTTTTAAGATAGTTATGGAGAATGATAGGTCCAGCACAAAAATTTCCCCTTTGTGTCCAAAGATGTGCAGGTTAAATGAATTGGCTGTGCTAAATTGTCCCTTAGTTTCCAAAGATGTGCAGGTTGGGGGGGGATCAGTCATGGTAAATTGCCCCTTAGTGTCAAAAGATATGCAGGTTAGGTGGATTAGTCATGCTAAATTTACACATTCTCCCTTTCTCTGCATGGATTTTCTCCAGGTGCTCTGGTTTCCTCCTGCAGTCCAAAGATGTGTGGGTTAGGTTGATTGGCCATGCTAAAAATTGCCCCTTAAGAGTCCTGAGATGTGTAGGTTAGAGGGATTAGCGGATAAATATTTCAGGATATGGGGGTAGGGCCTGGGTGGAATTGTGGTTGGTGCAGACTTGATGGGCCAAATGGCCATTTTCTGCACTGTAGGGTTTCTATGATTCTATGCTCCTTAGTGTCCAAAGATGTTCAGGTTAGATGGATTGGTCATGATAAATTGCCCATCAGTTTCGAAAGATGTGTAGGTTAGGTGGATTGGCCATCCAAATTGACTCTTATTTATGTAGTTAATTCAGCTCCCACTATATGGGATTATGAGGATCGAGCCTGATGGCCCGAATTGCCCCCTTTTGCACTGCAGGGATTCTCTGATATCATGCAGCCATTATTAAGCTGAATTTTGATTTTAAATGTGCCTAAGATTGTAAGAGGAGGGCAGATTGTGGGGGAGGTGGATAGTGAAATAGTCATGAGCAATGAGCGTTTTACAGGTCAGAGAAAGAAGGGGCTGAAGCCTGGCCTTTGCCTGAATCGAGTTCAAGGCGCAGTTTATATCTGTAACATCATGTTTTAAATGTATATTCGCACAATGGGACCTGCACAGAGAATGAAGCCTCCCACAGCCTAGTCAGCTGCCTTGTGTATGTACAGTCACACCGCTATCCTTTTTTCAGTTGGAGAAAAAGTTACCACGCAGGCAACTATCTGAAGAACCCAGCTGGAATTTTAACTAACTCGTGTATGGGAAAAAATATTTCAATTGTAAACTGTTTAGTCTCAGCTGAGAAAGCAGGTTTTTGGCTATCCTAAAACTACAAAATATATACAATGTGTTAATGGTATTTAGAATCATAGGGCAGCACAGTGGTTAGCACCGCTGCCTCACAGCACCAAGGACCTGGGTTTGATTCACGGCTTGTGTCACTGTATTCGATTTGATTTATTATTGTCACGTATTAGTATACAGTGAAAAGTATTGTTTCTTTTGCGCTATACAAGTAAAGCATATCGTTCATAGAGAAGGAAAAGAGAGTGCAGAATGTAGTGTTACCATCTGTGTGGAGCCTGCATGTTCTCCCCGTGTCTGTGTGGCTTTCCTCCGGCTGCTCCAGTTTCCTCCCACAGTCCGAAAGACGTGCTGGTTAGGAGCATTGGCTGTGCTAAAGTCTCCCTCGGTGTACCCGAACAGGCACCAGAATGTGGCAACTAGGGGATTTTCACGGTAACTTCATTGCGGTGTTAACGTAAGCTTACTTGTGACACTAACAAAATAAAGTAACTTATTTCGAAAAGCAATTTAGTTCATTCGCCCCATTCCCTTCCATCTCCCCCATGCAAGACAAGAGGAGGCTGGATTCAGGAGCAGGGATAAGCAAAAGTAAGGTTGCTATTACTGTTACATGTGAGACAGGAGGAGCATGCAGATTACCCAGCTCTGTTATGCAGGTCGTACCATTAGTTTAGAGATTTAATTTACTCACCAAAATAGCCAATTCAGTTCTGGTGCCCAGAATAAACAGACTTTAACCAGTTTCTGTCAATAAACTCAGAACGGTTGATTTGTTATAAAACAAACCATTTTAACAAGTTGCAAGAAATGGTTGACATACAGACGGAACCTGGAACTATAATTTTTATATCTCAATCCACACACAAGTGCACACTGTCAAAGGACACGCAAGTAATCTCTGCAGAGATGTGTGGCTCAGAAAAGTTCGTTGGGTTCAATACTATTGATCTGGAGCACCCCCTGCCACGTGAAGACAGATTAGCAGGGTAAATGTGTGACGTTACAGAGATAGGGCCTGGGTGAGATGACGTATGTGTAGGCTTGATAGACCGAAAGGCTGCCTCCTGCAAAGTAGGGATTCTATTCTATTCTATTTGATTATATTCTGATGCAAAGTGTTGCGTGTAGTTAAAAACTTGGAATGTGGGTCGGTTGATTGTGTGAAGGGGTTAAAAATTGAGTGCAGCGAAGTTCCTGGGAAACTGCTGGTGCTGCAAGATACAGCTGTAAAAACAATAGACAAGGGGGGGGCTTTGATAGACCCCCGGAGGGCTGTAGCTACATCACTGCATTCCAGATAACAGGCAGGGACTGCAAATCTGTGTTGATTGACCACAAGGAAGCTCTCAGTCACTGCTCAGGGTACCACACAGGCAAGGACCACAGACACATGTTGCTGATAGTATTGCTAAGTGTATGTGACTTGTTGGCAATTGGACTTTGTAATTAGTCAAGTATAGATCAATACAATCCTATAGAGCAGAGGGAGGCCCATCAAAACTACACTGAGCACAATCCCACCCATACCCCCATATATTGACCCTAGCTAGTACCCCTGACACCATGGTTAAGATGAGTATAGAGGGATATGGGGCAAATGCGGGCAATTGGGATTAGCTTAGAAGTTTAAAAAAAAAGCAGCATGGATAAGTTGGGCTGAAGGGCCTGTTTCCATGCTGTAAACTTCTGTAACTAAGGGGCAATTTAGTATTGCCAATCCAACTAACCTGTATATCTTTGGAGTGTGGGAGGAAACCGGAGCACCCAGAGGGAACCCATGCAGACTCAGGGAGAACATGCAAACTCCACACAGGCAGTGACCCAAGATGGGGATCGAACCAGGGCCCCTGGCACTGTGAGGCAGCAGTGCTAATCATTCTGCCACTGTGCCACCCTAGAATTGCTGTAATTGGGTAAATGTTACTACGGGAAACAAATTATGTATTTTTTTTATGTTAATTTGTGGGACATGGGCTTTGCTGGCTGGGCCAGCATTTATTGCCCATCCCTAATTGCCTGAGGGCAATTAGGAGTCAACCACATTGCTGTGGCTCTGGAGTCGCATTTAGGCCAGACCGGGTAAGGATGGCAGATTTCCTTCCTTAAAGGATATTAGTGAACTCGTTGAGTTTTTTTCTGACAATCGACAATGATCGTCAGTAGTTTCTTAATTCCAGATATTTTTTATTGAATTCAAATTCCACCATCTGCTGTGGTGGGGTTCGAACTCGGGTCCCTGGAACATTAGCTGAGTTTCTGGATTAATATTCTAGCAATAGCCATTGCCTTCCCTGTTAAACTATTAATTATGATTTATTTGAACGTGGTCAATATCCAGTGTACAATTTTGATTGGCGTATGTGAATTACTTGTAGTTGAGCAGAAAGGTATAAATTGTCATTGTTTTCATTTGTTTGGGGAACTTATCGGCTTATGTGGTGGGAACCAAGTCCCCCGCTATAGCTTGAATAAAGATCTCAAACAAGAACTCTAGTGTGTCCTCTGGCCTCTCGACGGGAATGAGGAATGAGGTATCTGGATAGCTTGTGGACTTCCCATAACACCGTAAGGAATAGCATTAGGCATGCTGCACCATTCAGTGATATCATGCAAAATCCCAATGTGGCCCCACACCATTTTGCTGCCTGCCCCACATACCATGACTCCATCATAGATCAAAAGTCTGTCTATCTCTGCCTTGAATATATTCAATGATCCAGCCTCAACTGCTCTCTGTGGAAGAGAATCCTAATCACTAACAAACCTTTGAGGGAAGAAATTCCCATTCATCTCCTGTCTTACTTTGAAATTCTGCCCCTAGTTCTAGATTCTCCGATGAGAGAAAACAGAGCAGTGCAAAAAACAATACTTTTCATTGTCTACTAACACGTGACAATAATAGATCAAGTCAAATCAAAAGATGGTGGCACAGTGCTCAGCACTGCTGCCTCACAGTGCCAAGGACCTGGGTTTGATTCCTGCCTTGGATGACTACTGGAGTTTGCACGTTTTCCCTGTATCTGCGTGGGTTTTCTCCGGTTTCTCCCACAGTCCAAAGATGTGCAGGTTAGGTGGATCGGCCATGCTAAGTTGTCCCTTAGTGTCCAAAGATGTGCAGGTTAGGTGGATTGGCCATGCTAAATTGTCCCTTAGTGTCCAAAGATGTACAGGTTAGGTGGATTGGCCATGCTAAATTGTCCCTTAGTGTCCAAAGATGTACAGGTTGGGTGGATTGGCCATGCTAAATTATCCCTCAGTGTCCAAAGATGTACAGGTTAGGTGGATTGGCCATGCTAAATTGTCCCTTAATGTCCAAAGATGTACAGGTTGGGTGGATTAGCCATGGATTACAGGGAGAAAGCAGGAGTGGGCCTAGGTAAGATGCTCTTTCAGAGAGTTAGTGCAGATTCAATAGGCCAAATGGCCTCCTGCTGTACCCTAGGGGAACAATTTCATTGTCTCAGCATCCCTCAGAATCTTACATGGTTCAATATGGTCATCTTAAACTCCAATGAGTATAACGCTGATATTTTTCTCGTAAGACAATCCATTAATTCAAGCAATCAGCCGAGTGAACTTTGAACCTTCTCACTTTTAAGAGTAGTGCTTTCCATCTACGTCAATTTTAATTAATACTGGGTGAAAAGGATAGACTTAAAATGTACTTGGTGTATTACAGGATTTATCTGTCGATTCACACATCAACATCAGAGGCCCAATGGAAGGCACAAAATCATTTCTTCCCTTCACTGAAAGCCCGTATGGTGTGCGTGTGGGGGGTAGGTGCAGTTGGAAGTGTCCATGATGAATCTACATACATCAAAGCCCTTGGGCTGTCTCTATAACATAGGAGGACTCAATGTGAGCAGGGAGCCAATACACGGGAGGCGATGGCCTAGTGATATTATCAATCGATTATTAAACCAGAAACTCAGGTAATGTTCTGGGGAACCTGGCTTTGAATCCCACTATGGCAGCTGGTGGAATTTGAATTCAATAAAAAAAATCTGGAATTAAGAATCTACTATTGCCGATTGTTGGAAAAATCCATCTGGTTCACTTCCTTATTTTAGGGAAAGAAATCTACCATCCTTACCTGGTCTGGCCTACATGTGAGTCCAGAGCCACAGCAATGTGGCTGCCTCCAAGGACAACTAGAGATGGGCAATAAATGCTGGCCAGCCAGCAACACCCATGTCCCATGAATGAGTTAAAAGAAAACTACAGTGAGTCGCAGCTGAACCTGCTTCCATTTTCACCCAACCGCCCAATACTTTCTTCCCAGGTTTCCAATATGGAGAGAAGAATGATTTTCCTCCCCCCCACCCACTAGCCCTTGATCTCCTCCCCCGATATTTACAACTCAGAATCACCCCGATACATTTGCTTCCTGAAGCACTCAGGGAACTAAGTCCACTCTTCAGATTGCTTTAAACCAAGTTCTACGCGTGGGGACAATTTTGGTTCGACACTGATTAATGGCTATGATTCCCTTAGGGAGCAAACTAACAACTTCACACACACAACGTCATATAGAGGGAGTAAATGGAAACTGATTGTCCCTCCACGAATACAGATCCTCACTTTAATAACTCCAGGAGTTGACTGTAAAGGAACAGCGCTTTACTGCACAAAATAAAGGAAAGCAAAACCACAGACCTGTGGTGAACACAAACAAGTCCCAACAGGGACAATGCAACAAAGGGAATTCCCTTTGTCTCTTTGTTTATGCCAGCCCACGGTGGCACAGTGGTTAGCACTGCTGCCTCACAACACCAGGGACCCGGGTTCGATTCCCAGCTTGGGTCACTGTCTGTGCGGAGTCTGCACGTTCTCCCTGTGTCTGGGTGGGTTTCCTCCGGGTGCTCTGGTTTCCTCCCACAGTCCAAAAGATGTGCTGGTTAGGGTGCATTGGCCATGATAAATTCTCCCTCAGTGAACCCGAGCAGGCACCGGAGTGTGGCGACTCAGGGATTTTCACCGTGAATAGTTAATTAGTCACAAGTAAAGTTTACATTAACACTGGAATGAAGTTATTGTGAAATTCCCCTAGTGCCTGTTCGGGTAAATGCACCTAACTTGCATGCCTTTCAGAATGTGGGAGGAAACAGGAGAACCCGGAGGAAACCCACGCAGACACGGGGAGAACGTGCAAACTCCACACGGTGATCCAAGCCAGGAATCGAACCCGAGTCCCTGGCGCTGTGAAGTAGCAGTGCTAACCACTGTGCATCCCCTCATTACAGTGTTAATGTAGGCCGAATTGTGACACTAATAAATAATCTTTAAAGAGAAACTATCAACTACCGCTGCCCCAACCTCTCTCATCCTCACAGTATAAATCTTGTCCAATTTTTCTTCTCTTCCGTTCTGATGAAGGGTCATCCAGACTCAAAACGTTGGCTCAATTCTCTCTCCACAGACGCTGCTGAGATTTTCCAGCACTTTCTGTTTTTGTTTCAGATTCCAGTATCCGCAGTAATTTGCTTTTATCTTTAAATAGCAGTCACTGTTCCTCAATCCAATACCAAATTAGTCATTCCCACAAAAAGGCAGAGATGACAGAGCGCAGCAATAGATCATTTGGCCCTTCTGTATCCATGCCAGCTCTTTACAAGAAATATCCAATTAGTCCCTTACTCCTTCTCCCCTTTGGAAAGTTATGGAGGGGCTTTAGGTAATGATAGGATTCATCATTGAATCCCTACAGTGCAGAAGGAGGACATTTGGCCCATTGAGTCTGCACTGACTTTCCGACAGAGCACTTCACGCAAGTGCAACCTCACCACCAACCGTTCACCCCACCAATCCACCAAACCTGTGCATCTTTGGGCACAAAGGGGCAATTTGGCATGGCCAATCCATCTAACTATCGCATCTTGGGACACTAAGGGGCAATTTAGCATGGCCAATCCACCTGACTATTGCATCTTGGGGACACTAAGGGCAATTTAGCATGGCCAATCCACCTAACTATCGCATCTTGGGACACTAAGGATAATTTAGCAAGGCCAATCCACCTAACCTGCACATCTTTGGACGTTGAGGGGCAATTTAGTATGACCAATCCAGCTAACCAGCTGTCTTTTGGACTGTGGGAGGAAACCGGAGCACCCAGAGGAAACCCAAGCAGATATGGGGAGAACATACAGTCTCCATACAGACAGTCGCCCGAGGCTGGAATTTAAACCCGGGTCCCTGGCGCTGTGAGGCAGGGGTGCTAACCACTGTGCTGCTCCCTTTATGGGAGAGCTTCCATGCTCCTGGAATTGTGTTTCAAGGATCCCTTTTGGAGGGAAGACGAACAAGGCCTCAATGTATCTATAGCACAGCATCCCGAACAGCACTTCCCGTAATAATCCACCAAAGTCGGGATTGCACACTCAAGTTTTGTGGTAGGACTTGAACCCACAGCCAAGTGACTCAAGGGTAACACAGCTACCGTTGAGCTAATTAGACAGGCATGACAAGCCAGCTCTTCCAGTCACAGGGAGGAGCTTGCTGCTAACAACTGCAGTCATTTGGCACTCTCTGCAGTGTTTTGATGCCACCAGCCAGGGCCTGCAGGAAGAAAGGGAAACATCTCTGAAGCCGTTCCCCCCGGAATTTCAAGAAGATGGGACAGGTAATGTTAATCAGAGAAGATGTCTGTGTGAGCAACAAAGCTTGAGTGGGTGGTGCTGAGCGAACACTCAGGCGGGAGGCTGAAGGAGTAGGTGCTGGCTAATGGGAAATGGAAACTGAAAATGCTGGGAATTTTCAGCAGGTCTGGCAGCATCTGTGGAGAGAGGAACAGAGTTAATGTTTCAGGCTCAAAACCCATCTCTGGGTGGAATTTTCCCTTCCCGCCCACCACGGGAATCATTGGGGAGGGGGGTGCAAACTATGTAAAGGCTTGTTGACTTCAGGGGGATTTCTTGCTCTTGGGGTGGTTGGAAAATCCCGCCCTCTGTCTCTCTCTCTCTCTCTCTCCATTGACTCTGCCTCCATATTTCCAATCTGTTCTGTATTTATTCCTAGAATCGTAGAATCCCTACAGGGCAGAAGGAGACCAACATAGGAACTTAGGAATTGGGAGCAAAAGTAGCTCATTCAGCCCTGCTCCACCAATCAATCAGATCATGGCTGATCTCTTCCCGGTCTCACCTCCCCACCTGCTCCTCCCATCCCATTAACCCATTTTTAAAAATCAGAAATGTATCTATCTCCCTCTTGATCCCATTCAATGATTCAGACTCCACCGCACTATGGGGCAGCGAGTTCCACAAATTCATCACCCTCTATGAGAGGTAGTTCCTCCTCATGTAGGTTTTAAATCTACCGCCTCTCAACCTATACCTGTGACCTCTTGTTCGAGATTGTCCCACAAGGGGAAACATTTGGTCTACATTTACTTTATCAATCCCTTTTAGTATTTTATATCCCTAGATCAGATCCCCCCTCATCCTTCTAAACCCCAGCGAGTATAAGCCCAAACTGTTTAATATCTCCCCGTACGCCAACCCTTTCATCCCCTGAATCAATCTGGTGAACCTCCTCTGAACTGCCTCCAATGCCACTACATCCTTCCTCAAATATGGAGGCCAAAACTGGACACAATACTCCAGATGTGGTCTCACCAACACCCGATACAATTGTAACAACACTTCTCTACTTCTATACTCCAGTCTCTTTGTAATAAATGCCAACATCCCATTTGCTTTTTTTATTAAATGTTGCATCTGCATACTGACTTTCTGTGATTCATGAACAAAGACACCCAGATCCCTCTACCCAGACACATTTTGAATCTGCTTTCCATTTAGGTAATAATTTCCTTTCTATTTTTTTCAGCCAAAGTGGGTAACCTCACACTTATCCACATTAAACTCCATCTGCCAAATTTTGGCCCAATCTTTTAGCCTATCTATATCCGTCTATAAAATACTTAATCATCTCTCTTTCTTTCTCCTCCCTCTCTGAGAGAGAGGAGAGAGAGAGAGAATAGAAATGAGAGAGAGGCAGAAAAGTTATTTTATATGTGTGAGACAGAGAGAGAGGGACAGAGAGAGAAGGGGTGGGGGGGGAGAGAGAGAGAGAGAGGAGGAAAAAGAAGTGTTGAGAAATGAAAGAAAGGGAAAGAGAAAGAGAGAGGTGATTTGAGAAGAGAGAGAGAGAAGAGAAGAGGAGGGAGAAAGAGAGGGGGGAGAGAGAGAGAAGGAAAGAGAGAGAGAGGGGAGAGAGAGAAAGAGGGAAGAGAGAGAAGAAGGAAAGAGAGAGATAGAGAGAGTGAGAGAGAGAGAAGGTGACAGAGAGAGAGAGAAGGAGACAGAGAGAGAGAGAAGGAGAGAGAGAGAGAGAGAGCAAAGGGGATAGAGAGAAAGAGAGGAGAGAGAGAGGAGGAGGGAGAGAGACTGAAGGAAAGAGAGAGAGAGAAGGAGAGAGAGAGATGACGAGGGATTGTGGTCATTTAAAATAGTTGAAGTATTTTATCCACTAAAAGCATGATCAGGAAATAGAAGTTAACGTGTGGGTGGGAATGCTGACTCAGAGACAAGGGCAGCTTTCAATCAATTTTATATGAGGTGGCAACATGAGAACGGACAGACACTTAAACTCCCAGAATGGAAGTAAGAAAAATGGTCCAAATGGTTTTGCCATTGGGCTGTGCCTCAAGACATTAACTTAGAATCATAGAATCATGTCAGTGCTGAAGGAAGCCATTTGGCCCATCGAGCCTGTACTGACAACAACCCCACCCGGGCCCTATCACCGTAACCCCATGTATTTACCCCACTAACCCCCCCAATACTAATGAGCAAATTAGCATGGCCAATCCACCTAACCAGCATTGTCTTTCCGATTGTGGGAGGAAACCCACGCAGACATGGGGGGAATGTGCAGACTCCACACAGACAGTGACTCAAGGCCGAGAATCGAACCCGGGTCCCTGGTGTTGTGAGGCAGCAGTGCTAACCCACTGTGCCCCCCCAACTTCCCAATGAAGAGATCAAAATAAAGGAAAAGAGAAACACAAACAACCCGATTGGTTTAGTTGGCATCACAGGTAATAAATTTAGGCTGGTAGGGAAGATGGTGACGGGGTGGTAATCCCAATGCCCAGACTAAAACCCTGGGGACATGGCCTCGAATACCAGAATGGTGGAATTTAAATTTGATTAATCACGCTGGAATTGAAAGCTAGTCTCATTAATTGTAACCGTGACAAGTATCAATTGTAGTAAAGAACGTATCTGGTTCACCAGGCAGCACGGTGGTTAGCACAGCTGCCTCACAGCACCAGGGACCCGAGTTCGATTCCCAGCTTGGGTCACTGCCTGTGAGGAGTCTGCACATTCTCCCCGTGTCTGTGTGGGTTTCCTCCAAGTGTTCCAGTTTCCTCCCACAGTCATGCTGGTTAGGGGGATTGGCCATGCTAAGTTCTCCTGCAGTGTACCCAAACAGGGGCCGGAGTGTGGCGACTAGGGGATTTTCATAGTAACTTCATTTTGGTGTTAATGTAAACCTATTCGTGATGCTAATAATAAATAAAAATAATTTCCTTCCTTTAGGGAAGGAAATCAGCCATCCTTACCCAGTCTGGCCAACATGTGACTCCAGACCCACAATAAGGTGGTTAACTCCTAACTGCCCTGCTGGAATGGCTGGGCAAACCACTCAGTTCAAGGGCAATGAGGGATGGGCCAGCCAGATAGAATGACCCTGGCAGGGGTGCACTTCTCAGTACTTTGGCTGAGTCAAGACCAGGTCAAACCCAAGATGGGATACAATGCTTTTTTTTGTCAGCTTTTTTTATTCATTCGTGGGACATGGATGTCACTGGTTGGTCAGTCTTTATTGCCGATCCCAAATTGCCCCTTAGAGGGCAGTAGAGAGTCAACCACATTGCTGTGGCTCTGGAGTCACATGTAGGCCAGACCGGGTAAGGATGCAGATTTCCTTCCCTAAAGGGCATCAGTGAACCAGATGGGTTTTTCCGACAATCGGCAATGGTTTCATGGTCACCATTAGATTCTTAATCCCAGATTTTTTTTTATTAAATTCAAATTCCACCATCTGCTGTGGCGGGATTCGAACCTGGGTCCCCAGAACATTAGCTGAGTTCCTGGATTAATAGTCTAGCGATAATACCACTAGGCCATCGCCTCTCCAATCTCTGTCTTGTGGGAACCATGAATTAGATTCAATTTGAATTGGATTTTGGGGCAAGCAGGGAGATGGATTAAGAGTTCTCCCTGTCCATTCCACGCATTGGTTTTGCAACTTTAAGGATGGAGGAAATTTAAAATGCAAACAGAATGGTTTCAGTTAAAAATGCATCAGAATTTTTTGCATTTTTTGCTGATACAAGTCAGACTGTACAATGAACTGCAAGTTAGCAAAGCTGTGGAAGAGGGAAAGTCACAGAAGAATGGGTAGAAAGCATCTGATGCATGGGAGGGGGAGATGGGAGGAGGCTCGTGCAGAGCATGTACTAGTTGGGCTGAATGGCCTAATTGTGTCCTGTAATTTTGTGTGTGTTCCATGTAAGAATCATAGAATCCCAGCAGTGCAGAAGGAGGCCACTCGGTCCATTGACTCTGCACCGACTCTGACAGATGGGATGAAAGTTTACTGCCTCACTTGTCCCGAACTTGTAAAATCTCGCCTGAGGTCAACAAACCTTCCCACTGTCCGTCCCTGGCCCGCTCCAATTCCAGTGACGGAAGGGGCAGTAAAATTCCGGCTAAAATTTTACCTTAGCCCACCTCCCCACTCTATCCCTGTGACCCCGCACATTTTACCATGGCCAGTACACCTAACCTGCACATCTTTGGACACTAAGGGGCAATTTAGCATGGCCAATCCACCTAACCTGCACATCCTTGGACACTAAGGGGCAATTTAGCATGGCCAATCCACCTAACCTGCACATCTTTGGACACTAAGGGGCAATTTAGCATGGCCAATCCACCTAACCTACACATCTTTGGACACTAAGGGCAATTTAGCATGGCCAATCCACCTAACCTACACATCTTTGGACACTAAGGGCAATTTAGCATGGCCAATCCACCTAACCTGCACATCTTTGGACACTAAGGGCAATTTAGCATGGCCAATCCACCTAACCTACACATCTTTGGACTCGAAGGGGAAATTTAGCATGGCCAATCCATCTAACCTGCACATCTTTGGACACTAAGGGGCAATTTAGCATGGCCAATCCACCCAACCTACACACCTTTGGACACTAAGGGCAATTTAGCATGGCCAATCCACCTAACCTACACATCTTTGGACACTAAGGGGCAATTTAGCATGGCCAATCCACCTAACCTACACATCTTTGGACACTAAGGGCAATTTAGCATGGCCAATCCACCCAACCTACACACCTTTGGACACTAAGGGGCAATTTAGCATGGCCAATCCACCTAATCTACACATCTTTGGACACTAAGGGCAATTTAGCATGGACAATCCACCTAACCTGCACATCCTTGGACACTAAGGGGAAATTTAGCATGGCCAATCCACCTAACCTGCACATCTTTGGACACCAAGGGGCAATTTAGCATGGCCAATCCACCTAACCTGCACATCTTTGGACTGTGAGAGGAAACCGGAGCACCCGGAGGAAACAGGGGGAGAACGTGCAAACTCCACACAGTCACCTAAGGCCAGAATCGGGTCCCATGGATTTAAGGCAGAATTTCTTCTCTCAGAGAGCAATGTATCTTTGGAATTCTTTCCCTCCAGAAGCTGTAGGGACTGAGGCTTTGAACATTCTCAAGGCTGAGATCGATAGGTTTTTAATCAGTAAGGGTTACAGCAAGAGCGCAGGAATGTGGACTTAGTGAGGGTTTGATTAGCCATGATCTTATTAAGTGGCAGAGCAGATTTGAAGGGCTGAATGGCCTGTGCCTTTTCCCAGCCAATGCAAAGCCTCTTCCTTGCCTGGCTAGTTCAGTTGGTAGAGCATGAGACTCTTAACCTCAGGGTCATGGGTTTGTGCCCCACGATGGGCACCATTATTTGCTCCATAATAAGTAGCACAATGGTTAGCACTGTTATCTCACAACACCTGGGACCAAGGTTCAATTCCAGCTTTGGGTCACAGTCTGTATGGAGTCTGTACATTCTCTTCTCCGGATTTCCTCTGGGTACTCTGGTTTCCTCCCATAGTCCAAAGATGTGCAGCTTAGGGTGATTGGCCATGCTAAATTAACCCTAGTGTCAAGAGGCTTAGCAGGGTAAATGTATGGAGTTACAGGAATAGGGCCTGGGTGGGATTGAGGTTGGCGAAGACTCAATGGGCTGAATGGCCTCCTTCTCCACAGTAAAGATTCTATGATTCTATTTAGAACATAGAACAGTACAGCACAAGAACAGGCCCTTCAGCCCACAATGTTGTGCCGAACATGATGCCAAATTAAAATAATCCCTTCTCTTGCCCTTGCTCCTCTTTTCCTTGCATATTCATGCGTTTATCTAAAAGCCAGCCCCCATCGTATCTGCCTCCACCATCACCCATGCCAGCGCCTACCACTCTCTGTGTAAAAAACTTGCCCCCCACATCTCCTTTGAACTTTCCCTCTCACCTGAATTGCATGCCCACCTAGTATTAGACGTTTCAACGCTGGGGAAAAGGATTCCGACTGTCAACCCCATCAATGCCTCTCATCATTTTATAGCCTCCTATCAGGTCTCCCCTCCGCCTCCGCCGCTCCAGAGAAAACAACCCTAGTTTGTCCAGCCTCTCCTTATAACTCATACCCTCCAGTCCTCTTCCGCGCCCTCTCCAAAGCCTCCACATTCTTCCTATAATGTGGCAACCGGAACACAATACTCTAAGTGCGACCTAATGAGAGTTTTATAAAGCTGCAACGTGATATCACGGGCAGCATCATGAGGTTGGCACGGTGGTTGGCACTGCTGCCTCAACGCCAGGGACCAGGGTTCAATCCTGGCCTGGGGTCACTGTCTGTAAGTTGCACATTCTCCCCGCGTCTGCGTGGGTTTCCTCCGGATGCTCTAGTTTCCTCCCACAGTCCAAAGATATATGGGTTAGGTTGTTTGGCCATTCTAAATTGACCCATGTATCAGAGGGTTTAGCAGGATTATGGGAAGACGGCCTGGGGTCAGTGCAGACACAATGGGCTGAATGGTCTCCTTCTGCACTGTAGGGATTCTATGGTTCTACGATCGTGACCATTTATGATCTCCTTGCCTTCCCAAAACGCCCGCCATTATTGTTGCTCGCATCAGAGAGAGCAAACAGATCTTCACTCTGGAACTGCCCCATGCCTGAAGCGCGCCCACAAGACAGAATATAACTCTGCGACATGGCAAATCTGTGTCACAGCGGAGGGCAAGATGACCTAACAACCTGCCATTGTGACTCACGTGACATGGTTTGACTTTGCTGTCACAATGTGAAGCTCATTCGCCTCCTCACACACCGTCATGTTCAGTCAGCTGCCCAGCCTCTCCTGCTCCCTCACCAGGTTCGCCACCAGCGTCAAGGAGAAAGATGGCACGGTTTGTAAAAGCGACGCCCCGCGGGCCCCCTCGCGTGGAATAGGAAGTGCGCCGAGAACTGAGTGTCGCTGAGCGCAGCATAAACGCGGGCTTCAGATATCTGTCACAAGGGGAGGTGTTCTGAGGGCGGTGAGACAGTGAGGGAGCACAAAATTGAATGGACGGGATCACCCACCACACTCCAGGAACCCGCCCACCCAAACTCAGGAGCAATTTCCCAGTTGGGTGGACAAGGACTTAGACAGGAAACCTGCCCATTCACCTGTTCAGGCCCTTTAGTTGTCACTTAATGTCCTTTCCCTGTTTAGTCTCAATCTTCAGGTGGGCAGGTGAGTGTAGTTAAAGTTTATTTTATTAGTGTCACAAATAGGCGGCACGGTAGCGCAGTGGTTAGCACTGTTGTTTCACAGCTCTAGGGATCTGGGTTCAATTCCCGGCTTGGGTCACTGTCTGTGTGGAGTTTGCACGTTCTCCTCGTGTCTGCGTGGGTTTCCTCCGGGTGCTCCGATTTCCTCCCATTGTCCAACAATGTGCGGGTTAGGTTGATTAAATTGCCTCTTAGTGTCCTGAGATGTGTGAGTTAGAGGGATTAGTGGGTAAATACATGGGGGTAGGGTCTGGGTGGGGTTGTGTTTGGCGCAGACTCAATGGGCCAAATGACCTCTTTCTGCACTGTAGGGTTTCTATGATTCTAGGCTTACATTAACAGTGCAATGAAGTTACTGTGAAAATCCCCTAGCCACTGCACTCCAGCGCCTGTTCAGGTACACTGAGAGAGAATTTAGCACGGCCAATGCATCTAACCAGCACACCTTTGGGACTGTGGGAGGAAATCAGAGCACCTAGAGAAAGCCCATGCAGACACAGGGAGAATGTACACAGACAGTGATCCAAGCCAGGAATCGAACATCTCGCCCCTGGCGCTGTGAGGCAGCTATGCTAACCACTGTGCCACTGTGAAGTTTGGCTGTAAAATGACATCCATAAATGGGGCTATAGAAATGCAAATTATTTCTTTCCCTTGAAAGAAAAGTGATACAGAGTAGAAGGAGGCCATTCAGCCCATCTTGCTGGTGGTGACTCTTGAACTATCCAATTCTTCCTATTCCTCCAAAATCTTTGTGAATATTTGCCCATCTATTTAATTTATTTGATTTAATTACTTTTTCTTTAGATCTTGGGGCTAAAGGGTTCAAGGGATATTAGGGTAAGGTGGGATCAGGATATTGAATTTGATGGTAAGCCATGGTCAAAATGAATGGCGGAGCAGGTTCGAGGGGCCGAATGGCCTACTCCTGCTTCTAGATTCTATATTTCTATGTTTCTGTGACATAGATCCTGAAGGAACCACTTTGTATGTGGTCAATATTAGTCTTGTTTCCGGCCTCAATGATGTGTTGTCAGTAGAAGCAGGGGAGAGAGAGGAAATTTTGGGATTCAGCCTTCTTCTTTCTTGGTACCTTTGAATCCTTGGCGGAGGTTCCTGAGTTGAACATACGAGGAACCCAATATGCTCCGGAGAATTATGGTATTGCCTCCGGATTCAGATTTCCTGGGAACAGACCCCGGGAACTAAGCAAATAAATATCTAAGCCTCTAACAAACCATTCTGGGTATTTGAATTTTTTTCATGCGCAGGGAGACAATTCCTCTTTTTCTTTGTAAACTGGATTAATGGGTCAACTGCTGCTTGTGGGATCTTGCTATGTGTAGATTGGTTGCCATGTTTAACAATAAGACTGTAGAATCTGCACTTCAGAATTGGTTTTGAGGTCCTGAGGTCATGATAGAGCACTTTATAAATGCATCTTGTGACACTACTGTGGTTTTAAGAAATGTATTTTTATCATGATTCTTATAAGGGATATGTTTGAAAGACAGCTCTGTTTTGTACGGTGCCAATTTGTTTGCAACAGGCAGCTCAAATGTTGAGAATACAGGATAATAGTTGGTTTTAGCTGATTTTAGCTAGGGATGTGTTCATTTAAATGGGGTTAATGCATTTTTGTTTACATTGGTTTCCCTTGGAGATTCAGAGTCGGGCTTTGGTGAGGTTGATGGACAGAGTCATGTGATTAATAGGAGGAGCTAAGCTTGCAGGAAAGACAGTGTTTTAGCCTCATCTTGTTATAAAAGTGGTTGAAAGTGGTGGCTTTCTCACTCCCTCTGGAAAATCTCCCTCTCTCTCTCCAGAGGTGATCAAAATGTTTTAGGACTGTTAACAGGTACAAACATGTAAGACTGTGCTGTTTGCTGATTTTGAAGACGGGTTTAAAGCCTATAAGGGGAATATTGCTTGAATTGGAAGTAATAGAGATAGGTTAGCAGTTAAGAATTGTATCTGGTCATGTTTAAGTATATCGATTGGTAAATGTTAAGCTAATTCATTTGTTATAGTTAAATTGACTTGTTAAATATAGTTTGTTTTGATAAAAGCTTCCTAGTGTGTCAATAGAATCACACCCAGAGTGAAGCATAGAAAATAGAAACATTATTGGAGTCTAGTCTGGCTTCATAATATACTTTACAGTTTCTGAGCCATAGCCTAACAATTTTAATTATTTTCTGAGCAGTTCGCCGCCAAAGCTACCAATTTAAATAAAGCCATTGACAGCAGTTGCTTGAAGAGATTATCCATCCACTATGGGGGGCACGGTAGCACAGTGGTTAGCACTGCTGCTTCACAACAAAAGGCATCCGAGTTCGATTCCCAGCTCGGGTCACTGCTCCCTGTGTCTGCGTGGGTTTTCTCCGGGTTCTTTGGTTTCCTCCCACAAAGGTGTATGGGTTATGTGGATTGGCCATGTTAAATTGACCCTCAGTGTCGAGGGACTAGCTAGGGTAAAATTCATGAGGTTATGGGGATAGGGATTGGATGGGATTGTGGTCGGTGCAGACTTGATGGGCCGAATGGCGTTCTTCTACACTGTAGAGATTCAATGGCTCTATTGCTGCCCTTTGACCCAGCCTCCTGCTGTCCGTGGCAATCAGTTAAGGATGGAGTCAGGCTCCCTATCTTTGTGACTGCCTTCAGCACTGCAACACTCTGAGATGTTGACACTCCTCTAATTCTGGCCTCTTATGTATCCCCGATTGCAATCGCCTCACTATTGTTGGCCATGGCTTCAGCTGCTGGGATTCTAAGCTTTGGAATTCCCTCCCTAGCCGTAGAACGTTGGAGCAGAAGTAGGCCATCGAGTCTGTTCTACCATTCAGTGACTGATCTGATGTGATAAAACTCTTCATATCTCCAATTGTTCTTCTTTACAACATTCCTTAGACCCTACGTCTTTGATCATATTTTTAATCAGCTGATCTAATAGCCCCTGGGGAAGTAGGCAGTGTCACTAGACTACTGGGTTGGTCACTGGGGCATCACAGTAGTGCAGTGGTTAGCACTGCTGCCTCACACAGCCAGGGACCCAGGTTCAATTCCAGCCTTGGGTGACGGTCTGTGTGGAGTCTGGATGTTCTCCCTGCATGGGTTTCCTCCGGGTGCTCCGATTTCCTCCCACTGTCCAAAGATGTGAGCCTGGGTAAAAAGCTTTTGCAGAGAGTCAGTGCAGTCCAGATGGGCTGAATGGCCTCCTTCTGCACTGTAAGGATTCTATGATGACCAGGGGTTTTTCTCTGGGGACCCAGCTTCAAATCCACCAGGGTAGATGGTGCAAGAATCCAACAAACCTGGAATTAAAAGTCTAAATGATGACCATTGTCGATTGTCGAAAAAATCCACCTTGTTCACTAATATCCTTTAGGGGAGGAAATCTGCTGTCCTCACCCGGCCTGGCCTACATGTGACTCCAGAACTGCAGCAATATGACACTTAAATGCCCTCTGAAAAGACCAGCAAACCTCTCAGTTCAAGGGGCAATTAGGGATTGGCAACAAATGCTGACCCAGCCAATGAATCCAGGCAATCCAGGGTCCAGGCAAATGGCCAACAATGGGGAGGGAGATGATTGTAATCAGGAATGTGCAAGAGGCTAGGATTCGAGGAGTGTAGGTATCTCGGCGGGTTGAGTATTTGACACGCCATAACATTCAAGGTTATGGGCCAAGTGCTGGTAAGTGGGGTTAGATGGACAGGTCAGGACGACCTTTAATGCATTGGTGCAGACTCGATGGGCCAAAGGGCCTCTTCTGTATTGTATATTTTGTGATTCTGTAAATCCCATGTCCCATGAATGATTTTATTTTTAAATGTGATTGTACTTTTGAATAATGCAGTAGCTTGGGACATTCGATACTGTGAAAGGCGTCACACGAGTGTAAGTTGTTGTTGTTGTTGTATGCTAGCGGTGGGGCACAGCGTGCCAACAAACACTGAGAGGGCAATACAGTGGTTAGCATTTCTGCCTCACAGTGCCAGGGACCTGGGATCGATTCTCGGCTTGGGTCACTGTCTGTGGGGAGTTTGTACATTCTCCCCGTGTCTGCGTGGGTTTCCTCTGGGTGCTCCGGTTTCCTCCCACAGTCTGAAACACATGCCAATTAGGTGAATTGGCCATGCTAAATTCTCCCTCAGCATATCCAAACAGGCACTGGAGTGTGGCGACTAGGGGATTTTCACAGTAACTCCACTGCAGTGTTAATGTGACTTATCACACTAATAAATAAACGTTTAAAACTTGTGCATGTGGGTGAGATACCAGAGGATGTTGAGTGCTTGTGGGATCAAGGCCATTAGGAGATTTGATTTGCTTTTTGATTTGATTTGATTGATTTACTATTGTCACATGTATTAGTATACAGCGAAAAGTATTGTTTCTTGTGCGCTGTACAGACAACACATACTGTTCATAAAAAAGGAAAGGAGAGAGTGCAGGATGTAGTATTACAGTCATAGCTAGGGTGTAGAGAAAGATCAGCTTAGTGTGAGATAGATCCATTCAAAAGTCTGATGGCAGCAGGGAAGAAGCTGTTCTTGAGTCAGTCAATACGTGACCACAAACTTTTGTATCCTTTTCCCGGTGGAAGAAGGCGAAAGAGGGAATGTCTGGGGCACGATGGGTCCTTGATTATCCTGGCTGCTTTTCCAAAGCATCGGGAAGTGTAGACAGAGTCAATGGATGGGAGGCTGGTTTGCGTGATGGACTGGGCTTCGTTCATAAACCTTTGTAGTTTCTTGTGGTCTTGGGCAGAGCAGGAGCCCATACCGAGCTGTGATACAACCAGAAAGGATGCTTTCTATGGTCCATCTATAGAAGTTTGTGAGAGTCGTAGCAGAAATGCCAAATTTCCTTAATCTCCTGTTAAAGTAAAGGAATTGGTGGGCTTTCTTAACTACAGTGTCGGCATGAAGGGACCAGGACAGGTTGTTGGTGATCTGAATACCTAAAAACTTGAAGCTCTCGATCATTTCTATTTTGTCCTTATTGATGTAGACAGGGACATGTTTTCCACTACGCTTCCTGAAGTCAATGACTGTCTCCTTTGTTAACATTGAGGGAGATATTATTGTTGCCGCACCAGTTCACCAGATTCTCTATCTCATTCCTGTCTTGTCATTGTTTCAGATCCGATCCACTAAGGTGGTGACATCAGCAAACCTGAAAATGGAGTTGGAGGGGAATTTGGCCACACAGTCATAGATGCATCAGGAATATAATAAGGGAATGTGGACACAGCCTTGTGGGGCACCGGTGTTGAGGATGATCTTGGAGGAGGTGTTGTTGCCTTTTCTTAGTGATTGTGGCCTGTGGGTTAGGGAGTCTAGGATCCAGTCACAGAGGGAGGAGCCAAGCCCCAGGCCACGGAGCCACGGAGTTTGGAGATGCGTCCCGTAGGAGTAATGGTGGGAGGAGGGGTGTGTGTGTGTGTGTGTGTGTGTGTGTGTGTGTGTGTGTGTGTGTGTGTGTGTGTGTGTGTGTGTGTGTGTGTGTGTGTGTGTGTGTGTCAGGCGGGGGTGTGGGAGGGGGAGGTTGGGGGGAGGGGGGAACGGATGCTGGGGGAGAAAAATGTGATTTTCATATATAGTTAGGCCTGTGCGTGATGCGGTGCAAATCCGTTTGTGGATGTATTCTTTCTCCCTCCTTGGTTACGGCACCTGGGCAAAACAAGTTTGACCTAAATTATGTCATTGCTAAGGTGTGAATTCCCAGATCTATGAGTTAATCTTCCTTTCTTCCCCATCTCCAACCTGCACGCAACAATAACTACACACCGGCGTTTTTTTTAAGCTGCGAATTTGTAACATAAACAACAACATGGCTGCCCAGAAAGGCAAGCAATCGCTTAGACAGGGAAAAATCTCAGGCCTGTTAAGTAGGCCTCTACTGTTAAATAAAGTCACTACAAATTGATTTGTGTCATAGCTACACTTCATTAACACAAGACAAACCTTCTAGCCTTGCAGGCATTTACTTTATTAAACACCATGTGGAAAAATGTTGAATTTCAAGTATTCAAATTCCAAAATTATATATTTAAATTGAAAGCAGAACTAGCAATCAAATTGAAATCAAGACCTCTTACACCTCATCCTAATTCAACTTCATTTTAATTCATTTTCATGGAATAGCAGCAACGCTGGAAAGGTCAACATTTATTGCCCCTATGTATGATTTTTAAAAAAATTTTACTTCATTTTTACAAAGCCAATGTGCCGAGTGGACCAGAAAAACCCATCTCCTTGCTGGCTCCAAAAAAGCAAATTCAAATTAAATCCCATTCCATATACCCACAAAAGCGACAAACAAGATCCAAGCTGACAAGATAAGGCATCTTGGGCTTGATCTGAGCCAAAAGGAACATAGGAAGATAGCAAAGTGGGGAGCCATTTAGCCTGTCCAGCAACTGCGTGACTTGTTAATGCCATTTTAGCGGGCAGCTAAGAGTCAGCCACTTTGCTGAAAACATTTATAATCCAGATTGAGAAAGCATGACAGATTTCCATTCTAAGGGACATTAGTGAATCAAATGCGTTTGACCACAATCATTTATTCCAGGTGTGTTAAAGTAATTAAATTTCCCAGTTTCCTGGGTGGGATTTGAATTCCTATGGAGTCAGAATCATAGAATCATACAACACAGAAAAGGCCATTCGGCCCATCAAGCCTGCACCGACAATAACTAACACTAAAGTCGTGTTAATCCCATTTTCCTGCATTTGTTCCATATCCTTGAATGTTGTGATATTTCAAGTGCCCACCCAGATACTTTTTAAAGGTTGTCAGGTTTCCAGCTCCACTACCTTCCCAGGCAGCGCATCCTAGATTCTCAGCACCCTCCGAGTGAAAACTATTTCTCAAATCCCCTCTGAATCTCCTGCCCCTCTCCCCAAAACTCTGCCCCCTCGTGATTGACCACTCAACCAAGGGGGAACAGCTGCTCCCTACTCACCCTGTCCCTAGTTTTGGTCGCCGTACTTACGCAAGGATATTTTGGCCTTGGAGGGAGTGCAGAGGAGGTTTACTAGGCTGATGCCGGAGTTGAGGGGGTTGAGCTATGAGGAGAGGCTGAATAAACTGGGCTTGTACTCGTTAGAGTTTAGAAGAATGAGGGGAGATCTCATTGAGACATAAAGATGATGAATGGGATGGATAGGATAGAGGTGGAGAGACTCTTCCTGCTCAGAAAGGACAGTAGGACTAGGGGGCACAGCCTCAAGATAAAGGGGGGGCGGTTTAGAACGGAGTTGAGGAGGAACTTCTTCACTCAAAGGGTGGTGAATCTCTGGAATTCTCTGCCCATTGAAGTGGTGGAGGCTGCCTCGCTAAATATTTTTAAGACGCGGGTTGATGGGTTTTTGATAAGCGAGGGGATTAAGGGTTATGGGGAGAGGGTGGGAATGTGGAACTGAGCCACGACAGATCAGCCATGATCTTATTGAATGGCGGGGCAGGCTCGAGGGGCTAGATGGCCTACTCCTGCTCCTATTTCTTATGTTCTTATGTTCTTTTCTCTCATGGTCTTATACATCTCAATCATGTTCCCCCCTCTGCTCGAGAGAAAACAATCCAAGCCTATCCAGTCTCTCCTTGTAGCTCAAATGCTCCACCCCAGGCAACATCCTGGCGGATCTCCTCTGTACCCCCTCTAGTGCAATCACATCCTTCCTATAGTGAGGTGACCAGAACAACACACAGTACTCCAGCTGTGGCCCCACCAACACTCTGTACAACTTCAATATTACTCCTTGCTCTTAGACTCAACACCACAACTGATGAAAGCCAGCGTCCCATTTGCCTCCTTAACTATTCTATTCCCCTGCTCTGCTGATTTCAGGGATCTGTGAATAATTACCCCAAGATCCACCAGTTTCTTGGAGCTTGCCAGTGTCCTGCCATTTATTAAATACTCTCTGATCTTGTTCCTTCTTCCAAAGTACATCATCTGATCAGGGTTAAATACCATCTGCTACTGCTCTGCTCATCTGGCCAACCCATCCATAATCTTCCTGTAACCTAGGACCATCTTCTTCATTATTAACGACCCTTCCAATATTGACATCGTGTGTAAACATACTCAACGTTCCCCCCCACATCATCATCTATATTATTTATGTATAAAATAAACAATAAGGGTCCCAGTACAGATCCTTGAGGTACTCAATCTCTGCACTGATTAGTTGAAGTCTTCACGATATTGTATCCCTAAATCCCTTGCACTGGTTCTTACTTTAACGCATTTGTTCCCACGACCTCACCTTCCTTTCTCAACCCTTTAATCATCGGCCAACTGTAGTGTCAATTAATCACTATATCCTCATTGTCTTCTCATGTTCTGCTCTGCACTGTGACCTTTGACTCTTCACCCTGTTGTTTTTTTCATTCTTTCATGGGACATGGGCTGTTATAGAAGAATTCTTACAGTGCAGAAGACTATTTGGCCCATTGAGTCTGCACCAACCACAATACCAGCCGGCTCTATCCCTATTACACCGCATATTTACCCCGCTGGTCCCCCCTGACAGTAAGGGGCAATTTAACATGGCCAATCCATCTAGCTCGCACACCTTTGGACTGTGGGAGGAAACTGGAGCACCTGGAGGAAACCCATGCAGACACGGGGAGAATGTGCAAACTCCACACAGACAGTCATCCAAGTTGGGAATTGCACCCAGATCCCTAGCGCTCTGAGACAGCAGTGCCAACCATTGTGCCATTATGCTGCCCAGGGCATGCTGGCTGAACCAGTATTTATTGCCCATCCCCAGTTGCCCAAGGGCAGCTGAGAGTCAACCACATTGCTGTGGCTCTGGAGTCACATGTAGGCCAGATCAGGTAAGGACGGCAGATTTCCTTCCCTAAAGAGACATTAGTGTACCAGATGGGTTTTTCTGACAATTAACAATGGTCATCATTAGACTGTTAATTTTAATTCTAGGTTTTTTTGAATTGAACTCAAACTTTACCATCTGCCGTGATGGGAAAGGAACCCACATTCCCAGAGCATTACCCTAGGTCTCCGGATTACTAGTCTAGTGACAATACCACTATGCCATGGCCTCCCTTAGATGGAGTGGTGGATCACTGGCTGTCTGTGTTTTATCAGATCGCTGGAGCAAACCACTACCAGCCTCATATAGAAATTCAAAAGTCGTTGGCTGGATTTCACATATGGGATTGTGGCTGTGTGCAGTTCTGGTCACCCTATTATAGAAAGGATGTTATTAAACTAGAAAGAGTGTGGAAAAGATTTACTTGGATGCTACCGGGACTTGTTGGATTGAGTTATAAGGAGAGGCTGGATAGACTGGGACTTTTTTCTTTGGAATGTAAAAGGCTGAGAGGTGATCTTATCGAGATCTATAAAATAATGAGGAAAATAGATCAGCTAGATAGTCAATATCTTTTCCCAAAGGTAGGGGAGTCTAAAACTAGAGGGCGTAGGTTTAAGGTGAGAGAGGAGAGATACAAAAGGGTCCAGAGGGGCAATTTTTTCACACAGAGGGTGGCGAGTGTCTGGAACGAGCTGCCAGAGATATAAGTAGAGGCGGGTACAATTTTGTCTTTTAAAGAGTGTTTAGACAGTTACATGGGTAACATGAGTATAGCGGGATATGGGCCAAATGTGGACAATTGGGATGAGCTTTGAGGTTTCAAAAAAAGGGGCGGCATGGATAAGTTGGGCCGAAGGGCCTGTTTCCATGCTGTAAACCTCTATGACGATGACATCTGTACGGCAAGGTTGCTGACAGCATATAAACCATGTGCGGTGGATTTGTAAGGATGCATTTGGAGGATGCATAGGGAGGGGTGTTGCTGAGCCTGGGTGGGGGGAACAGGGAGAAAGGACAAGATGCTCTGTGGGGTAATTCAGTCAGATGGCAGTTTCCTGTCACCGACACCATTTATTGTGCACCAGAGGAAAGGGTTGGTCCTGCGTTTCCTCCCACAGTCCTGATTCAATGCGTCAGAATTAGCTATCTGGATTGCAGGCTGGTTTTCCAGAAGGTATTTGTAGGCCGTCAAACACCAGGCCCAGCATTTTACCTGAGTGGAGGCAATGGGGGGTGGGGTTTTGCCTTGTCCTCTCTGAAGAAGCCCAGTCAGGGTTTATGGTCGGTATTTATACAAAACCATCGACGATAGATGTATCAATGGAACTGCTTCACCTCAAATACAACGACTAATCCTTCTTTCTGGATTTGAGAATACCTTCGTTCTGCATCCAAAAGGGTCATGGGGACTTACACAATGGGCTTTCCCATTTGGTCTTTTCAGCAACGTGACCGCACTGCACTAACGTTATATGGAAAAATGCCTATATGCCACACACCAATCTGTCCCGCAATGTGTCATTAAGAGGCGGCCCAAATTTGCAGTATTTGGCTAATTTCTGCAAACTAGCTGAGAACTCAGTGACAGATTCCACAGGAGTTCTCCCAGCGACGCTGAAGCAATATCTCTGGATAAGAAACCTGATCTTTCTGGGTGACTCAAAAATTTTCTAATGAACCGGTGGACCCAGCAAGAAAACCAAAGCCCCTGTAATTCGCCAGAGATATCGCTTCACCCTGGCCGAAACGTGACTCAAGACCCAACAGCAATGTTTGTGACTCTTAAATACTCTCTGAACAAAAGGAATAAGTGCTGACCTAGCCATTGATACATGTCTCTCGTAAGTGAATAAAGAGAAAACATTGTATATCTACCCTCTCAGGAGGATGACACAATTGAAATGAACAAAGGACAAAGAAAAATACAGCACAAGAATAGGCCCTTCAGCCCTCCGAGCCTGCACCGACCATGCTGCCTGACTGAACTAAAACTCCCGACCCTTCCGGGGACCATATCCCTCTATTCCCATCCTACTCATGTATTTGTCAAGACACCCCTTAAAAGTCACTATCGTATCCGCTTCCACTACTTTCCCTGGCGGTGAGTTCTACTGTCTCCTTTAAACCTTGCCCCTCACACCTTAAACCGGTGCCCCCTAGTAATTGACTCTTCCACCCTGGGGAAAAAGCTTCTGACTATCCACTCTGCCTCTCATAATCTTGTAAACTTCTATCAGGTCGCCCCCTCAACCTCTGTCGTTCCAGTGAGAACAAACCAAGTTTCTCCAACCTCTCCTCATTACTGATGCCCTCCATACCAGGCGACATTCTGGTAAATCTTTTCTGTACCCTCTCCAAAGCCTCCACATCCTCCTGGTAGTGTGGTGACCAGAATTAAACACTATATTCCAAGTGCAGCCTAACTAAGGTTCTATAAAGCTGCAACATGGCTAGCCAATTTTTAAACTCAATGCCTTAGCTGATGAAGGCAAGCATGCCATATGCCTTCTTGACCATCTTCTCCACCTGCGTTGCCACTTTCAGTGAACCGTGTACCTGTACACCCAGAAAGCAGAGTTCTAACTGGTGTCCTGACCAAATATTCATCCCCCAGCCAACATCTGTAAAAATGGATGATCTGGCCGCTATCAAGTTGCAGTTTGTGTGGGAGTTTGTTGTGCATAAGCTGGGCAGCACGGTGCACAGTGGTTAGCACTGCTGCCTCATGGCATCAGGGACCCAGGTTCACTGTCTATGTGGAGTCTGCACATTCTCCCTATGCCTACATGGGTTTCCTCTGAGTGCTCCAGTTGAAAGTTTATCTATTCATGCCAGAAGTAGGCTTACATGAAGCCACTGTGAAAATCCCCTCCAAAGATGTGCAGGTTAAGTGGATTGTCCATGTTAAATTGTCCCTTAGTGTCAGGGGGACTAGCTGGGCCTTCATGGGATTGCTCTTGGTGCAGACTGGATGGGCCAAATGGCCTCATTCTGCACTGTAGGGCTTCTATGATTCCAACAATAACTTTAAAAGTACTTCTTTGATTTGATTTATTATTGTCACATTGATTTGGATACAGCAAAAAATATTGTTTCTTGCTTGCTATACAAACGAAGCATACCATTCATAGAGAAGAAAAGGAGAGGGTGCAGAATGTAGTGTTACAGTCACAGTTAGGGTGTAGAGAAAGATCAACTCAATGCAAGGTGCATCCATTCAAAAGTCTGATGGCAGCAGGGAAGAAGCTGTTCTTGAGTCGGTCGGTACGGGACCTCAGACTTTTGTATCTTTTTCCCGAAGGAAGAGGGTGGAAGAGTGAATGTCCGGGGTGCGTGGGGTCCTTGATTATGCTGGCTGCTTTTTCGAGGCAACGGGAAGTGTAGACGGAGTCAATGGATGGGAGGCTGGTTTGTGTGATGGATTGGGCTACATTCATGACCCTTTGTGGTTTCTTGCGGTCTTGGGCAGAGCAGGAGCCCATACCAAGCTGTGATTCATCCAGAAAAGATGCTTTCTATTGGTGCATCTGTAAAAGTTGGTGAGAGCCACATGCCGAATTTCCTTATCCTGCTGAGAAAATGGAGGCGTTGGTGGGCTTCCTTAACTGTAGCATCGGTGTGGAGGGACCAGGACAGGTTGGTGGTGATCTGAGAAGTACTTGCTTGTTGGTGAAGCGCTTTGGGACGCTGGAAGATTTTGAAAGGTGCTATATAAATGCAAAGTCATTCTTGTCATTCCCACCGCCAGCTGGCTATCACCCTTCTTGGCGCCGCCTCTTAAAATCTACCTCTTTAACTGAGCTTTTGGTTATCTACCTCTCTGACTTGGTGCTAAAATTTGCCTTTTTGCTGAGGCGAACCTTGGAATGTTTTGCGAGCGGTGCTACAGTTGATGTTGTAAAATACGATTGCCTCAGTTGATAAGGGTCCTGCTGTATGCTCCGAGCCCTTTCTGCTTCTAATTTTTTGACTTGTAGAAAGTGTGATATCCTGGTTTTATCTGTATTGCGGCTGCAGCCTCGATGGGTTGAAGGGCCTTTCCTGCGCTGTGTGATGTCATGGGTAGAATTTTCCCATCATGCCCACCACGGGAATCGTAACCAGGCAATGGTCTATTGACCTCCAGTCTTGGGGGGTGAGGGCGGCCCACCTATAACTCTACTTTTATAGGCAGAGGGATTGGTAACCAGATTCAAGATCAATAGCAAATGACTCAGGGGCGAGAAAGGGAATTTTATTGCAGAACTAGTAGTCAGAAATTGAAACGCTAATGAGGAAATGAGGCAAAAGCAGTGATTTTCAAAAGTCAGGTATATTCCTCACAGGAATATTTTTCAGGACTGCAGGGAAAGAGTGGGAACGTAGGGCTAAGTTGGATTTTCAAAAATTCATTTGTGGGACATGGGCATCGCTGGCTGGGCCAGCATTTAGTGCCCACTCCTAGCTGCCCTTGAGTGGTTTGCTAGGCCATTTCAGAGGGCAGTTGAGAGTCAACCACATTGCTGTGGCTCTGGACTCATATGTAGGCCAGACCAGGTGAAGACGGCAGATTTCCTTCCCTAAAGGACTTTAGTGAATCGGATGGGTTTTTCTGCCGATGGTTTCATGGTCATTAGTAGATTCTTAATTCCAGATATTTTTTATTGAATTCAAATTCCACCATCTGCCGTGGCAGGATTCGAACCCAGGTCCCCAGAACATTAACTGTGTTTCTGGATTAATAATCTAGTGATAATACCACTAGGCCATCGCCTCCCTCAAAGAGTTAGCATAGTCAGGAGGGACTGAGCGGTCTCTTTCTGTGCCAGTTGAACCATTAGACTCTTAAAGCTATTTATACTCTCCATCCATTCCCTCATCCATCTACCCCTCCATAGTCCCTTGTCCATCTCCCACCCCCCAAGTTCCCCATTCATCCCCCCCGCCTAAGCCTCCCCAGCCCCCAATGTTGAGAAGTTGTTTCCACTCATGGGGGAGTGTGGAACCAGAAGTTATAGTTGCAGAATAAGAGGAGGTCATTTCGATAGAATTGAGGAAGAATTTCTTCACTCAGAGAGCGGTTAATCTTTGGAATTCTTTACCCCAGGAAGTCACAGAGGCCAAGGCTTGAACATCCCAAGGCTGAGATCGATTGGCTTTTAATCAGTTGGGGAATTAAGGGTTACGGAGCGAAGGTAGGAAAGTGAACTTGGTGCGGGTTAGATATGCCATGATCTCATTAAATAGCAGAACAGGTTTGAAGGGCTAAATGGCCTAGTCCTGTTCCTATTTCTTATGGACTTATCCGGCCCCTCATCCCTCCATCTAAACCCCCCCCAGTACCTCCCAGCCCCCACGCCTCTCCTCATCCACCCTTCTCCCAGCTAATTTTCTCCAGGTGCTCTGGTTTCTTCCCACTGTCCAAAGATGTGTGGTTAGGTGGATTGGCCATGCTAAATTGTCCCAAGATGTGCAGGTTTGGTAGAATTGCCATGGGAAATGTGTTGGAGTTTGAGGGTACAGAGATGGGCGAGAGAGACGGGGGTAAGATACTCTGTCAGTGGGTTGGTGCAGACTCAGTGAGCCGAATGGCTGCTTCTGCACTGTAGGGATTCTATTCCGTGATACTGGGTTACAGGGCCCGGTTGGGATTGTTGTCAGTGCAGGCTTGATGGGCCGAACTGCCTCCTTCTGCACTGTATGGATTTTATGATTCTGCTAACTTGCATTTATGAAGCACCTTGAAATGCTCCACAGCCAATCAGCCACATAATTGCTGTTTCTCAGTCCAATATCATATTAATCATTCCCACAGAAGAGCAAAGTCAGAGATGAAACAGCACCGAGAGAGACCATTTGGCCCATCTGTGCCTGTGCCAGCTCTTTAGGTGCATTGGCCATGTACAATTCTCCCCCAGTGTACCCGAACAGGTGTCGGAGTGTGGCAATTAGGGGATTTTTCACTGTAACTTCATTGCAGTGTTAATTTAACTTGTGACACTAATCAAAAAAACTAATTTATGATTCTCTTCCCTGATGCCAACAACTTCACTGTTTTAAAGTTTGTTTATCAGTATAATAAGTAGGCTTACATTAATACTGTAATGTAATTACTGTGAAATTGCAGTGTTAATGTATGCCTGTGGCAGAGCGGTTAGCACTGCTGCCCCACAGCGCCAGGGAGCCGGGTTCGATTCATGTCTTGGGTTACTGTCTATGTGGAGTTTGCATGTTCTCCCCGTGTCTGTGTGGGTTTCCTCTGGGTGCTCTGCACCCCCCCCCCCCTCAACTGTCTGAAACATCATGCTGGTTAGGTGTATTGGCCATGCTAGATTCTTCCTCAGTGTGCCCAAACAGGCGCCAATGTGTGGTGACTCGGGGATTTTCACAGAAACATAATTGCAGTGTTAATATAACACTACTTTTGACACTAATAAATAAAGCAACTAAGTTATGATTCTCTTCTCTGATGCCAACTAGGGATTTCCACAGTAACTTCATTGTTTTAAAGTGTGTCTATTAGTGTCACAGCCTTGTGGATTTTCACAGTAACTTCATTGCAGTGTTAATGTAAAAGTTTTAAAGTTTACTCATTAGTATCACAGGCAGGCTTACATAGAACATAAGAAATAGGAGCAGGAGTAGGCCATCTAGCCCTTTGAGCCTGCCCCGCCATTCAATAAGATAATGGCTGATCTGTCGTGGCTCAGTTCCACATTCCCGCCCTCTCCCCATAACCCTTAATCCCCTCGCTTATCAAAAACCCATCAACCCGCGTCTTAAAAATATTTAGCGAGGCAGCCTCCACCACTTCAACGAAACTGCACACAGTACTCCAGCTGCGGCCTCACCAATGCCCTATACAGCTGCAGCAAGACCTCCCTACTTTTATATTCAATCCCCCTCGCTATGAAGGCCAGCATCCCATTCGCCTTCCTGACCACCTGCTGCACCTGCAAGCTGGGTTTTTGCGACTCATGCACAAGGACCCCGAGGTCCCTCTGCACCGTTGCCTGCTGCAGTTTTTCGCCACGTAAGTAATAGTCCTTCCTACCATTATTCCTACCAAAGTGGACCACCTCGCACTTGCCAACATTAAATTCCATTTGCCATTTCCTGGCCCATTCGCCCAGCCTATCTAGATCCTTCTGCAGACTCTCCACACCCTCCGCGCAATTTGCCGTTCCACCAATCTTGGTGTCATCAGCAAATTTCGACACCATACACTCGGCTCCCTCCTCCAGATCATCTATATAAATGGTAAATAGCTGAGGCCCCAGCATTAACACTGCAACCATATTTCCCGATTAAAGTTTAAAGTTTATTTATCAGTGTCATAGATAGGCTTATTTTAACACTGCAATTTCACAGTAACAGTGCAATTTTCACGGAAGCTTCATTGCAGTGTTAATGTAAAAGTTTTACAGTTTACCTACTGCTGTCACAGGTAGGCTTACAATAACACTGCGATGAAGTTTCTGTGAAAATTCCACTGTTATTGTAAAATTTCAGTGTTAAAGTAAGCCTATCTGCGGCAGTGATAGATAAACGTTAAGCTTTAATTGAGAAATATGGTTGTTCAACGGTAATTGCCGCTTTAATTCTCCTTCTCCCCGCCCCGCCCCCCTCCCCCGGAGGTGGATGTCCATCCGGGACCCGGCTCGCCCGGTGACGTCAGTGGGCAGGCCGGCCGCTGGTAAATAATGGCGAGTCTCTGAGAGAGGGGTAGGTTTGTGCTGTGCGGCGCCACAATCCCTTTCCATCCGCCCTCATCCCGGGCTCGCGGCAGGGCGACAACCGGCGGATCAGAGGCGCCGCTTCCCCGTCTTCATCCCGGGGCCGGTATTGAGGAGGGTGGGCGCTTTTTAGTCCGTTATATCGGCGGGGAAAGAAGCCCTTGTCCTCTCTCTCTGTCTGTCTGTCCCCTCCCCCCTCTCCTTGTCTTTCCCCCCCTCCCCCAATGAGCAGCAATGGCTGCCAGCCTCCAGCCACAAGGGGCTGCCTCCCCCAACCATC
Source organism: Carcharhinus amblyrhynchos (assembly GCF_965287045.1). NCBI lineage: Eukaryota > Metazoa > Chordata > Chondrichthyes > Carcharhiniformes > Carcharhinidae > Carcharhinus > Carcharhinus amblyrhynchos. Next base: position 10,255,588 of record NC_137358.1, on the reverse strand, counting down.
AGAAGGGGGTGTACAAACTAACATTGTCTCTCCCTCTCTTTCCCAACCCAGAGCAAAATAAAAATGGAGTTGAGAGTTGGGAACAAGTACAGGCTGGGCAGAAAGATTGGCAGTGGCTCTTTTGGTGACATTTATCTGGGTAAGTTCTGTGTGTGTGTTTTATTTTGAAACATATCACTTCTAAAAATGTAATTTCTACAGAAACACTTATAAACATTTAATTTCTACAAACAATCTCATTTCTAATGTCTAAAAATGTAAATTTTACAAACAATCACGTTCTTAATGTCAAAATTTAATTTCATTCATATAATATCTGAAATTCTATCATTTCTAATGTCTAAACATTTAATTTCAATAAACAATCTCATTTCTAGTGTCTAAAAATCTGATCTTTACAATCATGTTCATAATGTCAAAATTTAATTTCAATCAGGTTTATAATGTCTAAAATTCTATCATTTCTAATGTCTGAACATTTAATTTCCATAAACAACTACATTTCTAGTGTCTAAACATTTAATTTCTACAAATAATCACATTTCTAGTGTCTAAAAATGTAATTTTTACAAATAATCACATTCCTAATGTCAAAATTAATTTCAATCACATTTATGATGTCTAAAATTCTATCATTTCTAATGTGTAAACATTTAATTTCTACCAAATCATGGTTCTAATGTTTTAAATTTAATACCTATTGTATTTCTAATGACTAAAAATGTAATTTCAACAAATAACATATAATTTCTACAATCACATTGTGATTGAAATTAAATTTTTAGACACTGCGTTAAATGATAGCATTTCTAATGTTTAAACATTTAATTTCTACAAATAATCGAATTCTAATGTCACATTTTATGGGGTGAATCTTGCTCTTTTTAATTTAGTCTTTCTTCTCTTTGGAAGCAATTTGTAATTTTTCTTTGGGGAGCACAGATTTTTGGGTGAATCTATCTTAACATTTTTGACATTTGGGGTTGTGGATTTTTCTTTTTGTGTAACTGCCTTGTTCATGGTTTGTCCCATTCTCTTCAGCCCCCCCTCCCATTCTCTAAAAGGAAGCAGCTGTTAAAGTTGCTGTCGGGTCTGTCTGGCTGTTGCCAGGACTTGCCTTTTGATTAAACAGGAACATAGCTTTGTGTGTGAGTGTCTTCCTCCTCCCCCGCGTGTGTGTGTGTCTGTCTCGCTCTCTCTCTCTCTCTCTTTCTCTGTCCCCCGCGCGTGTGTGTCTCTCTCTCTGTCCCCCCCCGCGCGTGTGTGTGTGTCTGTCTCTCTCTGTCCCCCCCCGCGCGTGTGTGTGTGTCTGTCTCTCTCTGTCCCCCCCATGTGTGTGTGTGTCTCTCTCTCTCCCCCCCGTGTGTGTGTGTGTCTCTCTCTGTCCCCCCCCGTGTGTGTGTGTCTGTCTCTGTCCCCCCCCCGTGTGTGTGTGTCTGTCTCTGTCCCCCCCCCGTGTGTGTGTGTCTGTCTCTGTCCCCCCCGTGTGTGTGTGTCTGTCTCTGTCCCCCCCCGTGTGTGTGTGTCTGTCTCTGTCCCCCCCCGTGTGTGTGTGTGTCTGTCTCTGTCCCCCCCCGTGTGTGTGTGTCTGTCTCTGTCCCCCCCCCGTGTGTGTGTGTCTGTCTCTGTCCCCCCCCCGTGTGTGTGTGTCTGTCTCTGTCCCCCCCCGTGTGTGTGTGTCTGTCTCTGTCCCCCCCCGTGTGTGTGTGTCTGTCTCTGTCCCCCCCCGTGTGTGTGTGTGTCTGTCTCTGTCCCCCCCCGTGTGTGTGTGTCTGTCTCTGTCCCCCCCCGTGTGTGTGTGTCTGTCTCTGTCCCCCCCCGTGTGTGTGTGTCTGTCTCTGTCCCCCCCCGTGTGTGTGTGTGTCTGTCTCTGTCCCCCCCGTGTGTGTGTGTCTGTCTCTGTCCCCCCCCGTGTGTGTGTGTGTGTCTGTCTCTGTCCCCCCCCGTGTGTGTGTGTGTGTCTGTCTCTGTCCCCCCCCGTGTGTGTGTGTCTGTCTCTGTCCCCCCCCGTGTGTGTGTGTCTGTCTCTGTCCCCCCCCGTGTGTGTGTGTGTGTGTGTCTGTCTCTGTCCCCCCCCGTGTGTGTGTGTGTCTGTCTCTGTCCCCCCCGTGTGTGTGTGTGTCTGTCTCTGTCCCCCCCCGTGTGTGTGTGTGTGTCTGTCTCTGTCCCCCCCCGTGTGTGTGTGTGTGTCTGTCTCTGTCCCCCCCCGTGTGTGTGTGTGTGTCTGTCTCTGTCCCCCCCCGTGTGTGTGTGTGTGTCTGTCTCTGTCCCCCCCCGTGTGTGTGTGTGTCTGTCTCTGTCCCCCCCCGTGTGTGTGTGTGTGTGTCTGTCTCTGTCCCCCCCCGTGTGTGTGTGTGTGTGTCTGTCTCTGTCCCCCCCCCGTGTGTGTGTGTGTGTCTGTCTCTGTCCCCCCCCGTGTGTGTGTGTGTCTGTCTCTGTCCCCCCCCCGTGTGTGTGTGTCTGTCTCTGTCCCCCCCGCGTGTGTGTGTGTCTGTCTCTGTCCCCCCCGCGTGTGTGTCTCTCTCTCTGTCCCCCCCCCCCGTGTGTGTGTGTCTCTCTCTCTCTCTGTCCCCCCCGCGTGTCTCTCTCTCCCTGTCCCCCCCCGCGTGTGTGTGTGTCTGTGTCTCTCTCTCTCTCTCTCTGTCCCCCCGCGTGTCTCTCTCTCCCTGTCCCCCCCCGCGTGTGTGTGTGTCTGTCTCTGTCCCCCCCCGTGTGTGTGTGTGTCTGTCTCTGTCCCCCCCGCGTGTGTGTCTCTCTCTCTGTCCCCCCCCCCCCCCCCGTGTGTGTGTGTCTCTCTCTCTCTCTCTGTCCCCCCCGCGTGTCTCTCTCTCCCTGTCCCCCCCCGCGTGTGTGTGTGTCTCTCTCTCTCTCTCTGTCCCCCCCGCGTGTGTGTCTCTCTCTCTCTCTCTCTGTCCCCCCCCCGCGTGTGTGTGTCTCTCTCTCTCTCTCTGTCCCCCCCCCCCCCGCGTGTGTGTGTCTCTCTCTCTCTCTCTGTCCCCCCCCCCGTGTGTGTGTGTGTGTCTCTCTCTCTCTGTCCCCCCCCCGCGTGTGTGTCTCTCTCTCTCTGTCCCCCCCCGCGTGTGTGTGTCTCTCTCTCTGTCCGTCCCCCCCCGCGTGTGTGTGTCTCTCTCTCTGTCCCCCCCCCCCCCCGCGTGTGTGTGTCTCTCTCTCTGTCCCCCCCCCCCCGCGTGTGTGTGTCTCTCTCTCTGTCCCCCCCCCCGCGTGTGTGTGTCTCTCTCTCTGTCCCCCCCCCCGCGTGTGTGTGTCTCTCTCTCTGTCCCCCCCGCGTGTGTGTGTCTCTCTCTCTGTCCCCCCCCCGCCCCCCCGCGTGTGTGTGTCTCTCTCTCTGTCGTCCCCCCCCCCGCGTGTGTGTGTCTCTCTCTCTGTCCCCCCCCCCCCCCGCGTGTGTGTGTCTCTCTCTCTGTCCCCCCCCCCCCCGCGTGTGTGTGTCTCTCTCTCTGTCCCCCCCCCCCCCGCGTGTGTGTGTCTCTCTCTCTGTCGTCCCCCCCCCCGCGTGTGTGTGTCTCTCTCTCTGTCCCCCCCCCCCCCCGCGTGTGTGTGTCTCTCTCTCTGTCCCCCCCCCCCCGCGTGTGTGTGTCTCTCTCTCTGTCCCCCCCCCCCCCCGCGTGTGTCTCTCTCTCTGTCCCCCCCCGCGTGTGTGTCTCTCTCTCTCTCTCTCTGTCCCCCCCCCGCGTGTGTGTGTGTCTCTCTCTCTCTGTCCCCCCCCCCCGCGTGTGTGTGTCTCTCTCTCTCTCTCTGTCCCCCCCCCCCCCGTGTGTGTGTGTGTGTGTCTCTCTCTCTCTGTCCCCCCCCCCCGTGTGTGTGTGTCTCTCTCTCTCTCTCTGTCCCCCCCCGCGTGTGTGTGTCTCTCTCTCTGTCCCCCCCCCCCGCGTGTGTGTCTCTCTCTCTCTCTCTGTCCCCCCCGCGTGTGTGTCTCTCTCTCTCTCTCTGTCCCCCCCGCGTGTGTGTCTCTCTCTCTCTCTCTGTCCCCCCCGCGTGTGTGTCTCTCTCTCTCTCTCTCTCTCTCTCTGTCCCCCCCCGCGTGTGTGTGTGTCTCTCTCTCTGTCCCTCTCTCTCTCTGTCCCCCCCCGCGTGTGTGTGTGTCTCTCTCTCTGTCCCCCTCCCCGCGTGTGTGTCTCTCTCTCTGTCCCCCCCCGTGTGTGTGTGTGTGTGTCTCTCTCTCTCTGTCCCCCCGCGTGTGTGTCTCTCTCTCTGTCCCCCCCCGTGTGTGTGTGTGTGTGTCTCTCTCTCTCTGTCCCCCCCGCGTGTGTGTCTCTCTCTCTGTCCCCCCCGCGTGTGTGTCTCTCTCTCTGTCCCCCCCCGTGTGTGTGTGTGTGTGTCTCTCTGTCCCCCCCGCGTGTGTGTCTCTCTCTCTGTCCCCCCCGCGTGTGTGTCTCTCTCTCTGTCCCCCCCGCGTGTGTGTGTGTGTGTGTGTGTGTGTGTCTCTCTCTCTCTCTGTCCCCCCCGCGTGTGTGTGTGTGTCTCTCTCTCTCTGTCCCCCCCGCGTGTGTGTGTGTGTCTCTCTCTCTCTGTCCCCCCCGCGTGTGTGTGTGTGTCTTTCTCTCTGTCCCCCCCGCGTGTGTGTGTGTGTGTCTCTCTCTCTCTGTCCCCCCCGCGTGTGTGTGTGTGTGTCTCTCTCTCTGTCCCCCCCGCGTGTGTGTGTCTCTCTCTCTCTGTCCCCCCCGCGTGTGTGTGTGTGTGTCTCTCTCTCTCTGTCCCCCCCGTGTGTGTGCGGAGGGTGTGGAGAGTCTGCAGAAGGATCTAGATAGGCTGGGCGAATGGGCCAGGAAATGGCAAATGGAATTTAATGTTGGCGAGTGTGAGGTGGTCCAGTTTGGTAGGAAGGACTATTACTTACGGGGCGAGAAACTGCAGCAGGCGACGGTGCAGAGGGACCTCGGGGTCCTTGTGCATGAGTCGCAAAAACCCAGCTTGCAGGTGCAGCAGGTGGTCAGGAAGGCGAATGGGATGCTGGCCTTCATAGCGAGGGAATTGAATATAAAAGTAGGGAGGTCTTGCTGCAGCTGTATAGGGCATTGGTGAGGCCGCAGCTGGAGTACTGTGTGCAGTTTTGGGCGCCGCACCTGCGCAAGGATATTTTGGCCTTGGAGGGAGTGCAGAGGAGGTTTACTAGGCTGATACCGGAGTTGAGGGGGTTGAGCTATGAGGAGAGGCTGAATAAACTAGGCTTGTACTCGTTAGAGTTTAGAAGAATGAGGGGGGATCTCATTGAGACGTATAAGATGATGAATGGGATGGATAGGATAGAGGTGGAGAGACTCTTCCCGCTCAAAAAAGACAGTAGGACTAGGGGGCACAGCATCAAGATAAAGGGGGGGCGGTTTAGAATGGAGTTGAGGAGGAACTTCTTCACTCAAAGGGTGGTGAATCTCTGGAATTCTCTGCCCGTTGAAGTGGTGGAGGCTGCCTCGCTAAATATTTTTAAGAAGCGGGTTGATGGGTTCTTGATAAGAGAGGGGATTAAGGGTTATGGGGAGAGGGCGGGAAAGTGGAACTGAGCCACGACAGATCAGCCATGGGGCAGGCTCGAAGGGCTAGATGGCCTACTCCTGCTCCTATTTCTTATGTTCTTATGTGTGTGTCTCTCTCTCTCTCTGTCCCCCCCCGCATGTGTGTGTCTCTCTCTCTCTCTCTCTCTCTCTCTCTCTCTCTCCCCCGCGTGTGTGTCTCTCTCTCTCTCTCTCTCTCTCTCTCCCCCGCGTGTGTGTCTCTCTCTCTCTCTCTCCCCCGCGTGTGTGTCTCTCTCTCTCTCTCCCCCGCGTGTGTGTCTCTCTCTCTCTCTCTCCCCCGCGTGTGTGTCTCTCTCTCTCTCTCTCCCCCGCGTGTGTGTCTCTCTCTCTCTCTCCCCCGCGTGTGTGTCTCTCTCTCTCTCTCTCCCCCGCGTGTGTGTCTCTCTCTCTCCCCCGCGTGTGTGTCTCTCTCTCTCTCTCTCCCCCGCGTGTGTGTCTCTCTCTCTCTCTCTCCCCCGCGTGTGTGTCTCTCTCTCTCTCTCTCCCCCGCGTGTGTGTCTCTCTCTCTCTCTCTCCCCCGCGTGTGTGTCTCTCTCTCTCTCTCTCCCCCGCGTGTGTGTCTCTCTCTCTCTCTCTCCCCCGCGTGTGTGTCTGTCTCTCTCTCTCTCTCCCCCGCGTGTGTGTCTGTCTCTCTCTCTCTCCCCCGCGTGTGTGTCTGTCTCTCTCTCTCTCCCCCGCGTGTGTGTCTGTCTCTCTCTCTCTCCCCCGCGTGTGTGTCTGTCTCTCTCTCTCTCCCCCGCGTGTGTGTCTCTCTCTCTCTCTCTCTCCCCCGCGTGTGTGTCTCTCTCTCTCTCTCTGTCCCCCCCGCGTGTGTGTGTCTCTCTCTCTCTGTGTGTCCCCCCGCGTGTGTGTGTCTCTCTCTCTCTGTGTGTCCCCCCGCGTGTGTGTGTCTCTCTCTCTGTGTGTCCCCCCGCGTGTGTGTGTCTCTCTCTCTGTGTCCCCCCGCGTGTGTGTGTCTCTCTCTCTCTGTCCCCCCGCGTGTGTGTGTCTCTCTCTCTCTCTCTCTGTCCCCCCACGTGTGTGTCTCTCTCTCTCTCTGTCCCCCCGCGTGTGTGTGTGTCTCTCTCTCTCTCTCTCTCTCTCTCTCTCTCTGTCCCCCCCGCGTGTGTCTCTCTCTCTCTCTGTCCCCCCCGCGTGTGTCTCTCTCTCTCTCTCTCTCTGTCCCCCCCGCGTGTGTGTCTCTCTCTCTCTCTCTCTGTCCCCCCCGCGTGTGTCTCTCTCTCTCTCTCTCTGTCCCCCCCGCGTGTGTCTCTCTCTCTCTCTCTCTGTCCCCCCCGCGTGTGTCTCTCTCTCTCTCTCTCTGTCCCCCCCGCGTGTGTCTCTCTCTCTCTCTCTCTGTCCCCCCCGCGTGTGTCTCTCTCTCTCTCTCTCTGTCCCCCCCGCGTGTGTCTCTCTCTCTCTCTCTCTGTCCCCCCCGCGTGTGTCTCTCTCTCTCTCTGTCCCCCCCGCGTGTGTCTCTCTCTCTCTCTGTCCCCCCCGCGTGTGTCTCTCTCTCTCTCTCTCTCTCTCTGTCCCCCCCGCGTGTGTCTCTCTCTCTCTCTCTCTCTCTCTGTCCCCCCCGCGTGTGTCTCTCTCTCTCTCTCTCTCTCTGTCCCCCCCGCGTGTGTCTCTCTCTCTCTCTCTCTGTCCCCCCCGCGTGTGTCTCTCTCTCTCTCTCTCTGTCCCCCCCGCGTGTGTCTCTCTCTCTCTCTCTCTGTCCCCCCCGCGTGTGTCTCTCTCTCTCTCTCTGTCCCCCCCGCGTGTGTCTCTCTCTCTCTCTCTGTCCCCCCCGCGTGTGTCTCTCTCTCTCTCTCTGTCCCCCCCGTGTGTGTGTCTCTCTCTCTCTCTGTCCCCCCAGCGTGTGTGTCTCTCTCTCTCTCTGTCCCCCCCCGCGTGTGTCTCTCTCTCTCTCTCTCTGTCCCCCCAGCGTGTGTCTCTCTCTCTCTCTCTGTCCCCCCCGCGTGTGTCTCTCTCTCTCTCTCTCTGTCCCCCCCGCGTGTGTCTCTCTCTCTCTCTCTCTCTCTGTCCCCCCCGCGTTTGTGTCTCTCTCTCTCTCTCTCTGTCCCCCCCGTGTGTGTGTGTCTCTCTCTCTCTCTCTCTCTCTGTCCCCCCCACGTGTGTCTCTCTCTCTCTCTCTCTCTGTCCCCCCGCGTGTGTCTCTCTCTCTCTGTCCCCCCCGCGCGTGTGTGTGTGTGTGTGTGTCTCTCTCTCTCTCACTGTCCCCCCTGCGTGTGTGTGTGTCTCTCTCTCTGTCCCCCTGCCTGTGTCTCTCTCTCTCTCTCTCTGTCCCTCTCTCTCTCTCTCTCTCTCTCTCTGTCCCCCCGCGTGTGTCTCTCTCTCTCGCTGTCCCCCCGCCTGAGTGTGTCTCCCCTTCCTTTGCTTTGGTGCAGCCCCCCGCCATGGTGGTGCAGTTACCGACATCACCAAAGTAGCTTAGCAGGCAAGGAACCCCTTTTGCTGGGGGTTCCTGTGGTGGTAAAAGTTGGAGGAAAATTCTTCAGGAATACTCCCTAGCAAAAGTATTTTCTACTGACTTCTTCCCCCGATTCCCTTTCTTTGTGTCAATGAGGTGTGAATTTTGAGTTAGTCAGACTAACATGACGTCTAGTGTAGAATACGCACACATCCTGAATTTTTTTCTCCAAGTTTGATATATTTGGTTGCTGACACACAATCTGTTGGTAGCAGCCGATCTGACGTGTCCCAACAGCTTGGCTTTATTTTTAATACATTAAAATGCTGAAATGGTGTTTTCTTTTTAATATGGCACCCATCCCTTTTGTAAAGCCCAGGGCTTCAATTCTGGTGCTACCTGATTTTCTAGCTCTGGCTGTTGTGACCATGGTTAAGGGGCTTGTGTCTGGCTCCACACTATTGGAACTTGAGGTGGATGCTCTTGTCTGAGCAGGTAGGTTAAATTTAACATCACGTCAACCTGAAAGTCAGAAACATGCTCTTTGTTGCACTTTCTGTCAACATATGATGCTTGACTTGTCAAAGACATTCGACATGCTGCCTCAGTGCCATCCCGGAAAGGCTTAAATATTACAAAAATATTGCAAAGTAAAATGTTACGGTGATTTTTATTTTTGTTGTTTCTGGGCTCTGATGTTTTTTTCGATCAAGTGGTCCCTCTTGATGCCTTTTGACCTCTTTCTTTCCCAATTGGGGAAGCTCTCCTACAATTGAAACTGGAAAAAATAATTCCAATGTTACGCTTGGATTTTTAAGAAGTGGTACCAGCATATAGCAAGAGAAATTGACTAGTTTGGGGAAGTTTGCATTTTGATATCTCGTTTCGCAAGTCTTAATGTGTCCCAAAGTGCTTTACAACAGGGTGGCATAGTGGTTAGCACTGCTGCCTCACAGCACTAGGGGCCTTGGTTCGCTTCCCAGTTTGGGTCACTGTATGGACTTTGCACGTTCTCCCTGTGTCTGCGTGGGTTTCCTCCCACAGTCCGAAAGACGTGCTGGTCAGGTTTCATTGGCCGTGCTAAGTTCTCCCTCAGTGTACCCAAACAGGTGCTGGAGTGTGGCGACTAGGGGATTTTTACAGCAACTTCATTGCAATGTTGATGTAAGCCGACTTGTGGCAATAATTAAATGAGCATGCCTGTTGGTCAGATCTGCAACAGCCAATTTACCAACAGCTAGGTCTTACAGACAGTGATGTGATAATGAGGACCCTTATCATGTTGAGGGATGGATGTTTGCCAAGACATGATGCTCTTCTAAACACTGCCATTGGGGTCTTTTACATCTACCTGTGAGGACACTGGAGGTCTCAGTTTAATGTTTCACCCAAGCACTTCATGACAGTGTGGTACTCCCTCCATGCTTCACAGGAATGTCAGCCTGCTCAAGTTTAAAATGGAACTTGAACCCACAACTTAGGTGGGCAAGCGTGGTGGCATAGTGGTTAGCACTGCTGCCTCACGGCATCAAGGACCGAGGTTCGATTCCCGACTTGAGTCGCTGTCTGTATGGAGTTTGCATATTCTGTGTCTGCATAGCTTTCCTCTGGGTGCTCTGTTTCTTCCCGCAGTCCAAAGACGTGTGGACTAGGTTGATTTGGCCATGCTAAATTGACCCTCGTATCAGGGATTACCAGGGTAAATATGTGGGATTATGGAAATAGATCCTGGGTGGGATTGTTGTCGGTGCAGGCTCGATGGGCCAAATGGCCTTCTGCATTGTAGGGATTTTATGATTATGTAAGCTAAAGCCCTAAGTGGCTGTGCTATGAAATTTTAGTCTCTGATGCAGTAAGCCCACCACTTGCTGGTTTCCTCCAGCCGCCCGAATTGAGGACTGAAATCTCCACATTTGTGCTGTCACATTGACTTCCATCAAGTGTGGAAATTTTTCACTCACCGAGATTACTGAAATCATCTACCGCGCTTACGTTCGCGGCCAGTTGTCCCTGGAGAGGCAGCATGCGGTGTCCGCGGGCACAGTCGACACCTTTCACGTCCGCTGGGCACAGCAGGGGCTGAGGTGCATTATAGACCCCGACAATCACTTTTTGATTTGACATGTCTTAAGTTTCCTTTGTACTTTTGTTTTCATTCGGGCTGTTCCCCTTCCTTTTGGGGAGCTGCCCCTTTTCCTTTATCCTAATTTAATTTGTTTGTTTATTTGGTTTGACCATAAGAGAGGGCAGCATTTTAATCCGAGGTAGAACCTTGCTCTGTAACTGGGTTGGGGGGGAGGAAAGGTGGCAGGGTTTGATATGGTGTAAGGGGAGGAAGGGGTTGGAAACTGTCTGACTAGATAATCTGATATTGGTTGAGGGCTTTAGTGTTGGATTTAGATGAGCATTTATAAAAATCTAAATAGTCCCTTGAACCTAGATGTATTTTTGCTTTAGATGTTTCCAGGTGCCTCCTGAATGGAATTGTTCTCTTGCTAATTTTTTTTTGCCACAGTCATTGTGTCAAAATTTCAGTTCCCTTAAAACAAGGAAGGGAAAGAACATGGTAGTCAAAGTTGCAATAACAACTAAGGGAAGTAAAACTCTAACTTTTCACTAACTTGGGGGTTCTTTTTGACAACCTGAGTTCTACCTGATACAGTGATGGGAGCAGGGACCTGATGTTTCTGTGGTTGAGGATCCTGAGATTGAGTTGCTCCTGCAAAAACCATTGGCCTTGGGGAAAATTCACTGCTTGACTATGAGTGAACCCTTGAATGTTGGCCAATAGAGTTGGGAGAAGAGAACCTGCCGAGGGAGGCAGTTTCTGGGTGTTGGGCCAATGGCCTGTCCGCCGGATTTGATTCTGCAGGAACGGGGCTTCGATGCCGATGGACGTGTTTCACAGAGGATGCTGACAGTCCTCCCACTTTATCCCCAGGATTCAAGCAAACACCAGTGATAGAAGCTCTCCAGGATCTTGCTGTGGTGTCAATAGACAGTCCAGGTTTTGCCACAGTAGAGAAGGGTGGTCAACACAATGGCCTTATGATTCTGTGCTGGATGCTCCAAGGCAGCTGAAGGAAAAAATACAAGGCCTCACTGAAGGCTGCCCTAAAACAGCATTATTACTGGGAAGAGGAGGCTGTGGACCACTCGGCACAGCTCCACCTGGTCCATCAAGATGCAAGCCGCTCTCAGGCTCAGCATCTTTGACAGTGAGACAGAGCAACAGAAACTGAAGGAGAAGGAATGCAACCTGGGGTGTCAATTCCACTCCCCTGCGCAATGACTTGTCCCCACTGCAGAAGAATTTGTGGCTCCAGAATTGGGCCTCTCAGGCTTCTGAAGACTCGCCATGCCTGATGGGAATCTTCCTAGATTTTGAGGGACAGCCACTGGTGATTAGTGAACGTGTTTTGTTTTTGGATTTCTGTGCTGTTTCATTCAGAAGGCATTCCTCTAATTCAAATAAATTAGTGAATGCAGGAATTTCATACTGCGAAACACACTGATTTTCATAATGTAGGGAAAAGCCATCAACGCTTCAGGTGTATGGGTAATTCGAGACACAAGGATGCCAAACAAAAGGAGATAGTCATAGTAGTGACCAGTAAAATACAGGTGGTTTTAAAGAGAATCTGGAGAGGTTTTAAAGGGGCAATTCCAGAACACAGGGCCTTGTCAACTTAAGGTGCAGCCACTAACGATGGGGCAAAGGGAGGAGATTCCCACAAGGAGAGGCTGAAATTAGAGGGACAGAGAGTTTAGCGAGAGGGGATTTTGGATGCCGAGGAGTGAGACTGCAGGGCAACTGGAAACCCCGTTCATCCGACTGGGTTAGTGAGGGCCACTGGTGAAGGGTGATGAGGTCTTGGTGCAGAGCAATATGGTAGCAACAGAGTTCTCGATGAGCTGAGGGTTATAGAGCTTGGAAGATAGAAACTCAATTAGAAGAGTTTTGAAGTGAAAACAACATGTGCATTGGCTTCAGCCGTAGATGGACTTGGTAAGGGCAGAAGCAGGTTACGTTATGGAGTTGAGTAGGCAGTCATAGAATAGAATCCCTATAGTGCAGAAGGAGGTCATTCAGTCCATCAAGTGTGCTCTGACAATCCCACACAGGTCCTATTCCTGTAACCCCTGCTAATCCCCTAATACTAGGGTCAATTTAGCACAGCCAATTCACTTAACCCACACATTTTTGGACTGCAGGAGGAAACCCACGCAGACACTGCGAGAACATGCAAACTCCACACAGTCGTCAAAGGCCATAGTTGAACCCGGCTCCCTGGCACTGTGAGGCAGCAGTGCTAATCACTGTACCACATCATTTGGAGGAAGCAGTGTCACAAACACAGCTTGGTTTAGCAAGATGCTGAGATTGCAGATAGCCTGGTTCAGCTCAAGACAGTGACTGGGAGGGAATGCTTTTTTAATGGTGGGGGTGTGGGAAAGCCAAAGATCATTGATGTTGGTTTTTCCAGCACCGCAAGAGGAAATTGTAGGTTCCCTCCAGGTTGAACAGATGCTGTGACTGAAAACCAGATGGGGAAAGTATGGTCCTGTTGAGGACAGCGCAAGAGAAGGCGTTTAAACATCAGCAATGACACATCTTGCAGGAAGGACAAGGATAAAATAAACTACAATGACTAAACGCATCCTTTTGGGGCCTTTGAGAAAGGCCCCAAATCAGATTTTTGTTTCTTTGGGAGAGATGAATATGTCAGGATGAAGTTTCAATAAACTGCGGGACGTGGAAGGTTGGAGATGGAGTCTTTGCAAAGAGGTTCAGGGTTTTAAAATTTTAATGGGGTAATGAGTAGCTAATGAAAAAAGGAAGATCATTGAGGAGATGAGGGAGCCAACCACTTAGAATATCAGCATACGAGTGTCAGGAAGGGAGGTTGGATGATGGCAACATTGGGGTGGGTTCTGGGGAACAGGCAATCGCTCAGCCTTAAGATAATGGAAAGGAATCGATGTGTTTGGATAGGGGAAGTTGCAAAGTGTTTGACCAAATGGGACACAATTGACCATGTTTAATGTTGTGGTGAGAAGGCATGGTTGATCTGTGGACTAAAGAAGTTTAGATTGCAAATGCCGTGTGAGATGATCCTTGTGTAGTGGATGGTTTTGGCAGAAGAGACTGCAGTATTGTAGAGCTTGATGTAATCTAGCCACATCTGGTGATGCATGCCTGAATCAGTGATGTGCCAAGATATGAGGTTTGCACCCTGTGGATTTGAGGGAATGATAACGGTGGTGGAGGCGAGAGACTTTGTTTGTTTTTTCTTTCTTTGTTTCAGGGTGAGAGATAGTGGTTTTGCTGGTGATGAGAATGCAAAAGATAGTCTGCCCAAGGTGAGGCATTTGAAAGAAACACTGAAATAAGGAAGGGTAACATGTTGAGAACCTTGCACCATCTTAAAAATTTTGGACAGGGCGCTGGGTGTGTAGCCAGGTATAGAGAAGCTTTGGTAAGGGGCAAATTCAGAACCCTACTCAAATGTCAAGTGTTACTTGGATCTTTTTGCCTCATTAAAACTGCTTAGAATCATAGAAGCTACAGTGCAGAAGGTGGCCATTGGGTCCATTGAGCTTTTAGTGATGGCGATCCCACCCAGGTCCTTTTTGCATTACCTTGCATATTTACCCTCCCAGTCCCTCTGAAACTAAGGGGCAATTTAGCCTAACCCGCACATCTTTGGACTGTGGGAGAAAACTGGAGCACCTGAAGGAAACCCACGCAGTCATGGGGAGAATGTGCAGACTCCACAGCGATGCAAGGCTGGTATTGAACCCATGTCCCTGGCACTGAGAGATAGCAGTGCTAACCACTGTTCCACCGTGCCACTGAGGTTGAGACTTCAGACATCCTAACTCTGGTACTTTGCATTCAGATCAGGTTTCTTTTGTACCTTGAAGTGTGGCAGAAATATTTTGTGGCTGATGGGAAATACATGCAGCTGTCGTGTTTGAGTTAGGAAAAAATAAGGTTGTGCACCAGCCTGAAAAACTTTAATCAAGATACACTCTGTAGATTAAAATTATAAAGAACGAGCGCTGGAAATTCTTAGTTGGCTAGGCAGTATCTAGACTTTCTGTGAAAAGGACTTGCTTTGGTAAAGTTGCACATGTGGGCAGTTTTAGTGCTTCTCTATCTCTTTTCCCACTCATCACAAGATCTCAATTTAAATTAAGCCTGCATGACTCAGTGCAAACTAGTCTCTAGATCGAGACACATGAATTAGTTCTGTGACATACACATTTGGGTAATCCTATAACCTGCTTGGGAAGGTTCAAATGGAGAATTTTCCCATGTATAACTTCTACTGTGATTTTTCTGTTCCTTTCCAAATTTGGCATTGTGAGCACCTCTAGCCATCAGTTGTTCTTGTGCGCTTAGTGAAAACCCTCCTGTGGTAATCCCCATGCGATGCTGAACCATTTTCTTTTTTGAACATAGCATGGTTGTTGTGATTATATATGGGATTTGGAATGTGTACCTGATAGGGTGGTGAATAGCGATTCAAAGTAGCCTTTGGAAAGAAATTTACTAAATGCCTGAAGGAGGGGGGAAAAACAGAACACTTGGGCGATAGGGCATGGCTTCAGAATAAAGAGATGACCCTTTAGAACTGAAATGAGGAATTTCTCCAGCCAGACAGTAGTGAATCTGTAGAATTCATTGCCACGGAGGGCTGTGGAGGCCAGGTCATTGAGTGTATTTAACAACACCAGGTCAAAGTCCAACAAGTTTATTTGGAATCACGAGCTTTTGCAGTGCTGCTCCTTCATTTGGTGATTTGGTTCCTTCACTCACCTGATGAAGGAGCAGTGCTCCGAAAGCTTGTGATTCCAAGTAAACCTGTTGGACTTTACACTGGCATTATGAGACTTCTTACTGTGCCCACCCCAATCCAATGCCAGTATCTCCATATCATGGTGTATTTAAGAACAGGTTCTTGATTGGTAAGGGGATCAGGGATTACAAGGAGAATGGGGTTGAGACATATATCTGCCACGATTGAATGGCAGAGCAGACTTGATGGGTCGAATGACCTAATTCTTCTCCCATATCTTATTGATTGCTCTTTGGAAGAGCCAGTGCTGTGTTGATGGGCAGAATGGTGGTTTTCCTGTGCTTTACAATCCAATATATACCAATCCTTTACAGTGGAGTGCAGATTTCAAAATGGGCCGAATGATGATGATGACGAGGATCTAGTTTCATTTGAGCATGGAACGTTTTTTTAAGCACATTCCTCCTTCTGCCACACCTTTCCCTTCCCAGCCTATGCTTTCCAATTGCCTGCTGGCTGACTTTCGGGGGTTGATGGGAGGGGTCGGTTTTTCTGTGCTGTGGTTTCATGGAATGTACATTGTGGAGAGATTTTTGTCAGCTTCCCCAGCAGAGTTGGGGTGGGCCGCCTGGTCTTGCTCGACCAGTTTTGTTTGGCTCTGAGGACCTGTGAAGTTTCGCGTTTTCCTGCTTTGTTGAAATCCAGTAAATTATGATCTTAAGCCTTGTATTTTCTTTAACTGAAGTATTAGAGATATAATTTTCTGATGTCAGGTGATGCGTTTCATTGGAAGGGGCTTAAATTGCCGCCTCTTCTTTTGATCATCAAATTCATATTTTGGCCATTCCAGCTGGTGTGGCAGGGACTATTGTGGCTTCAGAGCAGGATCGGAAACATTTCAGAAGCATTTTGTATTTAGATGATAAAATTCCATATTCATGCAAATTCTTCACTTGTCCAACAGTAATACTGTCCAGTTGTCCCTGTCTCAAGTGCTCACAAAAGCAATCAACTCCCATTTTCCAATTAACAATTTCTCTCAAAAGAGAAATTCTCATGGCCTCTCTTCCTCTGTTTCTAATATTAGTGCTCAGTTTTTGTTCCTTTCTTACCAAATCTCCCCAGTAAAGAGGAAATATAACCCCTACAGCGTAGGAAGAGACAATTGGCCCATCAAGTCTGCACCGACTGTCCGAAAGAGCATCCCTCCCATCTGCCCTATGTTCGTAACCCCGCTCATTCACCATGACCCAACCACCTATCCTACACATCCCTGGACACTAAGGGGTAATTTAGCACGGGCAGTCCACCCAACCTGCGCATCTTTGGACTGCGGGAGGAAACTGGAGCGTCTGGAGGAAATCCACGGAGAAGCAGGGAGAACATGCAAACTCTACACAGTCACCCAAGACTGAAATTGAACCCAGGTCCCTGTGAGGCAGCAGACCCCCCAGCCCTCTGCTCCAATTACTATAACCCTAATTTTTCCAAGAGGTTTTTCATAACCATATTCACACACTTATTTTAGATTCTGATTCGGTTCTGGTATCCTTTCACCATTTGTATGCCCAAATCTGGGTGTCGCTGGCTGGATCAGCATTTATTGCCCCATCCCTAGTTGCCCTTTTTAGGAGGTGATGGTGAGCTGTTGCCTTGCACCTCTGCAATGCCGTTAAGGAGAGAATTCCAGGATTTTGCCCCAGCGACAGCTGAGGAAGGGCCATGTATTTCCAAGTCAGGATGGTCAGTGACTTTGAGGGGAACCTACAGGTGGTGATGTTGCCAGGTATCTGCTGCTCTTATCCTCCTAACGTCTAGTGTCTAGTTAAGGGAGAAACAACAGTCTATTCTGTCAGGAACAATTGGTGTACAGTAACTGAAAAGGCCACATTCTGTTTTTTGTTTTGAGATGTTTTTTGAGATTATGTTCTTGGAACTCTTCCCATTCTCTCTCCAAACATCTGCAATGTTTTTTTTGAACAGAATCAAGATAGCAAATTAAAAAAAAAAAATCGCCCTGTGTTTATGTGGCATCTGATCACTTGCTTGGGGCATCCCAAGCACGAATGGTCCAATTTTGCAATGCGGCTATATGAAATGAACAATTGCATAGGCTGGTTTACACAAATGACCCACAGACAGTAAATGAGTTGGACTGGCTGAGAGGTAATTGCATGCTTCCCTGTTCCTCTTAATTGCAGATAAGTCCAATTCTTAAAATTTACCATGTACTGCTCCTTCATCAGGAGGCACTCATCTGATGAAGGAGCAGCACTCCAAAAGCTCGAGCTACCAAATAAATTGGTTGGACTTTAATCTGGTGTTGAGACTATTTACTACCCCAGTCCAGCACCAGCAACTTCACATCAAGTGGAGTTCAGATTCTGATATTAAAATTGTAGGAACTTTTATGCAGAAGGAGGCCATTTGCCCCATGAAACTGCGTCAACAACACTACCATCCAGGCTCTATCCCCATTACACTCCTTTCTTCACTTACTCTGCTAAATCACCTGACACTAGGGTGATTTAGCATGGCCAATCCACCTAAACCTATGCAATATTTGGACGTTAAGGGGCAATTTAGCACAGCCAGTCAACCTAACCAACGTGTCTTTCAGACTGTGGAAGGAAACTGGAGCCCCTGATGAAGCCCATCTCACCAGGGGGAGAATGTGCAAACTCCACAGTCACCTGAGAGTGGAATTGAACCTGGGTTCCTGCCACTGAGGCAGCAGTGCTGACCATGTGCCACCTCTGCTAAAAACAACAGTGCTGTGCATAAATGAAATTAATATTCAACAATATTTTCGTGTGCAACTCATCAGCCTTTTGCCCTGATTTTAAAAAAAATTGTTTTTGTTGCCTTTCGTTTTTAACTGTCCTGAGCAAATTGTTAGCAGTTTTTATCCAAATTTTTTCTTCCATCTGGGACGAAAGGCCAAGATGTGGATCGAGAACAAATCTGATTAGTTAAATTATTTATGGATACAAACCAAAGCGGGCAACTTTCATTAGCACACCACACTACTTCTGGAGGAGGGAGGATTTTCCAAGCTCAATTATCTCCATGATTTAAGGAGCAGCATTGTATGAAAAGGAAGGCCATGTTTTAATCGGGAAGTATCCAACGTGTTGAGCATAGCTTTGCGGGTCAGATGAGGTACACAGCTTTCATAAACATTGGCAAGACTTGACAGGCTTGCACATAAGTTAGAACATAGAACAGTACAGCACAGTACAGGCTCTGGCCCTCGATGTTGTACCGAGCTATGTCCGAACCCAAGATCAAGCTATCCCGCTCCCTATCATTCTGGTATGCTCCATGTGCCTATCCAATAACTGCTTGAAAGTTTCTAAAGTGTCTGACTCCACTATCACAGCAGGCAGTGCATTCCACACCCCAACCATTCTGAGTAAAGAATCTACCTTGGAAGTGGGTTATAGTTATGCCCCCTAGTAATAGCTACATCCACCCGAGGAAATAGTCTCTGCGCGTCCACTCTATTTATCCCCCTCCTCGTTTTATAAACCTCTAAGTCGCCTCTCATCTTCCCCCACTCTAAAGGGAAAAGCCCCAGCTCCCTCAACCTTTCCTCAAAGACCTATCTTCCAAACGAGGCAGCATCCTGGTAAAACTCTTCTGCACTCTCTCCGAATCTTCTACATCCTCCTTATAGTGAGGTGGCCGGAACTGCATACACTATTCCAAATGTGGTCTCACCAACATCCTGAACAGTTGCAGCATAACCCCATGGCTCTTAAACTCAAACCCCTGTTAATAAACACTAACAGACTATAAGCCGCCTTCGTGGCTCTAACCACTTGAGTGGCATCTTTCAGAGATCTGTGGGTATAAACCCCAAGATCTCTTTCTCCACGTTCTTCAGAACCCTGCCATTGACCCTGTAATCCACATTCAAGTTTGCCCTACCGAAATGAATCACCTCGCACTTATCAGGGTTAAACTCCACCTGCCACTTTTCGGCCCAGCTCTGCCTCCTATCAATGTCTCAAAAGTTGATTGGGATTTTTGCTCTGCTATTTTGCTGCCGACTTCAAAAGGATGTGAACGTGGGAAAGAGCAGAGAACAGCAACTGAAATGGCAAAATTTTTGCCCGGTATTTGACCCTGACGACACAAGTTCTCAAATTGGAAACCTCATATCCTTGCCTGCCATGCTAGTGACACAACTGCCTTTGTTGTGGATGGAGCTGCCAATAAGTGCCAGTTGCTGATGCCAGTGAGGCTCGAAAGACCATTCAGCTAATCCAGCTTGGTCTTAAGTGAGGCCGTCCAGGTGGCCACCTGATACTAGATCTGTCAACCGCACCTGATGAGTTCCACACCTAACAATGGCACAAGGAAGATAATCGGCCCAACAATGTCCCAGAAGTTTATTTTGCTTAACACCCCTGCACAGCCTAGCTCAGAAGTTCACTTGAAGCCCCACACATTCAAGTATGCAGTGATTAGAATGGAACTTGGCTATCATACTCCGCTGAGAAGGATGCATTATCCTGCAAAGGCTGTTTGGCTCACTACATATCCAGCATCACTGTGCAGAGTTCTGATCACCCTTTTATAGAAAGGATATTATTAAACTAGAAATAGTGCAGAAAAGATTTAATAGAATGCTACAGGGATTTTGTGGTTTGAGTTATAAGGAGAGGCTGGCTAGACTGGGACTTTTTTACCTGGAGCATATAAGGCTTCGGGGTGATCTTTATAGAGGTCTCTAAAATAATGAGGGGCATAGATCAGCTAGATAGTCAATATCTTTTCCCAAAGGTAGGGGAGACTAAAACTAGAGGGCATGGGTTTAAGGTGAGAGGGGAGAGATACAAAATGGTCCAGAGGGGCAATTTTTCCACAGAGGGTGGTGACTATCTGGAACGAGCTGCCAGGGGTGGTGGTAGAGGGGGATATGATTTTGTCTTTTTAAGTGTTTAGGCAGTTACACAGGTAAGATGGGTATAGAGGGATATGGGCCAAATGCGGGCAATTGGGCCTAGCTTAGGGGTTTTAAAAAAAAAGGGTGGCACTGACAAGTTGGGCCGAAGGGCCTGTTTCCATGCTGTAAACTTCTGAGTGTCACTGTTTTCCTCAGTGGCATGTCAAATTTGAATTTGGTGGGAGGGAGGAGGGGGGAAGCGTGGAAAGAGATGACACCCACTTTCCAATGAAACATCACTAAGTTGCTGAGCTGAGGAAGGGGGGCATGGAAATGATGCGAAGCTTTAGACTTGGATTGTGGTTGGATCAGGTCGGTGATTGGCAAAGAGTGGGTGGATAAGAACAGAATGAAACAAGTCTGAATTAAGGAACATAGAAACTTCACAGTTCCAAGTAGTGGTTTGTTGGAACTGGTTTTAAGCAGAATACACTGAAGCTTTCAGGAAGCGCATGTTGATGGTGCACTTCAGGGGGCCAAAAACACAATGCTGATTGAAGGCAGAGGCTCTTTAACTAGGTTTTCTTTCCCGACACTGATTTAAATCATTGTACCCATTGTGTGGGAAGGTGGTGGAATAGTGGTAATGTCACTGGACTTGTAATCTAGAGGCCCAAGCTAAAGCTCAGCGCGTGTGATCCAATCCCACCACGATAGTGGGATAATTTCGGAAGTATAAAGCTGGCCTCAGTAATGGTGATCATGAAGCTATGATTAATTGTCGTAAAGTCCCATCTGTTTCACGAATGGCCTTTAGAGAAGGAAGGCTGCAGTGGTTACCTGGTCTTGCTTATATGTAACTCCAAAGCCACAGCAGTGTGGTTGACTCTTAACTGCCTTCTGAAATGGCTGTGCTGGACACTCAGTTCAAGGGCAATCAGAGGTGGGCAACAATCGCTGGCCTTGCTGGTGACACCTGCGTCCCATCAAAGAATTTAAAAAAACACTAGGAATGTCTATCATTGATCTGGGCCTAGAATGCACTGCCTAGAAGTGTGACGGAGACAGGTTCAACTGAAGCGTTCAAGAAGACGTTTGTTATGGGCAGGAGTATGGCAGTAAGCTCTGTTTGCTTGGAGAGCAGGTGTAGACATGATGGGCCAAATGGTTGCCACCTGCATCGTGACAATTCTTGACATTCAGGTTTTAAGTCCAAAAAATTGCCATCTCTTCCCAAATCGACAGCACGTAGGCTGCAACCGCTGCCACTTGAGGTGGCTTGATCAAAACCTTTTGATCTTGAGGAGTCTGATCTTGACGGGGTGGATGTGGAGAGGATGTTTCCTCTTGTAGGAGCATCTAGAACCAGTGCTTGAAAATAAGGGGTCACCCATTTAGGACAAATCATAGAATCCTACAGCACAGAAGGAGCCTATTTGGCCCATCGAGTCTGCACCAACCACAATTCCACCCAGGCCCTATTCCCATAAGCCTACATGTTCACCCTGCCAGTCCTTTGACATTGAGGCAATTTAGCATAGCCAATGCACCTAACTCCCGCAATCTTTGGAGTGTGGGAGAAACCCAGAGGAAACACATGCAGACATCGGGGTCCTTGTGCATGAGTCGCAAAAACCCAGCTTGCAGGTGCAGCAGGTGGTCAGGAAGGCGAATGGGATGCTGGCCTTCATAGCGAGGGGGATTGAATATAAAAGTAGGGAGGTCTTGCTGCGGCTGTATAGGGCATTGGTGAGGCCGCAGCTGGAGTACTGTGTGCAGTTTTGGGCGCCGTACTTACGCAAGGATATTTTGGCCTTGGAGGGAGTGCAGAGGAGGTTTACTAGGCTGATGCCGGAGCTGAGGGGGTTGAGCTATGAGGAGAGGCTGAATAAATTAGGCTTGTACTCGTTAGAGTTTAGAAGAATGAGGGGAGATCTCATTGAGATGTATAAGATGATGAATGGGATGGATAGGATAGAGGTGGAGAGACTCTTCCTGCTCAGAAAGGACAGTAGGACTAGGGGGCACAGCCTCAAGATAAAGGGGTGGGGGGGGGTGGCGGTTTAGAACGGAGTTGAGGAGGAACTTCGTCACTCAAAGGGTGGTGAATCTCTGGAATTCTCTGCCTGTTGAAGTGGTGGAGGCTACCTCGCTAAATATTTTTTAAGAAGCGGGTTGATGGGTTTTTGATAAGAGAGGGGATTAAGGGTTATGGGGAGAGGGCGGGAATGTGGAACTGAGCCACGACAGATCAGCCATGATCTTATTGAATGGCGGGGCAGGCTCGAAGGGCTAGATGGCCTACTCCTGCTCCTATTTCTTATGTTCTTAAGGGAGAGAACGTGCAAACTCCACACAGACAGCGATCCGAGGTTGGAATTGAACCCAGGTCCCTGGTGCTGTGAGATAGCAGCGCTAGCCACTGCCACCGTGCCCAGATGAGCAGAATTTCTTTGAGGATCATTAGTCTCTGGGTCTCTCTGTCAAAAAGCAGTGGAAATGGAGTCCTTGTATCTTTAAGGCAGTTTGGTTAACGAAGGTGGCTGAAAGGTTATTGAGGGCAGGCAGGCAGGAATGTGGGGTTGAAGTTGCAATCTGGCCATGATCGTGTAGAATGGCAGAATAAGGGCCGAGTAGCTCACCCCTCATGTACGATTGTTAGTATTCACCATCTTTAACATCAAGAACATAACTTGAGACACATCCATGGCTCCTTGCTTTTGTAAAACTCTCTATCGGGTGAAGGAAGGAGCTTCAGTGCTTAAGAGAACCCCCGCAGTCAAAGAAATGTCTTGATCCATTTCACTTTCTGAAGGGACAAAGTTTGCAGCAACTTGCATTTATCTAACACCTTTTTATGTAATAATGTCCCAAAATGCTTCACACCAACATAATCAAGTAAGCCTCAGTCAAAGGTAAAGATGCTAATTTAATTTACACCGTAAAGATCTTGATTGCAACAGGACAGCCTCCAACTAATCGTAACTGCTCTTTCATGTAATACTTCAAACAGCCAGAACTGAGTTTTGGTTGTGGAGTAATAGATAGTCAAGAGACCCAACTGGGCCTTTTTTTTGTTTTGGAAACTGCTGAAAATATATTGAACAAAAGACTAGCTGACCGAGCTGTTGAGGTTATGTAGTTAGGGAGGGGAAATAATCTTAGAAATTGGAGTTCAGTGCAAGAAAGAAGTGCCATGTGAAATAGTTTCACAAATGGCATTACTGAATTGGATGCTTCAACCTAATCATAGAAACTTCCTGTCTCTGTAAGATCAAATAGCACTTTATATAACAGTAGACAGGTTAGCTAAACTATTAACAAACCGAATAAAACTATTCTAATAGAATGCTGTTTAAGTTAATACAATTCCCACTTTTTAACAAAAAAATAGAATTGTTAGTCACTCAAATTTCAACCAGGTTTGCCATCTTTTGGAATTTCCTTGCGTCTGGAATCACTGTCTTTGTTTGGTATCTTTGTTATTCAGCTTTGAACTAAGAGCTATTAGCTGTGTCAGAAAGCACTTGCTGGCTGTCTCTGTGGAGCTGAGAGCTGTGTCTTATACCCCTGACGTACCAACATCGCCACAATAGGGTTGGTTCTCGGATTACCAAAACATCAATTTAAATCTAATAGGCTGTTGTTATCCAAGTGCCTAATTTAAATTGGCTAAAATTCAATGTCGGCCTGTTGACTTGGCAACACTACTGTTTGACCTTTTAAAAAATATTTCAGTCTGTGTACTGCACATGTACCTGCATCTCTCCTTTTTTCAACTCTTAAGTACAGAAAAAGCACTACATTTTTAACAGAATTTTGCCAACACCAACTCTTCCACACTATTAAAAGCTTGTGAAGCCTACGTACCAGTGGAAGAGGAATACTGATTAATTCCATCAACTCTTTCACTGGATTTTCTGGATTCAAAGGGAGGGCCATGGAAAAAACGCTGGCATCCTCCTTTTAGCCAACTTCACAAACTTTTGGGCCAAACTCCTGCAAAATTGACTGGACGCTGTTGATGGTCAAAAAGCTATGCATCTTTCCAAACATTGACTGATCATTAAGTTGCAAATGCATTAATGATGAGGCAAAATGGCAGCAGAGAAGGAAGC
Organism: Carcharhinus amblyrhynchos; assembly: GCF_965287045.1. Lineage (NCBI taxonomy): Eukaryota > Metazoa > Chordata > Chondrichthyes > Carcharhiniformes > Carcharhinidae > Carcharhinus > Carcharhinus amblyrhynchos. The sequence goes on along the minus strand of NC_137358.1, from coordinate 10,231,847 downwards.
GAGTCCTATCAAAATCTCAATACCTCATGGGACACCCTGCCCATATGGCCAGAGATTGAGTGTCAAGGATCAGCCTGTTCAATTGTGTAATGAAGACCGAGATAAAAATTGTGACTGAGTAGACCATCCTCAACTAGAATGCATGATGCTGACTAATCACAAACAGGTCCTTGAACACTCTACACTTCACACATGCCATTTCCCATTCCTCTTCCTCCTCCTCCTCCCCATCAACATAACACCCTATTCATTTCTCCCTTGTGTTTCACCCAGTTTCCTACATTCACCTCTGCCACTTGCCTCAACCACTTGCACAAGTATTTGCAGCTGTTTCTCCTTTTGATTCTCTGGAGTTTCACAAACTAAATCTTGTTAGTGATGGGTCGATTCCTGTTGCATATGCACACTTTGAGAAGTTTTGGGATGTGATGACTTGCATTTTGAGCTAAAGAAAGATCCTGAAACTGACAATCTGACTTTGGGCAAAATTCGAGGAAACTAGTGAGGATCAGTACCACTTAATCCTAGACCACAAAGCTGACTTTAAACTTGCATCTGATTCTAACCATGATGATGATGGAAGTGAACCAGTCATTTGGCCTTCATTGAAGAATCTTGATTGGTTCATGTTCTCGTTTCTAATCTGCATTTGATTGTATTAGCAAATGTACGTGGCCTTGCTTTATCTGTTTACAGAAGATTCCCCCGTTTTATTGAGTGATGTTCCTCCAAACTAAGTTGAAAAGGCTGCCTGAAGTTTCCTAACTGAACATTTGTCATGACATTCCATGGGAAAGTTCTAAACCTGGACAATGAACAAGCTGCCAACATAATTAGAGAAAAATTAGACACCCAAGGCGGATGTGTTTGTTTTGCAATTTGTTTTCATTTTGAGGTGAATGAATTAAGAGCCAAATCTCCTGTGGCCTAAACTTTCTTGTTGCAGAAACCTTGGGACTCTATTGGGTAGGTAACGCTGTAGTGTAGTGCAGTGTCTTCTGCTGATTGTTGGGTAGTGAGTGACAGTGGTTACTGGGGACATTTGTCTAGGAGTTCAGAGAAACTTCTTGCTCTTCGAATGACAGCATCTTGCCTTTTGCATCAGCAGCTCAGGACGGCACAGTGGTTTGCACTGCTGCCCCACAGGGCCAAGGACCTATCGATTCCCGGCTTGGGTCACTATCTGTGGAGTCTGCATGTTCTCCCTGTGTCTGCATGGGTTTCCTCTGGGTGCTCTGGTTTCCTCCCACAGTCCAAAAGACGTGTTGGTTAGGTGCATGCTAAATTCTCCCTCAGTGTACCTGAATGGGTGCTGGAGTGTGGCGACTAGGGGATTTTCGCAGTAACTTCATTGCAGTGTTAATGTAAGCCTACTCGTGACACTAATCTTTTAAAAAGATTGAACCAGCAGAATATGACCCTTGCTTAAATTTTCACAACTCAGACTTTGCACGGGAGCCATGAAAACCTGAGTGTTGATTGTCCTTTTGAGCTGCTGCTTTTCCGTTTTAGGGCTTGTTGTAAAGAAGATCTGCTAAAGCTACTGCTGTGGTACAGTTAACTAGGCATGTTGGAACTTGTCTTGTAAGTTCCTTTTTGACAGTAATAAAGAGAAGGACTTAGAAACTACAGTCTCTGATTTCCATCTGTAATTAGTTAGGGTTTTATGTATTATTAACTGAAGGGGATAAGGTCTTTTGTTTATTTGTTACTGAGCAACACCGATTATAGCACACCTTATCGTTTTGAGGTGGGGAGGGGTGCTGCTGAGTTTGTTATACACTGCAGCATAATGTGCCATTTCTTGAGTGAGGAAACGAGATGTTAGTGGTAAAGGATTTCGCTGTCTGCAAATGAAGTGTATGAATGACCTGACTCAGGGGAGCCTTTCTGCTTTCATACTCATTTTCCTCCACTCCACCATCACACTGGGCGGTTTATAGCTCCTCTTTCCTCTTAGCACCACCACCACCACCCCCACCCCCAAACATTAAAAACCTTAAGTCTGCAGTTTTAATTGTAAATTTTTTAGTTACTAGTCACAAGTAGGCTTACATTAACACTGCAATGAAGTGACTGTGAAAATCCCCTAGTTGCTACATTGAGGGAGAATTTAGCGCGGCCAATGCACCCTAACCAGTGCGGCTTTCGGACTTTGGGAGGAAACCCACGCAGACATGGTGAGAACATACAGACTCCACGTAGACAGTGACTCAAGCTGGGAATCAAACCCGGGTCCCTCGCGCTGTGACACAGCAGTGCTGAACGTTACGCCTTTTGTTCTGGTGCTGCCTCTGTTTGCTTTTTTGCATACTGATTTTGTTTTCAAAGTGCATGACGCTTGAGCTATATTGCGTACTGCTGTGCATCATTTCGCTGTCATCACATTGACTGACTTTACTAACATTGAATCGAGTTGCAGTTGTCACTTTGGAAGTTGGCAAACCATTTCTCACTATGTCACATCTGATTTAATGGTTTCCTTCAACATAGTCCTCTGTTCCAGTGATGGAAGGAGACTTTTCTGGAACAATTTCCGATTCCTGCAAAGCTGTACTCGGTTTAAATTTTTAAAGATATTACTATCTTCGTCAGTTGAATTGGATCCTTTTGTTTTGGAATGTTTGAAGATTTTGGATTGTGAAAGATTTTTTGGAGAGTATAAGACTTGATGTAATTGAATTTTTAATTTACACCACTAAAGTAGATAGTCGTTTCCTTCATCCTGCAACTTTGGGTAGGATCTTCCAGTTATTGTGTTGTGATTTGAGTCACGCCCTCTCGTGCACTTGCTTTTGTGCTCTCTCTCTCTCTTTGTCTTTTCTCTCTCTTTTTTTGTCTTCCTTTTTTTCTCTCTTTTCTCTCTCTCCCTTTTTTCTCTCTTTTTTTCTCTCTCTCCCTTTTTTCTCTCTTTTTTCTCTCTCTCCCTTTTTTCTCTCTTTTTTCTCTCTCTCCCTTTTTTCTCTTTTTTCTCTCTCTCCCTTTTTTCTCTTTTTTCTCTCTCTCCCTTTTTTCTCTTTTTTCTCTCTCTCCCTTTTTTCTCTTTTTTCTTTCTCTCTCCCTTTTTTCTCTCTTTTTTCTTTCTCTCTCCCTTTTTTCTCTCTTTTTTCTTTCTCTCTCCCTTTTTTCTCTCTTTTTTCTCTCTCTCTCCCTTTTTTCTCTCTTTTTTCTCTCTCTCCCTTTTTTCTCTTTTTTCTCTCTCTCTCCCTTTTTTCTCTCTTTTTTCTCTCTCTCTCCCTTTTTTCTCTCTTTTTTCTCTCTCTCTCCCTTTTTTCTCTTTTTTCTCTCTCTCTCCCTTTTTTCTCTCTTTTTTCTCTCTCTCTCCCTTTTTTCTCTCTTTTTTCTCTCTCTCTCCCTTTTTTCTCTTTTTTCTCTCTCTCTCCCTTTTTTCTCTCTTTTTTCTCTCTCTCTCCCTTTTTTCTCTCTTTTTTCTCTCTCTCTCCCTTTTTTCTCTTTTTTCTCTCTCTCTCCCTTTTTTCTCTCTTTTTTCTCTCTCTCTCCCTTTTTTCTCTCTTTTTTCTCTCTCTCTCCCTTTTTTCTCTCTTTTTTCTCTCTCTCTCCCTTTTTTCTCTCTTTTTTCTCTCTCCCTTTTTTCTCTCTTTTTTCTCTCTCTCTCCCTTTTTTTCTCTCTTTTTTCTCTCTCTCTCCCTTTTTTTCTCTCTTTTCTCTCTCTCTCTCCCTTTTTTTCTCTCTTTTCTCTCTCTCTCTCCCTTTTTTCTCTCTTTTCTCTCTCTCTCTCCCTTTTTTCTCTCTTTTCTCTCTCTCTCTCCCTTTTTTCTCTCTTTTCTCTCTCTCTCTCCCTTTTTTCTCTCTTTTCTCTCTCTCTCTCCCTTTTTTCTCTCTTTTCTCTCTCTCTCTCCCTTTTTTCTCTCTTTTCTCTCTCTCTCTCCCTTTTTTCTCTCTTTTCTCTCTCTCTCTCCCTTTTTTCTCTCTTTTCTCTCTCTCTCTCCCTTTTTTCTCTCTCTAAAGCAGGTCTTCTCTCTGGGTCATCTTGCAGGACACTTGAGGCTTAGTGGGCATCACATTTTACAATAGAATTCCTACAGTGAAGGAGGAGGCCATTCTGCCCACTTAGTCTGCAGAAGTTCTCCAACGGGGCCCGATTGCTGCAACCACACTTATTTGACTTGGCATCCTGGGGCACTAAGGGGCAATTTAGCATGACCAAGGCACCTACCCTGCGCATCTTTGGGCTGTGGGAGGAAACTGGAGCACCTGGAGGACATCCACACAGACAGGGGTAATGTGCAAACTCTGCACAGGCACCCAAGGCTGGAATTAAACTTGGGTCTTTGCCACTGTGCAGCAATGGTGTTAACCATTGTGCAAGTCGCTAGAAATTTCTCCAGGTTATGCTTGCTTCACTGGTGAAAGACATGTAAATGCTAGAGTGTAGCTTATTGAAAAGGCGTATTTCACTGGGCACTTGACAGGCACCTCAGGAAACTGATCCATGAGAGACAACAATGGTTGATACAAGGCCTCAACCATTTATTTCTTACATTATCCTTCCTGTAAACTAGTGATAAGTTAAAACTTCTATTGCATGCTTTACACAAGCCAGAGAGAACCTTTGATCATTACAAAAATCAATTTTCACTTATCCAGGAGACATTCATCCATCTTTTAGACTGTTATTGGGTTTTGTGCTTTTTAAAAAAAGCAGAAACCTCTGGATTGACCTCCATCATTGTTCAGTTGACCAGCCTTGTGCTGAGGGGATTCTTTGCTGTGCCAGTGGGGAGAGAAATTGGCCCATGGTTTCTGCTCCTATTCCCTACCCATTAACTCTTGATAGAATGATGCAGGTCTGAGTGAGATAGATGAGACTCCTGTAGCTTCCATCTGAGGTGCAAGGCTGCTCTGGTCACCGCCATTACAAGAGTCGGGGTGGCACGATAGCACATGGTTAGCATTGCTGCCCCACAGCACCAGGGACCTGGGTTCGATTCCCAGCTTGGGTCACTGTGTGCATTTGCATTCTCCCCGTATCTGTGGTTTTCCTCCCACGTTCTGAAAGACGCGCTGGTTAAGTGCATTAACCCGAACAGGCAGCGACTGGACTGTGATGACTAGGGGAAATTACATTAACACTGCAATGAAGTTACTGTGTAAGCCTTACTTGTGACTAATTAATTAACATTTAACTTTACAGTAACTGAGCCATTTGGTTTTTGTGTGGAAATTTGACAGTCAAGTTTTTTGATTCTATTTTTCCTTGAACAAATTGTGAAACTATGGTATACATTGTACAAAATGGCTATAGTATCCCTCCAGTTGAGGTCATTTGCTTAGTGATTCTGTCATTAGAAAGAATTCCTGGAATTTCAGTATTTGGGGTTTGAGGACTCCCAGGATTCTGCCTATACAAACCTTTTGTACACTAAGTGCCTGAACATCCCTCTAGCTTGCTCTTCCACTCTGGAAGATCAGTCATGAGTGCACTGCCCCATTTTCCTGAAAATTATAGAATCCCTACAGTGCATTTGGCCCATCGAGTCTGCGCAATCCCGCCCAGGCCCTATTCCCGAAACCTTTCATATTTACATTGCTAATTCCCTGACACTGAGGTCAATTTCGCATGGCTAATCAACCCACGTGTATTTGGACTGTGGAAGGGAACCGGAGCACCTGGAGGAAACGAACGCAGACATGGGGCAAATATGCAAACTCCACACAGTGACCCTGTTAACTTCATCTGTTAATCTTGATCTTAAATTCTCAGCTTCACTCTTAGTCCTCCTGAACTGGGAATTTCAGTGATGTGGAGAAATAGGGCGGAGGTGAAGAAAAGCAATGAGCTGAGGAATTACAGTAAGAAGCTTTGATTTTGTGCCCCATGAGTTTGAACAACTTGCATTTGTACATATGTTCTCATGTACATGTTAAAGACGTGTAACAGCAAAAGAACATAGACAAGTTAGTGGAATGGGCTGATGGGGGGCAGATGAAGTTCAGTGCGGGGAAGCGTGAGGTTATACATATTGGTAGGAAGAACATGGAGAGGCAAAACAAAATGAGTGACATTCTTAAGGGGGTGCAGGAGCTGAGTGTATATGTGCATTAATCATTGAAAGTAGCAGGACAGGTGGAGTGAGCAGTTAATAAAGCATATAGTATCCTAGGCTTTATTAATACGGGCACAGTGTACAAGAGCAAGGAGGTTAGCTGAACTTGTACACAAGCCACTAGTTCGACCTTGGCTGGAATATTGTGCACTGTTCTGGGTGCCACACTATAGAAAGGTTATGATTGCATTGGAGAGAGTGCAGAAGAGGTTTACAAGAATGGTCCCAGGGATAAGAAACTTCTGTTACGAGGAGAGATTGGAGGGGTTGGGACTGTTTCCCCTTGGAGGGAAGAAGGCTAAGAGGAGATTTGATAGAGATGCTTAAAATCATGAGGGAGCTGGACAGAGAAGATGGGGAAGAAACTGCTTTGTAAAAGGATCAGGAATGAGAGGGCACAAAATTTAGTGATTTGCAAAAGAGGCAAATGTGATGCGAGGAAAGGCTTTTTCACCGTGAGTGGTTGGAGTCTGGAATGCTGAATGCACTGCCTGGAAAGGTGGTGGCGGGATTATCTAATGATTTGACCAGAAGCTAGGTGTAGGGAAAAGGCAAGTCAAGTCAATGCTGATTTGGAGAGCTGGTGCAGATGCAATGGACTGAATGACCTCTTGCACCATTAGCAGTTCTGTGATAAAATGGGTGTGTAATAAAACGTAATTTGACACTGAACCATGTAGGGAGATTACTGGGGCACTTAACCAAAAGCTTGAGTAAGGAGGTAGGTTTTAAGCAGCATCTTGTATAAGAGAGAGAGGTGGTAAGACTTTGTCATAGAACTTCTTTTAAATTTTTATCTGTCTGGCTTTGTGACTCTCAATATTGGAATATTACCTAAGCGTAATGTGACGTGCGCCGTTGCCACTGGCCACCAGTCACAGGAACAAGCTTGCTGCTTTAGTTCCTTCCAGAGCGACTGATTTTTTTAAATTGTATTTGGAGTGCCAGTGAGTCACGCAGCTAGTCTAGATTGCTAGTTCTGTTGTCACGGAGATAAAAATTTTGACAAGTTCCGTGACAATTTATTACAATATAAATATTTTTGAAGCATTTTACTAAAAGAGGGCAGCGAAGCGGCCTGTTTCCAAGCTTAAGTAATGCACTTGGGAATCAGGGGTAAGCTGTGTCCCTTCACAATGATGAGCCAAATTTGTAATGTGTCTCTGGGGGGAACATGGCTAACTAAATTCCAATTTTTCCTAAGGTGAAGTACTACAATAATCAAGCTGACAAGTGACACACTGGCACTGCTACCTCATAGTGCCAGGGACTCGGGTTCAATTCTGGGCTAGGGTGACTGATTAAACATAAAAACTAGAAGCAGGAGTAGGCCTTTTGACTCTTCAAGCTTACTGTGCCATTCATTTTGATCATGGCTGATCATCCAATTCAATATTCTGATTCACACACACACACACACACACACACACACACACACACACACATATCCCTTCATTCTTTAGCCCCAAGAGCTAGATTTAATTTCTCAAAATCAAACAGTTTTGGCCTCAACTACTTTCTGTGTGGTCCATTCCATGTGTTCACCACCCCCTGGGTGAAGAAATTTCCTCTCACCTCAGTCCTAAAAGGTTTATCATTTATCTTCAAACTCTGGCTCCCTAGTTCTGGACTCCCCCCACTATCAGGAACATTCTTTTTGAATCTACCCTGTCTAACCCTATTAGACTTTTAAGTTTCTGAGATTCCCCCCCCTCACTCTCCTAAAAGCTAATGAATACAATCCTAACCGACTTAGTCTCTCATATGACAGACCAGCCATCCCAGGAATGAGCCTGATAAAACTTTGCTGCACTCCCTCTATTGCAAGGACATCCTTCCTCAGATAAGGACACCAAAAATGCACATGAATCTTCTCCCCGTGTCAGTGTGGGTTTCCTCCGTGTATCCAAAGATGTGTCAGTAGGTTGATTGGCCGTGCTAAATTGCCCCTTAGTGTCAGGGGGATTAGCAGGATAATAGGGATTACGGGATAGGGGTCTGGATGGGATTGGTGACTGTGCAGGTTCAGTGGGCCGATTGACCACCACCTGCAATGTAGGGATCCTATGGTAAAAGTTTCCTCCTTGAAGGCATTCAGTTCATCGTCAACACAAGCCTTACTGTTAGACTAACTCAATTGGTAGCACTTTCCCCAAACTGCCCCCTACCTGAGCCAGATGATTTTGGGTTCAAGTTCCACTGTATAGGATAAGCGACCCTTTATCTAGGCTGACATTATGCAGAGCTCACTTGTTGTTATACCATGTTACGGTTG